>NW_023600993.1:7755713-8380713 GCF_014898055.3 Talpa occidentalis
TTCATACAATCTATGGCCTTTGTGTCTGGCTTCTTTCATCTAGCATAATCTGTTCAAGGTTCATTCATACTTTGACATGTGTCAGTACCATATTCCTTTTATTGCTGAATAATATTCCATTTTCGGGCCTCCCTGGTGGTGCAAGGGGTTAAGCACTGCACTATGAAGCAATCCACAGCTTCCGCAGCATGAGTTCGCTCCCCGGCTGGCCAGGAAAAACCCACATGGCGAGGCAGACCTCTCATGTCTCACCTGCTGCTCCCCTCAGCAGTGTGTTTCAGACACTCTGCCTGTTCTATTCCCCACTCTGTCTTTGGTGGATCCCCTCACCCCCCACATCTCTGGCCTGTACCCCCAGCTCTTGTATGCATAAATAAATAATTCTTAAAAAAATAATATTCCATTTTCTGGATATACCCATATTTTGTTTGTCTGTTCAATTGTTGATTTTTTTTTACCACTTTTTAGCTATTACTAATAATACTGCTGTGTGAATTACACATAAAGTTATGTGTAATTTTAGTGGGATATATGTTTTCATTTCTCTTGAGTATATGTTTAGGAGTATAGGCTGGGTCATGGAATAACTGTGGTTAACATTTTGTTCCCTCTTAATTTTGGTAAAAATAAACCAATAATCTTTCTCAAACAATTTAAAAATCTACTCTACCGCCTAAGCGATAGTGGAGATTGTGAAAAGCTTGGGCTGAGTCCCAAATAGAACATCCTTGAGGGGACAGATGACTTCAGGGAGTCTTGTGAGTGAAATCCCAGCTTTGTCACCCACTGTGTGACTTTGCCCAAGTGTGTCCACCTCTCTGCATCTGAATGTCTTTGGTTATATCCAGAAACTTTAGGAATTTTTATATACAGCTTGAAGGGATTTAGTAAGGATTAAAGGAGGTAAAATGTGAAGCCTGCCTGGCATGCAGATTGTGAATTCACTTATTTGTGCCTGGGACAGCATGCTGTCATCTTACAGATGGGCAGACTGAAGCCCAGAAAGGAGTGGGGTTTCCCCAGGATAGAGGCAGTGAGTGCAGGCAATTTTGGTGTCTCTCCAGTCCTCAGTTTCCCCTTCCATGAAAGGAGGCTGAGCTGTGAGAGGCACTAGCCTCTCAAAGTCCCTTTGGTTTCCTCTTATGTCTCAAGGGCCTCCTGAGGAGCTTACTCAGAATTCAGCTCACAGCAGGACCCCAGCTGGCCCCCTGGTTGGCTCTCCAGAAGCCGACTAGAGTCTCGTGTCAGCCCTCGCAGGAGCTGTTCTCCCTTCTCTCAGGAAGCTTCACTCACATCTTCTGAGAGGGCTGCCAGGACCAGGCTGGGCCAGGAGGGCTCCAGCAGCTGACTTGGAGTACAGGAGGTGAATGAGCCCCCAGCCACACACCTACTGTGCACCGAGCCCTGTGCTCAACTCATGCACACTCTCGTTGCCTGTCCCACTGCGGCCCCAGGGTGGTCTTAGGAGAAAACCTGCAAATGAAGGGCAGGGGCTGTGACTGGTGACCCTGACAGTGCAGGCCAGACTGGCCCCCTGCTCACTAAGCTGGGGTCTTGGCTCACAGGAAATGGGGTCAATTTGTCCTGGCAGAAGGAACAACCCATTTTCTAACAGGCCAGAGGAGTACAGGTTGCTGCTTCTGCTGCTGCTATATGTGTGTGTGTGTGTGTGTGTGTGTTGGGGAACACAGGAAGAAAATCTATCCTATGAACCCTTTTTTTCATTTTAGACTTACGGGTTAAAAACAGCACCCAGCCCAGTGATCACACACTCTGGTACCAACCCATTGGGTGTGAACCCGGTACCCACAGCTATGCCATTGTGGAAAGTCACCTCAGGTTCTTCGGTTGCCTCATCTGAAGCCCCCTGCCGGGCTGGGAGGTCAGCCCAGGGAGGGGGGTAGCTTGTGGCACTTACATAGTGAACAAGGGGCAGACCCAGGATTCAAACTCAGAAGATCCCTGCTCTTCTACACAGCGGGTTGAGGGAGGAAAGAGGCCCCAGCCTCTGAGCTTCCAGAGGTAGAACTAACATATGAACACCAGCCACAGGACACAGGCCCAACGGGCCAGCAGCAGATGCTCAATACATGTCTCAGAGAGCAAAGAAGGGGCCCATGGCAGACTCTAGCCTGGCAGGCACCAGGCTTCCCGCCCACCGGCACCACCAAGCTGTCAGCCCAGCAGGGCCTAAGGGTCAAGAACCTGCCCTACGTGGGGTCATCCCAGATTCACACGCACACAGCACACCTATCAGACTAATTAAAATGATGTTTTCTGCCTTGTTGGCTAACAGGCAGCCCCTGGGTGTGGCAGCTCATGAGAGGTCACTGCCTTCCCGAGGACAAGGGCAGGAAAGGACAAGGCTCTGTGGAGCCTCCAGAATCTGGAATTTCAGGCCCACCGGGGGAGCTGATGCCCTGAGCTGGCTCATGCATCCTGGCTAAGCTCTCCTGCTGTGTCCAGGCTTCGACCACCAACCCATGTGGACTGCAAAAGCCACCAGCTGGGCGGCAGGCGGATTATATGACACAACGCTTCCCTCACCCACTCACATGGCGGGTGAGCCAGGCACAGCCGTCCTGGCCCCAGCGCACGGCACCCCGGGCTCGGCTGGCCTGTCCCTGGACACAGGAGCTGTGCTGTCTCTCAAGATGGCCCCGATGTTGCCCACGGAACATGGAACAAGTCTGAGTTGGGAGACTCAGGGTCACTTGCCAACGTTTCAACAAGTATAATAGTTACACATTCCATTCAATTTAATTTTAGTGAAATAAATCTATTAGAATGGTTTGGGCTTGGCCCACAAATGTACTTGGTTCAATAGTGCTTTAAACAAGTTTGAAATAGTTGGCTGATGTTTTAAACTCAGATTTCATGTCAAAATTTAAATTTCTGGCTTCTTTGGAAAACTCTGGAGCTCTGGCAAGTCTGGAGTTGCATTCCTGACCATGACCAGGGAGCAGAGCCAGGACCACCTCTTTCAGATGGGGGACATGTGTTCTTGCTTGCTGCAGTCCCCACCCCTCCTTATGCCCGGCACCCTCCTGCCCCGCCCCACTGGTTACTTTCGTGGCCCCTGGGGCACCCAAGTTTACCATTTTTATTTCTGTTTTCAAACATTTAAATTAAGGAATTTAAAGGTTTGGTTGGGACATGGAGCGACTGGAATTTTCACCCTCTGCTTTGACAATACAAATTGTAAAGTGTCTTCCAGGGCTATTTTGGAAACCACCAAGTAATTTCTAGTAAAGTTGGAATTATTTAGTAGATTGAAAACATGAATTTACCATCACCCATCAATTTCTGTCCAGGGTTTATAACCTTATACCCATTGTGCAACAGAGAACATGCACAAGCATGTTTGCCCTAAACTAGAAATGACCCAGTGGCCACCCATAGGAGGGTGATAAGCAAACTGCACAATAGCTCTGCACTGGAATACTATACAACACCGACAACAAAGGAGTTACCACTATGTACGTGAATGAATGTTGGAGACACAAACAAGTGAAAAAATTAAGTCTCAGATAAATGCAGACTAAATGATTCCACTTAAATAGGTCCCCAGACATAATCAACAACAACAATTTAAGAAGTTAGTACAATTAAGAGGAAAATCAGAGGAATAATGAATACAAAATTCCAGCTGGTGATTACCTCCGAGGGAGAGACAGGAATGGGAATACTCTAAGGTAGTGATAATGTTCTCTTTCTTTTTTTTTTTTAAAGATTTATTTATTTACACAAGAACCGGGGTATAGGCCAGAAGCACGGGAGGGTGAGAGAATTCACCAGAAACAAAGTGGGGTACAGAACAGGCAGACTGACGAAATACACTGCTGAGGGGAGCAGCGGGCGAGTCAGGAGAGGTCTGCTGTGCATGTGGGTCTTCTCTCTCCCTGTTCCCTCACGCTCTGTTTGGGTCTGCCCAGGAGATGGCCATCCAGGGCTGTTGGTTTGTCCCTCTCATCTCCTGAAGGTCTGCAGGGAGCACCTGAACTATGGGTGCCTTGCACCGATTTGAGTCAGACCAGAGCGGGACCGCCCTACCCAGTGGCTTAGGCTGCACGGACCCATACTGAGCATGTATGAAGTGCTACGGCCCTCACATGCCTTCCTTGTGTCTGCCCAAGTCTTCTGCTGTTTGTGCTACTGGATTCCTCATCTTGTTCCTGTTGATTTGTAATTATTTATGTGTTCTGGGAATAAGTCCTTGGACACACACACATACACAAAAAAAATTTTGCTCAGTCTTTGTCTTGCCTATTAGTTTTGTTAATGATGTCTTTTAATGAGCAGAAAATTTGGATTTGAACGAAGTCCAATTTTTTCTTTTAACATTACTGCTCTTTGTGTCCTGGCCAAGAAACCTCTGCTTCCTCCTCTGCAGAGATACTTGTCTCCAGGTCCTCTGGAATCCTGGTTCTGCTTTTCACATTTAAGTGTATGATCCACTTCCAATTGATTTTTCTTCACATGAGACAAAAACTGTGTGTGAGTAACGCACACAACTTGATGAGCTTGGGGGTGACTGTACAGTGTGAAACCATCACACCATGGCCAGAGACTTCCTTCACCTCCCAAGCTTCCTCCTCTTCCTTTTCTTCTTCCTCCTCCTCTTCCTCTCCACTCTTTACTCCTTCCTATTGTTATTGTTAAGCTGATTTTTGTGTATGAAAGAGGAAGCAGCTGAGATTCACCTTTTTCCAGATATCCCATTTTTCTAGCACCATTCATTCAGCGTTTTCATTTTCCCATTGATTGACTTAATACCTTGATTTATTATTTTAAAATTATTACTATTAAACTGTTCAGCTCTACACACACACACACACACACACTTCACGTGTATAAAGGCCTCTATCTCTGTGTCCTCTGGCCCACGCTGTGCTGGGTGCAGGGAGACTGGAGATGTCGTGGCTCCTCCCTGTCCGTGGAGCCGAGAGTCTATCCATGGCACTGAGGGCCTAACTTGTGATGGGAGGGGCGTGGCTTCTCCTAATTAGAAAGACCCAAGTAGAGGAGGAATCATTGAGACTGATGGTTGGGGAAGCCTTCCCTCAGAAGGTACCCATGAGAACGAGATCTGAAGGTCTTAGTGAGCCCCTAGCTCAACCTGAGTCACCAATTTAAGGGATAGTTTATACAGTAGCAACCCCCCCTCCCTTATCTGTAGATATGCTCCAAGACCCCCAGTGTGTTCCTGCAACCACATCCACTAATACGTCACCACAAACCCTAGAGTCACTGTTTTTTTCCTATACATATATATTATGGTGGATTTTAATTTAAAAAGTAGGCACAGTAAGAGATGACCAACGATAATTAACAATAGAATGATTACAACAAAATACTGTATAAAAGTCGTGTGACTGTGGTCCCTCTCTCAAGCTATCTTATTGTACAGAATGTTCTGGGACCCCAGTGGACCAAGGGTAAGCGACACCACAGACGAGGATGAGGGGACTGTTGTCTACTGTCTACTGTCCAGAACTTTCCACTGTGTTCAGAAGAGGGAAGTGGGTCCTCTCCTTGTGCATCTCAGCCCCTTACTCTGTTTAATCCCATCTGAGGGTCTTTAGCTCATATCTGGGAGAAGGACAGAGCAGACAGGGAACATCAGGAGGAGACTTCACAGCAGGAGAGAACTGGGGGTCCTGTTCTGGGAAGGGCAGGAGACAGGTGGGTGTGAGGCCCACCTGGGAGCTGAGGAGGAGAGCTGGGCACGTCTGCCTGCTGGGCAGACCTCAGCTCCAAGCAGGAACTCTCATCCTGCACGAAAATCATCCAAAGTCTCCATAGGACGCCCAGGAGAGGGCATGCCCTGGATCTCGACAGGCCTCCTTCCGCTGTGGTGTTATTCAAAGGCTCTCCCAGGTGCCCGTCCCTCCACATCAAGCTCCTCTGACATCAGGACTCCTTTGTCCTTGAGCTCTCTGGCCGCTGAGATGGAGACCAAGCTCTTCCAGGCCCTTTACTGGAAGAACGCTTGGTTCCCCTTCAGGCCCTGGTGCTGAGTGGGAGGGCCCAAGGAAGCTCTTCGGAATGTGCCACCAGCCCCCTGGCTCTGCCTGGAATTTCACGGGGACATTTTGCAGTCACTAAACTTAGCACCGGGGCCTGTGGCCTCTGGGTAGCTCCAGGCATGCCAGAGGCTGAGAATGAATCACAGAGTGAGTCGGCAGGAAAAAATTCCATAGCCGAGCTCTGGGGACACATCTTGTCCTGGGTGGGGGGAGGGCGATGAGCTGCAGACCCTGGGGCCCCTAGGACACCTGTAGTTCTCTTTGGCCTAGAGATTAGGCCCCTCCCCTAAGAAAAGGGTCTGCACTCTGGTTGGGAAATGTCAGATCCGAGTCATTTATTCCACATCTGTTCATCGAGGGCCTACTATGTGTCAGGCACACTGCACACCCCATGTGTGAGATATTGCTGGGCACTTGATAGAAGTAGTCTTGTCCCCTGGAGTTCAGTGCTCCTGAGAAAGACAGATGGGTTCAGACAAAGGTGGTTGTGGGAGCTGAGGAGGAACCCCAACCTGGGCGGGGAGGCAGGGCTTCCCGAAGGAAGTGGTAAACAGGGACTCGGAGGTTGGGAGGGCTACATGGACAAGAAGAAGGAAAGATGGTTCCGGCAGACAGCCAGACAGGCTGGGCACTTGGGGAACGACAGGCGGCTTTCTGATGCCCGGCCAGCTACTTTCCATGATACCATGATGTCATTTTGACCTTTAGCTTGCTCCCCAGAGACTGTCACACAAGAGAAAGAGACCGTTCTTTGGGCTTGGATAGACTTGGTGTGGAAGCCTGGCTCCCACTTCCCGACGTGGATAAGCCGGCTCATCTCTCTGAGTCTCAATTAGCTTTTCCGTGAAAGGGGGATAGTAACAGGGGGTCTGTCCCGGGCCACAGTGAGTGCCAATGATGTGAACAGGAATGTGTGGATCACCATGCATGGCGCTTAGCAGGTCTCTGCAACAGGAGTTATTCTGGTTGGGCCGTAGTTTCTACTCCCCTCAGTGAGACTCGTTCTGAAGCCCCAGTCCAGGGCCCAGCCCGGGAAGGTCGATGTACATACAGGCCTGCCGTGGGCAAGAGGCTTGTTTTCTGCACAGCACCTGGCCTGCAGCTGAGGAGGTGCCGGGAGTGTGGGGGGATGGTGTCCAAACGCCTCGAGGCAGCCGCTGTCCTCCCACCCTGGCCCGCCCAGCTTCTGGGGAACAAAGAGAAGGTCATTCTCTCCTTTGGCCAGCAGCTGTCATTGACAGGGCCCAAGTGCTGCCCTTAGTTTCTCTCTCCGATGTGGCTGTGGCCCTGGCGGCTGCCAGCCCTCAGATGGACAGGGACAGATTTCTGGGCCTTGCTCTCAGTGCTGGCATACACCACTGACCCACATCTGCCAACCAGTCTCATGAGCTTGCGCAGGCCCCAGGCAGGGGTCTGGGAAACTCTGTCCCTGCCCCGACTGCCTGCTCCAGCAGCGTCTCTGGGCTGGGACGTGGGGGTGGGGTCCCACCCAGGCCCCAACCTCCTCCTGGCCTGCTAGCCTCAGGAACTCTGCCTATGACACGCCAAACGTTCCCTTGGGCTGTTAAATTTTTATTTTTAGGATTTATTGAGCACCTCCGGTGTGACCCAAAGTTATCTCATGTATCTTCTCACCACAGCAACCGGGAGATCAGGATTATCCCCTGGTTTACCGACGGGGGATCACATGCAGAAAGTGAGGCTGCAACAACTGAGGTCGCACAGCCAGGAAGGGGCAGGTGGGGGATGGAATCCTCTGCTGACTCCAGAGCTCAGTGAAACCAGGAGAGCACTGAGCTCAGGAGGGCATCCTGAGCTCCAGAGGGAAATGGAGGAGCTCAGGTTTGAACCCAAGCCTGTGGACTGAGGCCAGGCTATCTAGAGCCTGGTAGCCCTTGGGTCTGGCAGTGGACCAGTTCATAGACCCAGTTCAAATCCCAGCCCCACTCCAATACTGCGCAGCACACTTGCTGAATGCATGATAAATATGGTGGAATGAATGAAAGCTGGGTAAGTGGAGACAGAGCAGGCAGTGCCCTTGGTTGATGGACTGGAACAGACACTGGTAGGTCAGGCTGCCCACAAGTTTTTTTTCTGCCATATTCAAATAACACTGCTCCCCTGCTGGCTGCAGCTGATAGGCCAAGAGTTTGGCCCCAAGTGGACCAATCATTTTGCCCTCTCCGGCCGCTGGTGATTGGTCGAGCTATAAGCAATCTAAACTGGGCCAAATGAGCCCCAGCCCAGGAATGTGTTTTTTTGAACTCGGGACTCAGAAGGTTGAGTTCAGATGCTGTAAAATGTGAAACTCAGGGGCCAGGGGCAATCACGTTTCCATGTATGCAGCCACAGTTAAAGTGATAGCAACGGTCTCTGCTAGGGCAGCTTTCACTGCAAGGTAAAACAAGTCTGGCCATCAGTGGTTTAATAAAGTCATGTTTTTATCACATGACAGGGAACAGAGAGGAGTGACTGCAGCACTGGCTCAGTCACACAGTGAGTGCAGAGTTGGAGTGTTGTGATTCTCTTGCTTCTCCCTCATGGCTACGAGATGGTTGCCCTCACTTCAGCCATCAAACTCACAGTCACAGAAGGGGGAGAGGGTGACAGTGTTATCTGGGGACCTGACTCTAGATTTTGGACCAACTCTCCCTGGGACTCTGTGATTCCTTCAACTCTCCTTTTGGGCTAAGCTGGTTCAAATTAGTTTTCAAACTATCCTGGAAATTCTCCCGATGCCAGGCCCACGCTCTCTTCTGAGGACAGTGGCTGCCTGGGAATCTGTGCCCAACAGGTGCCATGATTTGGGTCCTATGATCTTGTTATCATGTCAATAGTGGCTAGACCAGTAGTCTGAGCCTTGGGCTTAAGTGATGACCCTTTGTTGGGGAGGGAAATGAAACCTGGTACTCCAGCCCTCGGCTTTGTGAAGGTAAAGGAAAAGGGCAACTAGATGTGCTGGTGTGTTGGGTGGCAGAAAGCAGCCACTACCTAACTGAGAGGAGCAAAGAACTGTGGAGGTCAGAAGGGGACAGAACCCAGGAGATGGGGGCATGCTCAGCTCTGGGAGACCAGGTCAGTCTCCATGCTCAGGGTTGGCCCTGGTCTGGGATGATGGCTCTGGAATTTGATGATCTGGATTCAGGCCTGGCTTGTGTGACCTCTCTGAACCTCAGATTTCCTCCCTGTCCAATGGGACCATGAACAGCTCCTATCTCTGTTGATTGAAGATTAAATGAAGTTAAGCAGTAAAGTGCTTGGTGTAGGGTCTGGAACATGGCAAGTGCTCAATAAATAGTAGTTTTAACTTTACTATTATAAGAGGTACTGAGGAAATAGTTATTGAGGAGGAAAGAATACATTATGTCCCAATATTAGCTTTGCTTGGGGTACAAAGTCTGGACTTGGTGGGGTGTGCGGGCTGGGAAGGAAGCTGTCAGCATTTCTCCTGACCTCACGGGCAGGCTCTGGCCCAGGGCAGCAAGATGGCTGCACATACACATTCATAGAATCCCCTCCCTCACAAAAAATCGGCAGCCTTCACCACCACGAGGTGCTCTCAGAGGAGCTGCAGACAACTTTGGTGGCACAGGCCAAAAGAATAGACTCTTAACATCTCCAATCACCACACTCTGGATCAGCCCCTCACGGTCTTGTTACAGTGTTCCTTCAGTGAAAGCCACCGAGCTCAGGCAGAGACTTGGGCGTGACCTGCAATGCCTATTCTTCCCTCACAGTTCTGCCATTCCATGGGCCTTGAAGTTGTCCATTGGATCCTTGGCATGAGGCATGAGGCGAAGAGAAAATCTTGAGGACCAGATGGCAAGTTTTTATGGCCAGGCTGAGAAGTATCTTACATCACTTCCTCCCAGAGTCTATTGGTTAAAGCAAAATCACAAGGCCCCCTCCTAGCTGTAGAGGAGCCTGGGAAATGTAGTCCCACTGAGTGTCCGGAGGAAATGGAAATAAGGTGAACACAGATCTTGTCTGTCTGGTAACATGCTTATCCACACCCGATCATCTCTTGCCTGATCTCCTTGGTTACATTTTGTCCCCCGCCCCACCCCACCCTAGGCTCTTCATAGAGCAGCAGGAAGGGTCTTTAAGACCTAAATCTGATCATACAGTCTGTTTGCTTCAAACCCTCCAATCATTTCCCATGCTATCAGGCTAGAGCCCAGCACACTTTTCCACAAAACCATGCATAGACTGGGTGCTGCTACCCTCTCACACTGGCATGCTCCAACCCCATTTCTCCCAAATAAAAATCTCCCAATTTTTCAGCTTGAGAAACTACGTGATTTTCTAATTCAGGTTTTGCTAATTCAACAGAAACAGGTGATTTTTAAGGCAAACATTTTTTAATGTGTTATGGAATTTTTTAGAGTTATGTGAATATAATAAGGTGGTAAATTTGGAATTTTTCTAGGAACTCAAGTTCTGAGTTTAATTTTACAAAATGCATCTTCTGAGGCCAGGAAGTGTCAAAGTGTCTCTCTATCTAAAGTCTTACAGTTGAGTGAACAGAACATTAGACCCTGCTGGCCAAGGCCACTTGAAACACACTTTTAACCCCTCTTTCCGGCTGCAGGGAGTGGTGTGTGGGGAAAGCAGCTCACTGGGGGTGGAAAAAAAGCTCTGTAGTTTTTGCCAATTTCCATGGTGCAGACTTCCACTGTGCGGACTCCAAGCTGCTGAGGTGACATCACCAAGGCGGAGTTGGAAAGAGATGGACATAAAAAGTCTATCAGGGATCAGGGAGGGCTTCAGAGAGGTGGGAACATTCGAGCAGGGCTCAAGGGGTGATTGGGAATAGTCAGAGGGAGAGGGAGGACTGGTTCTCCTAAGTCAATGAGATCAGCCTCTGCCTCAGAATCTGGCATGGACACAACCCTTAGACATGCATGCCTGGCCTCGACTCCAGACCTTTCCTTATGCCACCTCCTTTGCCTAGACTATGGATTCAGTCACTCAACAAATATCTACTGAGCGCTCTCTGAGATTCAGGTAAATGTACCAAGACATTTTCTCATGGACAGCTGAGCTCAGCCCTCAGCACTATCAAAATTCCACTGTACTGATGAGGTAATAAAGTCTTGGCCAAGTGATGCAATTTGCCCCAAATCACAGAACTGGAGAGTGGAGAGGCCAGAGCTCAAACTCGGTCAGTGTGAATCCAGCCCTTATTTCCAAGCACGCTGGCCATCTGCTCCTTCCTCTGTCTCTACCTAACAAACTCTCACTGACCCCTCAAAGCCCTGCTCCCTGAAGCACTCCCTGCTCCCTGACAGACTTCTTATGCCAAAGTGAATTTAGACACTAGGTGATAGTGTCTGAATTGAGGTAAAGAAACTGAACTCAGAGAGGAAATGCCTTGACTTTTGTTGTTCTCTCTGTTTGGAATGTTCTTCAACACACCCCCTCCCCTTCTGTTTCCCCCCATTGCCTACTTATGCCCTGTCATCACTCAGATCACCCCCTCAGAGGCCCTTTGTTATGGCCCCACCCACACTGGTGCTTAGTACCTGACCTCAACCTTGGGCAGTGAGGGTGTGCTCAGGATTAGGGGTTGCATCAGTTCTTTGTTTCCTGGTCATGCAGAATCAGGTAGATCCCTTTATCTGCTCTGGGCCTCAGATTACTCAGCTACAAAGTGAGGGTCAGACCTTTGTAAAGAATGCTCATCCAGATGAAACAAGATGGCGCTTGCAAGGGCCCTGAACTTGGTGCTGCCTGCCCTGGATGCTGGAGACATATTAGTGAAAATAAAACACTGAGCAGTCATGGCCCTTAAGGTTACCCAGGCAATTAGGCTGGACTGTGGTCAGCTTGGAGCACCAAGCAGAGCCATGGGTCACCAAGGTGAGCCATGGGTAGTCATTGAGGGTTCTTGAGCAGGGGAGCGACTGGCTGGCAGGGGAGTGTGGCAAAGCTTATTCTGGCACCAAGTCAGCTGTTTATCAGGGTCTGGGTGCAGACCTTGGCTCCAGTTGAGACATGATGTAGCTGCCAGTGAAAGGGGCCCATTAAGTCTTGAAACAATGGCTTTTCAGCAGCCTTTGTGGAGCCAGATTCCTGCTGTCCAAACCACCCAACTTCCTGCTCCCAACCTGCTGGGAGTCGCAGCAGGCACCTTTATCCACTGGTCACAAGCCAGGGGAAGAAATGCTAATTCACCCGTAATCCTCGGCCACTCCCAAGCCCCAGCCACCTGGAAAGCTCCGCCAAAGGTATCTGCACAGACTAAGAAGATTGGTGCTGAGTTTATCCAGGCAAACAAGGTCTCTTTCAGATGGTTAAATAAGATGTTAACCCTTTGTTTGCACCTCAAGTTCAAACAAGGTTTGCCCATTAAATCTGACATTAACTCCTCCTCTGAGGTAAAGGTTTCTTATCAGAAGAGGGACTCCCTGGCCACCTGTGGGCAGGTAGGAACTATCAAAGTATGGAGATTAGGTTGATCTGGGAGTTTCAGATCAGAGACTCAGTCTTATCTAACTCCTCCCTTCGTTGTTGAGCAAACTGCCACTTAGTGAAGATAAGGAATGTTCTCAAGGTCACCTGGCTAATATAGTGTCAGGGCAGGATAGAGTAGACCTCATCTGAGTATCAGTTTTTAAAGGTGCACCATAAAATAAAATTGATTTGTCAAAAAAAATCTGTTGAACAGGAAAATGACTCATACAAAATCTGTAAGTTTTATGTTCAAAGACTCTTCGAGTCAGCAAGATGGATAAAAAGAAAAAGCTCTGTATACCATTATCAGGTTCACAAATCAGAAAGATTGGTAATCTGGCTGGTTTTAAGGTTTCAGACTTTCAACTTCTAGCAAGTATTTTTTTTTTTTTTAAAGATTTATTTATGGGCCTCCCCGATGGCGCAGCAGTTGAGCGCTGGGTTGTGAAACTGCGCGCAGCCTCTGCAGCGCCGGTTCGATCCCCGGCTGCTCCCCGGCCACCGGAGGAGGGTCCCACATGGCGCGCAGACCTCTCCTGCCGCCCGCTGCTCCCCTCAGCAGTGTACTTCGGTCCTTCTGCCTGCTCTGCTCCCCGCTCTGGCTCTGGTGAATTCTCTCACCCTCCCGCGCTTCTGACTGTACACTGTGCTTGTATAAACAAATAAATAAATCTAAAAAATAAATAAATAAAAGCAATGGAATGTTAAAAAAAAAAAAAAAAGACCACTAAAGATTTATTTATTTATTTGTTTGTTTGTTTATACATACAAGCACTGGGTACAGTCAGAAGCGCGGGAGGGTGAGAGAATTGACCAGAGCCAGAAGGGGGAGCAGAGCAGGCAGAAGGACCAAGGTACACTGCTGAGGGGAGCAGCGGGCGGCAGGAGAGGTCTGCGCGTCATGCGGGACCCTCCTCCGATGGCCAGGGAGCAGCCGGGGATCGAACCGGCGCCGCATAGGCTGTGGGCAGCTTCGCAACCCAGTGCTCAACCGCTGGGGAGGCCCTAGCAAGTATTTTTTAAGAGGATCATCAAACTTGTGGAAATAGGTTGGTAAATGATCAAGTTTCTATACATGGGCCACAGCAGTCACCAGTGGGCTAGTGAATGTTTCAGCTTAGAACACACGGGGTCTGCGGACGAAACAGGCCCTGGGCAAGCTCTGCTCCTCTCCCCACCAGGCAACAGATTCAGCCCCATTGTTAGGGAACACAGGGTCATCTCCTTACTCAAACCAAAAAGCTCACGTTCTGTGTCCCAGCCCCTGCGAATTCACTTCTGTCTTCTGGCCTGTTCCCCCACCCCCTGGCCCCCAAAGTCTAGGATGTATGGGCAAGTGGACACATCCATCCACGGGGGCATATTTGCTGTGACAAAGGGTTAGGTGTCAGCCTACCTGTCCCTAGAGTGAGTCAACCACTGAGTGTACCCTACTAGTCAGGTGAGGCCACCACAGCAGGAAGGACATGTAGCGCTTGCCCCCGCCCCCAAGCACATGCTCATGGATCAGAGGGCTGGAGTGTGGAAGGAGGGAGGGCCAGCAACCCCCCACCCCACAAGCTGGGGTCCTTGTTGGAGGAAAGAAAGGTTAATTTATTGAATGGGAATGTGCAGAAAAAAATTTCTGGAAGGACACAGATGAAACAAATGGTGGTTGGTCTCTAGAGAGGGAAAAGACAGGAGAGAGAGAGGGCCTTTGCGGTTTCATTTGCAGAGTGCAGGCATCATCTTCCCATTAAAAAGAGTTACTTATCCAAGAGAACTGATAATATATATCTATGCAAAAACTTGTATACGCATGTTCACGGCATTATTCATAATAGTCAAAAAGTGGAAACAACCCAAATGTTCATCAGCTGATGAATAAGTAAATAAATGTGGTCTACCCAACACAATGGACTATTATTCAGCCATAAAAAAAGGAGCAAAGTGCTGACACCTGCTACAACATGAATGCGCCTGGAAAACATTATGCTAAAGGGAAGAAGCCACTTATTGTATGAAATGTCCAGAATAGCAATTATGAGAGACAGAAAGCACATTTGTGTTTGCTTGAGGATGAGGGGGACAGGAGAGTGACTGAGAATGGACATTGGGTTTCTTGTGGGGGTGATGAAATGTTCTAAAATTAGATAGTGGTGATGGTCAGACAACTCTGCCCTAAGAACCATGGAGCTGTATACTTTGCAAGCGTGGATTTTATAGTATATATGGATGTATCTAAAAAAACCATTGTTTTCAGACCAGTTACTCCATTCTTAGAGTCTCAGGGTTGTTGCAACAAAGACCAAAAACTGAGTGATTGGTTCTGGAGGCCAGAAGTCCGGGATCAGGGTGCTGCACCACTCTTGGGGAGAACCTTCCTGGCCTCTTCCCACCTGGGGTGTTTGTCAGCTGCCCTTGGCTTATAGGTGTATCACTCCTGCCATGTGGCAGTCTTGTCCCCTCTGAGCAGGTCTTTCTGTGTGTCCAAATTTCCCCTTTTTTAAGGACATAACCATATCAGATTATGGCCTACCCTGTCACCTTAACCTGGCTCAACCCCCAAAGACTCTGTCCAAATAACGTTACACTCATAAGTACCCAGGGATAAGACTTTGCTGTGTCCTTTGGGGTATACAATCTCAGTCCTTAACATCAGGTTTGTGAGTGCTGTTGTTTAATAGAGACTGTATCCACTGTGCAGAGAGACACTCCTTGCAGAGGACTCAGGGGAGGGACTCGGGTTGTGCAAGTTCAGCATAAAGACCATTCCTCTGGGAATCAGGTGTTGTTTCCTGGAGGAACGTGACAAGAATCCATTGTCTGGACCAGGATATATTTGAGAGGGAAAGCAACTGCACTATTAATAATCACACTAGGAACTCTCCTCCCAAGACTGCCCATCTCTCCTTTTTCCTTCTCCTTTTTTTCTAATCTCCTTTTTTCCTTTCTCCTTTTTTTCTCTCCTTTTGAAAGGCAAAACAATAGTAATAATAATCACAGTGGGACAACAGGTGTGTAACAGGACTGGCAGATCAGTGAGATCCTATAGTTATCCTGGTTTTAAGCCTCCTCCCTGCCCCCCCCCGCCCCCCCCACCCCGTGAGGATTTGAATATGCAAAGATTGGGGAAGAGCAGCAATAAGAGTCTATGGAGGGAACTGCAGCTGCAAAGGCTCAGAGGTGGGAAACCAACAGATGCATCTTGAGGAGGTTGAGTTTGAAAGAAGAGTTTATTGGGGGTCTGGGAAGAGCCTTGAACACCAACCCAAAGAGTTAGGGGTCCTCAGGTAAACTGCTGAGGCTCACCCACTGTGGTTAAACCAGGGGCCTCCTGGATGAGGGCTCACCCATTGTGGAGAGAAGACCAGAAACTCCAAGCCCAAACCAGGAAACAGAGCTAGCAGAGAGTGGCTCTGCCCACCAGCCAGCTCGGGAGGCCTGGATAGGACCAGACATCCTGCTGGTTAACCTGCTGGCACGCCTTGGGTGGGGAGAGCAGGCCTTTCTTTCCCCATTGCTCAGCTTGGTTAGAGTCTGGAAGCCAAGGTGGATGGGGCTGGTTTAGTTGTTAAAATCTTAGACAAATATTTTCTCATTTTCCTGGAAACTTTCCTACCTGGATGTCTAACAAACCCTGTTTGCATTTTTATTTTGATTTGTTATTGTTGTTATTTTTGGAAAGGGATGTGTTAAAGCGATCAACTTCTGAATCAAGAAAAAACTGGTTTGAAGTGACTTTAATCCCGTGGAAAGATATCAATTATCACTTGCTTTCCTCATAAAAAAATTCTGAAGGGAAATTTACATTTGTGAGGGAGACACATTTGATAGCAAATGGCTGAGGAGTCTGTACCTAAAGGAGGGAGCAACTGTTTCATCCACAGCAGGGTGCACTTACCTCCAGGCTCCCTGGGAGGGGGCCCCTCTGTTGCAGCAACCCCCACCCCCATCCTGGCCCCAGCATCTCCCTGCCCTTCCCCCAGCAATGTGATGTCCCCTCAGCTCTTGCTCTGATTTTTCTTCTCTGTTCCTCAACTTGTTGGGGTGCCCTGGAGCTCAGTTCTTGGCCCTTTTTTCTGTCTGCATATGGTATCCCCTAAGTCTCTGCTGCTCATCCCCTATGCATACCTCTTGTCCAGACGAGTGTGTCCAGCTGCCTCCTGGACATCCCCTCCCTTGTCTAGTGGACGTCTCAGATCTCACTTGTCTCAAGTGCCATGTGCGACCCCTCCCAAGCTGGTCTTCCTTGGATGGCTCAGGCCAATGTCTGGCTCACCTGCGACCCCTCTTCCTCCTTCTGTAACAGGGTGGTCCCCAGGAAAGGGGGAGGTTCCCTGCCCCACCCAAGGGAGGGTGGAGCTGAGCAGGAAGAGAAGAAGCTGTAGAAGAGACTGAGGAAGGAAGCAGGATGGAGCCAGGAGACCTGGAGGAGGCGCATGGAGCCTAGAGACACGTAAAGAAACTGCGCTTGTCTTTTGGTCGTGGACTGGGTGACACAGATGTGGGTGAGACCCGTGGGGAGGTGACAATGGCAGCTTTTATCTTGATGTTGATTTTGCTCTTTTCCTTCCGGGCTTGTCCAGTTGTTTGTGACCCTTTTCTGTGGGTCCCCACTGGAAGATGCTTTAGACTTGTAGCAGGCTTTGGGGCCTTGTTCTGGGCCAATCCCATTTGGATGGCCTTTTACCCACGAGGGGACGGGTAACTCTGGATGCTTCATTTAGAAACTAGACTCTTTGCCTTACCTGTATTGTTTCCTAGTTTTATTAAAGTTCCTTCCCATTAAAGTCTCCTATGTTTTGTGTTGATGCGGCGGATGGCAGAACCCATGTAGAATAGGCAGGTTTGCGGGGTTTGGGCTGCCCCTCTCCCTGTCCTATAACACTTCCTGTACCACAACTGACCACTCCCTCCTCTCCCTGGAGACTCCAGTGTCCAAGGCACCATCCTCTGTTCTCTGGATTTTCCCGAGTCTCCTAATTGCTGGGAGACTGAGATGCAGCACACATGGAAGCAAGTTCTGCCAAGGAGTGTCCACGGGACCTGTCAGCCTCACTGTGCCTCTGCTTCCTTAGCAATATGGTGGAGAAGACACCTATTCTGGACAACCTTTACCTAAGGAAACTTTGTAGGCCAAGAAACATTGTCTAAATACAGTCTAATATTCCAATGAAAGAGAGAGAAAGAAAAAGGATAGAGGGGCAGGGAGATGAAGCTGAGCTGAATGATTCCCTGTGGGCATACCCTGGCCTCCTAAGGCAGTTGTGTTTCTTTCACCCATGTCCAGTGGCAGGAGAGAGATAAGCCAGGGGGCTATGAGAGACTGGGGGTGATCCTAACTTTAGGAGCCCTCTGAAGAACCCCTAGCTCCTGCCGGAGGCAATTTTCCAGGTAGAGATAGGGCCAGACCTTGTCTTCTGTCCAAGGTCTGGCCCTCTCTGGTCAGTCCAGGGGGACTGGTCACTTGCAGAGTGACTGGGAATAATCTGGAAAATGGACCTCGACCCTTGCCCACTCCATGCACAGCGATGCCTGGAGATGGATGGTGGGCTTGAGTATGGTTCAGGGGAGGCAGTTCTGACTGGCCTGGTGAGGCCCAGGCCTCTGCAGCTGTCCACAAGGAGTCCTGACTAGAAGGCAGAAATGGATGCCTCTCACTTCCGGAGGATGAGCAATCTCTCTCCATCTCTGACACTTGAGAGAGTCAAAGGGCTTGGCTGTTTCCTGGCACCAGGCAGAGAGGAAGTGTTTGGTCCACGCCTCTGATGCTGGCTGCTCACCGCCTTAGTGGCTTGCCACACACCTCTGCGGGCATTCACTTTCTTCGCTTCTCTTTCCTACATGGAGTGTCTTCAGGAGATATGCAGACTTAGCTCCAATTCCATGCAGTCGGTGACATGAAATCAATAAAAACCTCCCACAGTTTGGAAGACCCAGTGATTTTATTTGGGCAAACCCCCACGGGCCTCAGTTCCTGACAAGGATCTTGGCAGTTGAGACGGCTGCCCCTGGCTTCTGCGCCCATCCTACCCCTTGCCTGCAGGGTCGCAAGGCTGCCAATCCCTCCCTCCTCTGGCTGTGGCATTGGGGCTCACGGAGATCACAACCAGTGCCCCCAGCCGGGATTTGGGCCAGTGAGCACCTGGCACCGAGAAGGTGCTGAACAAAAAGTGCTTTAGGCCTGCCGGGGTCCTCGCCCCGGCTCCACAGATGTGCGTGTATCGCCGGAGGGCACCTGGGCGTCCAGGTAGCATTCCCAGGCAGGAGGCAGTCTCAGCGTGTGTTGTGGCGACAGGCAAATGCTGCAGGAGCCCAGGCCTGTTTCCCAGGGCACAGAAACCGCTTCATGCTCAGACCACTGCCCTGTCCTCACAGTTATAACCTGTTCCCGGCCCAGGACACCCAAGACAGATGACAAGACACCAACACGGGAGCTATTTTTCCTTCCCGGGACTGCAGCCACTTTCCATTTGTAAACATTTACGCGCCAGCTCCACAGTAAACATGCAGCCACCACAGAGGCGAGGCCGTTCCTGCCTGGCCGGGTCTCCAAGCAACCCCACCATACAGCCGTGTACCATGGCACACAGGTGCCCGCAAGCCTCAGCTCCCACCTTCAACGCAGGGCTGGCATTTCCTGCTGGGCACAGCATGTCCTGTTCCTCCCCGTGCAGCTGCCTTTCCAAAAGCTGCAACCAAAGCGCTCAGAAATGGGAAAAGGGCCAAAAGGAGAAAAAAGGGAAAGGAAAAAAACTTCCTCTCCATTTATTATCAATCAGCAGCTGTCGGGAATCATGTGAGGAACACAGAGACGAGTCTTGGCGTCAGGTTCTGCCTCTGCCACTCTCTGGCTGGGCCTCAGTTGCTGGGCTGTAAAATGGGCATGAAGCCACTGCCCACCTCACAGTGCTGTGGCAAGGCCCAAGGAATGGGTTGGACTTTGAGCTTAGAACCTGCGATCTGTAGACCCAGGTTCAGGGCTGGCCTCAGATGGACCCCACAGTCTTTCTGAAAGTCTGTTGGGGTCTTTTTGAGCTGATGATGGGGTCCCTCCCTGCTCACTCTTTCTTGCCCAGGAACCTGGTTTTTACGCAGGGAATGACAGGATGTTGGTGAGAAATGCAGGATGTTGGTGAAAAATGCAGAAATGAAGGTGGAACGCGATAATGTCTGTGCAAGAGTAAACCACAAAGAATGACATCTCTCTACACTTCCTTACATATCTGCACAGGAGCTGTACTTTGGGGGCACATCAGAGAGCTCAGAGCCCAGGGGAGGAGACAGGGTGGGCATATGTCATCCACTTCCTGATGTCGCCCAGCTCTGGCCATCCCTGCTCGTGTGCCCAGGCCGGATGAGGAAGCTGAGGGCCGGGCAGATGTCATGCGGTACACGGTCCCAGCTGACTCTGGAGTCTGGTGTGCTTTCTGTTGCTCCAAGCAAAACAGGCTCCATTTGGGCTTTGATGGAGGAGACTGGCATTCAGGGGATGGGGTGAGCAGCTCTGTCACAGCAAGGAAGTCAGGTTGGCTGAGACCAAATTGCCCTGGGTTAGGGGGAGAAGCAAGGGAGCCGAGATGCCAAGGAGGGCCAGGGGAGAGTCAGAGACCTCAGACTGAAGCCACAAGTGTATCTGCCACACACCTGGCCCAACCCACCTCTGAGCTGAGGCCGGCAGGCACACCTCAGACCCCACAGCTCACGTCCTGTTGGTGAGTCAGGAGCACAAGGGGGGAGTTCAGGTGGATGCGAGAGTCCAGGGAGCCCCTGACCCAGCCTGGGGCACTAGGGAGCCTTGAGGGTCCAACTTGGGGGCTAGGCGAGGCCTCTGGACCTAAAGAGAGGCACAGCCAGGGGAAGGGGGGCAGGGAGGACTTGGGGGCAAAGAAAACAATGTGGGCTACGGCTCTGAGGTTGGAATAACACCGTCTGGGGAGGCAGAAGGGGCTAGAGTGGGGCCCAGAGTCCGGGAAGGGAGCAGCCCTGGACAAGAGGCAGAAGGAAGAACACTGAGGTCCATTTCTAGACTGTGGGTGTTGGGGGTTGAGGAGTGGAGAGGGGGAGTGATGCCGGAGATACCTGCCCTGTGCCTCACCACTCCCCACGCTCCGCTCCCTCTGCTCCAGCCACACCTGCCCCTGGCTGCTCCCCAGCACCTCTGCAGTCACTCCTGCCTCTGGGCCGGCCCTGCGCCTTGTCCTCCATTTATTCATCTCTTTGTTCTGCTTTATTTACCTTCTGTATATTTATTTCTTCCTGACATTATGTATTCATGGGCTTATATGTTTATTTTCTGTCTCATCCATTTAGCACATAACTGTAGAAAACAGGTCAGTCCTGCTCATGGCTGTATCACTGACTAGTCATGACAGCTAGAAGAGCACCTACAATGTAGTTGGCCCTCAAAGTGTGTTGACCAAACGCAGATGGGAGGAGATGAGGGGCAGTCTCTGACCATTTGACAATTTTTCTCCTAAAGACACATTTGGAAAGACCTCTGCTCTCTGACACAGATGGAACATCTGGCTTCCTCGGAGCCTTGAGGACCTAACCCTGACCGCCTCTTCTCCACTTGTTGCCCTGCACTTGGTACCTGGTATGGGCAGAAGCAGTCAGGCCTGGGAAGGATGGAGCAGCTATGATTTTGCTGGGGATGCTGGCATGAGGCTGAGAACTGGATGTTGGAGTTGAAAGGCCCAGGTGGACTTTTATGGAAGTCTGTCTACTTGGTTCCCACCACCATCCCCCACATGGCTAGTTCCCAGGATTGCTTTCTGCAGTGAGTTTTCCGTAATGGGGGAGTCTCAACGATGATGATAGCAGGTATTTTTTTATTGAGTACTTATTAAGTGCCAAGCACTGTGCTCACAGTCTGGCTGATGTGACATTAACATGCCCAACACCTTGGGAGTGGAATTACCTTCCTTCTTTACTAGATGAGGAAACAGAGACCCAGTGCAGGGGCAACTATTTCTACGTAGCATTAAACCAATGTGGTAAGATGTGTGTGCGGGTGCGGGTGTATGTGCATGTGTGTGAAGCACTGGCATCCCATAGTTAAATGTTTCTCTCTCTCTTAATCCTAAACCTAAATCCTAACCATAGGCTGATGCTAGAAATTCTACACTAGAGCCTCACCCCTCCTTCCTCAGTGCTTTGATCTTTAAGAAGTGAGTGATTTTTAAGGTAAAGACGTAAAAGAGTTTTTACTTTGCCTTGTGGAGAATGGCTATCTAGGCAACTGTGTTGAGAAGGATTATGAGGTTTTATTTAGGCTCAATGAGGAAAAGTGCTATCATTGATTAGTAATGTCTGCTGAGGAGAAGGGCAGAAGCAGGGGTACAGGCATCTTTCCCCTGCCCTCCCCAGCTCTCAGCCTTCTCTTATAATATGCAATTTAATTTAATCCTGATATTATTATTATCATTTTACCTTTTTGGGTGGATATTCAATTAAATTTTAAATTGATATTTATAATTTAATTTTAATTAAGTTTTGGGAATTTTAATTAAAATTTTTATAGTTTCTTAAAAATTATATTCTGAAATATAAATAAACTCAGGATCTGTTTAAGGCACAGAGTCAAACAGGAGACCCTCGCAACAATAAGCTGGGACACCCCCGTGACCCCAGGGCTTCAGGTGAGTGTAAATGGGAAGGGGGCCAGTCTTCCTGAGAATCTGCAGCCCAGCTGCCACCCCCAGCGAGTGGCCTCCCTGAAGACATGTCTTGGGAACCCGGCCGCCAGAGCCTGTAAGAACTTCTCTGAGCCCACAGCACAGGCAAGGCCTGTCTCCAGCCATGACCCCCCTGGTGGCGTCACCAGTGAGGGCTCAATCTCTAATCACCAAGGGTCAGGATGGAAGTCAGGTGACCTGAGGTTGAGGCCCAGCTCTGTCCCAACTTGCTCATTGGGCAAACAGGGAAGCAGGTATAGGAAGAAAAGGGCGGTTGTCTGGAGTCACAAAGCCAGTGAAGTCCATCCCTCCCAGCGCCCTCCTTTTAGGTATCAAAGGTTGTTGAAGGCCCCAGAGTCCTCTGAGGAAGTGAGAGCCTGATGGAGGGGTGAAGGTGCCTCCCAGCCTCGCCTGGCCCCTCCCCGCACAGGCTGTGGCATCAGTCAAGGTGGCTGGCGTTGTTGCTTCCCTCTGTTCTCCACAGGAGTCATACTCGGTGCAAACTCTAGGTGTTGAGCCAAACCTATTTGCCATTCCTCTCTGAGTGCAAGTTGTTGGACAAGAAGGAGGAAGAGAAAAACACAAGCACTTTCTAAGTGTCAGCACTAAATCTCACAAATTAATCTCAGTGTTAAAGTCAGGGCTTATCCCATTTTAAGATGAGGAGACAGAGTTCCTGAAAGAACCCAAAATTCCACCAAGGGACACTGGAAAAATGTCATGGTACCTACACAAACACAATACTCTGCCTAAGAGAAAGGTTGGGGGTGGCCCAGTGTCTGATGGGGAAATACCTCTGAGACACATTGAATCAGTGGTCCAGTCCCATGTCAGAGCTGCAGAGCAGACCCTCCTGGACTCAGTGGCTTAAAACAAGGACTGAATAGCCACAGGTCTGCAGTTCTGAGGGTGACAGGACCTGTTGGGCTCCCATTCCTGCCTGGATCCATGGTGGGCTGGATGGGTGACTGCCACTCCTGGCTGGCTCTGCTCCCTGGGTTCTGGGCTGGGAAGCAGGCTGACTCGTCCTTGCTCTGCGCGTCTCTCACATGCAGCGCCTGGCTCAGGCTCATTCATCGGGACAGGAAGTCTCGGAAAGATTTAGCAGAGGAATGCAAAGCTTGGGAACTGACAGGCCATCTCTTCTGCCACATTCTGCTGGCCAACACAAGACACGTGACCAAGTCCAGACTTGCGACTGGGGGAAACTGCCTCTGCCCCTTGAAAGAGAGTTGCCAAGTTCCATTAAAAAGGCACAGAGAGGGCCTCCCCGGTGGCGCAGCGGTTGAGCGCTGGGTTGCGAAGCTGCCCGCAGCCTCTGCAGCGCCGGTTCGATCCCCGGCCACCGGAGGAGGGTCCCACATGGCGCGCAGACCTCTCCTGCCGCCCGCTGCTCCCCTCAGCAGTGCACTTCGGTCCTTCTGCCTGCTCTGCTCCCCGCTCTGGCTCTGGTGAATCCTCTCACCCCCTGCACCTCTGGCCTATACCCCAGCTCTTGCATGCATAAATAAATAAATCTTAAAAAAAAAAAAAAGGCACAGAGACCCTGAAGAGCACAGACACTCAGTCCTGCAAGGGAGCTATGAGCTAACATGACACTGCGTTGCCTTCCAGGGGGGTAGAGCCCACCCAGGGTGGCAATTTGGATGACTTTCTCTTGTATTTTACTACAAAGGCTTTCGTGATGTTTTAATTTTGTTCAAAATGGAAATATTTTGAGACCCCCATAAAATAAACCCTGTTCATGGTACAAGGCATCAGAAAGCCTGGTAGAATGTTCTGACATACTGCAGGGCATATAAAGTGAAGACAGAGAGGTGTGGACAGCATCCGTGTGCAGGTGTGTGAAGGGTGCGGGGCTCTCTCTGGGGCTGTTGGGGAGCAGTGGTGGAGGGACAGCTGGCTTTCTCTTTAAGTCCTTTTGTATCATGTGAATACAGCTCCTCTTCAAAAAGAAAGAGAAGTTCAAAAATGATTTGTTTTTAAAGTTTGTTTTTAAATAAAAATTTTAAAAAGAAAGAATTCTTTTTGAAATGCCTGGGGGAAGGAAGACAAAAGGTGACATAGATTCTGTTCCAAGCACTGACTCACTCTGTGACCTGCGGGTAAGCTGTGGGCTGTCTGGAGCATCCATCCCTACCAACTATAAAATGGGTCAAGTCTCCTGGCTCAGTCCAGGTCACTGTGAGCAGGGCCTTTGTCTTGCACTCCAGGGGGTGCCTTCACATCAAAGTCCCCGTGACCCTGCAGTTGTGCAGTGCACAGCATAGGCAACTAGATGAGGCAGCCCTGACTTGAGGCAGAGATGGGCAAATGGAGGGGCGAGAGCTCTGGAAGTTATGAGGGCTAAGGTGTGCACAGGTGAACCTACAGTGGGTGATAGCTCTTTCCTCTGGCAGGTGTGTGCGTTTTGCTGACACGTGTCATGTGGACACTCTCACCCCTCGGAGGCTCAGGATCCTGGGGCTTTCAGGAGTCATGCCCTAGCAGAGAAGGGGCCACACTGCAGGCTGCTGAGGCCGCCCCCTCTACTTTTGGGGGTCCAGCAAATACATGAGCTGTATTTGCTCAGCCCTGCCTGTGCTGGCTCGGAGTCTCCATGCCCAGGGTCGGGACACAAGGAGGAGATCCTCCAACGCCCAGGTGCCTTCAGAGTGTGGAGGTGTTAGCTGGGTCAGAAAGACCTGGGCTCACATCCGAGCCCCCACACTTACTGCCCTGGGGAGCTCCAAGCTCAGTGTTCCCACCCGAAATGGAGACACGCAGCTTAACCATGTCCCAGGGTTTCTGTGGGGATTGAATTCGAGGTGAGAGCAGGTACGTAGTAGGCACCAGGTTGGTGCTAGTTCCTTATGCTGCCCCAAGACCTCAGATCCTCATGATCATGGGCAGCGTATCTCTACACAGGCATTGATGCATGCACACCCCACAGACTCGGCAGCAGGTATTCCAGGAATGGGAGGGTGCTATTAAGAAAGGTTTTCCATGCATGAGTTAAAAATTGGCAAAAACCCCAGCGAAGGTGTTTCTATTCTGGAAAAAAAAAAAAAAAGGAGGAGCATGGAGGATTGTAGGGCAGTAAAACGATTGTGCGTAATACCATAATGGTGGAGACGTGGCATTATACTTTTTTTTAATTGCATTTTTTAAAATTGAGGTAACACTGGCTTATAACACTGTGTGTTTTAGGAGTATAGGTTCACACCCTTGTCGATTTATGTTACCACACCACACCCACCACCAAAGCACCCATAATCCTCCACCTAACTTCACTGCCGTAACTGGCCAGATCCCTAGAATGTGCACCACCGAGAGTGAATGGGGTGAGCGATGGACTTTGGACGATGAAGATGTGCCATTCAGGTGGCTTCCTGTGACAAACACACCACGCCTGCCCTGCTGTGCATCGAGGAGGCAGGGATTCAAGTGAAATAGCTGTGCCCAGCTCTCAATTTTACTGTGAGCCTAAAGACAGCAATTTTGCTAATCTAAAGTATTAAGTGTGGGCCTCCCCGGTGGCGCAGCAGTTGAGCGCTGGGTTGCGAAGCTGCCCTCAGCCTCTGCAGCGCCAGTTCGATCCCCGGCTGCTCCCCGGCCACTGGAGGAGGGTCCCACATGGCGTGCACACCTCTCCTGCCGCCCGCTGCTCCCCTCAGCAGTGTACTTCGGTCCTTCTGCCTGCTCTGCTCCCCGCTCTGGCTCTGGTGAATTCTCTCACCCTCCCGCGCTTCTGACTGTACCCAGTGCTTGTATAAATAAATAAATAAAATAAAATCTTAAAAAAATATATAAATAAAATAAAATATTAAGTGGATTAAAAAGAAACAAAAGCAGAGTTGAAGGCCCTGTGAGCACATGTGTCCACTCTGCAGAGGGAGCCTTGAGCCCCTTGGCATGAGGCGTGGGCTGAGGGAGAGTGCGGTAGGCACAGGGCCAGTGTGATAGATGTTCAGATGTTCAGATGCCTCTTACCAGAGGGTCAAGGTCCTCCCACTAAGCCACCCTTTCTCCCTCGTTCAGGGGTTCGTTTGTGAAGAAGACATACATCCTCTGCAAGGAGAGGGGTGTCTCATGTCAGGGACACTGGTGGTGGGTTCTGAGCTGAGGGGGTTCAGTTCCCGCCTCCTTCTCCCTTGGGGGAGGAAGCAACTTCCTTGGTGGGGTCTGAGCCAGGCAATGATCACCAGTGGCCACAGACTGGGCTTTCTCCACCTGCTGTAGGAACAGGGACTGGTTGAGGAGATGCCAAGCCTTAGGGGAGACACCCCCTTGGGAATGGCCAGTGATCACCGCTGAGAGTTTGTTCCCAGGCCCTGGGTTCGAGTCCCAGTTCTCCGCTTGACGGCTGTGTGTTGGTGGGCAGGTAGCTTCCCTTCCCTGGGATTTGCTCTTCCCGTGTGAAAGGGGGCGCTACACCTGCCCTCAATGAGGGGGGAAGGGAAGGGTGATCCTGTGTGTCCCCGCTGTGAGCGGCGGGCCCCCAGTAAGCCAAGGCCCTGTCGCGTCACCGCTGTGGCAGCGGCCCGTCTTGTGATTCGTAGCAGTACCAGCCCCCTCGACAGTCACCTCGCGCCAGGTCTTCGGGTCCCACAGGTGCGGACACCGGATGGGTTGACGGGGGCGCACGAGCAGAGAGCGCAGGTCTCACAATCATCGGTGCTTGATTCTCGCTCACTCCCGGCCCGGCCCGGCCCAGCAGCCCAACAAGCCCGCACGGCTTTCCGCGTGCAGGCGCCCGGAGCGGGAGGGGCTGGCGCCCGTCGGCGAGTGGCCCCTGGCGCGCGCCCCCGCCCACCGGGCCCGCGGCTCCCCGCTGCTGGCAGCGCCAGGCGCCCCGGGCGGCACGTGGGGCGCAGCCGGGAGGGGCCGCACGTGGCCGTGGCCGCCCGCGCCCGAGGGCCGCGCGGGGAGAGCGGGCAGGCTGCGGCGGGCCGTTGGCGCGCGGCCGGGGCGGGGTGGCGGCGGCCCGGGCTGCGAAGACGGGGCGGCGGCCGATGAGACGCCTCGCTGAGACGCCTCGCGCCGGTCCCAGCACCCCGACTCCGCCAGCAGCCGCCTGCAAAGGCGGTAGGCGGCAGAGTCATCCTCCATGGGGGAACTCTCCCCTCTTCGTCCCCTCAGGCGCGCCCCCCACGTCCTGGCAGCTCCGTCCCTCTCCCCTGGGCCCCTTCCCTGTCTGCGGACCCCCCCCCCCCCCGCGGGCCTGACCAGCGCCAAGGCGAGCACTGCAGCACGCAGCGGGTAGGCTGTAGCTCCTTTTTGCATCAAGAGTAAAAAGTGATTGCGTCTTAACCCCTTGCACCACAACCTATGAAGCTATCCGCAGTCTCTGTAGCAAGAGTTCGATCCCCGGCCAGGGAGCTACCCACATGGCGCAGCAGACCTCTCCTGTCTCTCCCGCTGCTCCCCTCAGCAGTGTACTTTAGTCGATCTGCCTGTTCTGTTCCCCACTCTGTCTCTGATGAATCCTCTCACCACCACCCACGCCCGCCCCCCCAACTCTGGCCTGTACCCCAGTTCTTGTATGTATAAATAAATAAATCTTTAAAAAAAACCTTTAAAAATTAAAAATAAAAAGTAAAAAGAGAAAAGAAGTTGTATAGGCTTGGATTTGCCTAAGGATAAGGAGGCCTGGCGGTTCTAGAGACAGTTTAGAGGTGGAACCCAAAGCTTACAGAGTTTTGGCGCTCTTTAAGAAAACAGAAAAGTAAATACCAAAAGCGATGTTTAGCATGAGAAAAGCAATCCTAGAACATGGGAAATTTTAGAAAGCTGATATGCCACAAACATCACAAAATCCAAAATCATAACACAATGTTTTTATTAATCACGGCCTGACATGCCTTTATAATCCTTTTGGTGCAATATTTCATTGATCACCTTTACATGATGACAGTTTACATATTGTCTATGGGGAATTAAAAGGTAATTTAGTCTTTCCTGTAATACGGCATATTGAATAAATGTTATTATAGATGGTTGGGGAAAGTTCCTTTCACATGCATTTGGAAATGTTTTATATAAACACATTTTCGCACCATTGTTAAATTTAGAAAAACCTCCCACAAGTGTTTTCAGATATAACCTGGTACAGAAAGCTTTGTTACTTTTGGCGCAGCTATAGGTTTGTACCCTACAAAGAACTACCGATAAATTGTGTTTTGCACCATCTTCCCCCCAAAAGAAAATGGATTGTTTTTATTGTGTGTCTGCATTATCCAGTCCAGCCTGCAGGAGCAATGCAAGCATCCAGAAGAAAGTCCCCCATTTATATTTTACGTGTCTGGTGGTGAAGAATTTTCTGCAGAATAGTCTGGTTCCTTATATTTCAGGTCTGATTTTCCTTTACTCTCATACTGGGGACAGGGCACCTTGACAGCACTGACAGGAGCTCTGAGGCACCTGAATCAGGACTGCAGAGGAGCACAGCTGTAAGGCGTCCTGCCTGCTACACCAGGGCAGATGCCAGTAATTTAGCTCTACGCTGAGAGGCTTTATGCTATGTGTATTTACTTCAATAATATGCATGAAATTTACTTCAATAAATGCATGCCCATCTTAATCTCCCCTGGGCTGGGCCCCCAGAATGCCTACAGCCACTCCAACACTACTCAGCGTGAGAGAAAGGGGTTTGAGGAGATGCCTAGTGGGAAGAGGCAGTGGTCTTAGCTGCTGCAGGTGAAATACAGAACTTTTATAAATTGCGCACAGGTGACCAGTCACCATGGGGCTGGGCTCCCAACTGGGGATGAAGGAGACTGAAGAAACATCCTGAACCTTAAGTTTTCTGAGTGCTCTGGTGTGAATGTGTACCCCCAAATTCATATGTTGAATCCTAACCTCCAAAGGTAATGGTACGGGGTAGGGGTGGGGGAATTCAGGAGGTGATTAGGTCACGGAGGGAAACCCTCTTAACGGGATAAGTGTTCTTATAAGAAGCCTGTGCCCTAGAAGAAGAGAGCTCCTTGCCCAACAATGCTGACACCTCACCTCAGATTTCTGGCCTCTAGAACTATGAGCACTAAATTCCTACAGCTTAGAAGCTAATCAATCTGCTTCAGCAGCCCACATGGACTAAGACAATGAGCTTTACCATAAACCCATCTCTGAATGACAAGTTCCTCATCTGTAAAATGGGACTAATGATTATACTAGCACAGTGCCAGGAAGGCACGGAGCCCTTAGTGGCTTTTTCAGGCTTTTAATCATCTTTCCACACCATTTGCCATGAGGCAACCAGGTGCAGGGCAGGCTGGGAGGCGTGCGTGGGGGCCAGGAGGCTGGCAGGCCTCCCAGCCCCTGGCGAATCTTCTGGGTTCTCTGGTATTCTCTCTTGTTCTCTCTGCTGGTCTCTACTGCTCTTTGCCATGTGGTCTTCTGCTGCCGCCACCCTTATATGCTCAGTCTCTGTGCCCACTTATGCACACACACACCCTACTGTAGGTGGCCGCCGCCAGGCACGCATGTAAGACCACAGGTATCATCATTGATGCTTGTGGAGGGAGGGCAGAAAAAACCTGATCACTTCCCTTTACCCAACTAGTATCCGCCTGATGAATAAATGACATCAATATAAAAAGCACTTAGAGCTGACAGTAGGCGCTTATGAATATTGACTGAATGGTGGATGAAGGAGATTTGTAAACTGTAAAGTGCTGTCCAGTTAACGGTTGACAGAAGGCGAACCAATTCACCGGAGCCCTTGGAGAGCAGATTTGTAAAACCTGGTTTTAGGAAGAGAAGTAAACTCCTCTAAACCTGTAGCAGCAGGTGGGGCAGCCACTGTCCTCAGAGGGCACCTGGAGGAAGCGGCTCTCAGCCTCCGGGGATAGTCTCTGAGGCTCCGTATCTATCTAGTCCCTCCCAGGACTCCCACACTGGCTCGAGCCCTGCGCCCAGTCATAGAAAGGAGATTCAGAAGGATGAGAAGGAGGGAAAGTTAAAGTCACCCTAACCTTGAAAGCAGAAAGAACCAGATGTCTTTTGTTCTCTGTAGGCCAAGCAAGGAACGCAAGAAAGGGAACAGGAGTCATCAAGAGGAAGGGGAGACAAACACGGACAAAAAGAGCAGCAGTCACAGGAGTGGGGAGCGGGGCTCCTTGACCTTGGAAGGAACTGACCTCTCCATCTACTCACATTGTTCACTCACCAACAAACATTTAGTAGACATTTTGTAGTTTGGAGGCAGTGGTGAATAAGACAGACAAAAATCTCCCTTCTCGTGGAGTTTATATTTTGGTGGTGGAGACAAAATAAACAAGCGAGCAAAAAAGTAAAGCACGAGAAGGCAAGATGGGCAATGCAGAAAATTAAGAAAGGGTGAAGTGGTAGGAAGCGCCAGGAGCTACTTTACGTTGAGGAAATGTTTGTGCTGAGGCCTGAATGGCCAGCCAGAGTCAGTCATGGGAGAGGGAAGTGAAGAGCTTTCAGGCAAGGAATGGCAATTGCAAAGGCCATGAGGTGGGCATGGGCCTGGGGTGTTCAGAGATGAGCAGAGTCTGGAGTGAGCTGGGGGTGTGTGGCAGGAGACAAGTTTAGACAGGGAGACAGGGGGCAGGGAGTCAGACAGGTGGGACATTTTTAGCCAGGATAAGGAACTGAAATTTGTTTTAAGTTTGTAGGATTTCAAAGAAAAACTATAGGCTAGTGTTCAAATGGCCTGAAGACTTTAAAGTAGTGTTGAGAGAGAAAGGAGGCATTTATAGGGCACCCACTATGAGTCAGGTTCTGGAACAGGTCCTCTCATAGCCATTTTTCCTTTTCATTTTTTTATGACCTACAACATTATATTAGTGTCAGGTGTACAACCTAATGATTCAATATTTGCATAGATTGTGAAATGCTAACCACAATAATTCTACTTAACACCATCACGATAATAGTTACAATATTTTTTTCTTGTGATGAGAACTTTTATGATTTATTCTCTAGGTAACTTTCAAATATGCATAACTGTATTGCTAACTATAGTAGCTATGCTATGTGTTACATCTCCATGACTTGTTTCATAATTAGAAGTTCATGTCTTTTAACCTCCCCTCTACCCAGTCACCCCCTTCTTACCCCTCTACCCTTCACTCCTGCCTCTGGATATTTTTTTTTTAGATTCTACATTGTAAGTGAGATCATACAGTGTTTTCCTTTCACTGTCTGATTTATTTCACTTAGGACAAGGTCCATCCATGTTGTAACAAATGCCGGGATTTCCTTCTTTTTCTTGGCTGAGTAATATTCCACTTCATGTGTATGTGCACACACCTACATACGCACGTGCATGTACACGTGTGTGTGTACATGCCACATTATCTTAATGACTTCATCCATTGATGGACCACTTAGGTTGTTTCCATATCTTGGCTATTATAAATAAAATAAATCTTCTTGAGTTAATGTTCTCATTTTTTTAAGCTAAATACCCAGAAATGGGACTGCTGGATCATATGGTAGTTCTATTTTTAATTTTTTGAGGAAATTCCATTCTGTTTCCCCCAGTGGCTGCACCAATTTACATTCCCACCAACAGTGCATGAGAGCTCCCTTTTCTTGACATTCTTGGCAACACTTGTTATTTCCTGCTTTTTGATATGGGTCATTCTCACACAGGTGTGAGGTGACAGCTGAGTGTGGTTTTGATTTGCATTCCCCTGATGATCAGTGATGTAGAGCATCTTTCACGTGCATGTTGACTTTGTGTTTTCCTTGTAAAATAAATGGATTTTTGTGATCCATTCAGATCTTCTGTCCATTTTTCAATTGGATTCTGTTTTTGCTATTGAGTTGTATGAGTCATTTATATATTTTGGGAACTCACTCCTTATTAGATATATTTGAAAATAATTTTTCCCATTCAGTAGATTTCCCTTTCATTTTGTTAATGATTTCCTTTACTGTGCAGAAGCTTTTTCGTTTGACATAGTCCCACTTGTTTATTCTTGCTTTTGTTGCCTTTGCTTTAGGAGTCAGAGCCAAAAAAATCATTGCCAAGACTGATGCCAAGAACTTACTACCTATGTTTTCTTCTAGGAGTTTTATGGCTTCATGACTTAGATTCAAATCTTTAATCAGTTTTGAGTTAAATTTTGTTTATGATGGATGACAGTGTCCAATTTCATTCTTTTGCATGTGGCTGTTCAGTTTTCCCAGCACTGTTTAATAAGAGATTATCCTTTCCCTATTTTATATCCTTGACTCCTTTGTCATATTAATATGTGTGGGTTTATTTCAGGGCTCTCTATTCTGTGCCACTTGTCTATGTGTCTGTTTTATGCCAGTACCATACTGTTTTGATTACTATAAACTTTGAATATAGTTTGAAATCAGGGAGCTTAATGTCTCCAGCTTTGTTTTTCTTTCTTGAGATTGCTTTGGTTATTTGAAGTGTTTTGTGGTTTCATACAAATTTTAGGATTGTTTGTTCTATTTCTGCAAAAAATGCCATTGCTATTTTTTTTTTTTTAATAGAGGCATGTTTATTTATTTATTTATTTGTTTGTTTGTTTTGTTTATACATGCACTGGGTACAGTCAGAAGCGCGGGAGGGTGAGAGAATTCACCATAGCCAGAGCAGGGAGCAGAGCAGGCAGAAGGACCGAAGTACACTGCTGAGGGGAGCAGCGGGCGGCAGGAGAGGTCTGCGCGCCATGTGGGATTCTCCTCCGGTGGCCGGGGAGCAGCCGGGGATCGAACCGGCGCCGCAGAGGCCGCGAGCAGCTTCGCAACCCAGCGCTCAACCGCTGCGTCACCGGGGAGGCCCCTCCATTGCTATTTTGATACAGACAGCTTTGAATCTGTGTGATTGCTTTGGATAGTGTGAATATTTTAATAATCTTAATTTTTCCAATCCATAAGCACAGAATATTTTTCTATTTATTTGCATCACCAATGTCTTACAGTTTTCAGTGTACAGCTCTTCCACCTCCTTGGTTAAATTTATGTTGAGAAATTTTATTCTTTTTGATACAATTATTAAATGGTAATGGAGCCAACTGACTTTCATTTTGCAGCTGATTCAACTGATGACCAGACTAGTGAAGTGATCCATTCCACATTACAGAGTTAGAAAGTTGTTGAGCCCCAGTCAGGCCCGTGTTCCACTACAACATAACTTCACCACATTCTTAAAATGGGTGTGAACTTTTTATGGTTCATAAAGGATTTTTATCTGCACCTTATATCATGTGCAATATGGAGAGCTATCACCCCTTTGCAATGTCTGGGAAATGTTCTGTGACCTTTAATGACTACTCACAGCTCTACAGCTGCTCTTTATCCTCAGTTTTCAGCAGCTTCTCTCTGAACAGGATCTCTGTGACTCAAATTTAGAGGTGGATCCAGGCTGCACAAGTGTGAGAAGCTGTACCATTTGGTGTCTTTGTACAAATCAGGAAAAAAAGACTCCCTTTGATCAAGACTTTTGATTTCCAGCTTCCAGAACAGTGTTGTAATAACAGTTCTGTTAGCGCATCCTTTGATGTCCCTGTAAAAAATTACCTCTCTGTATATGTGAATCTATACTCTCTCTAAAGTGAGAGGTGCTCACTTAGAGATAGTGCCCTTGTGAAATGCACACCTGGAAGAACTGTCCTGGTTCTCCCAGTCCTTGCAGAAAATACTTCAAAGAACAAACAGCTGAGCTAAACAGATAGGGGATTCACCTGGAAGTGGCCATGCTAGACTATTCACATGGACACATGCCAGCACCTAGGGGTGACCATGACTGTCCAGGTTTTCCTAGAACTGCCCAGTCCATCAGAACCTTGAGTTTCAGTTCATCCCCTCATCACCATGCTGTCTGCCCCTGGAGCCCCCTGGCAATGTAAGATGAGGCCCCTGTAAGGACTGTCCCCTGTAAAGATTACCCCCCACCTTCACCACCACAGGGTTCCAACACTCACTAGACCTGTATCCCCTGGGTAGCCAGCACTACCCCAAATGCCAGGGGCTTATGTGTGAAGTCTTCTGGCTCCTAAATTTAGAAGCATGGATTAAGTCCAAATAAATGAAGAGTTATATAAGTTCACCTCCCTCTTCACAACCCCTCCCCTTGGAATAATCAGCCTTAATCAGCTAATGATGGAGCCCTGAATGCAGCCCCAATCCTCAGAGAGGATATTAGGTTTACATAAGGAGTGACATTGGCTCAGTCTATCATGAATCTTTAAAATATAGTCTCTCTCTTTCCTCTCCCTCTCAACCTTTCCTCCCCACCCACACTTTCTAACACACACACATGCACACATGCACACCCCCCCCCAACACATTGATCAAGTGCTGAAGCTGCTTAGCTAGCCTGGCATCAAATGCATGCAAGCTGCTACTCTTCAGGAGGCTCAAATTTATCACCTAAAAATAAATCACCTCAATCCATAATGACAGCTAATCCAAGAAAGAAAGGAACACTTCACCACAGAATTAGAGGGACTCCATGGGGAAAGGGAGGGAGACCTGAGAACTTCCTAATCATCTGGACCATCCGCTAGCAGTGGAGTGCTAGCGGCCCTGGAGGTGTGGAAGCCACAGTCAAGGATCACGGGTAAGGACTCCTGCACTGAGCAGAGACTGTGTGGTGACTGGCATTTATACGTGGTTAGGTATGTGTCAGCAGTCGTGTTCCATAGACAGCATGACAGAGACGACAAAAACGTTTCATTTCAAATGCCAAATCCTTGCAGATCTCGGAGCTCTGAACATCGGCCTCTGAGGCTCAGTGAGAAAGAACATCTTGGTCAGCTGGTAACGCTTTCCGTGGGTGCAAAGGGAAGAAACAGATGTCTTGGTCATTAGCCATGTTTCTGCTGCGGGGAGAGGAGAGGTGAAGGATGGTACTCTGTTTGCCAGTGATGTATCTTATCGCCTATCAGTCCCCGTATCCACTAGGGACCTGAGATGCAGAGGCCCACAGTTGTTAAGTGTCAGAGCCGATTTGGTCCCAGATTTGGCCCCAGAGTCCATGTTCATGGCCCCTTCATTATTCTGCCTCTCAGGAAGGGTCCTGGGGCTGAGTCTGCACCACCGGCCAGCAGTGTGCCCTCACTTTCAGTCCTGTCCTGAGAGCACACCCCACAGCAAACAGCGCAGGAAACCCAAGGGGGCACTGGGCCATGGCAGAGGCCCAGAGTGCACATGTCTTTGGGGTCCAACCCGTCACAGGCACCACCTTCTCAGCCCCACATGCTCCATGCCAGCCTGACGCCGTTAGCACCCTGCCAGAGCCTTCTGGTCCGGTTTTGTGGCAGTGCCCAGTTGCAGGTGGAAATTGCCCCTCCCCAACTACGTGACACCCCACAAGGGCATTCATCTTTCTAGTCCTTCTGCTGCCCCTGTAGGCCACTTCTCAGCAACTTCTTACTCCCTTTCAGCAGCCACTGTCCTGTCCTTCCTGTCCCGGGCCCTCTCCGGCCCCATTGTTCGGCTTCTGGCCCTTCACTCCCTCAGGGGGGCCATCTTTTACTCAGATCCCATGACAAAGCTGCCAGGAGAGCAGCAATTTCCATTCCCAAACCCTCTCTGGCCGACTGGTAGAACAAAAGGGAGAGTCTGGAACGGGAACTGGTCCCTTGCGGTCCCAAGGACGGACCTTACTTTTATGGAGATGGGGAGTCTGAGAGGACAAGGCAGGGCATGCATCCCAAGAACACTCAGGACTTTGCCCGTCAGAGTTGCATAATCCAGAGGGCGTGGTTGCTTTGTATTCTGGGCAGACTGAGTCCTGGGACTGGGCAGGCAGCAGGTAGGGGTCACGGCTGTGGAGGATGAGGCTGGAGACCCATGTCTCCACCCCTGCAACATTTCACCTTGGAGTCTTTTCAAAGTGGTCAGAGTTCTGCTGACGCTACAGAAATGCCTCCACCGTTAAGATAAACCCCAGGGCTCAAAAGATAAGTCAGGGTGCGAGGTTTCTGGTTGCAAAAGGTGGACCCTGAACACTGCTCTGGAGTGCATTTGAGCCTTTCCTCACAGCTTAGTAACTGGAAGCTGCCCGAAAAATCCCTGAGAACAGTTGTTTCTGATGCTTGGCATCAGGTAGCTCTTTGCAAACAAATTCTTCTTGGACCATGAGGCAGACATAAAACATGAGGCGATGAGGTGGTGTGGGCCCTTTGACCCTCCCAAGCGGGACACAATTCTCTGTGTGTGCGGATTTTCCCTGGTCTGGAGCCTCTAGACATCTTGATTCTTCAAAGGCTACTTGCCCAGAAGGGTTAAGGCTTGGAAGCGCCTGTTGACAGTCTAGGATACTGTGATTGTCACATCTATTTTTGTCACCTGTTTGCCTTTCTAGCTCTGTGTTGCTCCAGCTGACATTTAAATGAGTTTGCATTTGCAGCGCCCACACCAACTGGTGCTGTGAGTGCAGTGGGGGGTGAGGGGGAGGGCCCAAACCCAGCAGATGGAGGGGGCGTGGCTGCTGGAGATTAAAATGTGGTCTGGGATCATCAGGAGCTGCTGGGGGCCTCTGCAATGCTTTAAAGAGAAAAAGCAGGGTGCCACAGAAAGCGCCAGAACGTGGGTGGGATGGCCCCATTCTAACTGCTTTCCCTCTGATGTGCTGTGTGGCCTCAGACAAGACTCTTTCCCTCTCAGTTTTCCAGCATTTCCTGAAATATGAAGTTAGTGGCACAGAACGTGCCCTTAAATAACATCAGCTCACACCCAGGGAAAGTGATTCTTTTCTGATTGCCTCTGAACGGGTCCCTGATCATATCCTTGGGGCAAGGTTCTGCTCCATTGCCCTGCTCCATGCTGAGCGTGGTTAACACCTCGCTAATCTGCAGGGACCTGCCTGGAAGGGAGTGGTGGGTGGGGTCGGCTGTGTTCTGGGCACTGCCTCTGCTCATGCACCGTGACTCTGATCCTGCGCCCTTTCCAGTGTGAAGTAAGATCTAAATTTTTAAATAATTTTAAGAATGAATTTGTGCCAATTTAACACAAAATGTTAAGGAAATGATAGTATAAGAGTAGTATAAGAAGTATAAGAAGGGCCTCCCTGGTAGAGCAAGGAGTTAAGCATCAGCACTATGAAGCTTTATCTGCAACTACTGCAGCATGAGTTCGATCCCCAGCCAGGGAGCTACCCACATGGCACAGCAGACCTCTCCTGTTTCGCCCGCTGCTCCCCTCAGCAGTATATTTTGGTAGACCCGCCTGTTCTGATCCCCACTCTGTCTCTGGTGAATCTTCTCACCCCCTGCATCTCTGGCCAGTTCTTGTATGCATAAATAAATAAATCTCTCCCCCAAAAAAGAAGCATAAGAAGTAGACAAAACGTGGAGTTGGGGTGAGTCTGGGATCCAATGTGTTCTAAGAAGCCATTTGTGCTGGACCCCACCCCTGGAGACAGCTGGAGTTGGGGTGGGGAGGCACAGGCTCTGTCAACGAGTCTGAGGAAAGGCCCAGAGTGACAACAAAGGAGCCAAGGGACTTTCCAGAGAGTATCTTGGGGTGCCATGAACTGATCTACAGAGTCTGTGAAGCCCCAACGATTGAGAATCAAGGCCTGCAGCATGAGACACTACTCTTTCACCCAAGAGCTGCACTGTGGTAGGGAATGCAAATTTCACAGCTACTTTGGGCAACGTGCCTAGGCCCCACCTGAGCAGCCCCACCCAAAGGCTGGACTCTGGTATCAGGCTCTCTGGGTTTGAGTCCTGCCTTGCCTGTGGGAGCTCCGGGAGTGCCCTAGTGTGGGCTAGGATTCTGACTTGCAAGCAGAGGCCCAGGCCCAGCCAAAGACTTGGGGACCTTGCTGAAAGGCGAGGGCTCCCTCTTGGACTCAGAGTCCCAGAATCAGCTGAGCCCAGATAAGGGGGCTTATGGACAAGGTCACACTGGAGTCTTTAAGGTCAAGACATGTGATATGATCCAAGAGGCCACATTTCAGGAGAGAGGGTCTGATTGGCTAAGCCTGGGTCATGTGCCCAGCCCTTCGTGCCACATTGCCAACACTGAGGCGGGGAGGGTCCCTGAAGGGAAACTGGAGTGCCCCTCTCAGAAAAAGGGGTCAAGAATTCTTGGCAGGCAAGGGAAGCAAAGGTCCACTCTGTCTCTTGAGCTCCCCAGGCTTTGGTTTTCTCCTCTATAAACAGGGATAAAAATGGTCTGGCCCTTTGAGAGAGGTTGAGGGGGTAAAATGATGTCACCTATTTAATGGCCTGGTTTAGTAACACTCCATAAATGTCAGTGATTTTAAAAAATTGTTTGTTATAAAAGGACACACAAAACAAGCCACTGGCAGCCAGATGTGAGCCTAACAGATGCCACATGTCCTTTAAGTTACAGCCCGAGAGGCCCTGGGATTGGCCGACTTGAGTTCAAATCCTGACTCCACCATGAGTCTCTGAGGGGCCGTGGCAAGTGATCTCGCCCCCAAGCCCCAGTGCTCACGTCTGACTGCCTGGGCCCAAGGCCAGGTGTCTAGACCAGACGTCAGCACAGTCAGGCCGAGAAGCCGAGGGGCAGGGGGTGTCTTCCCCAGGAGGCGGAGGGTAGAGAGGTTGCTGTTCTGCCCCTCACTTGAGCGAGGCGTGACCTCCACACCTGTAGCAGCCATGTGGGGCAGAAGCGGTGGCGACTAGAACCACCCTCTCACGCCAACAACTGGCCCTCCTGGCCGCCTCTGACCACGCATCCAAATTCCTAGTCTCTGGCGTCGGCGACCCAGCCAGGGTTTCAGCCTGCTGCTTCCAGCGGGCGAGGAGGCAGAGCAGCGCAAGGAAGAGCCCTTTCTCGGGCCGACCTAAGGCCTTGCACACAGGTAAACGCGACCATGTTCCCCACAGCTTCATCCACCGCCGTGGACTCTGGAACCAGGTGGCCGGGTCCAGCCCCTGTGCCTCTGTCACGATGCATGTGAGCCCGGACAAGCCGCTTCAGCCCTCTGTGGCTCTGTGTTCTCATCTGTAAATGGGGAATAGAGATCTTGCCTCATGGTGTGAGCATGAGAATTGAATGAGGTAAAATTTGTAAAGCTCATAGATCAGGGCCTGGCCGGTAGAAGAGCAATGCTATAGAAGGGTTTGCCGTCACTATCACCATCGCCATCACCATCGATACACTTCTGGCACCCTGTTACTGGTGGTTGTAGCCTTTTGGGGTTCTGAGGTAACTTGAAAGGCACCAAAGCCATATCTGGATTCAAGAATCCTAGCTTCCCCCCTTGAGCTCTCTGAGAGCTAGAGACAGGACAGTGGCGAGGACAGTGCATTTGTTGACCACCTGCTATGTGCCAGGCACCCTACTACGCTTTCTCTGTGGACTGTTCCAGTTGAGTCCTATGAAGCACAGACTGTCACAACTGTTCCCACATCTCACACGAGGAAATGAGGCTTAGGAGGTTAAGTGTCCCTTTCCGCAAGCAGTGGCTGGGCTCCTGGGTGCAGGCAATGAGGCTGAGCCTGGTCACCTTAGGATGAAAAGGAATTTATTGGAAGGATGTCAGGTGGCTCACAGAATCTTCTGGGAGGCTGGAGTGGTTCATCTCATGCTGGTGGCAAAGGCACAAGCAGGCCAGGCAAAGCACAGGAGGTCCCTCAAGGCCTAGGGCTGGAACGGTACATTGTTGCTTCTGCTCCATTCCACAGGTCAAACAGCAAGTCACAAGGTCAAGTCCAAAGCCAAGGGCAGCAAGATACACTGCACACTAGATGAGAACTTCCATCCAGGCAGAGATGCTGCTGACCTTCTCAGGAGCTCCTGGCCCCTCCACCTTCTGCTCTTTGCACCAGGAATCTTGCACAGATGCCCGGCTCCAGGGGTGCTGCTGTATCTGCAGGTGACGGCTGCCAGCAACAACCAGCCTGCCCCAAACCACAGCAATGGCTGAACTTGGGGGATTCATCTCTTTTGAGCATTGTCTGCACAATTTGTGCACATTTCTAGGTCCAAGGACAGAATGGTCTGAGGACAGCTGACAGGCTCCCCTGGGGTGCAGGCCTGGTCAGATGGCAGAGATCAGTCCCCTGGACCAAAATAGTTGTTGCGGTGGCTTGTCAGGCCACCTGCAAGTCCCTCATCAGCCACTTAGGTAAAGGCACTGGTGGTTCCAACATGGCAGGTGCTTGGTAGAGATTTGTTAACCAACAGTTAATATAAAGGTCTGGGCCCTGGAGACTCATGTCTCAGACCTTTGCTTCAGCTGAACCTTAACCAACATGGAAAGCGCTCGTAATTTTCCTCCCACCTACCACTCCAGTCCTCACCTGCCCTTTGCTCTTCCCACACAGGCAGTCCCTGCTGCAGGCTCTGCTCCTTGTCCCCTCCACACCTACCCCAATCCTTCCAATGCCCCCTCCCCTCACACCTTCCCTGCCCTGTTGGCCTTTGTCAGACATGCTTCCTGCCTCCTCTCATGCCCCATCCATTGTGCCAGCCCCCACCATCCTCAAGAAGTGGGTGCACCCCGCTGCATCCTTGTCCATGGTGCTGGGGCTGGGACCTGTCCCCCCTGTGTAATACCGTTGAGACTTCTCTGCCTCATCTCCCTAGCTCCTTTACTGCTAGGTTCCAAACTTCAGGGCAGGTTGGCTTTACTTCGAGTCCCCAGACAGCAGAGCTAGTCTGATGATCTCAGTGAAACCCCCCACCCAAGTTGACAAAAGGTGTTCAGGGAACCTACCCTGGCTCCATCCACCTACCCACCCTGGCCTCTCCCCTCGCCCCTCAGGGTCCTCCCACAGTGCGCCATTCCCTTAACCCAGTAGTGCCGCTTTAAGGGGAGGGCTGAGCTGCTCTGGAGTAATTGGCTGATCCTGGCCTGGGGCACAGATGGTTTCTCAGAACCTCAGAGCTGGGAAAACTCCCAGATATTCCTGGGCCAGTGGTTCCCATGGGAATCCCCTGAGGCACGGGTTCAGATGCAGATTTCCAGCCCCTCACACACCCAATAGCGAGCCAGTCTGTATGGATGGGGCCCAGGACTCTGCATTCTCACTGGTGCCCCTGGTGGGTGATGCATGGTGCCAATCAAGCTCAGACTCCTCCAAAATCCCACCTGCCCTCTCCCCACCCCTTTTCTTTCCCTGCTCCTCAGCCATGATGGTGGGATTATTTCCTCCCCAGCAGCCAGCCCATCACAGAACAGCCATGATGGGGAAAGGTAGCCTCGCCTGCCCTTCCCATCCACAGGTGCCTGCCCTGCACAGCTCTGAGGCCTAGCAGACAGGCTTTCTCTCTGCTTTCCTCCTGGCTCAGGCACCTAGATGTAGTCAAGTCAGATGCATGGGGGATTGGGGCACAAGAGAAGTTAGAGCCTGCGGAACTCCAGGTGTAGGGGAAGGAAAAATGTCAGGCTTTTCTGCCCTCCCGCCATCAGGAGAGATGATGGATCCTTGCGGTCCTGAATGCATGCCTGATGGCGGCACCTGGAGTAGGGTGTGGGCCTAGGTAGATGGGATTCACCTGGGCTGAGACTGGGCTTTTAAGGGCGGCGTCACGGGGACGCCAGTAGAAGCCAAAAGAGAAGCTGAGAAAGAAGCAGCAGAAGGAGAGAGAGAGAGAGAGAGAGAGAGAGAGAGAGAGAGAGAGAGAGAGACACCGCAGAGCCCAGATAGAGTGAAGACTTGCTAGGGGCTGGGAGGCCTGCCAGCCTCCCGGCCCCCCAGTACCCCTGCCTGCTGTGTACCTGGTAAACCCCAATAAAAGACCTGCAAAAAACCACTGAGGACTCTGACTCCTCCTTTACCCGGTCTGCTGGATCAGAGAAAACCTGCACCGTGACCATTCCTGCCTCTTACACCAGGGCTCTCCTGAGCTCAGAGAGACAAAAGCAGTCTGTGACCTTACTCAAGTCACCTGCCTCCTAGGTGACTGTGAGGCTTACGGGGTGTCCCTGACACTTTCAAGATCTATGGGGCCTTTCTCAGGGCCAGAGCCAACTCAGCAGCACTTAGTAGGGCCACACTTCCTACTGGGGAGAAGGGACATGGCCAGAGGCCCTCTGATATGCATCAATTATTCATTTCTCACTGCAGCAGCCTCTCCTGTGCTTGGCATCCTTTCTGGGAGGCCTACTCCCGCCTCTCACGCACCCAGGGAGCCAGCTGCTGGGTGTTTATCACCCACTACTTAGAGGTGGGAGGGGATCCCAGGCCCCCTCTTGGGTTCAGCACAGATTCCTCCACCCCCGGCGGGGGTGGGGGGGTGCGGTCTCCCTGGGATTGAGTTAAGTGAAGCTCTCAAACTCAACTCTGTCCGCCTCTCCCCACTCACCTCCCGCTCCTCCCGAGTCTGTGCTACCCCAGTTGATGGCAACTCCGTTTTTTTCCTACCATTCAGGCTACAAGCCTTGGTGCACCCTGGAGCCCTCTCTCTGATCACCCACATTCAATCTGCCAGCAAATCCTGCCAGCCCCCATCCCCTTTAAAGTGGGTGCGGGCCAACCAAGTCTTCCCTATCCCCACAGCACCACCAGGCCCCAAGCCCATCCTCTCTCCCTGAGCCCCATGTCTGTCACCCATTTCTGTCTTTGTCCCTCTCTGAGCCGGCACAGGTGAGGTCAGTGGTGGAAACACAACGGTCTATTTCTCACTCTTGCTGCTTGTCCCAGAGACTGGGCAGATGAGGCGGCCAGCCTAGATCTCAGCTTTGGAGATCACCGCCAGAGGCTGCGCCAGGGGAACAGACAACAGGGCGTGAGTTCGCGGCGCTGCTCCCCCAGGGCCCGGCCCTCTTGGCTCACACTGCACCCAAGAAGCTGTCAGCTGATGTGCCCGCACCGAAGAGCAAGCCTGTGATGCAGGACTGGAAGTGTGGGAAGTGTGAGTACAGAGCCAGGGCTACCTGGTCAGATCCTCCGCGGCACGGCCGAGGGTACCATGAGCACAGAATGGGGCTGTGTTCCTCCTCCTCTCGGAGCCCTCCCTCGGGGACAAACGCCACAGTCCCGCTGTGGTCTCTGAGTTTGGACATGACCTGCTCCCAGGACCTCGCGACCTCACCTCCTCCCCTGTCCCCCTCGGTAACTTCACTCTGTTCTGTCTCCTGCTGTTTCTCTCCCCCACCCTCAAGTGTGTCTACTCTCACTTTGTGATCTTTGGTCCCGCACTTTTCTGTCTGGAATGCTCATCAGGAAGGCACCCACAGACCTCACTCCCTCACCCCCAGGTTCAGAAGCTTTCTGTCCTGGCTGAAGTGTGGCCCCCATCCCAAGCTTGTATGTTGCAGCCCTTAGGATGTGACAGTATTTGGAGGTAGAGTCTTTATAGAGGGGCTTAAAGTAATTTGAGGTCACTAGGGGGACTCCATCCCATATGACCAGTGTCCCTATAAGAAGAGGAGACGAGGACACAGACACACACAGAGAAGGACTAATGTGGAGACAGCGGGAGGTGGCCCCTGCAGAAAACAGCCCTGCCAGGACCTTGATCTCAGACTTGCAGCCTTCAGAACTTCAAGAAAATAAACGGCCATAGTTTAAATTACAGAGTCTGCAGCACTTTGCTTCAGCAACCTTGGCAAACAATTCATTGCCATGTTTTTAAAGACTACAGTTCTTCCTTCTGCCTGTCTTTCGATGGTCTCTACGCCTTCTCCCTGCTGATTTTTCTCTATAGCGTCATCAGTTTTTAATGTCTGGAATGTCTTACTTGCTTACGTGTTTGTAAAACAACTTACTTGGTTGCGTTGTGTAACCTAAGAGCTCCTCTGATAAGATGTAAACTTCATCAAGGCAGGGACTCCATCTGTGTCGCTCATGGCTGTGTCCCGGGGCTCCTGGTTGAAGGAACGAGCTGGAGGGTGGGTAGATGCAATAAACACTCAGAAGCCCTCAGTCTTTGCTGGTCCACTGACTTCCTAAATCTCAAGGCTCTTTTATGTCCTTTTTCCTCGATGGATTCAATGTTAGAGGGCAGCGAGGGTTTTGGAAGTCTGTCCTTTTGAATTCAGTAGTGTCTATCAAACAGAAGTACAGATATTTCATCCTCAAGTTCAAGAAGAGGAACTTATTTCTCAGAGGTCCTGACGTAAGTGCTCAGGGATGAGAGCACAAGCATCCCGATGCAGGGGCGTTTATTACACTGAAAATACAGCGATGACCCCAGTGTTCATCAGCAAAGGCCTGGGCATAGACTGGCACATCCACGTAAGTGGAGACTATGCCGGTGTCAAGAGGAAAAAGAGGGACCCGTCTGTGCCGAGGGGTGGATCAAGTGGAGAAGTAGCATCAGCCAGGACAGCGTGGAATGAACTCACACATGCAATACCAACAGCCAAAAAGTCCCCCCAGGGAGTGGAGAGTGAGGCTGCTGTGCCACTTATCTATGGTCGCAATGATGCTGTGAAACAAGCAGGCCCAGAGCTGCTGGGCACCCAGGAAGCAGCACTCTGACCCATTTGCCTGGGAGCCACTCCTCTAGCGCTAGGCCTAGGCTGCTCTGCTGATCTCGCTAGGTTTGCTCAAAGTTGGCCACCGGCTGACCTTGGCTCAAAGAGTTGCTCAGCGTGGTACCGCATGTCTTCCAGCTTGGACACAGTGTCATGGCAATGGCGGAGGCATAACAGCAAGCAAGCTTGACTGTGGAAAATGCTTTCAAGTCCCTGCTTGTGTCTCTGTTGCTAAAGTCCCATCAGCCAAGGTAAGTCATACCACTGGAGGCCAGGTAAGGGGGCCGCCAAGCCGTGAGCCAAGGGCACGGGCACCGGAGGGGTGATGGACTGGCCGCCTTTGCAACTTGGTGAGGTTGCCTTCCGTAAAAGCGAACCCTGGGACTAGGATTCATGTGTGAGTGACGTATTAAGGCAATGCTGGGGGAGGCAGGAGGGTGGGGGGGAGGGAAAATGTGACAGAGAGTTGACGCCAGTCAGGGTGTGACCAGGCAAAAAGGCAGCTGGGCCTGACCCCACCGGAGGCTCTGGGGTAAGTCACACCTCAGAGTTTGTCCTGACTCCTGTGTCAGCCTGTCTTTGGCTAAAGGCCACCTGGGGTCTTTGTAGGGTCATAAACTCCTGGCTCTCCGCACAGAGAGCACCGGTGTCTCCAGCAGCCCGAGGGCCTTTGCTGAGCAGAGGGTGGGGGCTTTGGGGAAAGTCACAGGAGCAGGTATTAGCATCACCACAGGCAGAAGCTGGGGGTTGGTGAGCCCAGGCAAGGGCTCTGGGCTGGGAGCCAGCCGTGTCTGCTACAGGAGCAGGAGAGGTTAGGAACCTTTTATTTTCCACTTTAGATTTTCTGTACATTTTAATATTTTGCCATGAGCATGGATTGGTTCTGTAATTAAAAAATAACAACAAACCCACAACAAAACAACAGTCAAGAGGGCAGACATTTCCAGGGAAATTTCTCAAGATGCCTTCAGAGGCGCAGTAGCAATGCGCAATCTTGGCTTAAGAGCTTTTGCAGGGGTGACGGGTGGCCCCGAGGGAAAAGAGACCTGAGTTCAAGCCCCGCTCTGCCTTTTCTGGGCTGTTTGGCTGAGGGCAAGTGGTTTCCCTGTCTCTGTCCCTCAGCTTCCCCTCTAAACAATGGGGGTAACTGCATGCCCCCGTATGGGTCTCTACTGAGTATTCAGAGTTTGTGTGTGGGGCGGGGCAAGGGCAGAGAGCATTTGGATGGGCATTAGTGACTGGCATTTTCCAAGGATCATTTCTGGGGAAGGCTGGACCCTCCCCACCCTGCCCAGCTCAGGAAGGGGATCTGGAAGTCCCTCACGCAGAGCTCTTGGATCCCCAATTTCCATGACTCGCCCATGTCGAACAAGAAGGCTCAGCATCCCAATGTTCCTGCCAGTGGCCTGTGTGGCACCCCACAGGAGCCCAAGACCTTCTCTGAACTGCCTCCCCCTGCTCGGCATCAAGCTCTCCCCTCCACTCTCCATGTTCTTCCCTAGAAATGCTCAGCTCCTTCTAGCTCCCCAAGCGCAACGGGCAGTTTTGCATCTCTGGGCTTGTGTCCAGGCTGTGCCCTCTGCTTTGCATGCTCTTCAGCCTGCTCTCGATGGTTTTATGTGGAAATCCTTCTAGATCATGCTGAAACATCACTTCCTTCTTGAAAACTTCCCCTGGCACTTCCTCAGGCCCAGCTAGATCAGTCATGCCCGCTGTTCTGCAAACCCTCCCTATGTTTTAATGGCTTCCTTCTCTTTCTAGTCCACTCTGAGTTATGGCATGGCTGTTTGTGTCTGGTCTACACCCTTCACTGTCCTATACTCTGAGCCACCAGCACTAAGCCTCAACTTCCCTGTCTGTCCCTGGCTCTCAGGCTGTCACAAGGATTCTAAAAAATATATGCCTGTCACCTGGCAAGGTGCTTGGTACACAGTAGGTATCTAATAAATGGTGGTTAAGAATGTCTGCTCTGTGCCAGAGGTGGTGGTTTTATGTACCTGTGTGAGAGAGTGCACAGGGTTGTGTGTCCCAGAGAAGATGGGGGAAGGCCACTCCCTCTCACCTGCCCTCAAACTACGTGGCCAGGATACCACATTACATCTTTTCCAACTCCTTGTAAGGTTCTCTCTCTCAGGCTAGCTTCTGGCTGCAGCCTCCCTGGAATGTCTTGCCTGTGCACAGAGCCCACACAGAAGAAAACAGAATCAAGAGAAGGAACTTACTTGCTGTGTGCCCTTGACCACAGCATACCTCAATCTCTTCATCTGCCAACTGGGGACATCATCTGAACACCTGGTTCTAGCCGTGCCTGAAGCCCCAAGGCTTGTCAGTTATGGGGATCAAACACCCTCCCAACCCTCAAGCCTGGTCTTTGACACAGGCAACAAACTACAAGAGAATTAACTCATGCCACAGAGAAGCTGGGGTCTCAACTCTAACACCTCATTATTTGGTAGAAAACATTTCCCCAGAGGACTTCTGACATGACTCCTCATGACTTTCAAGAAGTAGGCTTCCCTTGATTAAGATATGGCCACGGGCCTCCCCGGTGGTGGAGCGGGTTGAGCACAGCGCTGTGAAGCTGTCCGCAGCCTCTGCAGCATGGGTTCGATTCCCAGCCCCGGCCAGGGAGATTACCACATGGCACGGCAGACCTCTCCTGCCTTGTCCGCTGCTCCCCTCAGCAGTGTCTTTGGTTCATCTGCCTGTTCTGCTCCCCGTTCTGTTTCTGGTGAATCCTCTCACCCTATCACGCCTCTGACTGTACCCTAGTTCTTGTATAAATAAACAAACAAACAAATAAATAAATACAAGATATGGCCATATAAAGGCATCCCACAAAATCCACCACTTGTGAGAGGTGATGTAGACTCTCCTGCAAGTGAAATGATGTGGCTGCCCTGTGAGTTCACGAGGCCTGGGATGGTTTCAGTGGTAACCCTTGGAGAGCAGAGCAGAGACGAGATGCCAGGAAGTGTCCCCCTATCCCCAGGCACTCCTGTGTGTGTGTGTGGGGCGAGGTAGGAATTTTCTATTATTCCTATTTCACAGACAGGGTCACTGTTCCCGCACACAGAGGAGACCCGGGCAGCAGGTGAGGAGGAAGGCACGGATGCAGCTCTCAGTCCTACCGTGGGCGAGGACTGGCCTAGCTTCGAGGATCTGCATCCCAGTGCCCATCCTGTTCAGAAAGTGAAGCATGGGCGCCTTCCAATCGGCCAGGCCAGGAGCCTGGCAGGCAAGCAGGCAAAGGAGAAGAGCCGGGATTTACAGTGAAGAAAGCACAGGGAGAGCTTAAAGGGAGCCTAAACTAAAATCACACAGAGAAAACATTTTTTGCTTCTCAAATTGGCAAAGACTAAAAAAATCTGATAAAACCCTGTCAGTAAGAGGTGGGGGGACTAATAATTGTTCAGACATCGTAGTGGGAGGGCCAGAGGAAGATACTATCATGATTACAAATGCTTGAACCCTGTGACTGGAGCCCACTTCTGGGAATTTATCCCACAGGCATGTCGAAGCCACAGCATGAAAGCAATGTATGCTCAAGGTTATTTATTGCAGCATTGCTCAGAGCAGCACAAGTTTAGACAGTTAGGTTCCCCAACAGGGCAGTGGTTAAATAATTTATGCTTTATCTGTACAATGGTATGCTTGCAGCCACAAAAACATGATGAGGAAGCTTTTAACATGCTGATATGGAACTACCTGCAAGATATATTAAAGCAAAAGGCAAGGTATCTAGACATAGCAGCAAAGGCATGCTCCACAAGAAGAACAGACAGATATATTAGGCCTTGTCAAAATTCAAAATGTTTGCTCTGCAAAAGTCTCTGATAAAAGAATGAAAAGACTAATGTCAGACTGGGAGAAAGTACTTATTTGTAAATCCCATAAACCAATAAGGGCTTGTATCTAGAATATGTAAAGAGTAGCCTAAACTCAATAGTAAGAAAATGACTCAAGTAGAAAATGGGCAAAGGATTTGAACAGATAGTTCATGAAAGAGGATATACAAATGGCAAATAAACACAAGAAATTATGACATCATTGGCCACGGGCAAAATGCAAAATTAAAGCTCCAGTGAGGGCACTCCAAACCTATTAAAATGAAATGGTTAAAATAAAAATACTAGCAATATTAACAGCTGACAAAGGACACGGAGCACACTGTCTCTCTAGAATTTTCAAACACTGTATTGGGCACGTAAAATGGTACAGTCACTCTGGAAAATGATGTGGCTGTTTCTTCACATATATTTACCACACAACTCAACAATTGTATTTTTTAGAAAATCCTAGAAAAACTAAGAGGTAGGGTCATGTGAAATCCTGCCTATGAGTATCCATAGTCGCTTGATTTGTAATTGCTAAAAAAACTGGAAGCAACCCACATGTCCTTTAACAGGTGAATGAATAACTAAATGGTGAGGCACCCATAAAATGGAATATTATAGAGCAATAAAAAGGAATGAATTATTGCTGTTCACAACAAAGCAAGTAAATTGACCTCAAGGTCATTATGCTGAACAAAAAGTGCCAATCTCAAAATATTTATGATTCCATTTATATGACCTCATCAAGAGACATAATTATAGTGATAGGGAACCATGGATCTGTGGTTGCTCAGGCTAGGGAAGGACACGCTTATAAAGTGTTAACATAAGGAAGTTTCTTTGCGGTAACTGGAACAGTTCTATTATCTCAACAGTTACAAAATCTATCCATGAGATAAAATTTCATACAACTATGCACTGGAAAACAAAACAAAATAATTATTGCATGTAAAAACTAGTGAAATCCAAATAAGGTTTCATTTTGAGTTAATAATATTGTATCAGAGCAATTTCCTGGTTTTGACAATGCACTTGGTTATGTAAGATGTTATCACTGGTGGCTGGGGCAGGCTGGGTGAAAGGTCCCAGGGAACTCTCTGGACTCATTTTGCAACTTCTCAAGAGTCTTAAACTGTTTCAAAATTAAAAATTTTAAAGTAAGAAGAGTTTGGGGCTGCCTTTCTCAATTTGACTTTTTGATTGTTGTTGTTGGAAGAGAGCTAGCAAGGTGGAGTGTGTGTGAAGAGAGTGCTGCTGCTGTGAAATGTCAGTGCAGGAGCGGTTAATTCCTGTCCACGACAGCATACTTCTGGAGCCGTGCACAAGGGACTGGGGTGCTGGAGCCTCCTGAGACGGACGAGACGGCAGGAGCGCAGGGACGAGAGGGAGCAAGCCAGAGTTTTCAGTTTTCCTCTCGAGACTTCTGAGTTTTATACTGTGGACATCTGTCACCTTAAAAAAAAACTTTAAAGCTAGCATGGGGCCTGAGTGCGGGGTAACAGGCGTCATCTGTTTGGTATAGAGAACCTCAAAGGGCCAGTCTAGAGCAAGGAGGGGGCGTGCCTGGGCAAGATTTTATTAGGAAAGATCTTTTTCTAAGTTCTAAGGGAAGCTAGAAACATAAGAGAATAGCCGACAGAACAGGCAGGGCACCCAGTTCCAGATGGCAGGACCTGGGACTCGATGCCTCTTTCGTCCCCATGATGACGACAAGGAGCAAAGGTGATAACAACAGCCCCCACCACAATGGACACTCACCCAGCCCACCAGTAGGCCAGGCCACTCACATAAGCACTTCTCAGAGGCCAAGGCACATAAAGTTACAAGAGTGTCATCGTATTCAGGAGGAAAGCGAGGCATGAGGTGAAGTGACTTGCCAGAGGGCCCACTGCAAGTTAACAGCCTGTCATGCCAGGGACCAAACTACACTGACTGCCACCTCAGACTTCCTGGCCAGAGCCCAGGGAGTAGACACTGGACAAGGCCCCCGTGCTGGGCTTTCAGGGGTGATGGAGGAAGGCCCCCAGCCTCTAGGCCTCATGGGCTGGGGGAGAGGAGGTGGTGGGAGGAGGCAGGCAGCACACATGTGCACCGGGCATATTCACAGAACTCATTCATGGAAAGAGCAGCAAAGTAGCCAGGAAAGACAATGAAGTCACAGGGGTGCCACCTCATCAAGTAGAGTCCTTGTCTTTGCATGTTTATGCGTTTACAAGAAAGACTTATTAGTCTTATTAAAAAGACCAGAGGAGGGCAACCTGCAGCATGGGAGAAAGTATTTGCAAATCACATACATGATAAGGAGCCAGTAGCCAGAATATGTAAAGAACTCCTATAACTCAACAAAAACAGATCAAAAAAGGGCAAATGACTTAATATGTTTTTCCAAAGATGACATGTAAATGGACAAACAGATGAGAAGATGCTCAACATTCCTTACTAATCAGGAGGGAAATGTAAGTCAAAACCACACAAGCCGCCACTCGCACCCGTGACAGTGGCTACAGCCAGCATGAGCAAGCGCTGGGGAGAACGAGGAGAAACCGGAATTCTGGGGCACTGCTGTGTGGGGGCTGCTGTGGAAAGTGGGATGGTGGTTCCTCAAAAATGTAAAAGTGGAATTAGCATATGAGCCAGCAAGCCCCCTCTTCGGCGTATGCACGAAAGAGCTGAGAGCAGGATTTCGAAGAGCTACTTGAACATCGTGTGTGGAGCAGCGTTGTTCACAGCGGCCAGGAGGTGGAAGTAACTCAAATGTCCGCTGCCTTTTTTGCGCTGCTGCTGAATGGACGAGGAAAGTGAATGGAGACACTGGAATACTACCCGGCCTTTCAAAGGAAGGGCATCTGACGCAGGCCTCTCCTCGGAGGAGCCGAGGACCCGGCGCTCGGTGGAATCAGCCAGCCGCAGAGTGGCAGACACCGCAGGCGCCGCCTCCGCGAGGCGCCCAGAGAAGTCAAATTCCGAGACACCCAGTCGAGTGGCCCTGGCTGGTTGGCGCAGGCGGGAGAGCAGGAAAGTAGAACAGGGGCAGCCTGGGGAGGAAATAGGGGCGTCACTGTTTGTGGGGATGAGCGAGTTCCGGAGCTGGTGGCAGCCAGGATCCCACGCAGCGTGGCCGAGCCAGACACTCCGTGCACTGGACACCTGGGGATGGCTCAGATGGTCAACGCCAGCCTTTACTCGCCCGCAATTCAACACAAACAGGCAAACAGAAAGAATGTGGTCTGGCCTTTAGCTGGATGGGAAATGGTGACCCGAGGAGGCCCTGGCCCAGCGTGAGCCCTCCACAAGCAGCCCTGTCCAGGGAGGCGCGGCGACGGGAGGGGGCGGGCAGCCCATCTCCAGGCGATGAAGGAGGCCGTGCTCCCGGGAGGCCGCGGGAACCAGCGGGCCCAGGTCTCCTGGTCACAGCACCTGGTGGGGGGAACAGGCACAGGGGGGCCCAGCTGCAGCCCGGGAACCTCCCCACGTTGGGGAAGCCCGCTGCGCACAGGGGACCCCAGGGATGCCAGGCGAGGGCCGGAGGGGGTGGGGGCAGGTGAGCTGAAGCAACGCTACTCCTTCCTCAGGGTTCTCAGGTGAGATGCGTCAGGGCCACTTCCCAACCCCCCCCCCCAGCGGCCCCTGTAGCCTCTGTGATTCCTTCTGCGGTCTTGGGGGTGGTATTGGGGGTGGCAGCCTAGGCCAAGGGCAACACACGTGGATTTTATATCCAAACTGAGGGCTGTGCCGCCACCCCGTCCCGCGCGCTGTCCTGGCTCCTCCCAGGTGGGAGCACCTCAAGGGGCAGGAAGGATGCCCCGCCCCCACACCGCTGTCACCTGGCCTCGGGCCCTGTCCATGGCGGCGGCTGCGAGCAGGCACTCCCTCCCCGGCTGTTCTGAATGTCCTGAGGAACCCAAACCCACCCTGGTGTGGGTACTCCAGAGGCCCCGGGGCAGCGCCCTAATCAGACAAGCCACCAACCCGCTTCTGCGCGGCCACCTCATCCCACAGGCCTCTCTCTGGATGGGTCACCGACGGCAGGACGGGGCCTGCCCCCAGCCCCCTCAGAGCCCACTCATCGGCTCGCCGCCTCTCGCCACGCTGCCGTGCTGGCAGCCTCTGCCCGCCTTAGACGGGTCCAGGCAAGGGCCGGCCCCCGGCCCCTCAGGCTCTTGGTAACATCCTCCAGGGATCTTCACCCACATGCCCCCCGCGTCCCTGGGTCAGGGTGGCCGGGCTGGGCGCGAGGTGGGGAACATGTCCCTCTCCAGCCTGCAGCTCTAACCTCGCTCTTCGGAGGTCCTCCTGCAGACGCAGGCTGGACCACTTTGTAGAATGTTCTCGCACACCTCTCCCTAGAACGTGGGGGTGCTTGACCCGTTATTCTCAGTTTCACCGTCTCAGCCACGCAGCCAGCTGGTTCCCTGGCGGTCTCACAAGGCCGCCGGCGGAGTCGAAGGCCCTGAGGGGGCGTCTTCACAAAAGAAAAGCCACTTGGCGGCGTCCACACTGCCAGAGAGCTGGGAGCTGGGAGCAGGGACTGAAAGGTAAAAACAGAGGCGCCTGTAAATAAAGGGCGGCACCGCGGCCTCGAGGGAAGCCTCCGTTCAGCCGCCACCGCTCCCAGCCCGCCGCCGCGGCATGGCCGGCTGCTTTCTGTGGGCGGCGCTGGTCGCGGCCCGCGGGTGCGAGACAACGCCTGACAACACAGTGGCCTCGGCCCCGCGGAGGAGCTGGGGGGAGTAGCACTAAGAAAGGGTTGGTGTGAGGACGACAGCGCGCGCCCACAGGTGGAGCGTCACGGGTCACAAGCTCCCCTCACGCGGGCGCCTCAAGCGGCAACCCTGTGATGGTTCACAGGGTCATGTGGGCTCCGCAGGTGGTGGCGCAGGCCTCAGAGGATCAGGAAAAAAGAGCTCCCCTCACACTTGCGCGTCGCTGCAGGTGGAAGCGAAAGCAGCACGGGGTCCGCGATTGCGGCAGGGAGCATCATGGGGTCACGTGGACGCTGCGCATGCTGCGCAGAGTATCATGGGGTCACGCGGCCCTGCAGGTGCTGGCGCGGGGCATCATGGGGTCACATGGATGCTACACGTGCCGCGCAAAGCCTCATGGGGTCACATGGATGCTACACGTGCCACGCAAAGCCTCATGGGGTCACATGGATGCTACACGTGCCGCGCAAAGCCTCATGGGGTCACATGATGCTACACGTGCCGCGCAAAGCCTCATGGGGTCACATGGATGCTACACGTGCCGCGCAAAGCCTCATGGGGCCACGTGGATGCTACACGTGTCGCGCGAAGGCTCATGGGGTCATGTGGAACTTCACGTGCCGCGCAACAGCTCATGGAGTCACGTGTATGCAACACGTGCTGTGCAAAGGCTCATGGGGTCACGTGGGCACTACACGTGCCACGCAACGGTCATGGGGTCACGTGGACACCGCATGAGTTGCGCAGAGGCTCATGGGGTCACGCGGCCCTGCAGGTGCCGGCGCAGGTCATCACAGGGTCAGGAGATGGAGCTGGGAGCGTGTGGACCCCACAGGTGGCAGCCCCGAGCATCAGCATTGGGGTTCAGGCGGGAAGGGCCGTGTCCCATGGGAACAGGGAGCCGTGGGTGGGTTTCTCGGAAATTCCTCGGGATTCTAACGTCCTCCTCCTTGGCCAGAGGCGGGCTCCACCCAGAGCGCCTCACAGCCGGTTTCTGGGAGTCTGGGCTCGCCTAAGTGGAGTCTTCCGTGATGCCGCGACCCCATTGCTCAAGGGCCTCAGAGTTTTCTTAATGGCCGGGGCATGGCTGCAGGCACCGTCTGAGCCACCAGGACTCAAAGACGCAGCTTTAGGGCCGCGAGTGTCCGAGAGCGGATGTTCCTCAGGGTCTAAGTTTTTCATTCAGACATTTAAAAATTGTGTGAGTCTCTCACGCTTTCTCACGCGCGCCCGTTGCCTCCTGGAGGCCTGCGACTGGCAGTGAAGCCAGTGCTGTCTCTGTGCTCCCTAGTACAACCATTTTTCTTGACATTTGAAAATTTAAATTAAAAATTTGGACCGTTCCCTGTTGGTCGCCTTCTAAATACCAGGGCTGAGGGGCCCGCGTCCTCCCCAGCGCCGGCGGCGATCCGGACACCCAGCTCCGAAGCCGCGGCCCAGGGCAGTGTGGGCACAGCCGCTTCCAGGCGAGCAGCGGGTCCCCAGGGCGGGCGCTCACGGGGCGCGGGAGGCCGCACATGGCCGTCGGGGACGGGGGTCCCGCTGTGCGGGGAGGTGGCCCGGCGGGGCGGCGGGCGGGAGCCACTGGGGCCATCGGGCAACGCCGCCACCTAGTGGCCGCGAGGCGGGTCGCCGAGGGAGGTGCGGCGAAGGGGCCGTCCGGGGGACGCTTGGGCGACGACGAAGGGCCCGAGGCCGCAGAGCCCGGCGCTGAGGAAACGGCTCGAGCCCCCAGCTGGGGGGCTGGTGAAAGCGGCGCCCACCGCAGCCGCGACGCTGGGAGGACACTCTGGAAACCGAAGGAGAAAAGATTTTAAAAGGTGCAGCTGAGGGAGGAGGCTCGGCCGGGGGCCTGCAACTGAGCAGAACGTGACTAAACCCCTTTGGGCGGCCCTCGGGGCGGGCCTCACCGGCCGCGTCTACACAGGCGCTCAAACCAGGAACCCGGACATCACCCCGCCCGAGCCCACAGCAGCGCAGCCCCTTCACTTCGCTCGTGGCCCGGCCGCGTTTCTGGGCTGGGTCACCAGAGACCCCTCGCGCCACCCCGGGCCTCTGTCTCCACCCCGCAGCCGAGAGACCCTTCAAGCGCCAGCTCCCCCCTCACCCCCCGTTAAAATCCTGCAGCGGTTTTCTCTGCTCACCTCACCCGCCCCATCCCGTCCCGTCCCTCCCCCTGGCCCGTCCCTCCCCTCCCCCCTGGCCTGTCCCGCGCCCCGGCCCTGCCCCTCCCCGCGCACAGCGGCGCGTTCAGGCCTGGGAAGCCGCAGTGGGGAGCGGGATCCGTCCTTGCCTTTTCTGACTTGTTGAGAGGCGAGTATTATTTTTATATAATCAGAAGAAAGCAAGCCCCGACTATCACTTTCAAACTTAAACAAAACGCATCAACTGCTGGGCACCGTGAGTTCAAAGCAGGGGCTCGAGGCTGGGGCTGCCAGGAGGCCGGGCGGGGAGGCCGCGCGCGGAGCCGTGAGTGAGGCCGGGAACGACGCGCCGGCGCCAGCGAGGCAAACCTGAGAACAGAGGCGTGGAGGTGGGCAGCGGTGGCGAGAGGTGATGCTGCCTGCCTGGCTCCCTTATTTCTGGCGGTATCGCCTCCCCCCACCCCCCACCGCCACGATCCATCCTCCCGTGGGCTCAGCCCATGTGTTTCCAGTGGAGCTTGTTCTTGCTGGGGCGCGGGACTGGGTCAGGAAGGAGTCTCTTCTGGGCCTGTCCCCCATCTACTGAGGAGTGTTGGCACTTCAGTAACCCAGTGGAGTCAGCAGGCTGGGTGGATGGGTGCCCCATCGCCTGTGCCACAGGCAGGGAAGATCCTGCCTGAGCACACAGCCCCTGCAGAAGAAACCAGGCCAAAGTCTGCGAGCGTCACCCTCTCACGATGATGCCTGAGCACCTGGACGCAGTCCCTCCTGAAACCGTGTCTCCCTAGACTTTCTAGATCTCCGTGCTCCCTCCTTTCACGTGCAACCCAGAGAGTCCTAACTTCTACCCTGTCTGACGAAGACAGAGACGTGCTCTGGAAAGCCATGAGGGAACATGAGCAGAGGCCCCAGACGCAACAAATGTCATGGCTATTCTTTGGAGACAAGACCTATATTCCCAGTGGACTGAGGCCTCAAGTGTGGGAATCGGAGAATCTAAATCTTTGAGCCAAGCCAGAAATCTGAAACAATGATAGGCCCTCTCCCCCGACTGTCCACAAGCCACAATCTCACTCATCTATCCAGAAATCCTTTGAAAGGAGACACAGGGACAGAAATGGCCTGAGGCAGCTCCCGTTCTTGGATTCCTAGGGCTCTGGAAGGAAACTTTCTAAGCCTTCCCAGACCGCACTGGGAAGGCCAAGAATCCACAAGGCAGCTGGGCAGGGGATGAAATGGGTGAGGGTGGGGATCAGTTGATGCATTTTCCACTGCTCTTTCCCTGTTTGTATGTGGTCTGACTGTTCCCAAGGGACTTTGGTCCTTGGCAGGGGCTGTGGAGATGCAGGAGAGAGCGCAACCCCCTGGCTCTAGCTCCTATCTGGTTCTTCCTGTGAGCTGCATGATGGCATGACATGTGGGTGCCCCTGCGGGCCCTGGTGGGTCAGTACTGGGCCACGTGCCTCCACCCCCACGATGCTTAGCATAGTACCTGGCACAGGATTACAGAAAAGGGACTAGTTTCTGCTTAGAAAACAGGTCCAAGACCTTACTGGGAGTGAGCAGAACAGGAGGTCACAGGACTGAGATAGACGATCACATACGTGTCCCTGCCTTGTCTCACTGGGAGCCCCTCACACTCCTGTCTCATCCAGCCCCCAGGAGGGCATGACTGTTTCTGACTCTTTTGTCTGAGACCAGCTGTGAAACACTTTCCAGTTTTTGAAAGCTGCAGCTGTAGATGTGAACTAAAATCAACAGGTACATAGAAAAATATCTGTTAAAAGTGTAACACTGATGATAAAAACTCTTAGAAAAAGATTATCAAAGAAAACTTCCTTACTATGATAAAGTGTACTTGCCAAACAGACACACAGATGCAGCACACATAGCTAGTGCCATCACTAAGGATGAAACAGTAAATGTTTTTTCCTGAGGATGGAAAAAGAAAGGGATGTCCCCCAATACAGTTTCTATTCAGGATTACAGAGTAGGACCCTGCCACGTCCATACGGCAAGGAATAGACACATAAAGAATAAAGATTGGAGGAGGGCCTCCCTGGTGGCGCAAGGGGTTAAGTCTCAGCACGGTGAAGCTATCGGCAGCCTCTGCAGCAGGAGTTCAATCTCCGGCCAGCTGGGGGTCAACCCACATGGCGCAGCAGACCTCTCCTGTCTCCCTGCTACTCCCCTCAGCAGTGTACAGAAGAGGCCTGCCTCTTCCCTACATCTGCCTGTTCTGCTCCCCACTCTCTCTCTGGTGAATCCTCTTACCCCCCAATAGCCACTCCCCCCACCCCCGCACCTCTGGCCTACACGCCAGCTCCTGTATGCATAAATAAATCTTTAAAAAAAAAGATTAGAAATGTTATTATTTCAGATGAAAATCTTATGGAAAAATGCAAAATAACCTACAAATAATTTGAATGAATGAGTAAATTTAGCAGGGTTGCTGGATATCATCAACATACAAAAATCAATTGAATTTCTAAATACTAGCAAAATTAGAAAATGAAAAACTTTAAATAATACCAAATATAATCAGAAAATTATGGATAAATTGAATAAAAGAGGTATATGATGTCTATGCTAACAACTATAAAACACTGCAGAGAAATAAAAGACCCAAATGAATTAAGGACCATATCATGTTCTTTAATTGGCCAATTCAATATTATTAAGACATCCGTTGTCCCCAAATTGATTGGTATTTTAATACAGACCCAAAGAATATGCCCAGAGTTGCTTTTGAGGAAACTAACACACTGATTTGAAAATTTATGTGGGCATTCAAGGCATGGAGAATAGGCAAAGCAAATTAAAAAGAACAAAGCAGGAGGACTCACACTACCAGATGTCAAGTTTTTTTATGTATCTCTAGCAAGTAAGACAGCGTGGAATAGCTTAATCGCGTTGTCAAATAGACCAGAAGAAGGAGCGCAGAAAGAGACCAACACATACTCCATCATCTGCTTTATAGCAGAGGTGCATCCCAGCTGCATTCAGTGGGGAAAGATGGTCTTTTCAGTAGATGGTCCCAGGTAATGGGGAAAAAGCTACCTTCCTCGTACCATCCCCAAATGTAATTTGAAATGGATCATAGACCTAAAGTAAAATGATACATCTAGAAAAAGTAAAATATCTTCATGACTCTTCTCTCAAACAGGTTGAGATATTTACATCTATAAAAAAGAGCTCATGTCTAGGATAAAGAAGATTTTATAGATTAATAAGAGAAAGATAAACACCCAGCTTTTAAAGTGGGCAAGAGCCTGTGTGGGTACCTCTCAGAAGAGGCCAATAAGCACATGAGCTTCTTGAGCCATCATGGGAGCTGACTGAGGTCTCAGTGGCCCACCCTCACAACCCCGCTCCACGCTGGTGACAGCGTGGTGGACTCGAGATCTCCCTAGAAGGGAGGCTCGCTAGCCGGCAGCAGAGTGCGCCAGCAGCAGGTAGCTGTCAGCTCCTTCAATTGCTGCTGCGAGCACCCTTCCTGAGGCATGGCCCTCCCGGGGTGCACATCCAGCACTGGATGGAGCAGGGTTTGGAGGTCTGCCTCTTCCACTGTGACGGCTAATATTCCCCCCGGGGGCTCCTTGCGGGGCTGACTGGGGCTTCCTGGACTCACACATCAACTGCCTCTGTCCAGTGCTGCTCCTTCCCTTTCTCTGCACAGGTGTCGATCGCTCATAGGCCTCTTGCAGCCCAAATGCCACTGCAGCATCTGCTTCTGGAGAAGCCACTGGTGACAGCAAGGAGGCGATGCAGCACCTGGAACTCTCAATTACTGCTGTTTGAATCATAACTTAAAACCACTTCAGAAAACTGGCCTCATCTACTAAAAACTAAAAATGCACATGCGCTATGACCAGCAAATTCTCTTCTGAGTGGATCCTCAACCCAAGTCAGTGTTTACATCCATACAATCCTTGTCCACAGCAGCTTTGCTCCTGAGAGCCACATCTGGCAACCGACCAAATAGCCAGCAACAGAAAGATGTGTAAGTTACGGCGGTGAGCTGGTGCTGTGCACAGCGACACAGTGAGGTCAAAGAGCGATGATGCTGCCGGACACAACAGTGTGGGTGGATCTGATAGCACTATGTGGGGGGACTGGAGAGCACCTCCCGGGTGGGTCTACTCATGTGCAGTGGAAACCAGGCACAAACAACCACTGGTGATAAGGAGCTGAAGAGTGCAGAGCTGAGGCTTAAGGAAGCTGCTGAGATGGCCACGCCCAGCCTCCTGATCTGGGTGATGGCTCCACGCAGGTGTAGCCATACAAAAACTGGACAGGCTCTTCCATTGAGACCTGTGCACTTTATTGAATGTTAACATCTTGATAAATAAGTTTAAAAAGCAAAAAGCCCCAACCCTTCATAATGACCCACATTTATTGAGAAGCCATTATGTCCCAGGCTTAGGGCTTTCTATGCAGTAACTTGTTCACTTCACACACAGACACACACACACCCACAGACTAGAGGCTCATCAGCACACAGCACACACACATGCACACAGACAGCAGAACAGAATCCCCTACACACACACACACACACACACACACATCAGCTACAAGCACAGCTCAGAATTAAGTTTTTAGGGGGGCGGCGAGGGATGATGGGCAGAGCTGTGGGCCTGCTGCTTAAACTCTTGGTGCTTCCATCTTCTCTTTGAGGTGGGAGTGATCCGCGACCAAGAGCCCAGGGCCAGGTGCGCCCACCGCTCTCTGACTGAAAGGCCACCACCACGGCCTGCTGAGGGTGGACACACCTGGGGAGCCGGCTATCACAGGGGACACGGGCAGATGACGACATGATGCAGTGGGTGGCACCAGGAGGGGATGCAGGTGGGTATTGGTATAAATATTTGCATTCATCATTTCAGTCTGCAATTTCTTCCTGTTTATACCCGGTGAGCCCATCACTTTAATTCCACTTGCAGAGAAGCCACTGCTAACACTGTGAGTGGGGGAGAGAAATGGCTATATCAGTTCTTCTACTTTGTTTCTGAAGAGCAAGGAAAACTGACTTCTTTCAGAGGCCTGGTTGGGCCGGAGCTCACAGGAGCCTTGAATCACCAAGCAGGAAAAAGGTGACACGGCGAGTGTATGATGGGACCAGAACTCGGTCAGAACTAAGATTTTAACTCTACCCAAGACAGACGGTTGATGCTATGGTGTGGAACGAAGGTGGGGTGTGAAGGGAAGTAGACAGCTCCGCTTCCTCCCCGGTTCTGCAAAGACCCACCTCCTATCTCCCTATCCGCAGAACCCCCCGTGCAGCTCCTGTAAGGACACTGCCTCTCAGCAGGCTTTCTATTTCTAGTCCAGAGTTCCGAAGAAGCAAACAAAAAGGACTTCCTCCACCCAACTCAAAGCCACATCCAAGCCAGAGGGAACAGAAGAGAAGTCAGAACTCTTTAGTGTCACCATCTGGGAACAAAAAGATGGAAAAATTCCGGATCTCAGGGCTGTGCCGCCAGGCAAGTATCAGCCCCTAGAAGGGGTCATGGGCACAGCTGCCCTGGACATCAGACTGAGGCATGGCCCACATGTGGTTGGGACTGTCCTGAAAGGAAACTGTCTTGGCAGTGGATGAGAGAAGTTCTAGCAGAATACAGACGTGGTGCCATCCCTTAAGTCTTAATTGGGCTTATGTGATGATTTAGTAGTTAATCCACTCCGCTGAGGCCCTGGCCTTCTGGCTGCCTGGAAGGAAGGCAGATGAAGGAGGATCTTGGTTTTGATCATTTGGCATCAGTTCAGTGACCACTGGGAAGTTGTGTAACAGAAACACCCCACCCCCACCCACAGGTCTGCCCAGCACCCCAGCCCTGAGAAGCCCTCTGCACCTTTTTTTATTCACAGCTTTGGCACCTCCTCCCAAGTGAGCTCCTTTTTCAAGGGGCCCGGGGCCCACCTTGTGATTGATCTTCCCAGTAGGCTGCACATGTCTTGGCCGGCACTCGGGGCTCCCACCATTGCTGTCTCATCTGGGCTTCCAACTCTAACACCCCCATCCTCTCCTGTGCAGCAGCACAGCTCCCCCGTGGGGGTGGACAATGACCCCACTAGTTTCTCCACAACCCCATAACCAGGATCTGAAGGGAGGCCCAGGCACTGGGGCCATGGTTTCACCATGCAAAGATGTGTGAGTACCTTGCCATGCCTGTGAATGCTTCCCAGGAGGGAAAACAAACTAAAAGCAACTTGCCCAAGGGACCCATGCCAGCTGGGTACAGGTGTGGAAGGCTGGGTGAGTCTGATGACAGCAGGTTCCTGGTCCTTGGGCAGAGATCAATACATAATGAAGGAATGATCACTGCTTTGGCGGTGATTTTAGGGCTGCACAGGAAGAGGAACTCCTTTAGAAGCAGCACAGCTGGAAGTTTGGGGTGTTCCGGGATAAGCGTGAGTCCAGGTGGCTATTCCAGGGAGGTGGCAGTGCGCGTGGAAAGCCAGCAAAAGGCAACATGGCCAGCTCGCTGTGGCCTTGTGCAGTATTCCTCTCTCTGTCCAGCTCTCTGCGACTCTGTCTACCTCTCTGTGTCAGTCTCCCCTGTCTCTCTCCACTTACGTCCTTGCTCTTCTCTCACGCTCTCTCTGGCTCCCTTTGCCTTGGACTCTCGCTCCCTCTCCCTTCCCTCTCTTCCTCCTCTCTGTACACCTGCTTGCACCTGGCTGCCTTCCTCTGCTTTACTCTGTGTATGCTCCCCTGCAACTCTGCAGGCCTATGGCCAGTGCCAGCCTCTGGGTTTCTATGCTTGCACCCCAGGATACCACCTCCAGAGGAGTCCAGAGGAAGGAGGAACAGTTAGCCATACCTTAACCCAGGATCTTAAGCTCAAGAGAATTAGAAAGACTTCAGAGAGAGTCTAACCCAGTGTGCTTTTTAAATGAAGATACAATCTACCTACAGTAAAATACATTCATCTTAAATGGCTTCTTGGCTTTTACATGTGTTTAGGGGATGCAACTGCCACCCAGATCAAGTCATAAGACATTTCCCGCTCCTCAGAACGCTCCTGTCTGTCCTTTTCCAGTTAATCCTACCTCCCCAAAGGCAACCACTAATCTGAATCCTTTTCCCATAGTTCTCTTAAGCCATTCTACAACTTCCTTTAAATGGAATCATCTAGAATGCAGTCATTTCATCTGGTTTGTCTTGCTCAGCATGTTTATGAGAATCACCCATCTTGTGGCATGCAGCAGTAGCTTGCTCCTTTTATTGCTAAGTTGCTAAGTAGTATCCAGTATGTAGACTTGGCCTCTCGACATCTCAGTTAATTATCCACCTGTTGATAACAACATTTAGGTTGTTCCCAGCGTGAGCTATTGTGAATAAAGATGCTATGAATGTTTATGTAAAAGTCTTTGTGTGGCTATGGGTTAATCAACAAAAGGAATAACTGGAGCAAATGACTGACTATACCTTTTTACAGGCATGAGCCATTCCCATGGTGTCCTCTCCATGTCCACTTACAACACAACCTTTCTCCTTTCTAATGAGCAAATATTTATGGAGCCCGCTCAATGCCAAGCACCAAGTTACAGGTGGGGAAACAGTGGGTGAGCAAGATCTGGCCTTTTCTCCTTGAAACTTATGATCTAGTGAGAGGGATGAAGAGATGGATCCATAAGCCCACAGAAAGCCCTGCCAGATGCTCCACGTAAAAAGAGGAATTCTGGAGGAGGATGGGGAGACATTGTGACTGTCCTGTCTGGGGACAGTGGGATGAGGCTACACAGGTTTTGTTGCCCTCAGCTCTGTGTGTGTCTCTGTGAAGTCTCCCCGTGGCTGTCCAGATGAAGTCTCCCAGAGGCAGATGTCCACGTGGGGCTGCTTGTTTGCCTCTGATCACAGACTTGTTTATGAAGCCAGGCTTGGGGAAAGCATTTTTTGTTCAAATAAATGATTAAAACCCTGCAGGAGAATTCTGTGTCCTTGAGGTCGGGGAACTCAATGTTCCACTTCAGGGTCAGCCTCTTCTTAAGGACCTTCCGCTTAGCCACCAGGGCTGGTGGGATGGATTATTTATTGGCTGGATGAAATATACCCTCTGGCTATGAAACCGGGGCTGGAATCCTGGGCGACACTTCCAAAGGCAAGACCAACATGTGTCCCAAGGGAAGAGGTCTAAGGATTCTGGCCTTTCTCTCTTTCCATATCATTTTCAGACAGAGATTCCAGATGGGTAGGGATATTCTGTCCCAAAGGCTTTTCACTCTAGGGCATCTGCTCATTTTATAATTACTTTGTTCAAGCCTGGTACACACAAGGCATTAGGCCAGGCTCTGGGGCACAGCAATGAGCAAGACAGCCCAGAGAGCTCGTAGTCTGGTGGGGAGGCAGATTGTCCATCAAATAATCACACATAGATGTGTAAGTGTCCACCAAGGGAGCTGCCATAAAAGAAAAGCTCAGGGTATCTAGGGGTGTATCAGGTTGACATAGCTCAGATTAAGGATTCAGTGTCATCTGAGTTACAGAGATTTGAAGGATGAGCACAAGGGACACAGGAAGAGAGGGAAGGCGACAGGACAGCCTGTGCAAAGGCACTGATAGATGAATCTAGACATGTCTAAGAACTAAGAGAAACCAGCTTGGTGGAGCAGAGTGAGAAGGCTGAACAATTGAAGAGGGTGGACAGCAAGGTCACATCAGGCCCTGCAGAGTCTGAGGAGTCTGGGGTCTATTCTGAGAGCCTTGGGGGCACTATAGAGGCTTACACTGCTCTTTTCCTTGGCCACCCCACCAGACCTCCCTCAGGTCTCCCTTCTTATCCTTACTACTCCCCCCCACCAAGATTTTTCTAAAATAGCTCTTGTCCCACCACTCCCAGTCTTTGAATTTGTTGATGATTCTTTATGGGTGACGTGAAGTCACATCTCTTTAGCAGGGACTTGAGGTCTTCATAATTGGGCAGGACTTTGAAAAATAAAGAAGTGACTGGAGGCTCATTGTAAGTAATTGTGGCCTTTCTTTTCCTGTGAATAAAGTTATACCATAAGCTGCTTTAGGGCAGAGGACATGAAATCACTTTTCTTAAATTCTCAACATTGGCCTGAGCATGGATGCCATTCTCATCATTTTCATCACCATCGTTGTGGCTCTCATTAATTAAGCTGTAGTTACTGTGCTGAACATTTCACATGCTATCTTCATTAGCAGTTGCTGTGTAACAAAACAGGCTAAAATGAGGGGATTTATGGGGTACCCTTGTACCAGTGAGAGATGGGAGATGGAAAATCATCAATGGATAAATTCCTCTCCCTTTCTCTCTTATACACTCCCAAGTTCTCTGCTTTCTGGAGATGCTGCGTGGCTGAGGGACCTACTATGCTTTCTTGTGCAGTTGTGACCAGCCCAGCAATGAGTTTGCCTTTCCTGCCACACTTTCCCTTCTCCCTGAATCTGTACCCACTCCCTTGCCCTACAATGAAAATCAGTACTGGATCTTCTGTTGTCTAGGCCTGCCAGTCTAAGACAAAGAGAAGGAATTGAGAAAGCTGTCAAGTTGCAATTGCATCAGAAACCATAAGGACTGGATACAGCGGTCATTGACGAGGACACAGAGCAACTGGAACTCTGGTCCATTGTTGGTAGAGACATGGAACGGAACCGCCACTTTAGAAAACAAGTTGGCAGTTTCTTAGAAGTTAAATATACACCTACCATATGGGCCAATCTTTCCTCTCCAACGTATTTATCCATGGGGAAAAAAAACATATGTCCACACAAAGACTTGTACATGAATGTTTATAGCAGCTTTATTTATAATAGCCCCAAACTGGAAACAATTCGAAATGTCTCTCACCGGTGAACATATAGACAAGTGGGGGTGCATTCATACCACAGGATTCTACTCAGCAATAAAAATGAATGAACCATTGATGCACACAGCATGGGTGAATTTCAGAATAATTATTCTGAGCGAAAGAAAGAGTACATGATGTTTGATTCCATTTACGAAACTCTAGAACAGGCTAGGGTTGCCCAGGGACAGGGCGGAGGAGGAATAGATTATAAGGGGGCATGGGGGAACTTTTGGGGGGTGATGACAATGTCTGTTATCTTGACTGTGGTGATAGTTTCATGGGAACACCTTAATAAAGATGTTTTTTAAATGAAAAAGAAAGATAGAGAAATCACCAGGCATATAAGTGAACTCAACCGAATCCTTAGAGAAACGATAACTCCAATGCTATTTAAAGCATTTCAGTGCATAGAGAAAAAAGGAAAGCTTCCAAATTCTTTTTATGAAACCAGCATAGCTCTGATACTAAAAATCTGGCAAAAATAGCACATTAATGAAGAGTGTGCTGCTCTGTGCACACTTGCGGAGTTATTATTAACTCTCAAAATCAGCTGGGCTGTATCTGACCTAGTTACAGGATTTTTCCTTTGTCTTGGGTTTTCAGGAGTTTAATTACAATACGTCTCTGTGTGAATTTCTTTGCACTTACCTTGTTTGGGGAGTTTACCCAAAGGGGAGATGGGAAGTGGAGGCATGTTGTCTTCTAAGACTGCTGCCCACGCCAGGGCTCCTAACCCGAGACCCAGAGTCACGCAGGGGAGCTGAGACACCTGAGTGGGCTCCTTGATGCCTCCCTGGAACATCTCTCCTCTCCTGACCTACCCTGCTTTCTGTGCCCATGGCTGCCACCTTTATCTTCATCATCTCTTGTCTTTAAAGACATTAGCATAGAAATGTTTCTATGATGACATATTTTCAGAGAAACACTTTCTTATTTACTGTGTGCTGTAAATGTTACTAAATGTGTTCTTACATTATTATGTCACTGCTGACAGTTATTTGCTCTATAATAAAGGAATCTTCTACAACAACAACAAAAGACCTCCTGCAGTCTCTGATCCTCCTCCCCTGAGCAGAAATGTCCTCCACCACGGGCAGAAATCTAATTACGTTGCATATGTGATCCTGTCCCTCCTCTGCTCACTTCCTCTCACAGGCTCTGCTCCTCTCTGCGGCCCACAGGTGCAACATCGGTGCACAGCCTATGCCACACACAGCCTCATTCTCCACAACACCGTCACCCTCCTCCTGCGATGTTCCCATCATACCCAAGGACTAACCACACTGTCCATGACTCCCTGACTTGGCAATGCTATTCCCTCTGCTAGGTGGTCTGCCCTCCCACTCAGCAGTGGGCAGTGGGTCTGCTCCCTGGGTCTGACTTGTGCCTTCATTGCCCAACTCAACATAGGACCTGGCTCCAAGCAGATGCCACCAAAGGCTTGTAGGGAGGAAACAGACCCAAACATCATTCTGTGTATCCCTTTCCTTGGCAAGTTCTGATCTACATCCTTCGTAATACAATCTATGTCCTTTGCTACCACACAAGTAGCACTTTTCTGAGTTCTGTGAGTCATTCTAGCAAATACTCAAACATGAAGGGGTCATGAAAACCAGCTAATTAGTCAGAATAGTAGGTGAGCTGAGGACCCCCAAAGTATGGCTGGCGTCTGAAATGAGGGCAGTTTTGTTGGGGCCTGTGTCCTAAATTTGTGGAGTCTGCAATAATCCCTGGTGGTTAGTGGCAAAATTGTGTTGCAATATTGTAATAGCCATTATAACTTCTAAGTGAAAAAAGTTACATTGAAAGAAGCCACATCCTTGTAAGTGAATGCCAGCTAATAAATGCAGAATGAATGATTGAAATTAGAAAATGCTTTTGCAACTTCACAGTAACAATTGATTCAGGCAAGAAACATCAATGGATGTTGAAGTTTGTGGGTGGAAATTGAAGGAGGTGGAGGATATTTATATAGTCTCAAAGTGTCACTCCACAAATTATCTATAATTACAAAGAAAAAAATAGTAACTTTACAGTGAAGAAACCCAAAAGTCAGCACTTTAAGGGACAAAAGTTGATCCCAATAATAATGGGCCACATTGACATTAAGTGCGTCTTGATAAGATGCACTGAAAAGGACACTTTGCTTCAGGAAGATCCCTGCTAAAAAGGAATAGTCTGAGTCTAATCAGGAGGAAACAGCAGACCAATCCAAATTGAGGGATATTGTGTGAAATTTGTCCTCAATATTCCTTAAAAATATTAAAGTCAAAACAGACAAGAAGCAGCTGAGGAATCATACCAGATTAAAAGATATTTAAGAAACAGGAAAACTGAATACAATGAATGCATGCTTGCAGTTGGATATTGGACCAGAAAAAAGTTGCTGAACATATTATTGGGACAGTTGGAAATATATGAATAATGTTTATAAATTAAATAACAATGCATCAATGTTCATTGTTCTATGGTTATGTGAATTAGTTTCCTTGTTTCTAGAAAACATACTGAGTATTTGGGGTCTAAGGGAAATTTTGTCCGTAACTTATCTCGAGTGGTTAAGAAAAGGAAAGATCAAATACAGTAAGATATAACATGACATATATAATATTATTAATATGTATACTAAATATGTAATATGTACTATATAATGTATGGGTATGTACATACAAAAACAGAAAGAGAAAAAATAAAGGAAATAGGACAACATGTAAAATATTGGTGATTCTGAATTATGGGGACAAGGGAGTTCTTCTATTACTCTCGAAACTTTTTGTTTAAAGTCATTTCAAAATATAAAACTAAAATCCCTTACATTTAATATGATTCTATTTGATTTAAGATCAGCATATATGTTCATACATGTGTGTATGAATATTCAATATAAAAAACTGCAAGGACATACACCAAAAAGTTAACAGTCCAAATCTCTGATAGTGAGAGTCAGGATAATTTTTTGTTTCTCAACATTAGTTTTTCATTTTCTTATAAGGACTGTGAGTTCTTCATAAACATAACCACCCCCCAAAGGAGAATAACAAAGGTTGGACATGATTTTAAAAAATCACTCTTTAAATACCAACAAAATATTTGATGAAAACAAAATTACTCCTCCTTAGCCTCCAGCCCATTATCCTCATTGTGTCCTGTGTGCAAAACACGGTCATTTCTCTCCACGTTCAGGAGATGCCTGAGGCAGAGTGCACTGTTCCAGTCTGCTGCACAGTGCTACTGTGGCACCCCTGTGAAAAGTGGGCACAAACTTCCCAGGTTCAGACAGGAATCAAAATGTCCCAGGAAGAAATTTGAAGCAAAGAAACTGATGATTTGGAAATACAAAGGGCACAAGAATAAAGCTCCCCCCAAAGCCTATTATCTTGATCCAAACAATGAGGAAAACGGCAGCTTGCAGGACTGACACTGTTCAGACAACAGCTGCTCTACTCTGCCAAACAGCAAAGAAATGTGCCAGCAAAAGGTGAGATGGAGCTAGACATTCACAGGTGAGACTCTAAGGAGGCATCCCAATACCGGTGCTGGGTTGCTGTCAGGGAAGGCTAAGCAGGCAGCTGAGCCTTTCATCTCTATTGGTTATTAGTGTTTCCCTGGCCTGTGGTGGGGGGACTTCCACCTTCATCTGACCCTACTGCAAGTGGTGTTACAGGTGGTCTAGTGGACAGTCAGGACTTCTGTCATCTCCCAGCAGTAAGGAAGTTGTTCCAGAAAAGTGCCAGTAGAAATGATATGTGGAAAAAAAAAAAAAAAGAAATGACATGAGAGCTAGAACTCTCACCCTGACCCAACAGTAATGAGTAACCTCCCTCTTGGGGGTCAACGGAAGCTAAGTTGGAAACCTGGACTTCCTATCAGTAATGAGGAGGAGCTCCCTACTTGCCCTGTGGGAATGGTGTCAGAGAAATCCAGCTAAAGAGAAGATTTAAATAATATAAAAAATGGCCAGGTTTCAATATATCAACTATACCAAGAACCATGATCAGTTCTAACTGAATGAATTAAAAACAATCAATGTATGCCAGCACCAAGATGACAGAGATGTTAGAAATACCTGACAAAGAAAGCCATCATTTAAAAATGCTTCATCAAGCAATCATGAACAAACTTGAAATAAAAAGATACAAAAAAGAACCAAATGGAATTTTTTTTACAACTTAAAATACAATAATCTACACAAAAATCTCAGTATATGAACTCAACAACAGAATGGAGATGGCAGAGGAAAGACTCAATGAACTGGAAGATAAGACAATCGAATTACCCAACTTGAACAATAGAGGGAAAATAGGCTGGAAAAAAAGAACAACACTTGAAGGGTCTGTGGGATTATAACAAAAGACCTAACATTTGTGTCACTGGAGTCCCAAAAAGAGAGGAAAAAGAGGATGGGACCACAAAAGCACAAAATGAAATCATGCTGTATTGTGTACTTAAAAACTTTTTTAAGAGTCTGGCTCTTAGCCTAAGTTCTTACCACAAAAACAAGTAAGCAAATAAACCAACAACAGAGACACAAGGAAATTTTTGGAGGTGATGAATATGTTCATTACTGTTATAGTGGTAATGGTAACATGAGTGTAATTATATGCCCAAACTCACCAAACTATATATGTTAATCACGTGCACTTTTTCCTATGTCAGTTACACAATAACAATAAAACCAGAAGAAAAAAATGGTTAAATTGTTCCAAGTTTGGCAAATGAAATATACAGAGTTAAGAAATTTAGTGAGCTCAAATAGGATAAATCGAAAGAAATTCACATATGATTAAACTCACATAAACTAAAAACAAAGAAAAGCCTCTTCAAAGGGGTTGGAGGGAAAACTGTACCTTACTTATAGAGGAAGAGAAATTTGAGGGTCTCCCTGATGGCGCAAGGGGTTAAGTCTCAGTGACATGACGCTATCCGCAGCCACTGCTGCTCGAGTTTGGTAAATGATGAGATCAATAGACTGATAGACATACAATTTAAGACTTAGAGCAACTATTTAAAAATCTCTACAAAGAGACTCACTCAAAAATCACTATTAATCAAAATTTCTAAAATGTGCTCAAAGACCCCCTCCCCGCCCAGACAGGCAGGAAAAAGCAAAGAAATGAAAACTAGAAATAGTAAATAAAAAAAAGGTAAACTGGCAGGCCTAAGACCTATCATATCAGTATTTACATTGAATATAAGTGGCCATGCTATCCAGTTAACAGAGATTGAATTAAAAAATGTTTTTAAACTTCCTTGTTTATTTTTTCATAATAGTGAATTCAAAAACATGGACCATCTCCTATTTGTCTACAAGAAATTCACCTCAAATAGTGATATAGTTTGAAAGTAAAGGGGTAGGGGAAAGAATACATCATGTGAATATTACTTAAATCAAAGCAGGAGTATCTATAATAATACATTTCATACCCTACTGCAGACTCATTGTGGGTATGGATGGTTTAGTAGAGGGTGAAAATATTTTTTTAGATAAATAAGTAAAAAAAAAAAAATAGATTTCAGAGAAAAGGAAATTACCAGAGACACAGCAGGACATTATATAATAATACAAGCCAGTCCACCAAGAAGACAGCAATTCTCAATATGTAACCTCCAAACAAGAGCTGCAAAACATGTAAAGTAAAAACCAACAGATTTGAAAGAGAAACAGACAAACAAATCCTTATTCTAGTTGGAGGCTTTATACTTCTCTTTCAACAATTGCTAGAACAAATAAAAAGAATCAGTGAGGATATAGATCAACTCAATGATATCAACAATCAGTATTCCACTGCTACCAGCAGAATACACATTATTTTCAAGTGCCCATGAAACATGTCAAGAAAGACCATGTCCTGTGTTATTTTATATTGACTTTTCATGTTTGGGTATCTGGGTAACACTAGTTTTATAAGATGAATTATGAACTGTTCGTCCTTGTGGTGGTCAGTTTTGTGTGTTGATTTGTCTAGAGTCCCCAATTATTCAAACACTAGGTGTTGCTATGAATTACTTTGTAAATGTGATTAATTCATGAGTTGATTTTAAGTAAAGGAGGTTATTCCGGATAATCTATGTAGGCCAGCTTCAATCAGTTGAAAGGGTTTTAAGAGAACTGATGTTCTGAGGTTTCCTTAAAGGAGAAGAAATTCTTCCTGTGGACTGCAGCTTCGGTTGTGCTCAAAATTCCCTATGGACTTCAGACATGCCTAGTCAGCCCCACAATTGTGCAAGCCATTTCCTTGGAGTAAACTATATACATATGTATATAATAATCATATAACACAAATATATGTATGTAATCACATGTAATATAATTCATATATATTTTCATTCATTCATATATATATATTTTTTTCATCCTACATTTCCTACTGGTTCTATTTCTTTGGTTGAACCATGACTGATACAGACTTTACTAGAAGAAGTAGTTCGAGAGGAACCAAATCTTAAGAAGAGTTTTCTGAATTGCTTCTTTAATGTGATTAGATTTAAAGACATTAGTGACTATTTTCAGTAGTAAAGACGATATTGGTAGTCCATGGTATGATGTGGCAATTGAAGTAATCAAAATATGGTCACTTAGTAAGGTGACCTGGTCTGGATGTCTGGAATATAGAGACATAGGGTGTCTCTTCGAACCACCACATCCTGTTGAGTAAAGTAGATGGAAACCTACAACAGTTCAGTTCAGAATTACTAATGGATGAAGCTCAGGAACAAAGGGTTGTGTCATCCCACCAGATGAAGAACCATGACCAGCTGAGGTGCTTGCTGAAGGCAAAAAGAATATGAAATAAGTAGCGGAAGAAGGTAATTAGAAATACCAGTTCTAGGGCCTCCCCGGTGGCTCAGCGGTTGAGTACTGGGTTGCGAAGCTGCCCGCAGCCTCTGCAGCGCTGGTTCGATCTCCGGCTGCTCCCCGGCCACCGGAGGAGGATCCTACATTGCGTGCAGACCTCTCCTGCCGTCCGCTGCTCCCCTCAGCAGTGTACTTCGATCCTTCTGCCTGCTCTGCTCCCTGCTCTGGCTCTGGTGAATTCTCTCACCCTTCCATGCTTCTGCTCTACCCAGTGCTTGTATAAATAAATAAATAAATCTAAAAAAAAAAAAAAAAAAGAAATACCAGTTATAACCACAAGAAAAAGGTAATTAGAAATCGCAGTTATAACCACATGACTAGTTACAGAAAGAGGGCTCTAATAGTTATGAGGATTTCTTCCTTATTTGTTATGAGTCTTTTTTGGGTAAATATCTATTAGGCAAATACTTTCCCTCCCTGCCTTATTATAATCTAAATTATAATCTAAATTAAGATGCATTAATATAATAGCTAACTTTGTATTCTCTCTTGGTGAGATGATATGCAGTTTAAGGAGATATGTGTCTGTGGGTGCCAAGCTGACAAGGGGTGGACTATGAATGTCAGTTTTTTTGTCAATTTGGATAGGCTTTAGTCCCAGTTTAAATTAAACTGTAACCTAAGTGTTGCTGCGGAAGTGTTTTGTAGATGAATTAATATTCACCATCAATTGTCTTTGGGTAAAAGAGATTATTCTAGATTATCTGGGTGGACCTGAATCAATCAATAGAATGGTCTTACAAGTAGAATGGAGGTTTCCCTGAAATTCCACCTATGAGCTGCAGCTTCATATTGTGCCCAAGAGTTCCAGCTTGCCCTTAGTAACTGTCTTCCTATGGGTTTCAGATTGCTGAGCCAGTTACCACAAGACCACAGGTCAATTTCTTACAATAAATCTGTGTGTGTTTGTGTGTGTGTGTGTGTGGTGCATCAGTTAGGATTCAACCAGTGAAACAGATGCTCAACAAGTTTAAAAGAATCATAATCATAGGGATATGTTTTCTGGCCACAAATACTTTGCTTACAAGTAGGAAACTGGGGCTCAGCAAGGTTATATCACCAGGTCTGAGAAAGTACAGTTGGTGGGTTTTGATCTGACCCCCAAAGTCTGTCCTCTTTAGCGCTACACTAGGATTTGGTTCAGGGACTGAAGATGTCACCTGAACTTGGACTCCTAGGAGTCCTGCCAGGTCTAAACTCTTTGAATCTCTGGAAAAGGTGCCAAAGCTTTAAGTTGGCCAACATCATTGATAGCTGGCTAACCCAATGTTCTGTCTTGCCCACCTTTAGGCCTTTGCTTATAATGTTTCCTTCTACTTCTTAAGGGCGAGGTGACAGTAAGTACACAGGCTCTAGAATAAGTCAGAATCCCAGTTGTGTGGCCTGAGTCAGGCGGCTTTACCTCACTAAACCAACTATGTCCATAAAACAGGGTTGATAGTCTACCTCACTGGTTGCGGTGGGGATTAAATGGTATGGTGCTTCATTAAATGTGCATCACTAAATGTGCATGTAATCACCTAGGACCTTGTTAAATTATATATTCAGATTCAGCAGGTCTTGGAGATTCTTCATTTCTGATAACCTCCTAGGTGATGTGCTGCTGTTGCTCCATGGACCACACTTTGAGCAGCAAGAAAATTATTCATCAGGACAATAGACTCATACATAATAAATGCTCTATAATGTAGGTATAATAAAATAATAACAAAAATGTCTTTGGAAACCCAACCTATTTGTCCTGTCCACATTGGTTTCGCTGAGAAAAGGCAATGAAATAGTTCATTAGGAAGGCAGATGTTTTTTTCTTGGCAATGACTTCTAAGAGCAATTTATCACCTGGATCTTCAAATGAGGGGCTCTGATTAGAATAAAAAGTCATGTCTTCTAGAAACAATTCTGATACAGGAGCCAGCAATGTAGAAACAAAGAAAAATTGTCAGACCCAGGTGTCATGCTTGGTTCCACATCTACCTGAGCCTGGAGTGGTCGTGTGTGGGAAATCTCTTCCTCTCGGGCATTTGGTTTTCCAATTCACTGGCAGAGTAAATGCTTCATGATGGCGCCACACTGCCCTGCTACCCTTTGCCTGTTAGGGTGGGCCCAACAGTGCCCTCCCATTAGGTTGCCGCAAGGGCCACAGAGAACAGACGCCCATTGTTAACGCTTACATCAGCCCAAGAACTTCATGTTGAACTACATGAAATTGTTGATTACAACCATTTTGTCTATGTAAGTGGCTAGAGCTAATATATCCACTGACCTAATCCTTACAATAAATCTTTGAAGAAGATACAGTTTTTATCATTATCAGTCCTGTTCTACAGATGAAAAAAAAGTGGGATCCTGCCTAAGGTCACATGGCTGGGGATTGGCAGAGCCAGGATTCAGATGCAGGAAGCCCGGCTGCAGAGTCCCATGCTTCTCCTGCCCAGCCCACCATTGCCCTAATGGTGCCACAAAGAAGAACCCGAGTGTGCCTTTCCTCCACTCAGCTGTGTCTAATGCAGACCCTACAGAAACCAAGGCCCACAGCTAATTGTCCCTTTCTGGCAGTCTTCCTACAAGGAGCTGAGCCAATCCATTCCGGGAACTTTGCTTTCTGGTGATCTGGCTGGAGCTTGAGAAGCTGGAAAGGAAAACAGGCTTGGCTAGATCTTTAAAACTGCCCTTCTCTGAGTGGCCCTATCCCAGGAACTCAAATGCAAACCTAGCTTCTGTTGTGCAGACAGACCTGGACTTATGACTGACCTTTGGCCATACTGCTCCCCACACACCCACACTTACCACAGCAGCATCCTGCTCCTGAGATAGTCCTGACTGTCCCATATCCCCTCTCATGTAAATCCTTTCCTGGTGATGTTGAACATCAACTCCTGGGCCAGGCACTGCACTGAGCACCAGTTTAATTAGCCCTAAAGTCAGCAAGGATGATGCTATGTTACCCTGTTTACAGACAAGCTCGGAGAGAAGAAGGTGTTCACTCCAGGTCACACAGTGAGTAACTAGCCAACCCCACTGAACTCTAAGTCAGCCCACCTTTATGCTGAATACCTCCCATCCAAAGTCTCCAAGGAGCCAATGCCTTTGCATCATTGGAAAGAGTAGCACCAGGGGAGGTCAGAAGGCGAGGACTGCTCAGTTCATGTGTTTGGATGAGTTTTTTCAGTTGAGTCCCCATTCATATGGCTGCTGGGATTGGTTGAGAGATGGGCATGTGACTCAAGCCAATCAGAGTTCACTCTGGTGCTTTTGCTGGACTTATTAAGAGTGAGACCTTTCTGCAGAGGCTACTAAGCAGACAGAATGTTAGCCTGGAGCTGCTAGGAACAACCTGGCCACTCCATGGAGAAGGACCTTCTTGATATGGAAGCCAAGCCAGGGAAACGTGGTGCCAAGATTTGGAGAGAGACTAATTTCTGACGATATTGCTTGAGGCTCTGGATCCAGCAATACCTCCTTATGCTTCTACTGACGTATTTCCCTTCACACACAGCTCATCACCAAAAGTAGTTCCTTCTGCTGCTGAACTGAAACCTGTCCCCCAGAACTTACACTGACTGGTTCTGCTTCTACTCATCTGAGGGCCAGCAAAAGACTCTAAGGGTTTCAAACCCCAACTCTAACATTTACTCCAAACCACAACTAAACACTGAAATACTGAAGCCTGTATCAGAGGGGTGCTGAGGGGAGCAAAGAACTATTAAAAGTGCTGTGCTTTCATTATCTCACCATATTGTAACTTACATTTGTCTTAATTAGATTGTGAGACCCTTGACAATGGGCACTTTGTTTCATTTGACTTGAATTCTCCAGCACCCAGGAGTGGCTGCCACAGGGTAAGTGCTCAGTAAATGCTCCCTAAAGTAAATCTGGGTACATTCTGGCCTCCCACCTAGAGTGAGCTACTAGGGGGTAGCTGCTATGTCATCCCCACCTTCTCTTCTTGTTCCTGCCCTCGTCCTCACTATTTCTTTACATAACATGGATGGTTTTCCTTCAAAAAAATGTACTAACTCAATTATTTTGTGAATATTTATCAGTTACAACCAAAGGAATGAAAATAAGCTCCCATGGTACAAAGAACCCAGATGTTTGGGGTTAGTTTTCTAACACAATGCTCAACTATTTCACTTATTGGATGTTTTTCTCAAGAAACAAAACAAAACCAATCTTCCCTGAAATTTGGAAACGAGATCCCTTTCTCACAGTGTCTTTGGCTCTCCTGGGAGTGGTGTGGGCATGCTTGGCAGCCACAACGGGCTGCTGAAATGGGACAAGCAGGTAATGGGAAACAGCTGCCTGGCCCTTGCTGTCTCTAAACCCCAAATTGGTGACGAGGTGCCGCAGACAAAAGACAGGCAGTTATGGTTTGGGTGGAGGCCCCACAAGCAGCGATAAACAACTCTTGCCAAGTTCACCAGATGCAGCAGAGTCTGCTCAGCTGGTCACGGTGTGCGGGGCAGCATTCCCTGGGCAAGGACCATCTCTATCTAGACCATCTCCATTCTCTCCCAGAGAGAAGCCCACCAGGCTGAGCGTCGGCCTTCCTTTTTCTGACGTTGGCAAAAACTCTGGCCAACAGAGACTGGTGGTAAGAAACGGCCACACTTTCTTCTATGTCCTATGTCCTTCATAGCTCTACTATGTGACACTGCCCCAAATGACAGGCAGAATCATATTTTGAAAACATCGGTTAGATAAGGAGTTAACAAACTACCCCATGAAGAGCAAGTATTTTAGACTGCAGGGCAGGGGGTCTGATTCTGTCCTTGCATTGCTCGAGAGAGTGCGCGAGTAGGTAAGACTGAGTCCCAATAAAACTTTATTTACAAAAAGCAAGCAGCAGATTTGAATTTGGCTGGATTTGGCCCTTGGAATGTGGGCGCATTGGTGCCTCTGTTTGAAACCTTATATGACACCTCATCCCCACAGAACAAATCCCAAACTCCTAATCAGGGGTATGAAGAATCTGCCTGGGTTGGCTTCTGGCACCCTCTCCACCCTTGTTTGGGACTCAGTCCTCACTCAACACCCCCCCCACCCCAGTCACACGTCAAGTTCATTCCTGCCTCCAGGCCTTTGCACTTGCTGTTTCCTCTGCCTGACAGAACAATCCCTGTCAGCCCCACTTCACATCTTCACATGACTCACTCATTCCTACTCTTTAGGTCTCAGTACAATTGTCACTTCCTCAGAAAGGTCATCCCGTCAACCCTCTAAAGTGACCATGGCCTGCCTCCCTGGTCCCTCTTAACCATAACACCCTGCTTTATTTTCTGCACAGCACTTGTCACAGTTTGAAATGATCTTCTTGTTTATTTTTCGACTGTTCTTCTCCCCTATTAGCTCCAGAGGGTGGAGAACCTTACCTGAGAGCCTCATGTCCACAGAGTCAAGTACAGCATGTATCTGGCCAAGGAATGAATCAATGAGTAGACATTTCAGTGGGCTCCTAAGCCATCTCCCTCATCATCTCAGTCCTCCCACTGCATTAGCCACCCTGCTGACAGAGATATCTTTTAAAAATGAACATCCGATCATGGCCTGTCTCTGCATTAAACTCCCTAAAACGTTCCAGTGCTCTTAAAATAAAATCCAAACTTACCATTGCCCAAGAGGCCTTGCAAAATGGATTTCTGCCTGCCTCTCCCAGCCCATAGCTCTTATCCTGAAGAGCAGACTGTCTGGGGGGGGGGGGCGTTGATGTGACCCCAAAGGACATACCACTTGGCGTTGGAGGTGTTTTTGCATTGATATCAGAAAATGGGTTATGTTCCAGGAATTCACTTCAAACAAAAGAAAGAGGCTATGAACACCTGACTCATGAGAGGCTGGGAAGTCATCCAGTTTCCTCAAATCACCCCACCCAGGTCAGGCTCTCTCCTGTGGCATGCTCTGAGCAGAAAGAGAGAACATGATATGGTCAGACTCAGCCTAGCAGGGCTCAAGCTTTTGTGTGCACTTGGTGAGGGGTGGGTGGTGAAGCTTTCAGTGATCTTTCTGGTCAGACTGCAAAAGATATGCAGATCGAAGCAAAACTGATGGGGGATAGAGCTGGGCAGAGAATAAATCAGCCCAGTGGGTAGCCGTGGAGTTGTGAACTCCTTCTGCAGCCATATATCAATAGTTTGTATTGCTTTCTCTCCTGCTGCAGTTCGACTACATGCAATTCTGCAGCAAAGATGAGCCGCGCACAGTCCCGTGGGTCTGATGAAGCCTAATTGCTTGCACTGTATAGAGATGAAGGATTAGAAATCAGCCACTTTATGGCTTCTCAGATGGGCCTAGAGTGTAATGTCAAGGTGGCTATAAGTAGTGCTGATGCTCTAATTGATGTTGCTCATAGTAGGTAATTGAAGAGAATACACATTTTTTTTTAAGTGGGAGATAACAAAGGTACTTTCATTTCAGGATAAGTTTGTCTGTGGGGGACATTGCTATTTCTCTGAATCAGTCCTGGTGCTCACTGATGCTGTATAGGGGCAGCGTTGTCAGCAAGATACAAGTGCACCCACTTCTGGGCATTTTTAAAGTCAGGCATCACGCCCTGTCAGGCTTATAAAAGTGGCTTTAGTGTCTCTGTCCTCGGATCCTATTTGATCTTGTCTTGTTTTTGCTTTACTTCCTCTCCCCTATTGTGACTTTTGTCTCCCTCCACGAGTCCCTCCTTTCTGAGTATCTCTAGATTTGGGTTCTAGCTGCTGCTTGGGTTCTGGTTCTCCTCCTAAGGGCTCCTAAGGGCTGGCCTTGCTTACTTTCCCATCTCACCTTGGTTTCACTGCTTCTGTGATCCTAACAAGGGCCTGGGAGATAGGCCTTGGCCCCAAGCTCCCAGAAGTGGGGAGAGGTACCGTGCCCGGTAGCAATGATACCATGAAGAAGAGGGCAGTGTCCTGCCCTATTGATTTTAGGGGTGTGTGTGGCATCGCTGTTTTCCTGAGTGGCCCTGGTGCTCACTGACACTGTACAGGGCAGTGCTTGCAAGCTCTTCTACAACATACCGTCCATTGGTTACTCCCCCACTGCCGCCAGAACACCTCCAAGGACAGGAAGCTCACAACTTCCCAGGACTGTCCTTTTCATTTTCTGACAACTTTATCAGAAAGTCGGGGCTGTCAACAAGCTGGAGAGCCACCCCAAGTCATCTGTTTCCTGCAGTGCTGACGCGGTGGTGTGAGCTCCAAGGCGGCTGTCAACATACATTCTGCCTGGCACTTGCTGAGACCAGCAGTGCTGGAGCACGCGACATAAATGAATCACTTCCACTTCTCACCAGCCTAAGTGCCTTGTGCTTTTTCTGCTTCTGGTCATTCATGCTCAGCAGATAACCGATAGCATGGCTCTGTGTGGAACATGGGCAGGCTTCCCGGTGAGCCAGATATAGCCCATTATCATGGCACTCACAGTGGGTGGGCTCATTGAGAAGTTGCGGGACACTTTATCAATGAGGGAGGCAGTCCCTGAAACTCTGTCATTGGGTTTCACGTGAAGGGATGGAGGTGAAGATGAAGGCTCCTGAGATAGCAGGGTCTGTTATCAGACATGTTTTCCTAGTGAGGTCAAACACCAGCGTCACGGCCATCTCCCCAGGTGGAAGCAAACCATAGAGCGCCAGAGCCAGGAGCCTGCGAAGGGTACAGAGGGGAAATGAGACCCAGCAAGAGGGTGGGACTTGCTGAGGTCCTACAGGGAGATGGTGTCAGACTCAGAAGAAAGTAAAGAGCTCCTCTGCCCTCTGCAAGTGGGATCTGGTTTTGGGAAAGAACTGCAAGACCTTGAGGGTGTGGATGTTTTCTTTTTTTTTTTACCTTTAAAACATTAAAAGAGGTCAGCAGGGAGTCAGGAGGAGCTATTTTAGAATCCTAGCTCAAGAATGAGCTACATTAAATTTTGTTTAATTAATTTTGTTTACATTAAATGATTTTTTTTAAATAATTTTACTCATTCTCAGTTTTTCTTGCATGCATATGAAAAGTGAGAATATTCGTTCCATTAGAAAAACATAGTGAACATTAAATATGATAGTTTTGTCACTGGCACTATTCAAACAGAAAATCGGTTAGTTCTGATGATGTTGGGTTTATTTTATTTTATTTTTTTTTAATATTTATTTATTTATTTATATAAGCACTGGGCACAGTCAGAAGCGCGGGAGGGTGAGAGAATTCACCAGAGCCAGAGCGGGGAGCAGAGCAGGCAGAAGGACCGAAGTACACTGCTGAGGGGAGCAGCAGGCGGCAGGAGAGGTCTGCGCGCCATGTGGGACCCTCCTCCGGTGGCCGGGGAGCAGCCAGGGATTGAACCGGCGCTGCCGAGGCTGCGGGCAGGTTCGCAACCTAGCGCTCAACCACTGCGCCACCGGGGAGGCCCTGTTGGTTTTTTTTTTTAAAGATTTATTTATTTATGCATACAAGAGCTGGGGTACAGGCCAGAGGTGTGGGGGATGAGGTGATTCACTGGAGACAGAGTGGGGAACAGAACAGGCAGACTGACCAAAGTACACTGCTGAGGGGAGCACCGGGCAAGTCGGAGAGGCCTGCTGCGCCATGTGGGTAGCTCCCTGGCCAGGGATCGAACTCATACTGCAGAGGCTGCGGACAGCTTCATAGGTTGTGTCTTTTTTTTTTTTTTTTTTAAATAATAAATTTTATTGTTATATTCCCCATACAATTGCAGCCCCCCCATTCTGACCCCAATCCCTCCCCTCCCGCCCCCGCCCCCCTAAAAGTGTCTCTGGTTCATAGTTTTTTGTTGATTTTGATTTTCACTTTCTTAAAGTTATCATAGGTTGTGTCTTAACCCCTTGTGCCACCAGGGAGGTCCTGATGTTGGTTTTTTAAAATCTAATTCTTTGAAGTTCATTCAGTCAAAGGTGGTATGTCTGACTCTATTGTGGCACACACACACACTTCACAGTTGTCTTCCAAAAAATTTTCAATATTAAATACATGAATGTATGTTCCCCACAATTAGAGTAAAAACATCATACAATATTTTCATGACAAAACAAATGCTGAAAAAAAAAAAAAATCCACCAGAGGAACATAGGAATGCCAGTTCACAACTCTAATTACTAGATGCTATCCCTGAGGTTCAGGTGGGGATGAAGGTGAATTCATGACTCATTTAGTCTGTAAGCACTTCTTGAGCTCAGCCTTGATTTCCATTAGCAGGCCCTACTCCAGGCACAGGGGCCACAGAGGTGAAGCAGACACACAGCTCCCATGTTCAAGGAACTCACATTCCAGTCAAGGAGGTGGACAATAAATGACTAAGGATACAGAATAAAGGAAATATAGAGAAAAAGGAAGATTGAATGTATAGAATGTTAGATGGTGACAGATGTTTAAAAAAATCAAACAGTTTAAAGGTACAAGAAATTCTGAGGACACTGGTTGCTACTAATAGGGTGATCAAGGACAGTACTACAGAGAAACTGGCATTTGAGAAGAAATCTGAAGAACTGAAGGAGCAAGACTTGGGGGTACCTGTGGGAAGCAGTGCAGGCAGGTAAAAAATAATTCAAAGGTCCTGAGGCAGGAGTTGGGTATGTTAAAGGAACACCAGGGGAACCAGTGGGGCTGGAGCCAAGGGAGAGAGGAGAAGGCAGGCAGGAGGTGAGGGGAGAGCTGGCGGCATGTCACACAGAGCCTTGCTGGGTCTCTGGACATATTCTGAGTAGATGGGAGTCACTGGAGTTTTCTGAGTCCAGAACTGACATAACTGGACTCATCTTTTAACTCTTGTCTAGGCTGTAGGGTTGAGAGAGGACTGTAGGAAGCCAACGGCAAAAGCAGGGAGACCAGTTATCATAATGCAGGATGGATTGGATGGACAGAGGAGTCAAGGGGGACCCCAAGATTTTTGGCTCCAACAGGTGGACAGAGTTGTCATTTACTGAGGTGGGAAAAATAGCAGGGTGGGGTGAGCAGAGAATTGGTTTGAAGGTGAAGAGTGTGTTTTGGGACGTGTTAAGTTTGACATATCTACATCATCCAAGTGTGGATGGCAAGCAGGTCGCTAAATATAGTCCAGCCAGGCAGGAGGTCCAAGTTAGTGACATCACTTTGGGAATTGTCAACCAACAAAAGGCATTCAAAGCCTCTACATGAGACAGGAAGAGATCACCAAGGGTGTGGGTGGGTGTGGTCAGAGAAAAGGAGGAAAACAAGGCTGGAACCTTGGGACCACCCCCCTCCCCAACATTCAGAGGTCAAAGCAGTAAGACGCCAGCAGAGGAACCGGAGTTCTGAAAGGGGAGAGAGGGCTCTGAGGAGGAGGAAGCTGACAGCTGTGTCTTCTGCTACTGATTAGTCAAGAAAAATGAGGAATGACCACTGACCATAGGATTTAGCAACTTGGATGTCACTGTTGGCCTTGATGGAAAATTTTGGTGAAGTAATTGGTGTGAAAGTCTGATTTTTAGATTGAAAGGAGGGTAACTGCAGACAGGAGGCTAAGGACCTTTGCTCTCAAGAGCAGCAGAGAAGTGAGGCATTAGCTGGAGGGGTTATGGGGTCAAGAGAGAAGATAGCTCTTAAAATTCCTAAAGATGGTGCCCCTCCGCAGCCCCATGTGCCCGTCACTAGGAATGAAAGCCAGGCCCTAGGGCCTGTGTGCTCCTGGCTCCCTCCCTCCTCCTGAACACCTAGAGTCTCACTACTCCATCCACCTTCCCTGAGGACCTTCAGGGGTCATTCAGTACTTCTCTGTGGTTTAGTTGAAAGAAAGACATTTTTCAGATAACTACAACAATATATAAACCAAAACAACTTACTATAAGGAGAAAATGAAAAAGTAAAATGCCCTCTGAAAAAGAATAGTGGGGGTTTACAGAAGGCCACTCTGAGGAAGTTGCTTTAAAGCTAAAATATGGGGGCCTCACTGGTGGCACAAGGGGTTAAGCATCAGCACTATGAAGCAATCCGCAGCCACTGCAGCATGAGTTCCATCACTGTCAGGGAGGTGACCCACATGGTGCAACAGACCTCTTCTGACTCGCCCGCTGCTCCCCTCAGCAGTGTATTTCAGTAGATCCACCTGTTCTGCTCCCCATTCTGTCTCTGGTGAATCCTCTCACCCCCCACCCTGCACCTCTGGTCTGCACCCCAGTTCTTGTATGCATAAATAAATATTGTTTTAAAAAAGCTAAAATATGAAGGATGATTAACAATTCACCAAAGGACAAATGGTGAGAAGAGTGCAGGTGGAGGAGTGTGTGCAAAGGCTTTGAAGTGGGACAGAACATAGCATGTTGTCAAACTAGAAGAAGGCTGGCGGGGTTGGCCCAGTGAGGCGGCGGGTGGGGGGGTGGCCTAAAAGAGATTGGAGTTGGCTTTTGAACGTCCTATAGACTGTGCTAAAGAAGATTTTGTTTTTTGTTTTTCATTCCAAGCACTATGGTCAGCTGAATGAAGAAACCATTATATCCACGTGCTCACTGTTTTTATGCTTGAAAGGGAAGGAAAACAGTCAGAAGAAAGACACTAAGCTTCCTCAAGGGAAGGATACAGATATAGAATGTCTTTGCTTGGGCTCTTCAAGAAGTAGACCTTGAGCCAAGGATTTGAGTGACGTAGTTTATTTCACACCACGAAGCACTTATTGGGCAGTAGGAACTGAGACAGAGAGAGAAGGAGCCAATAAAGCAGATGATATGATATCACAACAATTACCACTGTAAGGAACTAGAGCTTTAGTCCACGGGAACTCTTGAGCCAGTGTAGAATACAGTGCATTTTGTTATCGTGGGTGATATCCTACCCGAGGGTGGATTGGTTGAGGGCTACTTTCAAGTAGGGTGTTTATACTCTGGTATTTCTAGACTGCCATATTGTGGTTAGACAAGACTCCAGTCCTCAAAGGTAGAGATGCAAGTGCTGGTAGATAAAAGACAGTCCAGCTTGCACTAAAATGGCAAGACCATTTTAGAAATGCAAGTGGGCATTGTTGCCCTACGTTAAGTCAACTCACTCTTGATGTTGATTCTTCTAGGTGGCTGGTTGTCATACTTGACAAGAAAGATGGTTTGCAAGACAAGCGATAGGCCCCATTTCTCCAACTGGCTCTACGGTCACAATTGATGTTGATCATATCATTAGTATATTCATTCCAGACAATAATCGTTCTTGTCCAACACTCTTGCCACTCTGTGGGGTAACCGCACCTTCGTCCCTGGTCATTGTGTTCTGGCCAGACTATAATTACTCCTATTGCCCAAACTGGTTGTCATTAGACAGGGGAACCAAGGTGGGAATCTTGGTTTAAAGAAAAGTGAATAGTCTAAGAGATCGTCAGGCATACCAACATTTGCATAATGGGAGTCCTAGATGAGAGCAGAAAGGGAAAGGAGCAGAAAGAATATTTGAAGTAACAAAGGTCCAAAAAATATGCCAAGTTTGATGCAAGACATAAATATGCACATCTAAGATCTCAATGGACCTCAAGGTTCTCACTGAGACACATAATAATTAAACTGTTGAAAGCCAAAAGAAGAATCCTGAAAGCACTGAGAGAAATGACTCATCAAACACAAGTCATCCTTGAAAATATAAACAGTTTATCATGAGAAATCAGAGGTCAAAAGTAGTCAGATGACATTCAAAATATTGAAAGAAAAAAATGATCAACCAGGTAACTATCCTTCAAAAAATAAAAGAGAAACGAAGTCATTTCCAGATATCCTAAAACTGAGAGAGTTCACTGCTAGTAAACTTAACCTACAAGAAATGCTAAAGGAGATCCTTCTGATTGAAATGCAATTGTCACACTGGGAGCCATTTTCCCTATCAGAAGTTTAGCTCCCATTGCTCTAGCCTCTTGGATAACCTCCAAGGTCATAGATATGCCTCCATCCCAGCCTTGGGGCAGGGCATCCCTGCCAGGTCCACAGGCATCTAGGAGGCAGTCAGTTCAGGTCTAGTCCATTTCTACCTGAAGGAATTCCAAAAGCACATTCTGGGTAATCAGCACGGGACAGGCTCTTTGCCTGTTCTGCCACACTCTTACCTCAAGGTCATGAGCTGCTCACTTCCCGAGTCTGACTCGGGCTGTCCTCTGTAGCCTGAGGGATTCCATCAGTCCCCCAGTTTTGGCATGCTACTAGCTACAGCTATTCCTCACGGGACTCCAGGAAGAGATTTGAATCAGTAAACCTCAATTTATCCAATATCACCTCCACTTTCTGAGCTCAACTTTTCTGTCAGAAAAGTAGGATGCATCCCTACCTTTAAACCAAGATTCCTACCTTGGTTCCCATGTAATCTACCTGATGGAACCCCAGAATTGCATGACTGCGGACACAATGGAAAGAACATGGAACTTGAGTTTGACTACTGGCTCTGTCATGCAAGACAAGTTACTCTATCTCTCTAGAAGATTTTCCTTTGAGGAGTAGACATATGGCACACGTTTTGGAGAATTTTAGAGGTAAGTGAGGCAAATCATATTTACATATAGTAAATGGTCAACAATTGGACCCCTTATTATGGTTGCTACTTTAAATTAAGTGTCTGGTTAAAAGCTGATGCAATCCCCAATTTTACACCTGTGCTTACCCTTTCTGGGTCTGGCTCCTCCTGTCTCTCATCAGTGATGGGGTTTTAATGGCTGAAAGCTACAAGGGAGGGGATCTCAGTGGGCTAGAGAGTCCATGGCCCACACAACTCTTCCTGTTGAGCATTACATCCTTAAGTACACACAACCCTGCTTACCCTTATCTCTGGGGAATCCTAATCCTGCTTCATGCTTTGTAGTAGACATAAAGTTATCCTTTCTTTGTGTGATTTGAATCTCAAATTTTCCCACAATCTCACCTGTCACCATCCTTTGTCCCCATGTACAGCTTCACCACATGTACAGTATTCAGGTCGCATGACATTGAAAGGGACTAGAACTCCTGAATCTCAGGATTGGAGAATGGAATGGTCCTTAGTTCAACCCCTCTTCAATATTCTTTACCCCACCCTTTGCTGAGGTTCATTCAGCAACTTCTCACCTCCAATGTGGGGAGCTCACGAGACACAAAGGTGAGTCATTTTTCATCATCCACCCAGTTGCCAATTAGTTGTGTGGCTGCACTTTAAAAAAATGTCATTCAAAAGCAACGAAAACGCTTCTCTCATGGGTAAGCCATCTGTGAATAAAAGCTCCAAAGAACCACAGTTTTCTTGTCCGCCCCCTACCCCAACCCTGAACTTTGTGGCCACAAAAAAATGGAGCTATGACATTTTTTTCTCTAAAACAAAACTCTGTTAATGTGTCTCTTTCATTCACCCACCCAGTAGACATTCCCATAGGAATCTAGAGTCCCACAGAGAAGGCATTTACAATCCTAAACATAAATAGCTAGCTTCCAGAAGGAGGAAAGGCATTTATAGGGATAGATAAATCATATTCTTGGCCAAATACCCACTTCTACTTTCTAACAGGGAATTCAGAGAAATTTCAGGACTCAACTCGGGAGTAACATTGTTTTCCTTGAGTAGATTTAGAAACCCAGCTACAGAGAAGTGAAGGTCACCCAGCAAAGCAAGGGCGAAGGCATGCACCAAATCCCAGGAATCTAAGACCTCCCAGCACAGCAATTGATCCTCTAAGATAAATATTTGTCTTGCTAGCCAGGGAAATTTACTGTGGTCCTTTCAGAGGGATTCTTGAGGTTCACAATTATAAACAGGGAAACGGTGCCTGGTAATAAGTTGAATGATTAATTGGCAGAGAACACTTTCAAGGAGGGAAAGGATCAATGAGCTGAAGAAAGATTAAACATTTTTTAGGAAGTTTTCCTGCTCCCTTACATTGTTTTAATTCCTCATGCTCAGTCTCTTCATTAAACATTTTTGAAGTGGGTTTTTATTTTGTTTCTTAGTTTTTGCTTTTTCAGTTATTTTTCTGGCAAGGTTATTTGATCACATCTCCAACTTAGATTATTTCTCTGGTTGAACTTGACCTTTACCCAATGAAGCAGAAAAGCCTCTTGCTTATCTGAAGTGAATGGGACCGAGAGGCTCTGGCATAATCAAAAACAGAATCAGAAATGGCTGAGATAGAGCACGTTCTGTTTCTCCGCGGAGGAAAGTGGCACAATGAGGATTAGTGTCGAGGTCAAGGGACACAGGTGGTGTGACAGCTCTGAGGGAGCCACCTGAGGAGTGGACCAACTCACAGCAGCTTCCCTCCTTTGAGACAGCTTGTCACCAGCGGTGGGAGAGCGCGGGCTTTGGTTAGCTTCCCAGCTGTCCACGTGCTTGCTGTGTGACTTCAAAGCTGGGCAACCTTTCTAAGTCTTGGTTCTCTCAGCCAGCTCTTTCGAGCCCAGCAAGCTCCACGAGGTTCTTTTGTCAATTAGTACTTCTTAGTGCCTAGCAGACGACAGGTGCTTAGTTCCTATCCGCTAAATGAATGAGTGGCAGGATCACTGTATGAAATGAGAAATTGTAAATAAAGTCTGGGCCATCATAGATGCTCAAGAAACAGTAGCTCTTACACAGCCAGACCGTCAGCAGCAGGGCTAGGAAGGAGGCTGGGTGGTGCATGGTTTTCTCATCTGTAGGATGAGACTCAGCCTTATCTCCATGCTTTAACACATACACCTGAGCTGCCTCCTTGGTACTGAAGGGGCCACTGAAATGGGGGGTATATCAAGACAGGAAAATCTCTATGCTAATGACACCTTCGAGTGGAAGGAGACAGTAAATGAGTTGACTATTTTCCCTTTGGCAACGAATAAGTCATTTGTGGGTTATTTGATCAAATACTCTGTCCCTAGTTTTAGCACTCACAAAGAATCTTGCTCCATCTTTCCTTCTATACTTACTTGTTGGTATTCTACAATGAAGTCTTTCCTTCTCCCTCATTTTTAAATAATTATTTCTTTATAACTCGATGAACTCAAAAGTTTTTTATTTCATTTGATGGGTTTATAACCTACCACTATCAGAGCCATCTTGGATGTGGCCAGTGAGGGCTCCTTTTCTGGCCCCTCTGTCTTCCTGCCATGTCCCCAGCATTCTTCAAGCATTCCCTTGCTTTCTGGACAATACGATGTTTTAGGCTTATCCTGTACTTTCCCTTCCCTTCCTCCAATGAGTCCAGTTCCTTGTGGTGTAAAAAGATATTTAGAATTCAAGATCTAAGTACTAGGTAAGGGCCTGCTGCTCTCATGTGACTGCTTCTAGATGCTCTCAGGGGACAGAGTGTGGAAGCGTCTCACACTTTCATATGCATAAGAGAGCATGGGGAGCTTGCTGAAGTGCAGATTCTGATTCCCTTGGTCAGAATGATCAGCTGGGATGGTGTCAGTCTGCTTTTCTAAAAAGTTTCCAGGTGATTATCCTGCTGGTCCACAAGCCACATAATTAGCACCAAGAACATAGGGCGATGGGCCTCCCCCGGTGGCGCAGGCAGTTGAGCACCGTGCTGTGAAGCTGTCCATAGCTTCTGCAGTGCCGTTTCAATCCCAGCCGGCCGGCGAGAGTCCCACATGGCGCAGCAGACCTCTCCTGTCTCGCCCGCTGCTCCCCTCAGCAGTTATTTCATCAGTCTGCTTGTTCTGTTCTCCCCTCTGTCTCTGGTGAATCCTCTCATCTTCCCATGCATCTGGCCTGTACCCCAGCTCTTGTATAAAATAAACAAATCTTAAAAAAAAAAAAAGAACATAGGGCAATGTTTTTTTGTTTTTATGATTCCATTGGATCTCTATATTGCTTTGGGTAGGATGATCATTTTGACAATGTTGATTTATCCAATTCATGAACAGGTAATATTTTTCCATTTCTTTGTGTCTTCTATTACTTTCAACAATGTCTTTTTTTTTTTTTAAAGATTTATTTATTTATTTATACAAGCACTGGGTACAGTCAGAAGCACGGGAGGGTGAGAGAATTCACCAGAGCCAGAGAGGGGAGCAGAGCAGGCAGAAGGACAGAAGTACACTGCTGAGGGGAGCAGCGGGCGGCAGGAGAGGTCTGCGCGCCATGTGGGACCCTCCTCCGGTGGGCGGGGAGCAGCCAGGGATTGAACCGGTGCCGCAGAGGCCGCGGGCAGCTTCACAACCCAGCGCTCAACCGCTGCACCACCAGGGGAGGCCCAGGGCAATGGTTTTTAAACTTAGGCAGGCATCTGAAATACCTGGAGAATTTGTAAAAATACCACAGTCCTAAGTTCTACTTTAAGTAAGTTTAGGGTGAGGTCTAAGAAACTGCCTTTCTAACAAGTTTCCAGGGGACCATGTTCTGAGAATCTCTCACCTAGGACACAAAGACCTGGAGAGTTATCTTGCATTGAAATACTGATTTTTAAGGTCCTGGAGATTATGACTTAATTGGTATTGGACTGGCCTGAGCACTGAGAAAGTTCTATGCTTCATAGTATTTCCATTGCTCAGCACTAGGTGAAAAGATTGTCTAGAAAGCAATAGGAGTAAATACAAAGGTCTAGCAGAGAATGAGTTTGACATGTGATGGGCCAGCAAGAAGGCCAGTGTGGCTGGGTAGAAGGAGATGAGGTCAGAGAGGTGGGCAGGGAAGGACCGGGAGGGAAGGGATGGGTCAGGCGGCTAGAGTTCACTCTGGTGAGATGGGAAGCCACTGAGGCTTGAAGCAGGGATGACATGATCCAAATGCCTAACCCATGACTCTCATCAGACAGCCTCAAAGCCAACTCTCCTCCTGAGTTTGGACTGCAATACATAAAGGATGAGATAGTTTCCCAGCCTCCTCTAAGTGCTCCCCGGATTTAAGTATCGCTCATGGACTTTCTTTAGGGTTACTTTCCAAAGCTTTGAACGCTTGAAAAGTCTATTTAGGCATAGTAATCAAGTATTACGGGAGAAGGACGTGGCAAATAGGGATGTCTCTAATTATCGATGAAGACATCCCACTTTGCTTTAAGAGCGCTTAATGTCTGTTGCACAAAATGTGAATCTACTTAACACTTGAACTATACACTTCAAAAGATAGTAAATTTCATGTGTTTTTTAGTTTTCAGACATAATATTCATAACATATAGCAGAGACAAATCATGTAAAGCACTGAATGTTTTGTTAGTTTTTACTTGTTCTTCAGGAAAGTTATCATGGCTATTTCACTACTACCTGGAAAACTATGTTAAACCATTAGGAATGATTAAAAATTTAAGCTAAGGATAAAAATAAAGATATAAAACCATGAACGTGAGAAATGGCTACAGCTGGGGACAACTACTTACTTTCACAAAGGGATTCCTGATATGAGGATTTTTGCATCAGGCTCTTCTAAGTAACAGTGTCCCTCCAGGGCACTAAAAAAACAACTCACTTGCCACCAAACACAGCTAGCCTGGGGAGGGAGGCCAAGCAGAGGTCTTAGGAGATGTCAGTCCCAACAAAGTGATAACTTTGAGATTCTGTTGATCTGCTCTATCCCCTCAAGGCCGTTACACATTGAGTGTGCTTGGGTTGGACAGGATTCCTGTGACACGATTCACAATTCTATTTTGATTCTGGCAGTTGGTAACCTTTCTTCTAGGAAATGGGAAGAAAAAAAAACAACAAACCAACAACTGAACCTGTTGGTGATATTCTGTTGTCCCGGACAAGCGAGGGCAGCAAAGCTCCCCACTGCAAACTGAGCTGAGGCAGGTGTGGCCCTGGTCATTTTTAGCAACACTCCCAGGCCTGGCATTTGATGGCAGCCTGCACCCTGCTCTGTCAACTTGCCATGAAGATGACCTGCCCTTTCCCTCGGTTATTTGAGCCCTGGGTTTTTCCTGGGCAGGAGCTGACAGTGATGTCATCATCTCGTGATGCTGTTGGGTGACCTTGTTCACCAAGCTGGTTCCACTCATTTCTCTGTACCGTAAAGCTGAACTGAGAAACACACTGCAGAGAATTCAGGAGGTGGAGGGGGAGACTGCAAAGGGGTAGCCACCCTGTCCTCCTCATTGGGCTTCTACACCCTGATCGTGATTAGCTATTACAACCCAGATTCTAGCAGTCTTCAGCCTAGAAAAGTTATAAAGGGAAAACAATACAAGAAGAGATCAATGAGATTATCTTTTACATGTTGTAGACTCAGCGAGGCAGAAACCATCAACTCAGAATGGCTTTGAACCTTGCCATGAAATCAGGTAAACATGTACGTATCGTCTCTCTATGTGGACCAACCACAGGCCTGGAAAGCAGTTAAGAGACAGGAAGCATGTTATATGGAGCTTCTGGTTCAATGAAGGGTAACAAAGGTATACTGAGTACCAGTGGATGCCAGACCCCGAGTTGTGCCCCTTATGGACGTCACTGAATCCTCAGCCCATCATCATGAGGTGGGCACTGTGGCGCTCATTTTATGGAGGAGGAAACTGAGGGTGAGAGGCGGAGTATGTCATTCAACTCGCAGGCAGTTGTACTGAAGTATGAACACAAGGCTTCTTGACAGTTTGCATGCGTTCCCTAGCACACTGTCAGATACCATATGCAGGAATTTTCAAGAATATCAAACTTAGGTTTTTTAATCAGTAACAGAATGATCCCAGGCCTTCCCAACACATAATACTTAAGCTCAAACGACACTGTACAGACGAAGACCTGAGTCAGGAGCCGGTAAAAAAAGTGCTCACAGGAGTAGGGGGGACCCTATCTTAAAAGCCGCCAGGAGCTCCCACCACCAGCCAACTACACACACAGCACAAGGTGCTGACAACAGCTATTTTGGCTGGAGTGAGGCTTTGTCTACCATTTCATTTTGTTCACAGGCTCTGGGTACAACTAGACCGGCATTTTATCTTACAACTTGCTCTCTGGGGCCTAAACAGCACTTAGGTTTTCTTTCTTTCTTTGATCCTGGCAGTTGGGTGATGTGGGGTCAGAGTTCTACAAACTGGATTGAAGGGAATAAATGACAGAGGCATCGCTGGCCAACATTAATGTATTTTGACTACGAACCAAGACAAGTTAAGGTTGAAAAGCAAAGAGCACAGCACCATCTGGTGTTGATAACGAAGACATGAGTTTAGGGGTGCTTTCTCGAAAGCCTGGGTTAGAAGCACCTTAGGGGTCAAACTCCTGCATTGCCCTTCACAGCTGGAACTGAGGCCCAGAAAGGGTGAGAGGTTTGCCAAAGTTCACAAAACACAGGGTGACAGAGCTAAGTTTTGAGTGTTTGATATCTAACCCTGTGCTCTTCCCACTGGGTCCCACAGAGGGGTAGGGAGCAGTCATTTTCCCCCAGCAGCCATACTCAGAACCCTTCCCTCCCAAGGACAGGAACTTTTCCAGAGGTGACGACGGCCTTCTGATTGGGGAGGGCTCCCTCCTGCACCCATCTCCAGAAGAGGAAGTACGTGGTGCAGGCGAACCTGCGATGCTGTGATGACTGCAAGATGTGCATTGTTTCTTTTGTGACACTTTTTTTCTTAAAAACAAAACAAAACAAAACTGAATACAGTGCTATTGATAGTTCTGACAACATTAAATTCCAAAAGGGAAAATTGTTAAAAGAGACCTGCTCTAGCAGAGGAAAATGAGACATTGTCCCTGAACCCGCTGGACTCGGGAAACTCAGGAGGTGCCAGCTTAGCACTAATTTCCTACCCTGAAAACTTTTAAATTCTTGCAGCAGATAAACTCTTTATTATTGTTTTGCTAATGAAACTTCCTCATTGCTCTATCAAACTATGCATGTTTTTAAGAAAATCCTAATTTATTAAGGGAAAAGAAAAAGCAGTGCCTGGTGCAGAGCCCCCAGCCCTACTTCATAGAGAACTGCCTGGAGTGAGTGTTTAGCCGGACACAGGGTGTGTGTGTGCTGCCCACTGCCCCGCCAACCTACTGGAGGACAAGTGGGGCTTCCAGAGGATGCGGCTTCAGATGGAGGCAGCATTGAAAGCACCCTGACCCAAGATGGGTGGGAAACCATCCCAGTACACACATTTGGGTACCACCACCCCCCGCACCCCCCACCCCACACACAAAAAAAAAAAGGGGGAAAAGGACAGGAAATGTTTGTGTCTGATCAGAAGTCTGGTGCACTGCACGTGGCTCAGCCCCAGGCCTGCTGGGGAGCGAGCCCCAGGAGTGAGTCACACGGTCCAATTAAGCTGCAGAACTAGATTAGTTTGGACTTGCCTGTAGCCTTGAGAAAGTGTCTTTCCCACTCGAGCTCCTTCCCGCAGTTATACCACCAAGGTGCCGAACTACAGGTCAGTTGCTGTGGTTCTGATCTGGCCTCCTCATTCTCCCTCCGCTCACTGTCCTCTAGCCCGCAGGTCTCCTAGCCGACCCTGCTAGCCTACCCTTAACCAGGCAAGCTGCTGTTGCTTTAGAGCTCCAGGGCTGCAACGGCCTGTACTCCTGCTGTTTTAAAACAAAAAACGAAAACAAACAAAAAAAACAATCCCCAGGGGACAGGCTGGCACCCTCCTATGGCTCAGATGCTGCCTCCTTAAACAAACCCCCACTGTCCTCTTCCAGTCACTGTCACATGTCACCTACCTCCAAGTCCTTCACAGCTCTCGGAATTGTGTACTCAGCTTGTCTTGTTTAGCTCTCTATTGACAGAGTTGGCACTTAGACATTTGATAATTTTTGATTGGCTTAAGAAAAAGGACAGGGCCTCCCCGGTGGCGCAGTGGTTGAGCGTTGGGTTGCGAAGCTGCCCGCAGCCTCTGCAGTGCCGGTTCCATTCCCGGCCGCCAGGCAAGGGTCCCTCATGGCGCGCAGACCTCTCCTGCCGCCAGCTGCTGCCCTCAGCAGTGTACCTCGGTCCTTCTGCCTGTTCTGCTCCCTGCTCTGCTCTGGTGAATTCTCTCACCCTCCTGTGCTTCTGACTGTACCCAGTGCTTGTATAAATAAATAAATAAATCTTTTTTTTTTTTTTTTTTAAAAGAAAAACAAGGACAGATGCAATATGATGGGGTGTCCTCAGCAAGCGCACTGGCCTCCTAACACTGCTCCACTTCTGTGGCTTCTGCACCTGGTGTCTGTGACATGTCAGTAACATTCCAGGCAATCCTCAGCATCTATACAGATGCTTGTAAATCCTTACGACTGACCTTAGGGCCAAAGTAAGTGTCCAGCAGGTACATAGCACAGACGGGATTTAAAGCCATGTTCACCCGATGCCACACTTCTAGACCCTTTGTGGTGAGTTTTCCAACACACCAAGGCAACTTTGGGAGGGGTCCCTTGAACACCCAGAGCCCATATCCCCACAGCACAGTAGGTAGGTAGAATGAGTGCCAAGTAAACATTCCTCTGAAGTAACCAATATCAGAAACTGCAACGGAGCATGTTGCTTCCACAGCCAGGAAGCGTCTAGAAGCAGTCAAGAAAGTAAGCATCTACATGCTCTAGGTATTAAAATTGGGCAATGGATCTAAAAGGGATTTAAATACTTGGCCTTGTCTCATTTCTCATTTGCAGCTGGGATAAGATGCTCCTTCAGGTAGTGGTCACAGGGCAAGAGGACTAGAGGGGCAACGAGGGAAGCATCTCCCAGACACGTGGAGGAAGCCGCAAGTACATGAAGACTATGTGCGAATTTCATGTTTGAAAGCAGCATTTGCCCTACATGGATAAAGAAAATGTGGCAAAATTAGAAATGCAAATACATATGTAAAATGAAATACTATTCAGCCACGAGAAAGAAGGAAACCCTGCCACTGCCAACAGCACAGGTGGAAATTGAGGGAACTAGATTAAGTGACACAAACCAGAAGAAAAAAGACTAGTTGTATGAAGAATGCTAAAAAAAAAAAAAAAAAAAAAAAAAAAAAAGGCAAATTCAGGGCCTCCCTGGTGGCACAAGAGGTTAAAACACAACCTATGAAGCTGTCCACAGCCACTGCATCATGCGTTCGATCCCCGGCCAGGGAGCTACCCACATAGTGCAGCAGACCTCTCCTGACTCGCCCACTGCTCCCCTCAGCAGTGTATTTCAGTCAATCCACCTGTTCTATTCCCCGCTGTCTCCGGTGAATCCTCTCACCCCCAACATCTCTGTCCTGTACCCCATTTCTTGTATGCATAAATAAATAATCTTTAAAAAAAAAGCCAAATTCTTAGTAACAGAGTAGAAAAGTGGCTGCCTGGGGCTGGGGGGTGAAGGCAATAGGGAAGGAGTGGGTACAGGGTTCAGCTGTAAGATGAATAGGTCTCAGGATCAAGTGCAAAACCAAGTGGCTAGTTGACAGCACTGTATTATGTCGCTGAAATTTGCTGAGAGTAGAAATTAAGTGTCCTCACCAAAGAGAAACAACTAAATATATGAGGTGATGGAATTGTTAACTAGCCAGATAGGAGGAAGCCTTTCACAACATGTATCAAACCACCAGGACCCACACTTTAAATATCTCAGAATTTTGTCAATTATACCTCAATAAAGCTGGAGGAAAGAACAAGTACCATCTTTCCATCCAGAGTGTTGGCACTGGTTTTCCAGTGGTTTACTGTCATTCAGCACTGAGGACAAACTCTTGGCCAGGCCTCAAGCCAGGCATGAATATGGCCCCTCCTCACAAGCAGCAGCACATCTGACAGGGCTCCATGTTCTTCACTCACATACAAGTAAGTATCCCACCCTCCTCAGAGCTCTGAGGACCCCAATAATGACTCTCACCCTAAAACATCCTGTGATGGAGGTCCCTCCCCTAGAACACCAAAGGACTCCTGCCACCACCAGGCCCACTCACAGAACAAGTCTAAGCTCCACACACATGGATTTGCTTCAGGATGCTCCATGGCCTACTAGATCCCAGAGTTACTTCAAATTGGTATCTCCACTATAAGGTGTGTTGCAAGAAACAAGTTACTAATAATCAAGTATCAAAAGGTTTATTTCTTCTTATACATCAGACAAGTTATCCTCACGTAACAGACAATCCTTGTCTCCGGCCCCTATCCACTCTGGCTCCTTTTAGAGAACCAGCCCTCTCTCTACACTCAGACAGGGATAATATTGCAATTAGTGTTAGGATGGGCACGTGACTCAGGCCTGGCCAATCAGAGCTCTCTACATTCTCAAGGTCACAGGGTAGTGCTTGCCCAAGAATGAAACCCACAGCTCAGCAGAGCTGAATGATAAAAACATCAAGTGTGCCTCTTGATCCTGCCAGGATGACTGCAGAATTTTCATTTGCTTTCACTCTCCAACATAGGTGAGCATTGCTCACAGCTGGCAATGCTCACACAAGGTAACTTTCCACCTCTTCCCACAAACTGAAAGTAATGTGGGCAACCGCCAAGTACAATATGTAGTAAGAGGGTGTGTGAAACCAGTTTCTGTCTCTTATTGTGGATAAAGATAACATCTCTAGTTTGGGCAGAACTTAAAAAAAATAATAAATCACTATTTGAAATGTGTGAAAATCGTCAAAATTGCTGATGATTTTAACTTGAAAAGATGGCCAGAGGCTCCCCTAGGACACCGTGACATCATATTGCAGAAACCAGCAGTCACCAGTCCAGCTGGCTGTGGTCTCTGAAGTCCAAGGCCTGGCTGCCAGGGGCACTCTGACTACGCAGCCCCATAGAGGAGAGCACCCCTGCTACCTGCAGATGCAGAGGGCTGTGTGTGGCAGGGCACTGATCTAACTGCCCCTGTTCTGGCCTGAGTCCAGCTCCTACCCTCTAGGCAGGGAGATTGAGCTCCAACAGGGCTCGGAAAACTCACAAAGCCTCCTGTTGGGTAACACGCAGATGGTGATCCTGCACGCAGTCTTTTGTTGCTCCCCTCCCTGCACCTTGGCATCTGGGTGAGTGGACATTTGTATGTTGCAGCTGAGTTTCATGTGTACAAACATGTTTCATTTACATAGTCCCCATAGCTAAATTTCCAGTTTAACTTATCAGTTCTAGTAGAAAAGAGTAATGTGACCAGGGATGGAGTAGAAAGTGTTCAGTAGGTAGGCCTATCAGAAGCTATTTAAAATAAACACAATGCTGAGAGGACTGGAGGCAGGGTAGATAAAAGGGCCAGACAGCCAGGCATGCTGTGCGTGGACCATAGGAGCCAATTTATACCGAGAATCAGGGTCTTTGCAGCATGTCCGTCACACGGGCTCCCTGGTAGTTCAGCAGAGTCACATCCTGATGCCATGTACTAGCTGTGTAACCCCAGGGAAGTAACTTAAGTTCTCTGAGCTTTAATTTCCTGTAACATTCTGCACATAGTTGCTGTATGGGTTAAATAGGAATTTGAAAACAGAATGCCCTGGCTGGGTGCTGTTTATTTAACAAATGATGACAACTATTATTGTGCACTAGCATCACCATCATTTAGGCAAGAGTTCTACTCAGAAAGGGTCAAGCAAAGGATGACCACCTACTACCACCAGGACCACAAGTCCCAAGTTTCAACAGAGAACAGGGAGCTAGCTGTAAGCAGGTCACCTCCCAGAATGACTAAAACCCAAGGGAAAAGTATGGGGGAGCATCAGGGAAGGAGGTTCTCCCCCTTCTACTCAAGTAAGAAAAAAGCTCTATCAGCCTTCCCACACTTGCTTTTCCCTTCCTCCTTAACTTGGGGGGAAGGGGGAGTAAGAGGCAGCTCCAATAAAAAATGAAAGAGAAACGTTTTCACACAATGTCTACCAAAAGTATTTTTCTTGCACATGGCTTAAAACATGCATATGTTAGCATATCACACTTGATAGTAGATTAACAAACACACATTCAGCATTATTTACAGAGAAGACATCCAAATATTGCATTTTCTACATTTCAAAATGGTACAACCAACTTAGTGGAGGATGTCAGGTACTAATTCCTGTCTTAAAACAATCTCAGAGATTAAAACACAAGCATTAAGAATCGACTGAAGCTAGAAATATAAATAGCTTTACTTTTAGCCACTTTGTGTACTGTTCCAATGATATATGTTGTTTTAGATCTCTATTCATTAACGATCTGTGATCCAAGAGTGGGAAAAATGGTTTTTTTGAGTCATGAAATACTGTAGTATGAGCAGCCATGACCAAGCTGAACAGGTATACAACCACTGACCTGACTTCCCAAGGACATCAGGCCAGAGAGAAGCACCAGATCCTGCTTGCCTTCCACTGCAGTGTTAATGTGCACAACGACACGTCACAACCACCAAACGCTCTCCAATGCAGAAGAGTTTCTGCGCTCTCATGGCACCCCCTACGTATGCATTCTTCATCAGCACTAATCTCACTCTTGCAATTGCTGGTTTAAAAACCCTAAAGACTTAAGGAAGGAAACAAAAAACTATAGTTCTCAGGACTCATCCTGATGCCTCAAGTACAGCAGATGTAATATACATGTGTGAATGTAAGACGTGTGTGTTTACTGGAAGGAATTCACAAGACAGGAGACTGCATTTTTAAAAAATAAAAAAGGGAACAAGTTTAATTTTACAAAAAAAAAAAAAAAGTGTTTGAAAAAAACAACTGGAGCAAATTAACTCCTGAAAAGGTTTTCGGCCTTGTTGACCACATTTATTGGAAGGGTTGGAGAAAAATAAAAATGCCATTTAGCTTAAGAAATTGTGAGTTATCTGCAAATCAACACATTTCAGGAGTGGAAGAATCCTTGATCATTTCTTAATATCAAAATTTACGCAGGTGTCTCTGAGCATCTTCTACATCTAAAGAGCAATCGCACAAAGTCTCCTATTTTCCACATGGGATAAATTCTTTGTTTCAGCCAACTCTCAATGGAGGGGCAACTAGAACAACACCATCTCCCCGGACAAAGAGCATCGGGATATTCCGTTTTGTTGACTGGAAGAGGAAAAAAAAAAAACAGAACACATTTATACAAATATGTAGTATTATTTATTTTTTTGTGAGAGAAATATGAAAAGACAAAAACAAATGAACAAACAGACTCATCATAACATAATGAAAAACCTGATCACTTACCTTCATAGCAGAAAGAACCAAGCTATTCAATACTAACTGCTTACTTTTTCTGCATGTCAGTAATTAGGGCCGTGACAAGAGCCACCCATAAAACCCATTTTCCTCCTCTTCTTGGCACACAGCTAGACTACATTTTTTTACATTCGCTTGCAGCTAGAGACAGGCATAGGACTGAGTTTTAAACAATGGGGATTTAACCGAAATGACTCATTTACCCATAAACCTCCCATGAACGTCCCCCTGTTGCACCCCTCCCACCCCCCACCCCATGGATTCAGAGAACAGAGAACGCCGGGGATAATATAAGATAGAAAAACAGACAGGTTCCTGACTAGCACCTTGAAGTTATTGTGGTGACTTACATGAAAGAATTTCAATCTAAAACTGAAAATGGAAAATCTCATACACGTGCTCTCAGGACTGAGAGACTGATTTGCTGTAAATGCCGGATTTACAGAAAACTGAAACTCATCCCTTGACCAATGGACACTTGCCAAGATCTTTCTATCCTTGTTGCTTGGACTTGTCAAGAGTTCAGACAACCAAAGCCAAACTAACGAATCAACAATATAGTAATTGGTAGAAGCTTATAATGCAAACATCAAGAGGACAGATTGCAAGCCAGAGCACTCAAGTCAAAACACAGACTGAAACTTACAGATATATTATTACTAAGCAGCTTATGTAATGAGAAAACAATGACTGTTCATTCCTCTCAGTGATAGGTTATAGCACTGGAATTTTCTTAGCTGGTGGGCAGTTAGTCAAAGGTTGCCTCATTTCAACTTTGGGAGGTTGTTGTTTATGGTTTCCAGAGGCATAGATAAGAGATGACCCAGATTGATTGGCTTCATAAAACGGGCTGAAATGAGCACTATTTCTTGACAAAGCTGCTTTTGTCTGCTTTCAAGGCTGGTCTCCTTTTGTTTTCTATTTTGCCAGACTCTAACAACCCTTCCCTCCCTTGCACATAAGTTCACCCTAAATGCTCAACGACGTGCATATAGCTTGGTGTGTCCTGAATTACAGTTCCTCTGCTATTCCAAACAGGATCATTTTGGAAGAAGATTTTTGAGCCTGCCTCAGCTTACCTCTTTATTTAAGTGATACCTAAAATCCCACTCGGGACTGTTACAGGAATGAGAAATAAACTTCTACTGTGCTGAGCCATTATAGACTGCTTTTACGTGCTGCTGCACACACACATGGACTGGGTATTGGGGCACAAGGCAGGGTCCATTCCTAGGCAGAAAGGAAACTGGTAAGAACTGTCTGAAGCTCTAGCAAAACAACAGGTAAAACTACTGGCTTCACTGAGAGCAACCCAAGGACCCCCTGAAACCTCTACCTTCTGGGGCAAGAGGTTAGAAAAAGCCAAAAGTTAGTGGGTGCTGCTGTTAACCTGATGTATTCAGCCAGGCAGTGTAAAAAGGTAAGTTCAGACAAGAACAAGCTGCTTTCTGGCAGTGATTATAAGAAAATTCACAGGGCGAGAAAAGCCAACTGTTTATTTAGACTCCAAACTGCAGAAGACAGTAGGAAAAATGGGTTTGAGGAACAAAACCCAGTAAAACTTCTTAGTTAAATAAACTCAGCCCAGAGGGAAAAAATAAGATTAAGGGTGTTGCCTTCCCACATAAATTTGTATTAGAAATTGGCCTCAAGGTAGGCAACATTTGAGGAAAGAAGAATTAAGAAAATAAAATTGCCTACAACAGTATTTAGGAGAGAACTTTGAGGTTAATGGTTCATAGAACTGTCTGAGTCAACAGATCAGAAACTTACAAGATCTGATGTTTTAAAGAAACTGCACTGTCAAAGAAAGCATAGCCTGTCTAAAAATACAATACCTTTCATACTACAGTCTTCCAGCATAAGCAAGAGGTTGGCTGTAGAAGCCATGCCGCCCCCAATCAGTTGCCAGATCTAGTAAATAAAATGCAGGGTACCTAATTAAATTTGAATTCTAGGTAACAAAAAATATTCATTTTAGTCTATCTCAAATATTGCACATGCTTGATCTAATCACAGGCTTCTGCTGCCAGAACAGAGGCACTCACGCCTCCACAGGGTACGGATCACTGATAAAACCACTAACTGCTATATGTGCTTAGTCTTTCATTTCTGAAAGGAATTTTTATGGTGGAAAACCTACCCCTGCTCTTCTACAGTGGATGAATGGGTGGGGCAAATACTTCATTCTCTTTAGCTTATAGGAGTGTGTACCGCTAGTGGACACAAGAGGGCCTGGTAAGACAGTTGCAAATCACGTGGAGGATCCAGACCCAGAAGCAGACATTCTGTGTTTGCCTCCTTGGAGGGTAGGGGTGTTTGTGTTCTCTGTGTGGCGAGGAGGGTTCTGCAACACCCACTCTTGTTGGTCTTTACAGAACCAGATAATCAAACTCACAAAGCTCACAAAGCAGCTTCTATGATTGTCCCTAATGATCTCTGCTTCCTGGTATTCACAGCCTTGTGCAATTTACTCCCTTCGAGTGGGGAATGACATATGTGCCTTGTTTCTAACTAACAAAATACTGCAAAGGTAATGATGTTACCAGCATGACTATGTCACACAAAACTGACTTCCACCTTGCTAGGTTTGACAGAGCAAGCTGCCAAGTGGCAGAAGCCCCCGTGAAAGGAATTTACCCTCTCAACCCTATAGCCTATGAGAAGCTGAATGTTGCTAACAACCCTGTAAGTATAAAGACAGTGAGTGGATCAACTTGGCTAAAGGAGATTGGAATGTTACAACCAGACTGGAGGATCGGAAACTAGCCTAAACTTGTGCTTTGCTCTGTAGGCCACAGAAAGTCTTAAAGCCTCTAAACACGACTGTGACAAATCAAAGCGGTGTCTAAGAGAAATTCAGTCACACGTGGGTGGAATGGAGATGGACATGTGCCTGAGCTAGGGTCATGGCGAGGGAAGAAGCAAATGAATTAGTTACTGGTCAGATGTTAGTGAAAGGGAGAGGTCCAAGAAAATCCTGGGATTTATGGTCTAAATAACCAAGAAAATCCTGAACAGAAAAAAGTAACTGAGAATGACCTCATTTTATGAGCACCAGGAGTTTAGCTTCAGATGTACGAGTCTGAGATAATATCCAAATTGGAAATATTTTCAAAGGGAGAATAGTTCAGTGCTGAAAAGGAAAGAAACTGGGGATTCAGATTTATCAGCAATCATCATGACCGCTGCTCACACAAGCCACAGCTCTGCATGCACCAAATCCAGCACATCCTTTTATACTCCTGGGAGGCAGGCACAGTTACTAGTATTTTACAGAGGAGATTCCAAAGGCTTATGAAGTTTATATAACTTGTCCAAGGTCACATAACTAGTGACCAGCAGTAGGATTTGCAATCAGACCTGTTAAGAGCACAAGCTTTTATGCTATAACAGTTATAGACTCAATGCTTCTAACTTAAACGGTAACTAAATAGTATCTCTGAAAGAAAAAAAATGCAGATAAAGAAAAATAAGGTCCATATTCAGAAGGAAAAAGAAAATTAGCAAAGGAGTCAGGAGGAAAGCCAGGATACAGCAGAGCTACAAATACTAACAAAAGCTAACATCTGAACCCTTAGTATGCGCCTGCTATGAGGCGCATATTAAGTTTGTATTCTTATCAGGTCAGTTATCATTGGAGATAATTTGTGAGGAAATAGTATATTAGCACGATGAGGGCTAATATGAGGGCTAATATGAGGCTAATATGAGGGCTTTTCATGTTACCTCTTAAGGAATCCACCATAGCCCTAGGAAATGGTCCTGTGATTATCCTGATTTTACAGGCAATGGGACTTAGTCACTGACAGGTTAGGTGATTTGGTTTAATTATGTAGCTGGGGGGCCTCCCCCATGGTACAGCGGGTTGAGCGCAGCGCTGTGAAGCTGTCCGCAGCCTCTGCAGCACCGGTTTGATTCCCAGAAAGCCAGGGAGATTCCCACATGGCATGGCAGACCTCTCCTGCCTCGCCCACTGCTTCCCTCAGCAGTGTATTTTGGTCCTTCTGCCTGTTCTGCTCCCTGCTCTGTCTCTGATGAATTCTCACATCCTTCCACGCCTCTGGCTTGTACCCCAGTGCTTGTATAAATAAATAAATCTTAAAAAAAAAAAAAAATTATGTAGCTGGGAAGCTAGGGAGTCAAGATTTGAACCCAGGACCCCTGAAATCTGAACCCACGTACTAAACCATGATGATCCAGGTATGACTTCCCAATACCAAGACTTTCTGATAAGATCCTCGGTGATATTAACAAATACAATTTTTGAACTACTTAACAAAGAAATGTGCAACATCCAGAAATGATGCATGACTCAGTGAACTAATATTTTCCAAGTGACCAGGCCTTGATGTCACAAAATCATACATGTATATAAGATCCATTTGAAACGCTAGGTATGCCAATGAATTTTCATACAAGAGTACAAACAGTTCATCAATATGGCTTCAGATTCCGCACAGCAACTTAACCTTTACGAAACTACCACTCGCTGAGTTTTGTGTAATATCAAAGGCAATTTTCAATAAAAAACACTCCTCACTTTTCCAATCACCTACCTCTGTGAGGTCAGATTTTCTTCAACCATAACATATTACAACAGATTAAATGCGGAAAAAAAAATGTGAAAATCCTGATGTCATCAATGAAGTCATGAATTGAGAGATTTGCAAAAAATGTAAAAACAAAGACACATCTCACTAAATGTTTTGTTTTACAGGTTTTTGTTCATAAAAATGTTAACGTTATAGATTTATTCTTTTTAATATAGTCTTAAAATTTCTTAGTTTCAGTTTTTATTAAATAGTGATAGATTAAAACCATGCAAAACTAAAGAACACTACTCAGTATTACTGCTATTACTAACACAGGCACCTTACACTGTTATATTTCATTGAATGCTGGCAATCCTATGAGGTAAACAGTAGCATTCCTGTTTACTAACAAGGAAACTAAGTCTGCAAAATCAATTCCTTTACCTAAGGTAGCCCAAGTAGGAAGTAGCCAGGACACTACCAGACAGATACCAGGTCTGTCTGATCCCAAAAATCTTTGCTTTTAATTATTGCAATACTCTCTGAGTCCATGAATAGGTGTCAAATTGTTGGATGTTGAGAATAATCACCATTTTAAGGAGAGCAATAGAACTGAGTGACTTACTTTATAGATTTCTTCATATGTTTCCTCATCAATTTCTATAGTAGTTACAGTTTCTTCCACATCTCCCAATATCATATTTAAATGTTGATCATAAGCCTGTGAGGATGATGGAGGGTGAGGGACCAAGAAATTTAATAATCAAATTAAAAAATAATGAATAGGGCTTACAATAGGCAAATGGCTCAATTATAAATAAACACTTGCACCACAAATTTTTATATGCAAATAAAAAATAATATCATCGTGCTAATATACTATTTCCTCACAAATTATCTCCAATGATAACTGACCTGATAAGAATACAAACTTAATACGTCCCAAAATGTATTTACTCAAAATAATGTGAAATTGTTTTTTTAATAAGTGTCCATCTTACTTATTATCCAAAGCAGCAACATAATTTATAATAAATACTTAATTATGAAAAATAGCATATTTGTCATCACTTAACAGCAGTCATCCTTCAATTTCATCTGCAACAGCATAAGAAAGATACAGTGAAAGAGATAAAATGTAACTGCTAAGATGGCACTGTAGTATGCTAAAGGCAAACTGCCTTCTAACACCCCCCCAACCTCATCATAAACACCACAAGGTAAAGTAAGGAGAGCAATACCCTGCTCATTTACAACCTAGCCAGAACTGTGCCTAGCTTCTGTGGGTCCAATCAATAAATGTTGCAACTCAGATATTCAAGGATATCCCCGATTCCAGCTTCAGAGTTCATGCATTATACTCTCAGGTACCTGTACATGCTACTTATAGAGAAGCCTGCAACAGTTAAGATAACATGTCTGATCTGGGGGGTTTCACCATGCACCACAGGTCCACGTGAAGGAGCACAAGTCTATTCTCAGCAAAAAATTGCTACTATTCCATTTCCTGGTGTTTCTCATCGCTGAAATCTGTATGTTAAGATCATGGTCTCCCTAGTCCTTCCTTCCCTTCCCAGCATAGGTTCCTGAACTAGGTTTTACGGAAGGTGGAATTACAGTTCTTAAGGGAGGGCTAAAGTCAGGTGCAGAGGTGCATATTCTGGTTCTCCCTGTATTGGCTGTATCACCTTGTAACTTTGTCTTTCTGCACCTGAGCTTCCTCCAGTGTGAAATGGGAATGATTAGTATCTGCCTTCAGAGGGTTATCATAAACATTAAGCTACCTACAAAACACTTAGAATAGTATCCAGCATAATGAACTATTTTTAATCACTTTACAGTAGAGCGGAAGTGATAACAACTCAGGAAAGCAATACATCACAAGAAGTGGCAAAATCTACTTTATACCCTATGAATAAATGGGACTACTCCCAGGGACTTCTATAGACATATTTGCAAATACACACAAAGCAATGAACAAAGAAATATGTAGAAAAGTGCTCACCGCAGCACTATTCATAGCTGTAAGAAATGGAAAACAATCTACATTCCATGATCATATAATGACTATCTGTACATGGCATATACAGAATTCCATGCAGTCATTAAAACATAAAGGAAACATGCATTCATCATCAATTTCCAAGAAAAAGCAAGTAAAAATGGTGCTCAAAAAATGTGTACAGGGCCTCCCTGGTGGTGCAGTGGTTGAGCGCTGGGTTGCGAAGCTGCCCGCAGCCTCTGCAGCGCCGGTTCGATCCCCGGCTATTCCCCGGCCACCTGAGGAGGGTCCCACATGGCGCGCAGACCTCTCCTGCCGCCCACTGCTCCCCTCAGCAGTGTGCTTCGGTCCTTCTGCCTGTTCTGCTCCCCGCTCTGGCTCTGGTGAATTCTCTCACCCTCCCGCGCTTCTGACTGTACCCAGTGCTTGTATAAATTAAAAAAAAAAAAAAAAAAAAAAAAAAAGATACTTAAAAAATTTTTAAAAAATTAAAAAAAAGGTAGTGATATCTTTTCATAGTTTCTGCAAAAAGTGCAAACATATGCAAATGAGCATACATGTATCCCTATGTAAGCATACACAAAAGATCTGAAAGACGAAAGTCTTGATTTTGGTGGGTATGTGGGTTCTTTTTTACCTTTATTAACTTTTTTTACGTAACTAGTCCTAGTTTGTTGACAGTAGTATGAACAAGGGAATGTATGTACTCTTATGTACTTTTGTGCTGTTTTTCAGCACAAAATGTGGGTTGGAACATACACAGGAAGGAGTTACATAGCAAAACAATGGTGTCTGTACTTTGTTCCACAAAAATAGAAACTGTGTGACCCAATTTCAGGGTATAGGAGATCTTTTTTTTTTTAATTATATATATATTTTTTACATCATTTTTCACTTTTGCACAATGTATGCATTTTCATCTTGGTTATAGTCCCCATACAATTCCCACCCATGGAGATTATTTTTCCCACAACAAAACACCTATTCAGTATTTTAAAGGACATTTAAATAAGAATGGAGGACAAGTAAATGTCACAAACAGAAGGGGAGAAATTAAAGAAATTATTCTTTAATAAATACACAACTTTCATTAAAAGGTAACATGTAAAATTTGGGGTGACTTTCCACCTCCCTCTAGCTACATTCAAAATATTCTGCCACATTTTTACATTTTTTTTAAACATTTGTTTCTTATTTATTTATTCATTTATTTTTAATTTATACAAGCACTGGGTACAGTCAGAAGCGCGGGAGGGTGAGAGAATTCACCAGAGCCAGAGGGGAGACCAGAGCAAGAAGTACACTGCTGAGGGGAGCAGCGGGCAGCAGGAGAGGTCCGCGCACCATGTGGGACCCTCCTCCGGTGGCCGGGGAGCAGCCGGGGATCGAACCGGTGCTGCAGAGGTTGCGGGCAGCTTCGCAACCCAGCGCTCAGCCGCTGCGCCACCGGGGAGGCCCCCACATTTTCACATTTTAAGAGCCAGGCTAAGAAGCAATGATAATAATCTGATTTCATGGTAAGTAAATTTACTTACATGTAATCTGCCTCGAAGCTCTCTGTCATTTCTCATTTTCACATAAATTCGTTCATCCAAGCTGAGCCTAATGAGATCCAGGGGTTCTTCTACAGTGTTTGTAGTTTGTTGCTGATTTAAACAAAAAAAAAAAGGGGGGGGGCTCAGTAATGTAGTATTAGAAAGACTGTAGTGTTTGAATTATTACTATACTGTGTGTGACAGGGCAAGTGCCGGAAATTCTCTACACCTCAGTCTCCAATTTATGGATGAGGGTAACAACAGTAACACTGCCTACATAACACTGCTGTTGTGAGACTTAACTTGACATCCATGAAGGCTTAGCATAGCACACTGCCGGCACATAGCAGGCGATACATAAATGTGGGTTGGAACATACACAGGAAGGAGTTACACAGCAAAACAATGGTGTCTGTACTTTGTCCCACCAAAATAGAAACTGTGTGACCCAATTTCAGGGTATTGGAGACCATTTTTTTTAAATTTTATATATATATTTTTACATCATTTTTCATTTTTGCACAATGTATGCATTTTCATCTTGGTTATAGTCCCCATAAAATTCCCACCTTACGAGATCATTTTAAAGTCCCTTTAACCTTACCTCAAATATCATTTAATCATTGAAAAAATATTCACTTAATGCCTTATCCCACACTAGTCAGAATGTTAAGCAGAAGTGAAGCCTTGAGGGAAGATTATGAATGCAGCACAACCCAGGTACCAAGTGACCAGAAAGATGAACACTTTAAGGAGACAGTATAAAATACTGGTATAAAGCACTGGCGTTCAAGTCAGGCAGCATGTCTTCAACTACTGGTTCTGACACTTACGAACTGAGATTAAAAATCAGGCCATATCTAGTATCCAGTTTCCTTGATTGCAAAACAAGGATGCCAAAACCTTACTTTCATGATTCTTGTGAAGACAAAATGAACCATAATGTATATAAAATAGTCCCTGACAAATTCAAAGCACTTATAAATGGCTCTCCTTATTGCTACTGAAGAATCTGGAAAAAAAGAGTTTCAGAAAGGTCAGGGTTAGGATGACTTGGGGTCATCCAAATGAAGGGATGGTTAAAGCCGGAGAGTTAAGATTATTCAAGGAGAGCTTCAGTAAGTACAGAAGGCCAGTGGAAGAAGATGATGGAATGTTATACTCCACAGTCTTAAAAGGCCAGATGAGAAAATAAAAATTCCTGACTTCAACTGATCCCTGTACCCTGTTCAACAGGTGTTTGTTTTGCACTAGTCAACGGACTGCTGGATTACAATGATATAGAAGTCAGCCCCTGCCCTCACGGAGCTCATTCTAGTGGGGAGAGAGCCATATAATTATAATACTATAAGACTATACATATACTGCTTTTCAAGTCTCAGTCTGATAGCCACCGTCCACCCCTTTCATTCCTTAAAGATGCCTTTTCTTAGAGGACTTCACATCATCCAATCCATTCACTCAATAAATATTTGAGCGTTTCCAGCACTGTTCTGGACCCCAAGAACAGAAGAGTGAACAAAACAAAATCCCTGCCCATAAGGAACTTACATTCTAGCAGGGAAAGACAGGATTAAACAAGCATATATTTAATATGAACAAGAAACTCGCTATATTAAAAAAAAAAAGGCGAGCTGACTGGAGGGATGGCCATTTTTTGTGGTGGATAGGGAAGTCCTCTTTGATGAGGTGAGATTCCAGCAGAAAGCTGAAGAATGTGGTGTGATTCGCGAAGGAACTGAGGAAGAGCATTTGGGGAAGACAGATAAAGAAGCCTTCAGGACCTTCAGTTTACTCTGAATATCTGTTCTTAGCTTGTTTCCTTCATAACACGACACAATTGCTACAGATCGCTGGTACTGACCTCTACTTTCTAGTATATGAGCTGCCGAAGCAAACACTGATCTTTACTTTTTATCTGTTCTTCCCCAAAATATAAGCTCCAAGTGTGGACAGGGAACCTGCATATCCGTGCTTGTGTCCCTGGTGCCTTGAAAGACGCCTAGTCTTACAAAGCTGATGTTCACTTTGTATTTGTCGAATTGTTAGGCTCACGAACGATAATAACTTTCTTACATGCTATCAGAATCCCCACAGCTCCGTGAGGCAGACAAGGATAATTACCGCTATTCAAGAGAAAGGAAATAACGAGAATGAGGAATAAACCAGTTTTCAGGAGGGCTTCCAACAGAAAAGATCTCAGAGCCTGAAGCAAAATTGGGGGGGGGGGGCGGACGGTTAACAAGGGGTAGTTTAAGACCGCGACGACCGGGAAGAGGAAGCATGATAGGCGGCCTTCTCGTGAGCGTGGAGGAAGCAGCCCTGGGACGCAAAGTCGAGGAGGCCCAGTGCTGGGTAGCGGGAAAGCCGCTCTGAAGAGAGCTCCTCAGAAGACTCACCTGGTCCACGTCGTCCGCCATGTTTCAAACCCTGCGCCCTTTCCCGCCTCTCGCGAGAGCACGCAATCCCCTCTACCCCCCGCTAGCCCACCCAGTTTCCGGAAGTGCGAAACACAAAGCGCCGGAACTCGCCAGAAATCTGTTATGTCCCTTCTAGCTTCCCGCAGTTTGCGTAAGTCATTTGGGGGACTGGGCGGAGCTTCTCCTGGAGGCGTCGGCTGAGCCTACCAGCAGGGGCGTGGTCAGCCTGAGCGCCGCCTGGGGGCGGAGCCCGGGCGCCCGCAACTTCCCGCCTCCAGGTGCGTCACTCGCTACGGAGTTTCGTCGGGACAACATGGGTCGCAGGCGTGCGGCCGACAAGAAGTCGCGGGGAAGCGAGCCTCGCGGCCAGAAGGCTAAGGGGGAGAACTTGACCCTGCGCGAGGAAACGGAGGCGGGTGAGAGCGAGGCCGAGCGGGGTGTAGGGGGCGATGCTGCAGGAGGGCAGGAGGCAGGCCTGGGTGCGGGAGGCTGCACCTCCTGGAGAGGGGAGGCGGAAGCCGCCGCGAGCCCTTCTGCGCGACTAGACGACATTACGGTAGCCGAGGGAGGCAGGCTGCTGTGCTGCTGCCCCGGTCCTCCACGAAGCCCCTGTGCCTTTGTCCTCCATACGAGATGTGATGCGCTCTGAGCGGTTCCCCTGGAGTTCACCTGGCCACGGACTTCCCTGCGTAGCCTCTTTCTGCACCCTGTTATCTATCTACAGGATAAAGTCCAGCCGCCTGGCAGATGTTCAGGGTTGAATGGGGAAAGACTTTGCAGATTATTTTGTGTCCTGCGAAGACGGATCAGGACACACGAGTGCTGTATGTAGTGTGCTAACTGCCAGGATATCTTCAGCTCTGTCTCGCCCCAGAATTCCAGATTTGGATCCATCCTGAATTCTCCACGTGGATAATGAATAGCCTTATTATATGTAAACCTGTCCCATTGAGTTTTTGTCATCTCAATAAATGATCCCTTCTCCCACCTGTTCAAGCAAACCCAACCTTTTCCTCTCCCTCATTCAGTGAGACCGCAAATTCAACATCAGAGCTTTATTTCCAATGTCTCCACTGCTCTTAATCTCCACAGGCCGTGATCCCTGACCAAGTCACCATTACTTTTCAGTTGTGCGGCTGGTCTCTCTACAGCCTTTTATCCCCCTGCAGCAGTACTCCACCAAGTGATCTTAAAAAAAAAAAAAACAACCAGATCATGTCATGCTCTTACTTCAAACCCTCTGTGGCCTCCCATTGCTCTGAGCATAAAATCCAGATTCCTCCCCATGGGCTATAAGGTACTCCCTACGCGATTTAGCTGCTGCTACCTTCCCTGTTGGGGCCCAACATTCTGATGCCAGATGCCATCCTTACTGACCTTTCTTTCCCTCAAATATACCCTGTTATTTCTCACCTAAAGCCTTTGCCTTTGACATTCCTCTGCCTAGATTGTTCTCCCATGACTCGCTCTGGCTGGCTTCTATTCCTTCAGGTCTGGTCTCAGACACTCCTTGAGCATCCTCTATAAGGTGGTCTTCCCTGGTACTGTACCACATAGGCCCCCGTAGCCTCTGTCATGATCTTGTTAATTTGCTTCCTTTTTAAACACTCATCAGAGTTAAGCTTTCTGAAAGCATTGCTGTTTCCTATCTTGTCCTCTACATATACAAATAACCCAGTGCATCTTAAAATAATTGCATACCTCATGCTATAGAAGGGACTTCTGGGGTTCCTGAAATAACTAGGGGATAGATTCAACTGGCTTACGAGCAATTCCCGTGACTCCTGCATGTTAGCAATTTATCATCCATTAGAAAAATAGGCAGTAGTAGAAATTTCTACACATGGAGGGTGATTTGCCTCAATTCTGTGTGTGCCATTTTATTCATTTACTCACTAACGTTTTTTGAGTATGTGCTGTCCACCAGCTAGCTGACATGGGAGGTAGACATTGCTGGAGCACTTTCAACCATAGTAGTGGTCACATGCCATTTACAAAAAACAGCCAAGGCAGGTGTGATGTTATGGGAGAAGGTACAACTTTTTGTGGTTTCTGAAAGAATAAACAAGCTTGACTGGAGAGATTGGGAAGTGCTCTCTGGAGTATGTGATCTGTGACCTGTAAGGTGGGTGATATTTCAGCAGGAGTCTCTGAAAGAAGGATGGTATTCTGAATATGTGGCATTTCAAAAATGTTTTAGTCTGATGGGAATGCCTCGCACTGGGTACCATTCCTCCTTGCAAAACTCTTCTGCTGGGCATGGGTTGATAAAGCTCCAGTGCTTAGTAGTGGTATGCACTGTGGACAGATAATTTAGCCTTTCTGAATCCTGTCTGTGAAATGTGGTACTACCTTCAGGGTGATTATGAGCTTTCTCTGAGAGCATGTAAGGCTCCTGACATGGTCCATGTTAGGTTGGACTAGCTCCCATCACTTCAGCCTGCATGTAGGTTAGAATGCACCCAAGCTTTACTCAGACTCTGCTAGTCAGAGGAACTAGCTCTAAGTTCCCAATGCAGCTTTTGGGAAGACATCTAATCTTTGCCGTAGTTGGGGGGAGGAACAACTTTATTGTGGTTTGGACTGTGGGTGACACTAATTTGGTGGCTAGTCAGTGTGATTTTTAATAGTACAATAGTGCCTCAGTGCATGCAAATGAAGGTGACACAGATAGGGTCAACAGGTAGGGACAAAGAATACAATCTTCCACATTGTTTCCTTGTTTCTGCTAGGGCTCCTCTTGTTCTTTATGTTTCTTCTCTATGTTTATGCCTTCATTGATATAATTCATTAATGCCTTCAGGAAATATTTAGCACCTAGTATTTCCAGGCACTGTTCTAGGCACTAGCATTGTAGTGAACAAGATAGGCAAGGTCCCTGTTCTCATGGTACTTTTAATCTTTGGGGAGTAGTAAGTAGAACAGACAATAAATAACAAGTCAAACAATCAATTCATAAGGTGATAAGAACCATGAATAAAGTTAAACAGTTTGCTGTATTAAACTGACACGGGGTAAAGAAGAGCAGCTAAGTCAGAATCAGAAGTCAGGGATGGCCTCTGTGAGGAGGTGACATTTTGAGCTAATTACTTAAAGGAGCCACTCATAGGAAGTCCTGGGAGAGGGAAGTGTAAAGACTCTTAGGAGAGAGCAAGGTTGACCAGTTGGTTGGACTCAGTAAGGGGCCGATGGTGAGAGAGATGGGCAGGGCCCTAGGCTTGGAGATGCAGAGGGGTTTGGTTTTCCCCACATGCTAGGGGATGCCCTGGAAGGTTTAAGCAGGTGTTCTCATTAACTCTCATTAGACCACTTGCTCTGTGAAAGTAGCCATGTTGCGCTCTCCATCTTAGCTCTAGATCTGGGAGAGTCTTGGAAAATAGCATCTAGAGTCTCTGGGGCCAAAAAGACACAGAAAAAAAATTAAAAAAAAAAAGTTCTGCCATCCAGAAGTAACCACCACTAAATAATGAATTTGTAAAATAGAAAAGTATACTCCCTTGCCATGTTATTTAAATTTACTTATTGATACTACTGTTGAAAGACCATACTTTTTGGTACCCCAATTTAACTAAAACCAGCTTATGCATACTTTATATTTCCCTTTAACAAAAATCAACCACAGTTATCTTAAGCAAATAAAGAGATTTTTGAATTCCAACCCTGAGTTTGCTGAGATTGTTGGTGTATGAGCACCATTAAGTCAGACTGTAAAGGTTTCATTAAGTTTGTCTTTTGAGAAGTTTGGTTTTGAAAGATGATAGACACATGGATTGTAGATGTAAAGTTGTGGTAAAACTCATGATATATTTATGAAGTTGAAACATTTCACTTAATAGGAGTGGATTGTCCCTGAAATAGTGTTGGCAGGCTATAAAGACCAAGGTGTTAATGAATGGATTGATGTATTTTCCTTGCTGGATATTAGCTGAAACTTAAGATTTGGAAGTTAAAGTTTGAGTCATGTGACCTCTCTGTAGTCTTAGGAGTAGAATGAAATGCTTATAAAGGAAGTTGGTTTTTATTGTATAAACCTGGAGGTAGGAAGAGGCTGAAAGCTGATTGTTGGCCTAATAGGGGGTAGTGAGCTAGTGATGGAGACTTGGTTTGAAAGGAGTTTCTAGAAGACTTCATGACACTGCCCATTAAACCACAACGCCTCTCTCCACTTTTCCTCATGTCTCTTACCTCATGTTCCATGTGGTCATCTAGATGTTTTTGAAGATGAGAAACCCTCAAAGAAGACCATTCTCTCAAAAGTCTCAGGAAGAAAGAGGAAGAGAGGCTGCAATGATCCTGGAGGCCCAGCAGATAATCCAGCAAAAAAGAAAGTGGCCAAGGTGCCCAAGGTGATAAAGGACGTAAAGTCTGAAAATCCCAAGGTGATAAAGGACGAAGCCCTCAGTCATGGGGAGGATTTCAGGTGAGATGACTAAAAAGCATTTGACCAGGTCTCGACCTTGGAGAAGTGTAGAAAATTAAACCTGCTCTATTTGCTTGTCTCTTTTAAAGGTGGGATCATTAGTCTCCTGGATAGATCTCAGACCACTTGTGAAGAATCTTTTTATTTATTTATTTATTTCTACAAGCACTGGGTACAGTCAGAAGCACGGGAGGGTGAGAGAATTCACCAGCACCAGAGCGGGGAGGAGAGCAGGCAGAAGGATCGAAGTACACTGCTGAGGGGAGCAGCGGGCAGCAGGAGAGGCCTGCGTGCCATGTGAGACCCTCCTCCAGTGGAGCAGCCGGGGATCGAACCGGAGCTGCAGAGGCCGCGGGCAGCTCCGCAGCTCAGCGCTCAACCGTTGTGCCACCGGGGAGGCCCCCACTTGTGAAGACTATTAAGGATTATAATTTACCTCCCAAACTTCACATGAGGACAGTATCAGCTTGCAGAAAGTGGTTTACTTATAGATGTGCAGCTAGATAGTGGTAAAAACCAGCATAAGACCTCTGTCTTCTGACTCTACTCCACAAAGATACTAATGATACAAAATATTTACCTGCCATTTCAGCTTTACCTCCTGCTGTCCTGCTCTGATACCTGCTACTCCTGTCCAGCTGGGCTTCTCATTGCTCAGTGAATACAGGCTCATGCTTTGCTACCTTTCAGTTGTGCTGATATTCTTCCTGCATTTTTCCACCTTGAAGATGTAGAACAGAAGCCATCTGCTCTGCAATCTTCATTGATTCTTCCCTCTTTGCTCCTAAGATTTCTTGCTCATATTTTAACTTCTCAAATTTTAGTCAAAACTTGTCTGTTTGTTTTGATGCCTTATAACCCCTGCTTGCTATCCTGCAAGCTCTCAGAGGGTTGGAGCCACCCTGATTCATTTTTTTATATGCCCTGTGGGATCAAGGGCAGGCCCTTCTATTTGGCAGAAGCTGAATAAGTATTTCTGCAGTGGATGAGCAGCCCTATTGTATGTGAACAATGAATGCAAGCTTAGTGAACACTTGATTCTCTGCCTCCTAGGAAAATTGGGGGAGGGGAGGTAGAGGAAGAACAGAGGCAGCAGGCAGTAGTTTCTTCTTTGTTTCTTATTCTTAGAGTTGGCCTCTCTGCAGCCTCCAGTCCTATATAGAAGCCTCCAGGAGAGGGCAGCAGGGCAGAGGAGCAGGAAAGCTTACAGATTATTGGCCTAGTTCCACTTCTTCTCAGACTTCTCCTAAAAATGCCTCTGAGCTTGCCACTTCCCAGATACCTCTCCCACCAGTTAAGTTGTCTCCAGAGATAGCCACACAGACTAAGGTGCTACCAAAGAAGGCCCTGGCCCCTTGCCCTCCGTTGAGAGTTGACTGTGATCAAACCCATTGCACACGGACATTTCCACTAGGTTTATTCCAAGGGGAATTGTTTCCATGGTGTTGAGGAATGTGGTAGGCCAAAAAGAGAGGATCTGTGTTATTAGAGCTGAAGACTGAGCATGAGTTATTTTAACTAAAGGTCTGTGCTATAAAATCTTAGGTAACATCCTTACTTGATACCAAGTGTCAAACCTTATAAAAGGGGACCAGGAAAAAGAATAACTATAAGAAAGTAAAAATCAAAATCAACAAACAACTATGAACCAGAGACACTCTATGGGGGGTGGGGGGCAAGGAGGGGAGGGATTGGGGTCATAATAAGGGGGTCACAGTTGTATAGGGAATATAAAAAAAAAAACCTTATAAAAGTTAAAAGTAATTCATACTTTGTATATTTACTTGCAGAAATACATTGACTCTTGAGCCAGTGTTTAGCTAGTTACTTATCTGTGTAACTGTTTAACTAACTAGAGGTCTGTATTTCTGTTGTTATTTACATACTCCTGTGTCCTGTTGTGTCCCTCCTTATCCTGTTGACTTATTCTGTTGACTTCAGTTTCCTTACATTCTGCTTCTTAAAAGTGGGGAGAATTCTGTGTTGACTCATGGAGAGTCAGCAAATTGAATCCCTCCTCTTGTCTTGGGGATCCAACTGCTCACATATGCACACAGATGTTACAGCTTTTACTTCTGGAGTTCACTTTGTCGTTGTGGTTTCTCCTAACTCTTCTTACCATCTCTGGGCACAGCTCTGGCTTCCTTCATGAAGCTCCAGGTTATAGATCAGTGGTTTCTTTCTGTTTCAACAGCACCTCTAGAATTAGATGGGTGGTCAGAGCATTTGATACGCTGGTGGAAGAAATGAGGCCAGAGCTCACTTTTAAATCTCCTTTAAATGATTGCAACAGATTTTTAATAAATGGTAGTCCTTAACATTCCTTTTAACCTAAATGTAACACTAGAATATCTGAGCCCCCTTCATCTTCTCTCCTGTGGTCTTTACACAGGGACACAGCAGGTGCCCACAGGCAGGCACACCATCCCAAGAGAGAGGCTCCCGTGGACAAGGGCAGCCACAAAGGAGATGATGACGACGATGAGGACAGTGAAGATGATTGGGAAGAGGTAGAAGGTAGAACATCTTTTTTTATTTTCGGAACTGTTTGAGCCTATTTTTCTGTTGAGAGTCTGTGTAGAGTCCTTTGATCTATTTTATTCCTGTTTGTTTTTTTTTTTTTGAGCACCTTCACTGAATTTCTCTGTCCACGCATCCACAACCTCTTTTTTTTAAAAAAAAGATTTATTTTTATTTATTTATTTATACAAGCACTGGGTACAGTCAGAAGCGCGGGAGGGTGAGAGAATTCACCAGAGCCAGAGCAGGGAGCAGAGCAGGCAGAAGGACCGAAGCACACTGCTGAGGGGAGCAGCGGGCGGCAGGAGAGGTCTGCGTGCCATATGGGACCCGAACTGGTGCTGCAGAGGCTGTGGGCAGCTTTGCAACCCGGAGCTCAACCGCTGCGCCACCGGGGAGGCCCTCCTGTTTGTTTTTTTAAACTACTAAGACCAAAAAGGTTTGCAGCAGGGAGTTGCTTTAGATACAAGGAAAACTGCTTTGTAACATTCACGACCGGGTCACCAAATCAGATTGCATTTTCTTTTCCTTGGGCGGCTGAGAGGAGCAGAAGGAAATAGGGCAGGGGTATCTTCTAGTAGGAAGAGCTGAGCTTTGAAAGTAGTCAGTGCCATCTTTGCCACTTACATAGCTATATGAGCAAGAGTGCCATCTGAGCTGAGTTTTTTCACTGGAAACATTCAGTGAGCATCCAGTGGTTACTATGATAGTGCTGCCGGGCTCCAGAGTGTTTGCAAACGCGCTGGGCCTGGAGTGTCATTCTCATGATAAATAGCAGCTAATGTTACCATTCCTGGTTCTTTCTGCCTTGCAGGACTTTTTACCAGGTGTTTATTTTGAAAATGAGCAAATCTATGAAATAATTGAAAATACAGTACATCAGCAGGCATATCTCAGGTACACTGTGGGTTTTATGTTCCCACCCATGGCAGTTTTGGGTTTCATAGTACATAAAAAAGTTGTGCTTACACTGTACTGTAATGCATTAACTTGTGTCTTAAAAGACAACTTATGTACTTTATTTGAAAACTGCTGCTAAGAAATGCTGACCATTATCTGAGCCTTCACTGAGCCATAATCTTCTTTTGCTGGTGGAGGGCTGTGCCCTCGTCGGTGGCTGCTGACTGCTCAGCCCGCTAAAGGTCCAGTGGCTGTGGCATCTCTCAGAAGGCAGCAGGGAGTTCACTGTAGCGAACTTCCTTTTGTAAGATTTCTCTGTGGCGTGTCAGTCATGTACTGTTTGAGGGTTAGGGTTACCTAACCCTAAAATACTCAGTAGATCTTTCAAAATTGTAGTTAGTCACCTTAAATCCTGCTGCTGCTTTATTAACTAAGTTGATATAATTTTCTAAATCCTTTGCTGTCATTTTAGCAGTGTTTCCAGGATCTTCACCAGGAGTAGATTCCATCCCTAGAAACTACTTTATTTGTTCATCTGTAAGAAGCAACTCCTCCTCACCTGTTAAAGTTTTATCATGAGATTCAGTCACATTTTCAGGCTCTAATTCTAATTCTAGGTCTTTTGCTATTTCGAGTAAATAGGCAGTTAATTCCTCCACTGAAGTCTTGAACCCCTTAAAGTCATCTCTGGGGCTTGGTGTCAACTTCTTCCAAACTCCTGCTATTGTTGCTATTTTGACCTCTTCCTGTGAATCATGAATGTTCTCAGTGGCATCCAGAATGGTGAACCCTTCCAGATGATTTGCATTTGACTTTGTCCAGATCTATCAGGGGAATCACAATCTGTGGAAGTGATAGCCTTTAGAAATATTAAGACTTGAAAGTTGAAAAGGCTCCTTCGCCCGTGGGCTGCAGACAGGATGTTGTGTTCCCAGGCATGAAAACAATGTTTACCTCCTCCTCTCTCTCCATCTGAGCTCTTGGGTGACCAGGTGCATTTCAAGGAGCAATAATATTTTCAGCCTTTTGTGGGGGGCTTGAAATATTTAGTAAGCCATATGTTGTCACCCAGGCTTTGTTGTTCCATTTATAGAGCACAGGCAGAGTAGACTTGGCATCATTCTTAAGGGCCCTAGGATTTTTAGAATGGTAACTGCGCATTGGCTTTCACGTAAAGTTGCCAGTTGCATTAGCTATGAGGATAAGAGAGTCAGCCTGTTCTTTGAAGCTTTGAAGCTAGGTGTAGGTCTAACTTAGCTTCCAATGTGCCTACCTTGCCATGCTTCATCCTCCCTAGCATTGATTTAAAGTGAGAGCAATGCGACTCTTCCTGTCACTCGAGCACTTAGAGACCCCTGTAGAGCCAATGATTGACTGAATTTCAGAGTTTTTGTGTCCCAAGGAATAGGGAGACCAAGGAGAGGGAGGGAGACAGGTAACAGCCAGTCTGTGGAGCAGTCAGAACGCATGCATTTACCACGTAAGTGGGCACAGGTCCTGGGGCTGGAGGCAATCACAACAGTAACATCAAGGATCGCTGATTGCAGGGCCTCACAACAGAAACAGCAGTGATGGAAAAGCTCGGAAATGGCCAGAGCCACCGGAATGTGAGACAGGGACATGAAGTGAGCACACACTGCTGGAAAATGGTGGGTAGGGTCGCTGAATGCAGCATTGCCACCAACTTCTTGTTTGTAAGAAACTCACCTGGAAAGTGCAGTGAAGCAGAGTGCCCTGGCATGAGGGGCTCTGTCCCGCTGCGTTAGTTCGCTGTTCTCCTTGTGCCATGTTGGGTCTTTCTTTCCATAGATATGCTCTGTGGGACCATTTGAAAACATATCTCCTAACTCTTCACTTCTGAGAACTTCTGTATTTTCTAAGAGTAAGATATTCTCTTACATGGTGAAATATCATTTTCATGCTTAAGAAAGTGAAAAATCCCTAATCATCATAAAAACATTCTTTATAGTTGTTTGTTTGTTCGTTTCCAATCCAGGATCTAATCATGGACTAAGCCTTGTGTCAGTTTATTTTCTTTATTCTCTTTGAACCTAGACCAGCCCTCCCCACGCACCACTTTTTTTTTTTTTTTCTTCATTGTTCTGCCTTTATTTGAAGAGCCTTGCCTCTTGTTCTGTAGACCGTCTCATGTTCTGGTCTTGTCTGACACATAGTGGTGGTAGACTTGCTTCAGTATCCCTGTATTTCTTGTAAACTGTGAATTAAGTCCAAAGAGTTAAAATTGAATTTAGGTTGAAAAACGTCTTTGACAGGAGTGCTTCCTAGTGGCGCTCTGTGCTTCACATCGGGCTGGGTGTCCTCCCGGTGACGCTGCAGTTCCCACATGTAAGCTGGACCAGCCAGAGCGTGCCAAGGTTAAGATGCCTTTTCCCTTTTTATATCGACCCTGGCATGGCACTCTGATTCTCTGTGAGGGATCTTTTTTCCCCTTAATGATTCTAGCATGCCCTGCTGACCTGACTGAATCAAAGATGATTATGTGAGCATTGCAAAGTGGTAATATTCTGATTCTGTTGTTTTATCTGCATTTATTGGCTGACTTTTATCTGTTAAGAAATCTCCCAGGGCCTCCCTGGTGGCGGTGGCGCAGCAGTTGAGCGCTGGGTTGAGAAGCTGCCTGCAGCCTCTGCAGTGCCGGTTCGATCCCCGGCTGCTCCCCGGCCACCGGAGGAGGGTCCCACATGGCACGCAGACCTCTCCTGCCGCCCGCTGCTTCCCTCAGCAGTGTGCTTCGGTCCTTCTGCCTGCTCTGCTCCCCGCTCTGGCTCTGGTGAATTCTCTCACCCTCCCGCGCTTCTGACTGTACCCAGTGCTTGTATAAATAAATAAAAATAAATCTTTAAAAAAAAAAAAAAGCTCCCATTTACGAAATGTGTTTCATTTAGTCATTTATTTAATTATCACTGTGGACTTTGGGTGTTTTTTTTGTTCAAATATGTTATCAGTTGTATTTTTGATCCTTAGATTGTCCCAGACCTGGCTGACAGAGTCCTTTTTACTAGTTACCCTACTGTGGCCTCATTTGTAGCTGAGAACAAGGTGTTTCCAGTCTCACCCTGTACATTCTTTGCTCCAGGTCTGGAATACACCTTTATTCTCCAGGAATCTGCTTCATTTGAGTAGGGGCTGACATATAGGAACCAAGAGCGTGGCAGCAGGTGTGTTCTTGCCACTGGGATGTCTTTGCTTCTAGGCCTGGGCTGCTTCAAAGGGACCTAGGCTAGTGACATTGATAGTTAGATCCAGTTCAGCTAACTCTGTTCATTTTAACTCGTGTTTACAAGCCATGCAGCAGATAAAGAGATGAAAAAGGTGCATTTTTGTCAATGGCCAGGTTTATATTTGAGACTGAAAGACACTTGAATCATGACTCCATACAGAGCAAATGGCACTAAGCATTACAGTTAATACAGAGAATGGGAAATTGTTCTATTTTGGCTTTTCTTTTTTATTAAGAGAATAAGTTTCTATTAAAATGTACCCATGAGTCTCAGCAACTGGCTAGCAGGGTGTCATAGCCAATTCAATTCACTGTCTTTGCCTTTGTTGCCTCCTTCACTGGGTAAAGGTTAAATAAGAGAAATAAATGAAAGATACTCAGCACAGTGGCTGAGGGCTTTAGGTGCTCAAGGAATGGAGGGGTGGCGGTCTCTGTGAGTTGTCTCCCAGGCAGCCACACCTCACTGTCTCCTTCTCAGCACCACCTTGATTTTGTTCAGTACAATAGCTGTAATAATAATAATAGCAACTATTATTACTGTAACTATTATTGATTTAAAAAATTATTCTTGCTAGAGCTTAGTGAGCCTGTACCAGGAGATGTGGGAGAAAATGCAACCTTCTCTAAATCTGCTCTGCCTGTGAAGCCCGTGGAGATCGAGATCGAAACCCCGGAGCAGGCAAAGGCAAGAGAAAGAAGGTAAGTTTAGGCAATTGTTCTTAGAGTCCTGTCACACATAGTCAGCAACAGCTGCTACTTGATGAAAACATGTGAGAAACGCACAGGAGTCCAGGGCTGAGCATGCGGTTGTTCAGGAGCCTTTGGCGAGAGATCCCTGCTCACTGCTCAGACTTGGAAGACATACCTTTATGTCCTGGCTGGGGCGGGGGTGAGGAGAGGGAACTACTGTGTACTGAGCACCGGCTACATGCCCAGGACTCTCCAGCTTGCCCATTATCTTAGTCCTTAGGACAGTGTATCAATGAGGAGCTCAGGCTCAGAGAGGTTAAGTAACATTTAGGTCTCACTCGGCCAGTGAGTGGATGAGCCAAGATCTAAATCCCCGTCAGGTTACCTGAGCACTCATAGTTTTTCCACCACATCATGCAGCAGGACTAGAGGCATCCATGCTAGGGAGACCCCATTCCATCCCAGTGTCCCCAATCCTTCTGCAACCTCTTGGGAAGGTGGGGCACAATTCCTGACATAGGTTGCTTAGTTAATTCTACTCTGTGAAGGGCATATTATTAGGCATGAGGAGGGGATAGTAGGAGTCATGCAAGAAGTGTCCAGTGTTCCTGAAGATCACAGAACACAGACAGGAAGGGGATTTATACCAGAACAGCATCATACAAATGAGGTGCATTAATTTAACATAAAGGTAGGGGTGGCCAAAGAGAGATCAGTTGGGCAGTCAGGAAAGACTCACTGCAGGAGGGGAGCTTTGAGGTGTGTTTGAGGTGTGATTTGGTGCAGTTGGAAGGTGGGCAGTCTGGCTGGAGAATGTCCTGAGCTAAGGTTTGCAGGTGAGAAGGAGCAGGAAATGACTGGCATGTAGATTTGCTTGCAGAGCACAGGCTTATGTAGGAAAACAAGGAGCGGGATTCACTGACATTCTGAGTAGCAGGAATGTACCAGGGAAATGAATTGCATCTGGTTTCAATGTCCCCTTCATTCTTGGTTTTTTCAATCTGCATTGTAGTGAAAAGATAAAAATGGAGTTTGAGACATATCTTCGGAGGATGATGAAACGTTACAATAAAGAAGTCCATGAGAACACACACAAGGTAAGGATGGGAAAGGCAGGGCAGGGCGGCTTGCTTTGCGTCTGCACAGGCGGTGTGGAGGAAGATGCAAGTCCTTCGTCTCATCCAGGTCTAATTTCTGACTCAATCGCCATGTGACCTTGGCACATTTCTTACTCTCTCTGAGCCCTGGTTTCCTCATCTTTGAAGTGGGGGTGGTGTGTGAACACAGTGTCTGCCTGGGAAGGTGGTCATGAGGATGAAGCAAATGCTGTATGTGAAGCAGGTAGCATGGTGCCTGTAAGATGCAAGGGGCTGACTGATAGGCAGCCTCCACCCATCCCTTCTTCCAGTTTGGTAACATGTTAGTCCTTTATCTTAGTCCTTAGGACAGTGTATCAATGAGGAGCTCATGCTCAGAGAGGTTAAGTAACATTTTAGGTCTCACTCAGCCAGTAAGTGGATGAGCCAAGATCTAAATCGCTGTCAGGTTACCTGAGCATGGGTGGTTTTTCCACCACATCATGTAGCAGGACTAGAGGCTGAGGCCATTCTGGTCTCAGCGAACCTCCTGGCTTTTGACTTCAGCTGGTGGTTACTGAACAGGTGTTATAAACCTAGCAGGTTGCTCACATTGTGACCATAGAGACTTGTATAAAGCTTATCTCCTTCTACTACAGGGTTTCTGATCTCACAGATGGAACCGGAAAGATCTTAAGACAGCTATTCAGGATTGAGAAAACGAAGGAGATGTGTGTGGGTCAGAGCTGCTGAGGAAGGCTCTTCAGGATAAAGGGCAACATGGAGCGGACGGGAGAGGACAGGAGGCCAGCAGACTACTCTGGTCGAATTGTGGAGGGGCAGGGTGGGGTGCCAGCTTGCGTGCATCTGTGGTGGATGTGGGCAAGATGAAGGGCACACTCTGATTTTCCGCTGATGGACAGCTGGCAGCCAGCGAGGGTAGCGAGGGGGTGGACAGAAGAGATACTGTGTGCAGCAGAAGCAGGGCGGTGGTGAGACCACGTGCGAGATCGCTGTGCTCCTTTCCTCTCTTGATTGGAAATAGAGGTGAAAGAAAGTGAAAAATGAACAGGACGCCAGGATTTGAAACTTGTAGGAGGGGAGAAGGGTGGAGCCACTGACCGAAATGGGGAGTGTGGAAGTGGGGAGGAAGGAAGGGAGGTTTGGAAGGGGAAGGGGTGCAAAGCTATGTGAGAGCGGGGAAGATGGTTTCACTGTCATTTCTGCAGGCTGAAGGGCGGGGCTGGAGGGCTTTGAGGGCCTGCTGTGGAGAGGTGGGCATCACACACAGAAGTGGAGGGATCAGAGCTCTACAGTCACTAGTGCTTAGATTTTCTCTTCTGCTCTGCAGGGCAAGCCCTCTTAATAAAAAGTTTGTATTTTGAAGCTTTGAGATTTCATTATTTCTTGAGGGTTGAATATCGGCAAAGAAAAGGGTATGAAAGCCTTAGGAAATGGCATTAGTATTTTTCCTTTCTTAAATTTAGAAATGACAATACTTACTTCCTGCCCACAGAATAACTTGTAATTTGGCTGCAAAAGTCTGGACCTCTGTCTATGCCTCCCCATTTCTGTCTCCCCAGGTTCACCTTCTGTGTCTATTAGCTAATGGCTTCTACCGAAATAGCGTCTGCATGCAGCCAGATCTGCTGGCCATCGGCCTCTCCATCATCCCTACTCGCTTTACCAAAGTGCCTCCTCAGGATGTGGATATCTGCTACCTGTCGGACCTGGTGAAATGGTAGGGCCTGGGCCTGTCTTGCAGCTCCTCACAGGAGGACTGGTGTGTCTTGTGGGTGGGTGCAGGCTCCTCCACAAGACCTGGCCCCGTGTACCAGGCAGAGGCAGGGGCAGGGTCCGAGACAGAGCAGGCCAGGCCTGATCCCCTCCCTAGAAGAGCTCCCGGCTGGTCAGGGGACAGACATCCCCAAGGAGTTAGAGTGGTGTGACGAGTGCTCTGGGATAATGTGCTGGGAACTCAGGACTAATCTCAGCTAGAGGGTCTGGGAAGACTCCCCAGGGAGTGAAGTCGAGTTGGTCTTCAGTGCTGAGTAGGCATTAGCTAGAGAGAGCAGGCAGACTTGAGCAGAGATAGGTGAGGCTCACCCACAACTTCCTCCTGAGATGTCCCCTTCTGATTTTCTTGTCTGTAAAAGGACAGAGTTCCCCTTTGAGCCTTGACCTCTGACCCAGGAAGTGCCTGTCTCTGTCTAGGTTCATTGGAACGTTTACAGTTAATGCAGAGCTTTCCACCAGTGAGCAAGATCACCTGCAGACTACCTTGGAAAGGAGGTTTGCTATCTACTCTGCGCAAAATGATGAAGAATTGGTCCATGTGAGTGACTCCTCCTTCCTGGCAGCACTATTTAATTATCACACTATTAGCTAATGATGATGGCAGTCATAGGCCAGACACCATTTAGGCATTTCACATGTTTCCTTATTCAGTCCTTATTAAAAAGGGGGGAAAAAAATAGGCACCGTAGCTGGGAAAGGCTTGATGACTGTCTTAAGGACTGGAGAAATTCCCTTCCTTTTTTTTAAAAAAAAGATTTATTTATTTATTTATACAAGCACTGGGTACAGTCAGAAGCACAGGAGGGTGAGAGAATTCTCCAGAGCCAGAGCGGGGAGCAGAACAGGCAGAAGGATCAAAGTACACTGCTGAGGGGAGCAGTGGGCACGCAGGAGAGGTCTGCGCGCCATGTGGGACCCTCGCCTGGGGCGGGGGATCGAACTGGCGCTGCAGAGGCTTCAGGCAGCTTCGCAGCCCAGCGCTCAACTGCTGAGCCACCAGGGGAGGCCCTGGAGAAGTTCCCTTCTTTTTCTCGTTTTTTGAGTGATTTTGTCATGGAAGTATGTTGAATTTCATCAGATATTTTTTCTGTGCCAATTGAAACAATCGTAATTTTTCTTTTTATTCTAGTTGATAACCGACTGGGTCATGGTATAGACCCTGTTGCTATGCTGTTGGTTTGCTAGTATTTTGTTGAGGGTTTTTTCATCTATGTTCCTAAGAGACGTTGGTTGCTCATTGTTGCTATTTTGGGGGTAAATTCCTTGAGGAGGCTCCCTTCCTTACAAGTCAATGGAATTTTTAGAACTCCAGCCTCCATTGGAAAGACTCAGGGGAAAATGGAATACAGGGATGGACTTCAGTAATCTGATGATTACCAATTGTAATTGGTAATTTGTATTTCCAACTCAAATAATGAGTTGGAAAGTGTTCCCTCTGCCTTCTGTTTTTTGGAAGAGCTTGAGAAGGATTAGTGCTAATTCTTATTTAAATGTTTGGTGGAATTCACCAGTGAAACCATTTAGTTCTGGACTTTGTTGGGAGGTTTTTGATTTTTGATGCAGTCTCGTTTTAGGTCTATTTAGATTTTCTACTTTTTCATGAGTCACTTTTGTCTATTTATATGTTTGGAGGATTTTTCTGTGTCATGCGGTGATCTAATTTGTTAGCTTAGAAGGCATGCAGTTTGTGACTTTAATCTTTTTTTCCTCTTTTTTTTTTTTTGGGTGGGACCCTCGCCGGAGGCTGGGGATCGAACTGGCACTACAGAGGCTGCAGGCAGCCTCACAACCCAGCGCTCAACCGCTGCGCCACCAGGGAAGGCCTTCTTTTTTTCCTCTTCACCATACATTAACAGGTGGTCGTGAAAGGCGGTGACCGGGAAAGGTGGTGACTGGGGATATTTGGGCAGCACTGGGCTGTGCCAGAGCACTGTCACACGCGTGATCTCAAGTGACCCTCTTTCTGGTTCTGTGAGGAAGATGAGGCCATGTTCTAGGGATCGTTGTAGATGAAGGAATCTAGGTTTAGAGAAGTCCCTCAGCCACTTGTTGACTGCCCAGTCACACAGAATCCAGACCTGGGCACCTGTGCCCACCCGGGTACCAGGAAACTGAAATCAATACTTACAGCTTGTGCCAGTTCATTCTTGTGCTCTGAACTGAGCTGGAGATATTATTTGGATTTCCCACAGTGCCCTGCTTCTGTTCCAGGATCCAGCCCAGATTATAGTGTTTGGTTGACCTGTCTCCTTAGTCTCTTCCAGTCTGTATCAGCTCTCAAGTCTTTCCAAGTTACCCTTTCTGACCTCGATCTTTAGGAGAGTACCTAGGAATTTTGCAGTGTCCCCCATTTTGGGTTTCTTTGATGTCTTCCATTCCCTCTGTTTTTAACTCCAAAAGAAACAAGATAAAAATAATTATTTTTCTGAAGTTAACATGGCTTTTCACAGAAAATCTGCCTTCCAGCTTCTGGTCTTCACCGCCGGCTTTCTTATAGGCATGACAGTAGTCAGAGGAGGCATCGGGGCTCTCAGATCTGTGTAGAAAGATCTTGTGTGAATGCATTCTCATTGTTGCTATTTTGGGGGTAAATTCCTTGAGGAGGCTCCCTTCCTTACAAGTCAATGGAATTTTTAGAACTCCAGCCTCCATTGGAAAGACTCAGGGGAAAATGGAATACAGGGATGGACTTCAGTAATCTGATGATAATATGATGTTTTCTACTTTTCCTTCCCAAAGTGATTTTTCATTTTATTATTTTAATCGCAATGTTGAGCACACAACAATTAGAAGATATGTAAGTTAGGGGGAAAAGCCTATCTGTAAACACGCACTACCCAGTATACAGATCCTTTTCCAAATAGATGTGTATATTTATATTTACGTACAGTTTTTTCTTATAAAAGTGAACATCACACTTTGAAAAAACTTCTCTTTTCCCCTGACATGGAGGTAGAAAGATGAATCTGTGCAGCAGCGTTTTCACCATGTCTAGGTTGCAGTTTCCTGTTAGACGCTTTGGTGTTTCTGACTTTCCTTGTTAGAAGAAAGCACCACAACCAACAACATTGAATTAGTTAAATCCTTAGTTCTTTTCTTAGGGTAAATATGTTCTTTCTCACTGTAGATATTTTTACTGATTCTCCGGGCCCTGCAGCTCCTGACCCGACTGGTATTATCTCTACAGCCAATTCCCCTGAAGTTGGCAGCGGCAAAGGTGAGGTCCTCCGTGTTCCAGAGGAAGGGGTGGTGGCCAGGTGGGAATGAGACAGCAGCCTTAGACACATCGGTTGCTGGACTGTCTGTGAGGGTGGTGTGTGGTGGGCCTGCCTGCATACACCTGTGGGGAGGGCGGGGCACAGGTGGGAACCTGGTAGCATGCTCTAGCTCTTGCCTCCTCATTGCTTTGGTTTCTATTCTGCTTCCTCACCAGCCCTTAGGGCGATGGCAGTTGACAGACTGATTCTGAGATCATCTAAGGAGGCCAGACTCTGCTCCTTGAACAGCTCACTCAGTTGGAGACCTGAGGGTCCAGAATTCAATAATCTATGTATTTTTAAAACTATAATTTTATTACGTTCCTACGCACTTGTCTGCAGATTGCATCATGTCCAAGATGGGTATTGTTATTGTTGAGGAAATGGCAACTTAGGGGTTACTTGGTTTGCCTGAATCACATGACAGATATGAGGCAGAATGGGAATTGGAACCAGGTTTATTGTTTCTGCACCCTTTTCCTACACTACACTTTAGGGTGAAAAGAATTATATTGTGGCCTCCTTTTGGGGGCTGTAGATCTTAGCAAACACTTTCTTAAAGGGTAAGAAGGATAGCCAACCCATCAGTGTCTGAGCTGGGGACGTCTGTACCTGGCTCTCTGCCCAGTGACTTAGCCCTGTTAAATTCCTGGAGCATTGGCCTATCCTTAGCAAACAAGTAAAAACAAACTTTCCTGTTCTGATTAAGGGAAAGAAACCATCTAAGGAGAAATCCACAGAGGGTGCTGGAAGTTCCTCAGAAACTTCTAACCCACTTCCAGAAAACCAGACCAAACCAAAGACCAGCATAGGAACCAGACGAGAGGGGCCTTCCTCTCAGGGCCCAAGTGCCAAAGGGAAGAGGAGCCGGGCAGCTGGGAAGAAACGGAGACAGCCCTCATCCAGTGAGGAGGAGGAGGAGGAGGGCGAGGTGGGGGAGTCTGAAGAAAACCCCAGACGCCTGCCTGTCCGGGAGCGGCGGGTGGCCCCCAAGGTGTCTTACAAGGAGGCAAGTGGGAGTGACGAGGCCGGCAATGACTCTGACTTCGAGCTTTCCAGCGGGGGCGCCCATCATCCATCTGACGAGGATTCTGAGCCTGGTACTGTGAGGCAGAGGGCCCCGGCCCTTCCGAGGAGAAAGGCCCGGTCTCAGAGTGATTCCAGGACCCCACGTGGAAGCCACCCTCAGCACCCAGGCTTTCCAGCAGCTTCTGCAAGCTCTTCGAGTAGTCAGAGTAAGAGAGGCAAGAAAATTTCCAGTGAAGGTGAGGAGGTAGGAGGTGGGCAAGCAGCTGGTGTAGACCAGTGGCTCGAGGTGTTCTGTGAGCAGGAGGAAAAGTGGATGTGTGTGGACTGTGTGCATGGGGTGGTGGGCCAGCCTCTGACCTGTTATAAATACGCCACCAAGCCCATGACCTACGTGGTGGGCATTGACAGTGAAGGCTGGGTCCGGGATGTCACCCAGAGGTACGACCCAGCTTGGATGACGGCGACCCGCAAGTGTCGGGTTGATTCTGCGTGGTGGTCTGAAACCTTGAGAGCATACCAGAGCCCGCTGGTGGACAGGGCAAAGAAAGAAGACCTGGAGGTAAGGCCTTGGCCGTCACAGACTCGGACCCAATCTCAGTCGGGTTATTGAATTTGCTCCCACTTTTCAGCACCTTATGTGTGCCCTGCCTGTGGTGGGTATTTTCAGGGTGGTGCTTAATGATTGCAACAACACTGTGAAGCTGGGGTAGGAGCTGAGAGACTAGCTGACTTGGTATCTGAACCCAGGTCTATCTGACTTTGAAGCCTGTCTTCTTTGAGTTATAGCACAGTTATAAATTTGGAGTCTTAAACCAATGTATACAAGTCACAGTAGCTGGTGAAAGAAGAAAGTCTCCTCCTCTGTATGATGGCCATAGCCCCCTGCCCCAGCTCCCAGCAGCATGCTCATATGAGCCCACAGACGTGCCTGCTGGACCAGAACACTCCTGAGGGGGCAGACGGGGCTTGGAATGAGGAGCTGTCTCCAGTCAGTGTGCAGGCAGGCCCACAGGGAAGCAGACTTCTGAGTAAAACCAAGCACAGCTGGGCACCTGGCCCTGTACCAACCACTGACCAGGAGGAGGCCTGAGCTGCCTGTGCCCTGCATTGTGTTGGGGGCACTGGCATTTTATACGGAGTATGCCCAGAGTTGCCGAAGCCCCTCAGTACAGGTTAAGTGTTTCTGAGAGCTGGGTGCATCTTCCCCATCCTGTGCTCCCTGTTCATTTTACCTAGAAAATACAGGTTACATGGTAGCTGTGCAGGTGGCCTTGTGCACGCACTGGTGAAAGTACTTACCTCAGAAGGTGACTGTGCGGCAGGGCCTCCTGCTCTGGGCTGCATGGCATGGCCGATCCTCACCTGCCTGTCCAGGGTTTTGAAGAGATGCTAAAGGAAAACTTAGGAGACCGTGCTGAATAGGAGTGACTCATTCACCGAGGGGTCACTGTCCCTGAAGCGGTGCCAAGAGGACGTGCGTCAGTTACGGTGCACTAAGGAAAGGTGCAGGGTGGGAAGAATCTGTTGTGGTGGCCCGCGAGAGCAGAGCCTGGTAAACCCACGCTCAGAGCAGTGTCATCCCTTTGGGACAGGGCTCCTGAGGGACACTAGGGGCTTCCTGGTCCCTCTAGTACAGCGGGCTCTGTTCTGGGAGGGGCTGGCTCAAGTGTCTCAGGGCTGGGCAGAGGTTGGGTGGAGGTGCCACGAGCCACAGAATTCCTTGATTCTTCATAGCTTTCGATTTCCGAAATCTTCCTGTGTGGCCCTAGCCAGAGCAGCGTGTCAGCTGCCTGTGCTCCTGCACCACTGCTCTGCCATCTGTCTTCAGAGCCAGTTGGGGTGAGGATTGCCCTCCCCAGACCTCACGTCTTCTGAACGCTATGCTGACTGTTGTCTCTTTGGCTTCTGCAGTTTCAGGCAAAGCACCTAGGCCAGCCTTTGCCCACTTCCATCGGCACATACAAGAACCACCCCCTGTATGCCCTGAAGAGGCATCTCCTGAAGTACGAGGCCATCTACCCTGAGACTGCTGCCATCCTCGGGTACTGCCGCGGAGAAGCGGTCTACTCCAGGTGCGTGAGGTAGCCCACTGGCTTCCTTCCCCCAAAGATAGGCAGTCCCAGTTAGCTCTTGCCTAACACAGTTAGGCTTTGCTCAGAAGTGGGGCTTTGCTTTGCTCAGAAGTGGGGCTTTGCTTTGCTCAGAAGTGGGGCTGCTCCAGGGCGTGAGGTGGAGCCTGGAAGGGAGTCACAGCTGCCCACTTCTCCTGCATGGTTGGGGGGCTCTTCTGGCCTGCAGTTCCTGTGCAGCCGACACTCCATCAGGCGGCTATGAACTGAGCTTGTCCTCTGTCTGCAGAGATTGTGTGCATACCCTGCATTCCCGGGACACGTGGCTGAAGCAGGCAAGAGTGGTGAGGCTGGGAGAAGTGCCTTACAAGGTACCTAGGGCTGGGGGGCCGGTCCTCTGAGCGTAGCAGGGCATCAGCTGAAGGCAGAGGAGTAGGGGCCAAGGGCTGCCAGTCACATGCCAGTATTGGATTCCAGAATGGCGCCCCTGTCCTAAGAGGGATTTGAGGAGAAATGCATTTAAACTAGCTCTGATTTTAATGAGAATTTGTAAAAGCAGCCCTCAGATTCCTGTTTGTGCTCCAAAACTCTGTAGACAGAACCATGTTAGTGAGCACTTTTGAGCTGGGCTTTGCTGATACGTCCACCAGTCATCACCACCCTCCCATGTGATTTCCACAAGTCTCAGCAACTTCGAGTTGGCATTAAAGACCAGAAAACAGGAGTTCAGTAAGGCAAAGTGATTTGTCAAAGGCCTTCCAGTGAGTGACACGGCAGCGGCTGGGCAGAACCCCAGACCCTGCCTCCCACAGGTGACTGCTCTCTCAAATGGTGCTGCTGAGGCGGTTGGCAACTGTGAGAAACATGAATCCTGTGCAGTGGGGGACGGTCACGGAGACACTGGCTTCTCTGTCCATCCCTGAGAGGAGCCCTCTGGGGTTGTGCCACCGGGGAGCTGGGCCGGGGTTGACACCAGAGGCCTGTCGAGTGTCACTAGGAGTGAGCACCCCTGCAGCTTGGACTTGAGGTCTCCCAGGGACCCCCACTCTCTCTTATGTTCCTTATCTGTTCTTTTTAGAATAGTGCTGTCTGATAGAAATGTAATGCCAGCCACACATTTAAATTTCTTAATATCCAATGAAAATCTTAAAGAAGCAGATGGAATTTCAACATAGCGAATGAAGTATACTGAAATACATCTAATTACATGTCATTTCAATATTTAATGTTTTAGAATAATAATGAGACATCTTACTTTTTTTCTTTGTTTCAATGAAGGCTTCATATTCTTGTGTGTTTGGCTTCACATTCTAGTGTGTATTTGACTTTCGATACATCTCAGTTCAAATTAGCCACATTTCAGGTGTGCTTTGGCCACATGAGCAGTGGCTGTCATGTTAACATCATTCTAGAATAATCCCACATCTGAAGTCCGTCCATTTTTGAGCCCCATTGTCCACCTTCATCTCTGCTTCATCATCTCTTGATGATTCCCTCCCTGGTGCCTGGGCCCTGCCTCTCCAGACCATATGTCAGTCGTGGGATCTTTAGGAACAGCTCCGTGTCCCTCCCTAACCACGGATCTTAAGTTACCTCACCTCTGAGGCCCAGTTTCCCTTTTGGTGATGGAAGCGTAGATGGTGGGACAGGGTCAGCCCAAGCACTTTGCCTCCAGCTGGCCAGCAGTGGAGCCTGTACTGCCTGGGGTGGGCACTTGGTAACTGTAAGTGGTGCCGGTGGCACTAGAGACACCAGGTGTATTAGCACCAGTCACCATGAAAGGGGATGAAAAGTCAGCCACTGGGTAGTGGGGCTGAACGAGGTAGTGGGTGTGGGGGCCTAGAACACAGGAAATGCTGGCCTGTGAAGAGCACCTGCTTCCTCCGGCCCAGATGGTGAAAGGCTATTCCAATCGGGCACGGAAGGCCCGACTCGCTGAGCCCGAGCTGCGGGACCAGAATGACCTGGGCCTGTTCGGCCAGTGGCAGACGGAGGAGTACCAGCCGCCCGTGGCTGTGGACGGCAAGGTGAGGATCCTTTTGGTGGGGTCAGGCAGCCTCTGTCTGCTGCAGTTGCCAGACCTGGTGTGTCTCCTCTGCAGGTCCCTCGGAATGAGTTTGGGAATGTGTACCTCTTCCTACCCAGCATGATGCCTGTTGGCTGCGTCCAACTAAGGCTGCCCAACCTGCACCGTGTGGCGCGCAAGCTGGACATCGACTGCGTCCAGGCCATCACTGGCTTTGATTTCCATGGAGGCTACTCCCACCCAGTGTGAGTAAGCACCACTCTGGGGAGGTTGCAGGGACAGGGTGGGAAGTTAATGGGGGGGGGGGGGGGGATAAAGCCTCAGGGCCCTATTTCCAAGGTTTTGGCTCGATTTCTCTTTTACTGTTAACACCTTTATACACTTGTTTGTACGTTTACTCTGGCTCTCATCTAGAGGCAGCAAAACCAATGAAAACGAGCCTTCTGACAGTGCTGGGTTAGAACACCATTCCTGGGGGTGGCCACAGGCAGCCTTAGTCCAGCTGCACAGCAGGGAAGGAGGGCTCTTGGGGAAGAAGGTGCAGTGCCAGTGTCCGCAGGCCTGCCTATGCCTGGGTGTCATCTGCTGGCAGCTGTGGCAGGGATTGTAGACCCAGGATCCTTCAGGGCCTGAGTGTTCACAGAGGCCCGCTGACCTCTGAGGGTGAGGCGTTGAGGCAGAGCAGGTAGCAGGCTCCAGGCAAACCCTCTGTTTTGTCCCCACAGAACTGACGGATACATAGTCTGTGAGGAATTCAAAGATGTGCTCCTGGCTGCCTGGGAAAATGAGCAGGCGCTTATTGAGAAGAAGGAAAAGGAGGTAAGCAGCCCTGCCGGGTGACCCTCCACAAGGCCTGAGCTGGGACAGCAGAAGGTAGAGTGGGGGGAGCAGGCACACACAGTGGGACCACCTTCCTCCTCAGGCCTCGCCTGCCGAGTGTAAGAGGAAAGGGTCCATGTGCGTCTAAGTGCCTTCCAGCCTCTGATCCTATAGAAGGTATGCTAGGGAGCCACAAAGCAGGGTCCTGCCTCCATCAGAACCCAGTGTCATTGCCACGTCAGGAATTGCTGCCCCGTGCCGACACCAGCCTCTGTTGAGGGAAGGCATGGGTCCAGTTCTGGCCAACTTACTCCAGAGTCAGTGTCAAGTAAAGGAGATCTGTTGGGTTGAGACGCTGTCTCTGAACCAAAGATATTTCGTGTACTCTGAGTTCATGGGTCCCGTCTGGACATTTCTCCGAAACCAGCGCTTCTTAAAACTTCAGTCTTCTCCATTTCTTTTTGCTGCAGAAAAGGGAGACACGGGCTTTGGGGAACTGGAAGCTACTGGTCAGAAGCCTGCTCATCAGGGAGAGGTTGAAACTGCGCTATGGGGCCAAGGTCAGTGGGGGCCCTTTGTACAGCTGAGCCCTGCTGGGCTGACACCTCTGACCAAGCCATAGGCCTCTGTTACATGGATGTCGCAATTGCCAGTGTCCAAGGCCCATGGCCTGTTCTTGGGAAGGTGTGCCTGAGTCAGCCTCAGATGGCTCTTCTGACCCAGCCCTGCCTCAGCATGCCCTTGTCAGCTCCTGTCTGCAGGGTGAGCCCCTCAGTAGGTCCCATCTGGTGTCAGACCCATACTCATATGGGAAGGCCTGGAACCAGTGTCCTGTTTGACTCATGCTCAGCCTTCTGATGAGGTGGCTATGGCCCTCCTTGGGCTGAATGCTCATCTCATCTACCTCTCATGACTCCTCCGAGGGCAGGCCAGGCTGTCCACTCACGTGCCACTCTGACCTGACACCCTCTGGGGGTCCCATCTGGAGGCAGAGAGGCCTCTACACAGTTCTGTAGTGTGTTCAGTGCTGGGTCGGGGACAGTGGAAGCGTGTTGTGGGAGAAGCTGTGACCATGCCTCTGTGGCCCCCTTCCCCAGCCCCCCACACTGCCTATTTGTCTGTGAAACTGTTTTTGTTCTCCTCCCTTAAACTCCCTTAGTGGCCCCTTCACAGTGTTATGTACTGACCGACTCCCACCTGTGCTTTTGCCCCCTGCGCCAAACCCTCACCATCCTCAGAGCACCTGGTACTGAGGGCTGGTATTCTGCACTTGGGCGTTGGACATATGCTCTCTTGCTCAGAATGAAGAAATGCAGAGACCCACTTTGGCCCTAGACTCGACTGCATGCTTCTCCAGGGCATTTCCTGTCTGGACCGCTTTGTGTCCCACACTGAGTGCTTGGCAAATTCTCTGGTGTCTGCTGGGAAGAGCCACCATTCTGAGGCAGGCTCAGACCAGGTGGCTCTTGCCGGTTCCAGGCAGAGCCTCATCCTTCCAGACACAGCTCTGAGAGGCCTTTGCTGGGAGCTTTACTGCCAGCGGCACTTCCTGGAGCCTGATCACTGACCCAAGTCTCCCCCTCTGACCTCCTCTCCAGAGTGAGGCCGCTGCTCCCCACACAGATGCAGGAGGTGGCCTCTCGTCTGACGAAGAGGAGGGAACTAGCTCTCAAGCGGAAGCTGCCAGAATCCTGGCTGCCTCCTGGCCTCAAAACCGAGAGGCTGAAGAAGAACAGAAGCCAAAGTGCCCTAAGAAGACCAAAAGGGGAAAGAAGGAGGCGGCTTCTCACCTGTTCCCATTTGAGAAGCTGTAATGTGAGTGGTTACCATGGTGCAGGCCTCATGCCTGTCCTGGGGTATGGCATCTCCCTCAGGAAGGCACAGAAGTGGCCTGCACTGCAGACAAGGACTAGGGGACAGAAGGGCCACATGGAAATGGCGCAGGCCTGCTCTGGCTCCAGTCCTTGTGGGATACAGCCGGGGTAGGGTTTCCTAAGCTCCTGACTACCTTATGCTTTCAGCTACAGAACATTCCCCAGAGACTCTCGTGTTATCCAGCCCCTTACCTCACATCTTTGGGAACAGGAGTCGGTTCTTTCATAGACACCACTGGGGAATCTTGGGGCATTTAGGGACACATCTGTCCATTCTTCAGGTAGATTATTCTTCTGTTGGGCATTTGTGCTCATCTCTCTGGCCAACTTGGGAGCCTCTCTGTAGGCCACACACTTTTCCCTCAATCAGGTTTTCTGTGCTACCTACTGCTGCCTCTTTGTAGAGTGGGAGAGCACGAGTGGGAAGTAAGGTTCACTCAGATCATGGTATTGTGGGGTGGGATCTACTTTTTGAACATTTCAGAAGATTAGAACAAGCTAAAATCAGAAAAGGGAAAATAGGAATTGAAAAAGAAATGTAACAGGATCAGTGTTCAATTAGATTTTGTTACTGGATTAATTTATAAAGCTCTATGCACTGTAGATAGTCAACAGAAATAACTTTTATAAGTTGAGAAAAATTAAAGCAATTGTCCAAAAAGCCTTGGCTCTGCATTTTCATTCAGATTTGGGATATCCTTGGATGACAGTGATTTGTGCATGTCAAGTCTGTGATAACTTCTGATTGTTCTTATGTAGGCTGGGAACTCAGCACACACGGAATTTCCTTCTGTGTTTAAGTGAGGAGATATTACTTAATTTGACAGGAGACATTAAAAACGTGAGCCAGTTTTAGCCAAGGGAAACAAAACACTTGGGCTGTGACTCACATAGCAAGAGTGGCCAGAAGGCCTTGTTGAGAAATAAATGGTGTCATGGGAATTGTGGCTGGGCACTTCCTGCCCTGGCCCGTACTCTCCTGCGGGTCAACCACTTGTTTTTTGGGAATGAGTCAAGACCATCACCCTGTCTCTGCAGAAGGAACTTGGTGTTCTGGCAGATTCAGCTTCTAGGAGGTATTTTGGAAATGAAATGAAGCACTGGGTTTCAGAAATAAAAGAGCAGGTTGGGGGATGTTATGACACTGCTTCAAACCTTGTATTTGTAACAAAAAGTATGCAAATTGCTAGCTGCAGAGTGGACAATTAGCAGCTCACCACCTTGGAGGCAAAGAGAATAAAAAATATTACTGTTCAGGCATTTCATGGTCTTTATCATTTAGTCCTCACCGCACCCCCGTGAGGCAGGAAGGCATTGTGCCCCATTTTACAGATGAGGAAACTGAGACTCAGTGATCACTGACTTGTCCAAGGTCACACAGCCAATCAGTGGCAGGCTTGGGGCTGGGGCTCTGGTCTGCTAACCCAAAGCCTAGGGTTCCCCCACCCCACCCTTCCTGGCACATGGTGAAGGTGGATGAAGTATGACTCATTCACTTTCAATAAGTCCAGAACAAACAGGTTTTGGTATGTAATCCATCTAAAGGCTAGGAATATTCACTTTAAATAAGCAACTCAGTTTTTAAAAATCTCACAGTTCTGGGCCTCCCCTGGTGGCGCAGCAGTTGAGCGCTGGGTTGTGAGGCTGCCTGCAGCCTCTGCAGCGCCAGTTCGATCCCTGGCCACCGGCGAGGGTCCCACAAAAAACAAACAAACAAACAAAAAAAACCTCACAGTTCTCAGTAAATTCAATATAATAGAAATTTTAGAAACTACCAGGAAAAAAAAAGGTGCTTGTATGGGAATAACAGCAAGGTCCTATACCAAGATATTTTTAAATTTATTTTGAATTTTTATCAAAAATACAAAGAATACAAATTTCATGATTATTTTCCAAAGACACCAAATGTTTTTTTAACATAATTTGCTCTTAGGAACACTTTTGAAATTGACAGTAATTTAAAATAAGTACAAGAAAAAAAGTCACACAGACCAAATTCCAAGCATCTTGAGTTTAGCCACCAGCTAGCTATACTCTTTTCCAAAGGCATCCTTGGAGGATTTAAAGAGTTGATGAAACTGCTCCTAATGAACAGCAGTGAATACTATTTCAGCCCTTAAGCCCAGATAAGTCATTTCTGGGGCTGTTTTTTAATATGGGGGATCCCAGTTGATAGCATAGATACCCCAGGACAAGACATTACTACTAGATTATTAGTTTTGAAAGTTCTGACCCTTTGTTTAACTACCAAATACTTACTTGCTAAAGCAAACCATACCCAGGAAAACAAAGGCTGTGAGGATATTTAAGACAACAGGTTATCACATACTTTCTCTTTCACAAGGTGTGAGAGCACTTGGGAAACTAAGGAATTAATATGAAGTAAGCAAGCACACATTTATTTAGGAAGAGTAAAGCTGTGGACGAGTAACAGATGAAACCAGGCCCTGAAGCAGCCACTTGAGGCTGATGCCGAGGCCGAGAGCCCCAGGACGGAGGCGCCAGGTGGGGCCCTCTCCAGCAGCCTCAGCTGCTGATGCTCCATTTGGTTAGCAGGGGGTCACCAGGAAGGGGCCCACTTGGCATAAGGAAGCTTCCAACTTTGTCCTTAATTGGTTAACTTAAAAACTTAGTCATCTTCAAGTAAAGAGTTTCTGAAGCCAGAGGATGAAAGGCAGGGCTTTTCTCGCCCTGTAGCCATTCCCCATTGCCTCCTCGAGTGAAGATAACTCCTTTGCTACTTGTTTCAAAAGCATGTGAAAGCTTCCCAGTGACCCGGAACACTAACAGGTAACTTTTTTCCAACCGTGTATATTACACCCCCATTTAACACCTTTTTGAGCTCTGAATTGACTTCAACTGACTAGAAAAAGGGTGCTTTTCTGTAACAGTCTGAAATGGTAATCACTCAGGTTTTTTGTTTTTAAAATCTTTTTCCCAACAACTTCCTCCAGGGGGAGAGTAGAAGGAAAAGGTGAAGTAACAGAGAGAAAATGAACCAGGGCTTTGCAGAGCCACTCACTTGACAGGTCCTGCCAAACTACAGAATACCGGGACAGCCCAGTAAATGTCCGTTTTCCTCTTCATGCCACCTTCAGTGGTTTTCCTGTTTTAAGCGCCAACTCAAGTTGTAGCCACAAACTTGGCATGGTGGGGATTGTGCTGATCAGTCAATCTCAGTGATGCTGGGACTAACAATTGCTAAGCGTGGCTCTGCAGCATCATGGCGGGTGCAGTTGCTGCCTCCAAGAATGAGGGACAGGGAGTGATGGGACAGCAGGTGCAGTATGTCGACGCCTTGTCTGCAGACACTGGCTTGGTGAAACATGAACCGGCCACTCGGTGAGTTCCCAGGAGAAGGAAAGAAACAAGCGGAGAGCTCGTTATGCTGCTAGGCAAGAGCTGCCCTCTGCTCCAAAGCTGCTCACTGGCAAGAAAGGAGTGGGGAAGACGTAACTGCAGGACACCAAACACGAAACACACATGCGCACTGTCGGCCAGGCCTTCTGAAGAGCAGAGTGGGTGCAGAATCCAAAACTGATCCGGGTTCGTACCCCGGGTGTGGCGCTTGAAGGGGGTGGGGTGACCTGGATCCTGAGGTCCTAGGATCCATGTGGGTTTCGGTGGCTGCCAGGGCTTGGCTCACTCCAGTTTTTTGGCAGGCACCCGGGTCCGAGCGATAATGATGGGCACCACGGCCAGGGAGCCAATGAAGAGGGCCCACAGGGGCCGGTAGAAGAGCCAGCCAGCAGCCACGGTCAGCAAGGTCAGCGAGGTGGCCACACAGAAGGCAAAGGCTTTCAGGCCAATGTTGACCAGGTCTCGGAAGATGGGGAACCAGTCCACTGCGGGGGAGAGAAAGGCAGTGAGGCCACCATGCTCTGTTTCACGAGGTCAGCAATGGCTCCTGCCTCCAGACAAGGCTGGACCCTGGCTGCAGGTGGGTAAGGGGAGAAAGGGTAATAGTGGAAAGCAGACCCCCTCCCTAGGGAGAGCTGGAAGATCCAGAAGAGCAGGAAGCTGTGTGGTTGGGCATCCAGCACTGTGAGAAGGCAGGGAAGTGCTTTCTAAACTTGGCCTGTTCACGCACACTCACCAAGGAGCAGTGCCGTTATCAGCAGGGCCCAGAGACTGGCCCAATAGGATAAAATCTAGAATCCAATTGAACCCACCTGGAATTACTCTGTTCTTGGCCTGCCCAGCCTTTCTATCCAGCCTTCCCAGATTGGCATTTTGTACTGCTATCCACTGGGGATCATCACTCAATTGCCAGGGGGCCCCAGATCCCACTGCCACTGGGCCTGCAGAGCAAACTCTGGTGCCCTGTCCTTTCTGTAAAGCCCCCCAAAGGCCACCTTGTGGCACCTCTTGCTCTAGTTCCATGTGGCCCCTGTGCCTCTTGGGCCCTCAAAATAAGCAAGAGTTCATGGTGTTGGCTACCACCTCATCCAGCCCTCACATCCACCTCTAAGACGGCACTATTCTCAACCTCCTTTGACCACAAGGTCACGGAGGCCCAGGGAGTTCAACTCGCCTTAAGTCCAACAGCTAGAAAGCCTCCAAGACTGTCTGAGCCAAGCTCATAGCCATTGCTGAGCCTGAAAGGACAGGGGCCTTGTTTGTCCTAGGGGGGGCCCAGGGCCTAGAGCAATGTCTTGTGCACAGCAGGCCCCCAGACAGTTTTTGCAGAAGGCACAGAGGGATGAATGAATGCTCCTGCACTGCAGTTTCCTGAAGGTTCTACCTGCACTCTGGATCCCTCCCCGCTAGGTTCTGTCCTGAGTGTGGAGCACCCACATTCCAGGAAAGAGCATCAGAGGACCAGATGGTCAGAGACTCAAAGAAGGGCCCGGTGAGACAGCCACAACCTCATCTCCACCAGGGGAAGCTGAGCCTGTGCAGAGGGAACACGGGGGTTCTGCTTAAATTCTGGTCTCTCCTGAATGGTTCCCAAGAAGCACCATTTGGATGCTTTCTAGGAGGCCCTGGAGGTAAGGTCCTTCCCTTCCTGTGCCTCAGCTTCCCCATCTGTAAAATGAAGGTGGTGGTCCCCAGCTCTGACAGCCTGGCATGTACAGCTGCCAAACCACTGCTTGGCTGGAAAGGGCAGTGGGGAGAATTGCTATTGGGGCGTAATGAGGGCTGGACAGAACCATCTGCTTGCACAAGGACGTGCTGGGGCAAAGGCTCAGGAGGAAAGCCATGCTCCCAGGTCCAGTTAGGCCCAGCACTTCCTCATCACCCTGGGCTCAGCCCTGGGCCTGGCTGGGTCATCCCTGGCGATGCCAACCTCACATGGCGAGAGCAGCCTGGTAACCTCCCCTGTGCGTGAGAGGCTGGCTGCCCCAAATCTAGCCCAGGTCTCAGGGAGGGGAAGGACCCATAACAGGTCCTACGTACTTCCTATCTGCAAACATTTTACAAAAATCTGCTCAACAGGAGTGAGGTAATAGAAGCTTAGAGGCAGGGCCTGCCCAGCTGTGCAGAGCTGACCTCACAGACTGCAGATGCAGGGCTGCCTTGCCAAGAAGCCCGCCTGCCACTCCCCAGGCTCTTCTGTTGGAAGAGCAAGCTGAGGACACATGGATGGAGGGAGTCAGCACCTCAGGTCCCAGATACTAGACCTGCCTCCTGGGGATCAGCCCTGCCCCCACCTCCTGGAAGCATCTATCTCTTCTGCCTGCCTTCCTCGGCCCACTGCTCCCAAAGCCAGAGCAGCAGAGGGGGGCTAAGGCTGGTCTCTGCCCCAGGCAGCACCCCACAGGCTGGGAGGCTGACGGCCCACTACGTGAGAAGCAGTGGAGGTAGTGGGGTTGCAGGAGGGTGGGTGAGATCACCTCACACCTACCCAAGGTATAGACGATCCGTGTCATGAGATTGAGGCCCATAAACATGGCCATCCAGCCAGCAGCGCGCAGGCCCCAAGTCTTCAAGGAGTTGCTCTTCTGTTCTCTACGAAACACCTCCTGCAGGAAAGGGAGTCATGTCTCAGAGAGTTGCCTGCTGACCCACTTGCAGGGCAGGTGATCAGGGGCTGTGCCAACCAAGGAACCACTGGACATGCTGAACAGACCAGTAGGAGGAAAGGCACATTGGCTACCATGTCTGGCTGCCCCTGCCACTGGGCACAGCACAGAACCAGCCACAGAGCTTAGTGGCAGGGACGGGCCCTCTTCACATCAGAGCCCTCCTCCTTTTTTTTTTAAGATTTATTTTTTTATTTATACAAGCACTGGGTACAGTCAGAAGTGCAGGAGGGTGAGAGAATTCACCAAACCAGAGCGGGGGGCACAGCAGGCAGAAGGACCGAAGTACACTGCTGAGGGGAGCAGCGGGCAGCAGGAGAGGTCTGCGCGCCATGTGGGACCCTCCTCCAGTGGCCGGGGAGCAGCCGGGAATCGAACCAGCTGCGGGCAGCTTCACAACCCAGCGTTCAACCGCTGAGCCACCAGGGAGGCCCAGAGCCCTCCTCCTTTGAGAACCCTGGGGCCACTGCCCTCCTCCCACTCAAGACTCCTTCACAGTCTTGAGCCAGATAAGCATGCTGGCCATGGAGGGATGCTTCCTGTCTGTGCCCCTTCATCTTGGACGCTCTTTTCACAGCCCCGGGAAGCTCCCTCCAGAACAGCTTCTCAGGCTGCTCCCTCCCAGTCTTGTTGCTGTTCTTCACCTCCTGCTTTCTGCCTGTTTGTCCATCCATCCGCTTAGCGCTAAAATCCTTTCGCTTCTTCAGTCTACACTCTCCAGGGAAACCCATCCACATGCCAGTGCTCCCAGTTAAAGCTACAGCTCTGACACCTTTCTGGGTCTCACCTGGGGCTCCATCACCTATGTGACTCTCCACTCAATGTGTTGGCAGGTCTGACACCGACCCCCAGCCTCCACGTCAGCAAATGCTATACCCTCACCCACATGCAGCAGAAACCTGGGTGTCACATCTGGCTTGTCCCGCCCCTCACCCCCTCCCACCCACGTGGTCAGCAAGTTCTGGTAACACTTTGGGGGTCTGTCCACGTTTCCCCAACTCTTCCTCTTCACAGTTACCCCTCACCCATGCTGAAACCGTCTTTCATAGGGACCCTGCTGTTACCTCCTCCCATGGACCTCCCTGCTTCCACCACCTACCCGCCCACACCGCCTTCTCTGCACAGCAACCTGCAAGGCCCTGACCCCAGCACCCCGCCTTGGGCTGCCAGTCCTGCCCCAGGGCCTTGCACATGTGGGCGCTCTGCCTAAAGCATGTTTGCCCAGCCCTGCCTGGCCCACTCCTACTCATTCTTTCAGTCTTGGCCCAAGTGACATTTCAGAGCCGCCCTGGCCCTAATCTCACGCAGGCTCCCTTTCCCTATCAGTGACAGCAGCTAACATGTGTTGCTGCTGTGGAGCAGCTTCTATCCTCAGTGCTTCACGAGTTCCCATTTCATCCTCAAAATGATATGATGACAGGGGCACATTCATCTCTAGGGCACAGCAGGAGAACTGAGGCTCTGGAAGGGTAAGTAATGTGTGCCAGGTCTCACCCCAGTGGTTAAGTAAGCTGTAGGCACCAGTGCTCTGTCAGAACCTTCTCTCCTGGGGGGTTATCTGAGCCCCAAGCCATAACACCTCTCTCTGAGAGCAGCTCTGAGACCTGCAGGAGGCCTCCTAATTTTAGAAAGTCCTCACGGGGCTGAGAGGTGCTGGAGGAGAGGGTGACTCACAGTGCCCGCCCAGCAGGCTGGGAGGTGGCAGCCCCACCCCCAGGTTGGGAACCAGGCTCCTAGGCTTAGGTTGACCACACCCTCATCCCAGTCAGATAAGGGAGGGGCGCGGCTCCCGGATCACCGTACCCCCTGGGGCTGGGGGTTCAAGTGAGAGGAATGACAGCTGAGGGCCTAATAACAGGTGAAAGGGTCACAGCTACTCCCTGGCACCCACGTGCCTTTTCCTTTCTAGCCCTTCTGGGTACAAAGTCCCATTCTGGCCAGTACAGAATGTCCCACCAGTGACACATAGTGCTCATCAACAATGTAGTAAAAATGGGAATTTTCTGTTAAAGAGCAACCTCCCCTTCCCAGAGCAGGGAGGCTAAGTTCAAGGCATGCAACTGACCAGATCCGCACTCTTGTCCTTGGGGCTCAGGTGTACAATGGCCCTCCCATCTCACAGATGGGGAAGGCCATCTGCAGGGCACTCGTCCTCGCTCACCTGCCCCTGGGACTCATAGTTCGGATTCCTTCACTGGCCCCCCACCAATGTTCCTAATGCAGCAGCACCCCTCCAAAGGCGCCTCCACCCTCAAGCAGGTTCACCCCCCGCCCCTCTTCTCTGGGCAGTGGCCACACCATTGCTCCAGGTGTCCATGACTCAGTGAGCCCGTCTGATGGCCACTCTTGCCTGAACTACCTGAACCTGAACCTGAACCTTCTCTCTCTTCATTTGAGACACAGCAAATTTAAGTCAGAGAGGCCTGCAGCCACTGTCCAAAAGACTTTCTGTGATGGGGTACATTCATCTCAGAGCCTCTACCTCCCCTTTAAAACACTCAATATAGAGGCCCTGACTTACTTGTTTTTGGATGGATCTCTCTTCCCAAGATGAAGGGGAGGAGCCTGTTCTGCTCACTGTTCTGCCCTCAGTGCCCAGCACCATCAGCACACATGGGGAGATTGTGCCCATTTCTTTTTCTTGCCTCATTCTATGGGCCATGATCACTAGTAGCAAGAGCTCGTTAAATAACCACGAGATGGCAGTGGAAGGCATGCACAAGGGGCAGCAGCAGCTCACCTCTGCTGAGAAGTCCCCATGATGCAGGAGAAGCAAGGTGTCCCCAGACTTGGTGGAATATGGGCCCAGCTGGTCACCCCGCTGTCGGGCAATCACGGTGACCTGGTCAAAGAATTCTGTATTAGAGCTGAGGCAGGTGATCAGCCCAGGCGGTCCCAGTATCCTCCAGCCAGGGAGTGAGTGGGAGACCTGCCACCCCAGATCTTTGGCTGAGCTGCTGCATTCACAGTTCTAGGGAGGCTCCTGGGTGGCAGCAGAGGCCGAGGTGGGACTGCACATGACAGGCTGAGGAATGAAGACCAAGTATTTACAGAGCAAAAAATGGGGGCTGGGACAAAGGATGCATGTGATTGGAAGAACTCTCATTAGGCATCGTTAGGAGATCCTTCTAGACACAGAGGTCCACAGGATGGCTGTCGGACAGGGGTCCCTGAAATATGTAGGCCTGACTATGGGAGTGTGAGCACCGGCATGCACTTCTTAGAGGGAGGGCCAGAGCACTCACAACACTGTCCAGGGTATTGAGTCCAGGGGGTTTAGGAAGCCCTGACCGTGTCTACCCGGGGTAAGCCAAATTACCACATGAGCTGGGCCCAGGTCAGGGTGATCGCCGCTCAGCCCTGCATAGGAAAAGGAGACTCGCAGGTCTCCGACCTAGGGGTAGGAAAAGAAGAAGAATGAGTGAGGCAGGGAGCAGTAAGTCTGGCTTCACAGCACATGGAATCCTCTGCCCAGGTGGTCCTGTCACATAGAGCGCCTCGCCCCTCCAACTGCATTTGCTAAGTACAGCTGTGAATTCAACTGAAATGAATAAAAGTTTTAAGTAGAAAATGGACTCCTGTGTGTTGTCAGGAAGGAAGAAGGGAGTGGGGTGCTCAAAGGGTCCCCTTTGTACCTCTGGATACTTGGGGTTTTCACTGTGATAGAAATAGTCTCCTCGACGAATGATGTCGACATGTGGGTCCTCCAGCTTGGAAAGGCTCAGCGGCTTGAAATTGTCAACTTTGTCAATGAGGCCTGAGAGAATCTTGTGGTTAGAAACAACGGTGTGCCCACTGAATACCCCTCCATCCGCAACCCCTCACCCTGAGAGTCTTCACCACGCTCCATACATGTCTCCCAGCAGGGCTGCCTCCTCCTAGCTTACCTCTTCAGGGTCTTTGTACTCAGAGCGCCCTTCTCCAAACCTATCCCCTCCATGTTGCCAGGAAGCCTTCCGTCTCCTCCCCCCGAGTGACCACAGCTCTAAGCGTGGCCTTAGCCCTGTGCCCATTCTGCCTCAGATTGGTTCTGCGTCCAAGCCGGCTCCACTGCAGCACAGACTGTACTTGTGGCCAGGACTGGCTGGCACAGCAGGACTAGCTGAGCAGCACAGTGGCTAGGCAGACAGGCCCAGCCCTGGATCACTGGGCTTCCTCCTTCACCTTTCTACTGAGACCCTAAGTGTCATCTCTCCCATCTGCCCGGGTCAGGCCCAGGGACAGAGGCCTAGGAGCTGGTGTGGCTAATGGTGATACCCTATCCCTTGAAAGCATCTTTTGGGGTCACTGGGGTGTGATGAACCATCTGCTCCCTGGCCCAGCACTGGACATGGGGAAGAGCTCAGAGCTGGATGCCTAGGAGCAGTCTCCAAGATTATTGGTTTCTGAGGAAGAGCTCTGGGCTGTCTGGTCAGAACAGGCGGTACTTGGAAGTCCTCTGGAACAATCCAGGTCTCAGAGGAACCTCATCCATGTGGGGTGTTCTACATGAGTCCCTGTCGTCTGGGGATGTGCTGGTCCAAAGCAAGATGCTCTGGGAACTGTGCTGACTATCCAGGGCAGTGGGGGCCCCTTTAGCCCTCTGAGGCTTGAGTTCCGGAAGAGCCCTACTAGCTTACCTGCAGGGACCCGAGACTTACCTGCTGAGAGGAAAAAGCGGCCAATTTGGACAAAGGGGGCTGTTGCCGTGAAGGACTCCACTGCCATGGCACTGTGGGGGGGTGGGCGGGCAAGGGGAGCCATCTGTGAGGTGGGCACCAGTGGGGTGCAGTCTGGTAGTGCTGGGCAAGGAGCCCACTCAGGTGGCTGCTACAAGTCTAGCCAGTCTAGCACTGAGACACCTTGTCCTTACTCCACTTGCTCCACCCCCTGGACACCAGTCTCCCTGGACCTGGGCTCCTCGTTCTGTATCCTTTTCCCCAGAGCTACACACCCTCCTGCCCAGACCCCTCCCAGCCTGCCCCGGCCCACCAGCAGCTGTCAGATGAAACTACTATGGACTTCACGCCCTCCCTGACCTCCCCCAGTCCCAGGGACATCCAAAATCCACGGTGCACATTCCAGCCCGTCCTGGCACAGCCCTGCCCATCACTACAAGCAGCCCACCCTACAGCTACACTCCAGGGCATGCCATTCATCACCCCATCCCTGTGCTCACCTCCCTCCGCCAAAACTTCAGAAGACCTTAGGAAGGCCTTTCCTGATTATCCTCCCAGCCTCAGCGCTGTTCATGACACACTTCCCTCAAACTGCCCTCAGGCAAATGTCTGCAGGCACCCAGCCCAGGTCTTATATTCCTGACTTGTCTGAGGGGAGTTTTTTGGGGCAGAGTTGGTCTTGCCTATGTGTTCCTTGTGTCCAGCACAGGAGCTGGCCTCAGAACCACATTCCACATTTTCGTCAATTCAACCCCATGACTCAGTTGAAAAAGCCAAGGCTGGCAATGCCAGGCAAGGCTGCACACACGCCCAGGGCCCAGCTCTCACCTGGGGTTTTTGTGGCCAATCTCGCGATCAAAGTTTCTGCTATTGACGATTTCTGACTTCCATTCAGTGTCTGTCGTGGGGAGAAGGAATAGCGCTGAAACCATAGTAAGAGTGGCCACAGGTCTGAGGCCTGAGTCCTCTTATCCAAATCCATGACCCCTCAGGTGCTGAAGGAGCAGCTTCTGGAGCCTGGCTGGATGCATGGGAGAAGAGCTGAGCCCACAGACCACGTGAGCACAGGCATCAGCTGCAGGCCTGGGAGTGGCGGGGGTGGGGGCAGGGCAGGGTAAGGCTACTCACTGTAGGAGTACTTCCGCTCCGTCTTCACCTGCCCGTCCTCCGTGTACTCCCTGCAGGGACAGTACAGGCAGTCCGGTCAGCCCCTCACACCTAGGCCATTCCCATCTCTAAGCATCTCTAGTTGAAAGCAACTTGGAGTCACCGGGTCAGACTCCCCAAGTGGAGCAGCCCTTGTCCACACCCAGACACAGGGCACTTACTCTGGGGCAGCCAGCTGTCCTTGAAGCCCTGACTGGAAAAAAGCACTATCTCACCCTGAGCTGAATCTGCTTCTACCTGGCTTGTACCAGGGGTCACAGCCCCACCTCTGGGCTCAGAGATCTGGCTGCACCCCCTTCTCCAGGGCAGCCCCAGGGAAGGTACCTTATACCTGCCCTTCTCCAGGCTGAGCTGCCTTTGTCTCCCCATCCTATGTGGCTCAGGTGGGGCTGACCCCACTCCAGCTCCAGCTGACCCCAGTCTGGCCCTGTAGCTCCTGTTAGAGTGGACAGGACACATGCTGGGAGCCCGCCTGCCCTCACAGGCGAGGAGACGGAACCCACATGGGAGGGCATTGCTCGCAGTCAGATTCCTGCCTCAAGTATGGGTGTCCCTAGAACTTCCCAGAGAAGGGAAGCTGTTCTGAGCTGGATTTCTACCACCTCCAAACAGAAGATGATTGGCTAATTACTTTGGGATATTTTGACAATTTTCTCATAGGAAGATTTTACATTTTAAATTTCAGAAGTCTCAGGGCCTCCCCATAGCACAGTGGCTGAGTGCTGGGTTGCAAAGCTGCCCGCAGCCTCTGCAGCGCCGGTTCGATCCCCGGCCACCAGGTGAGGGTCCCACATGGCGCGCAGACCTCTCCTGCCGCCTGCTGCTCCCCTCAGCAGTGTACTTCATCAGTCTGCCTGCTCTGCTCTCCACTCTGACTCTGGTGAATTCTCTCACCCTCCCGTGCTTCTGACTGTACCAGTGCGCGTATAAATAAATAAATAAATAAATAAATAAATCTTAAAAAAAAAAAAAATTCAGAAGTGTCAAAATGAAAGCCATTTCCATTTTATCCTAACATCTATATCTCCTTTATCTTTATCCCCAACTGCTTTTTTGACCTCCTGGCACCTCACCTGGACTCCTCAGTTTCTACCCACTGGTACATCTCCACGTGCCGCTTCAGCTTCACGGCTGGGAGGTGGACACCATAGTTTGGATCAGATAAAAGCTGTAAAAAGAATCGAGCAAACAAACAAGATACATAAAGAACAAGACTCCTATTAGTCCAGAATCCCTGGCTTGGGGAAGGCTGGCTTAGAAATGAACAGGTATAGAGAACAGGAAAGGAGTGGTGAGTGTGCCAATGCTGTGTGCTAGAGAACCTCAGGATGCCACCTGCCCCAAATTCCCAGCACCCAGCACCTGTGACCACGAGGTGTGACCTCACAGAAGAGGCTCCGGTTGCACTGAGATGTGAGCAACAACAGAGGATTCAGCGTTCAAACAGGAGAGGCCTGATAACCAGAGAACTTGTGTAGCCTTGCACCAGACACACATGCTAATCACAATTCTTTCAGCACCTATTTGTAAAGCTCACACTGTGTGCCAGGCACTCGTCAGGTCAGCTACTTAATCCCTCCAAGTGTTCAACACTGGCCCCCGAGTTTGTTACAATTATTCTGCCTATTTTACAGGTGAAGCTGCTGAGACTCAGGAGTGATGGGTCTACACATCCACTGATTGGTGGAGTTGGCGTTCACACCAAATGTGTCCACTAACCATGTTTAACATCCTCAACCATACAATACCCAGTGGTGTGCCCCATGTTTCTGACTGGTCAGCAACCACTGTCAAACTTACCTTGGACGTCCGCAGAGCCCCAATGATGTGCACCAGCCTCCCCTCATTCTCTGGGGCCACGCTGTGGATGCTGTCGGGGGATACCACAAGCGAGAGCCCCTCGGCCAGGGAGGTTGCCGTCTTCAACGCACGACCCTGTGACCAAGGAGGGGTGAGCTTGCAGTGGCTCAGGTGTAGGCTGTACTACCATGCTCATTCGGCGCACGGGGCCGGCTGCGGTCTCAGAAGGACTGCGACTGGCCTACCCCTCATACAGCTAAAAACTGGGGTCTAACAAGTGGTCGGGTGGCGTCTGCAATTTTGGATTCCTGCTTTCCCAGCAGCCTCTTCTCAAAGCGCCATCGACTCAGCACTGCTCCCGTGGTGGGGACAGCTGGTGCTTCTGCCTCCCTATGCCCCACCCCCATTTTTCTTTGGCTTCTCCTCTGCTCCCTTACTCTCAGTTCATGAGGTTTGCACAGTTGATCTGCTGTCCAAATCATGTGACCCAAGTCTTGCCATTAGAACATGTGTCCAATGACCAGAGGCACTGGTTCAGAGAGGACTGTACCCAAGCCAAGCTCTCCCTGCCACGTTTGCTTAACTTATTGGGAAAGAGATGGTTCCCCCCTTTTCTCTGGGTTTGCTAAGCTGGTTGCAAGTGGCCCTGGAGTTGCTGGGCCATATGTGCCTCTACAAAGCAAAGAAAAAAAAATTCACAACAGAGAAAAACAGCCACTAGATGAAGAAATGGAGACTGCTGGTGGCCCAGCATGAACACCTGGATCCAACCATGCCCAAAGCTGGCCATATAAGCGGCATGTGAGCCACTTATGCCAGTGGCAAGGTGGGTCATCACAGAAAGAATTCTTTAAAACCTAAGCCATTATGACCAAATCCAGTCTCTGCTGCCTGTGTTCCCAGACTCTGTGGGGGGCCTATGCTCTGTACAGAGGGATCCCAGCATCATACCTCATTGCTGAAGATTAAGTAGAAGGAGAGCAGGAAGGTCATGAGTCCCACAAACATCCCACCGGAGGTCTCACTCAGCCGCTCCAGGAAGCCTGGCTGGGGGTCCGTTGTAATTTTCATATGTTCTCTCTTGTTACTTGTATTGGAATACTGAGAAAAAGACATTTTAGAAAATTAGAGCAACAATTCATTTTTTGTTTGTTTTTAAAAGATGTATTTATTTATGCATAGAAGAACTGGGGTGTGGGGGGTGAGAGGATTTACCAGACACAGAACAAGGGGAACAGAACAAGCAGATCTACTGAAATACAGTGCTGAGGGGAGCAGTGGGCAAGAGAGGAGGTTGTGCCATGTAGGTTAGCTCCCTGGCCGGGATCAAACTTATGTTGCAGTAGCTGATGATAGCTTGAGAGCGCTGTGTCTTTAACCCCTGTGCCACGAGGGAAGCCCCAACAATTTAGTTTTTTTAAGTAAGCTGAATTTTGAAACATGCACAGATACCAAATTACATGATAACAATGGAACGATCAGTCATATATTGATAGCATGAACTCTCTTCTATCCAGAGCCTTTGGTAGCATCATGCTTCTGAGGTTAATGGACACAGTGGAATGTATCAGTAATCAGGTCCTTTTTATAGTTGATTAGGGCTCTATTTAGAGTGCACTACATTTGTTGATTCATTCACCGTTGGATGGTTATCTTGGTTGTTTCTACTTCTAAGTTATTATGAACAATGCTTCCAATAAAATTCATGTGAGAGGCCTTTTGTAGACATGAGCTTTCATTTCCCATGGGTATCAGGTATAGACTACAATTGAATTGTTGGACTAGAGGCAGGATATGTGTTTTTAAAGAAATTTCTGGACTATTTTACAAGAGGTTATTAAAGATATATTTTGAATTAAGTTTAACTTAATTCTGAGGCTTTCTGAGGGCCATGCTGGGCCCTGTGGGGTTACTTACAGAAGGGGTTGAAAGGCATTAGAGTTATCAAGACACAGCCACAAACAATGCCACACCATGTTGAATATCTAGTAACAAGGGTGGATCCAATGTTAAAGGACTGACCCTTTCCAGTTGGGAATCAAGGCAGTCTCCCTGGAGGAGGGGACATTTGAGTAGGATCTCAGAGATAGACCCTGGGGTAAGGGCATCCTGGGCGGGGGGAACTGTCTGAGCAACAGTGAGAAAGTAGGAAGTGGCTCTAGAGGAACAGTTGCCCATCTGCTCTGGCTGGGATGTAGAGACCAGTGGTGTGGGAACAAGGGCAGCTAGGCACTTCCACATGCGTTCATGGTAGGCCTCAAACTCCAGAGACAGCGGATTAGGCTTTGTGCAGCTCATAACAGAAGCATGGTTTGGAGTGAGTCCACTCTGATGAACAGTCTTGTTGTCAAGGACAAGAATCTACAGCCAGAAGGACTAGGTTTGAGTCTAGGCTCCACCACGTACCACCTATGGGAATTTAGGCAAGATCTCCTCTGTGATCCTCCATGTTTGCTGGGAACTTGGTCAGAATGTGAGCCAAGTGTATCATGTCTCACTGGCCTCCCCTAGATGGAAGGACATCTTCCTGTGCCTGTCTTCCTTGCCCTCAAGGCTATCTTTGGGCTCTCTATCTGGACACTGGCTCCTTGCACAATCCCAGCACTCTGGGCTCAGAAGCAATGGGCAATGAGGGTGGGAACACAGGTGGACACTTAGGCCCAGGAAATGGACAAACTGAGTTAGAATCCCAGCTCTGTCATTTATTTGCTGTGTAACCCTGAGTAAGTTGTTCTGCCTCTCTGATCCTGTTTTCTCGCTTATAAAATGAAGACAGAAATAGTACCTCCTTCACAGGACAATTGTTATACTGATTAAGATACTGATTAAGATTTCTGTTGCCTCCCTGCTCCACCCTACCATCTTCAGATCTCTCCTCCTCAACTACCTGGTGACTCCTACAAATGTGCACCCAAAGACTGGATGAATCAACAAAGGCTTGGCAGCAGAGGATATCCAAATTCATCTACATTCCTTAGTGAAGATTAGGTCCCAACATACCCAAGATGGCCTCTGACTACCAGGACCACCAGTCCTAGATTGTGAAGATAGAATTTTTTTTTAATGTACCAGGCATTGTATAAATCAGAATCTCAAACTTCAGAGCAATCAATTCCATGAGGAAATATAAACCCTGAGACATAGTCACTGAGACAAAAAAAAATCTGGATTTGTCTCCAGGTCTGCCTGATTTCAAAGTCTTCCATCTTCAGCACCTTTTGCAGGACACAGGCAGTTCGGCAAGTGCCTTGCTCTGCTGGGGAAGTTCCCCATTTTTAAACCATGGCGGTGGTGGTATGGGGTGGGCTGAAGTCCACATGCTGGGGGCAGGCTGATCTCTGGACCGCTCTCTCCCCTGGCAGAGCTGGGTCTCATGGCTCACCTCTGAGGTTTTTTGAGGTGTAGCATTCAAGTCTTCAAAGTTTCTTGGACAATTCTAACCAGGGGCAGAGTTCTAGGGCTGTGGGTAACACAAACCCTAGCTTCTCAGGCAGTGTGGGTGGCAGAGAGGATGCAGGGACAAGGAGGGGCCTGGAAGGTGGGTGTGACAGGCCAGGGGAGGGTAGCTAAGACACTGGGACTGGCTGGGCGCCCAGGCTGGCTCCTGAGGCACTTTCACAGAGGAGGGGGTGGTGAGTCACCAGCTTCACCCACACCCAGCACCCTGATGGGAGGTGCTGCTCCGTTTGTTGGGCTTAAATAGAAAGTTTCCAGGCCGACCAGGGGAGGAGAGGTCAGCAGCCCTGAGAAGGAAACCGCCTTCAGCCAGGGTCTCTAACCAAATCCACGCTAAGAGGAGGGTCCGCGGGAGGGAAACGCCCCCTCTCACCATCATCCTAGCTCTTTGGCTGCCAAACCAGCCCGACCCTTTGCAGCATCATGGCCTGCGTTTACACACGTCGCCCCTCCACGGGACAGCTGTGCCCGTGGTTGCTGGACAGCTCCCCCTGGGGTCAGCGTCCCACCCTTTCCTCGCCGACTGGTCTTTTCCCTGGGTTCTCTCAAATTTGAGAACCCCAAGGGCCCGGGCGGTACTGGGAATGAAAGGAGGGAGGTGGAAGGCGCCGCACACCGGTGAAGAGACCAGGCCGGAGCAGCACCTTAGTTTCTCCCCGCAGAGGCGCGACCCGGGGATGAGGTGGACAGGCTGAGGGAGATGAACAGCCGCTCTAGCGGCCGGAAGCCACGGGCACAGGCAAGCAGAGGGCTCCGGAAGGAGCAGGCTGCACGGACGACGGTCAGACCGGCAGACGGGACGTAGGCTCCCCCTCGGGAGCGAGGAGGCCCCGGGAGATGGGGGAGTCTGGGTGTGGCCCGACAGATCGGGAGACACTCACATTCGCGGCCATGGTGGGACCCGGCTCGCCGCTCCGCTTCGCTCTGCTCAGCTGGGAGATGAGTTTACGGCAGGAATGCGAAGTTCAGCTACCTTCTTCCTGCCCGAGAGCGGCGAAAATCCGCGCGCGGTCCAGAACTAGGAAGGAGGTGCAGAAGAGTCACCGCCCCAGTTTTTCTGCGTCTGTGAGCCGCAAGGACTCCTGGGAAATGAAGTCCGGGGTCCGGCGCTTTCTCCGCAGCGTTGCAACATGCCGGTACCTCAATGATGCGTCTGCGCATTGCAAGCCATCCTGGGAAATGTAGTTCATACAGCCTGGAGCGTGGTCAAGAGGCGCGCGGCTTGCTGGGAAATGTAGTTCGGATTGCGGGTCTGGTCTGCGGCTCGGAGGGCGCGGAGGCAGGCGCGCGGCGGGCAGACTTGGAGGGGGCGGGTCCGCGCGGGCCTCAGAGCCGCCCGCCCTACCTAAGGAGAGGTCACAACGTGAACCCGCCGCCGCTGTTGCTACTGCGGCTTCTGCTTCTAGGTCTGCGTGCCGGGCTGCAGCCATGTCTTACTGCCGGCAGGAAGGTAGGGAGGGCGGGCTGCCATAGAGACCGGCCTACGAAGGCCAGCAGGGGACACCCGCCTATACAGCCCCCGCAGGCCCCAGAGCCCCCACGACCCCGCAGAGGACTGGGCCCGTAGTATCCTCCTGGGGACCCTCGAGGCGGGCTGAGCGGCGGGGTCGCTTTCCCCATTTTGCAAATGAGAAAACCCAGACTACGGGAAGAACGAGGCTGGCCCAAGGTCACTGAGAGGCTCGAACCCGGAGCTTAGAGGGACTAGCACGTGGGAGAAGTCCTAATGTAGGCCCGAGGGGTGTAAGGAAGTGCTACGCACATTTCTTTTAGCTCGTAATTGGGAATTTATTATTACTACCGCTCTTCCCACACTCCACGTGTTTTTATTTGCATGCACCTTTTAAGAGTCCCGAAAAGTTGCCACACTGGTTGGGCGCAATGCTGGCGTGGTGGAAGGACCACCAACGGCAGCAGTTTTTGAGCCGTTAGTAAGTATCAGACACTGTTCAGGGAGCTCTGTTGGGTTTTCTCACTGATCTCTCAGCGACCTTTATAAATTAGATTCTGTTATTGCCCGCATTTTACTGAAGAGTTAAACTTTTTAAGACATTGGTGAATTGGCTTACCACTGCAGATAAGCCTTGGAGCTGAGGTTTGAACCCTGGCAGTCTGGATCCAGAACTGCAGTGAAATATTCAATGAGGTGTCGCTTAGATTCCTGGGAGCCTTTTGCTGGGAACACCCCTCCTGCATCCCCCTCAACAAAGATGGGTTCACCCTCCTTGCTGCTTCGGTTGTTGTTACCTCTTCCCACTAGGTCAGAAATGTCCTGGCTGAGATTGGTCCCCATATGCTGCCACTAACTGACTTGTTGTCCCTGAGCTACCACCTGACCCCTCCAGTTTCCAGACTTGTAGAGGGGGAAATTGGGTGGCCATTCATTCAGCAGATATTCATGAAGCACTTTTTCTGTGCCAGGTAATGGGGCTAGTGGACACCTAGGAATAAAAGGCTACAAAGTTGAACTCACCCAGAAATTATTTGGTGACTATTCCAGTTCCCTCACTTTAATTCAGGGAATTTATTGCCCAGAGAAGGAGAGGGCCTACGGGGGCCAGGCACAATGCAGATGCCTAGTAAATGTTAGAATTGAGTTCTAACATTTCAAAAGTTAGAACAACTTAATCCAAAATGCTGAGCATTTCCACAGCATCCCACCCTGCTTCTAGAACTCCTTCCTTGGGCCATAAAGCCATAGTACTCACTGCTGTCTCTAATGAGGACTATTTCTATGGATTAATACTTGTGCTGTGAACAGAAGTCCTCTAACCTTACCATTTTGTTAGACTGCAGGCCTCTTGTTTTTTATTTCCTTTTTCTGAGCCTCTAATTGATTTCTTCACTTAGCAAATTATTTTTTAGTCTTTTTGATATACGGTTGTGCAGATAAATAAGGCCCTCCTTGTCCTTGAGGATTTATAGGAGTCATAGGTTCTCTGGGAAGGAGAGGCAATTGTTGCTCTGCCACCAAAGCCTAGATCCCTGTCTTTTCCTGGGTCAAAGGTCTCACTGGAGCACAGTGGTGCCCCACTGGGGTCCTCAGTTGAGGTTTGGTTCTCTCACTAGCACTTTGGTTCCATAATTATCCAAGCAAAAATAATTGTGACCACCATTCAGCTTCAAAGTGCCTGGATCTTGTTCCTTGCCGCTAGTCATTCCCACATTAGGGAATCACTGCTTCACAAATTTGGGTCATATATGAATTATAAAGGACAGAAATTCTCATGTTGGTGCTTAAAATTTTCTTTTACTATGTAAATGTCTAAGAAACCTGCACTTAGGTATAAACATTAGCCTGTCGTCTTAACTAACTGTAAAACCAGACAGATGAATGGGTGAATCTAACCGCACCACTCATCAACAGTGCTGGCAGATGATGTTTGACTGAAACTTACTTGCCCTTGTACAAAGAATATGCTTTAGTGCCAGCCTCATTTAACTGTTTCCACTATCTGATGGCCTCAGCCATTCAGAGCCAGTCTCAGAATGATGAGAGCCCTTCGCTTGCTGCATGCCGTGGTCACTGCAAGTCACGTGGCCCTCCCTGGCTAGAAAGGTGTCATTTCTGTGTTGAGTCCACCTGCATCCCTTTTGCCAACATACGTGATCATTAAAATCTTTTGATTGGAACTCTAAGAGTGTAAGTGGTTATCAATATCTCTACTATGCTTATATCAATATCAGCATTTTTAGATTATCTTGAAAATGAAATCCTAACTGTCTTACTATTTATTTCTCTAGAGAAACTTCATGAAGATTACTAATCTAGCAGGTTACCCCATTAGTTGGCATTCTTATGACTGTTTCTTTCTTTCACAGCTGTATCTGTTGGGAGTAAATAAGACCTGGTGGGACAGGCACCCAGTGGGCGGCATATAAGGTGGCATCCTTGGGATCTTTCAGGCCAGAGTTCATGTTCTTGCTCTGCCTTCACTTTACTGTGTGTAGTTTCTTCTTCCCTCTGGGTCTCCACTTCCTCTGTCTCTGTAAAAAGATAAAGTAATATCCCCTCATGGTATTGGTGAGGATAAAATGAGCAGACAGTTGGAGAAGATTTGAAAAGGATGCAAGTGAGTAAAGATATAATTATGTCCTGTGTGTCCTGTGATCAGTGGTGTAACTGTTCACTACAGGGTTTGTCCTGGAAGGTATATGAGAGGACTCTGCCCTGTGGAAGGGGCCTGGAACATTCTCAATGGGATTGCACCAGGTCTGAGATTCCTGATCGTGGCTGTACATTACAGTTACCTGTGAAGCCCATGAGTGGTACAGATGTGGCAAAAAGGCTGATTCACCTTTTGTTGGTAAGGTCTGGCCAGTTTGGACCCTTTGCCTTGGGTGCCTGAGACTCGGCTTACCATTTAGACTGGACTGAGCTGAGATCTTGGTAACAAAACTGTCAGAGCTGTGCTGAGAAATTTGCACAACTAATCCTGCTTAGCATCCTGCAGATTAATTTCATGTGTTTTGAAAACTGGTCAGATTCGTCCAAGTGCTCCCCCACCCCACTCCTTATGGGAATATCAGACAGATTCCTGCTGTGTGGTTAGCTGATGGCCATAGGTTTTAGGAAAGTGGGGTGCTAACTGCTACAGTGTAGGGGAAAGAGCTCTGGGTGGAGTTGATAGTGAAGTGCCTGCCTCGCCATTGCAACTGGTTGATTGTGAGTGACCACTCTGGGCCTTAGTTTGTTGTATAAATGGTTGAGGGTGATACAACTTTATAGGGTCACAGTAAGGCTAGCTGAAATGAATCCTGGAGTGAACCCATCCTGGTTCAGCCAAAACTGATTTGTTTTTCTGTGCTCACCCAACCTCCCATAAGGAGAAACTTCTGATAAAACATGCATTTGGCACCCACCAGTCTGCTTCCCAGGAGCCTTGGGGCCCTCTGCCTGCCAAGACCAAGATGCTGTGCACATGAAGGGCTGGCTTCCTGCTGCTGCTCCTTGCAGCACCACAGTCCCGACTCTCCCACCCAGCCTGCTAGGTCTAGGTTGGGTGGTGGTTCTAAAAAAGAGTAGAAGTTAATCACATCAGCACTTTGTGGAGCACTTCCTCCTCCGTGCAGTCTTTCCTGGGGCTTGGGAAGCGCCTCCCAGGCTAGTGGGCTGAGGGGAGCTGCACCCTTTTCTCCCATGTCATGAGGGGCCAAGGGATCTCGAGGAGTCTTGGCCAGAGCACTGTTAGACCAGCTGGGTCCTCAGCTTTGCAGAGGCAGGTGACGGACTTTCTCCCCAGAGGGCATCTTGAACAGACTTGCATGACTGCATCGGCTGAGTGGGCTACAGCGGGCTGCAGGCTGCGGGCTGGGCGCTCATGTGTGTGCCCTTCTCACCTTGGCCAAGTGCCCAGTATTTCTGTGCAGCGTGAACCCTGTGGATAAACCCATAAAGGGCTTCAACCGAGTCTTCTGTTACTTTATGCTTCTTCCCCCCAACCCCAGCCATCCTCTCCCTTCCCCCGACCCCCTCCATGAGTGATACCTCCATGAGCTCCTTGTGGAGTCAAGTCTGGCGTTTTCTTCATTCCACCAGTGTTGGCCGGATGCTGGCTGCTTGCAGAGCCGTGCGAGGCATGGGGAGAGGGGAGACATGGCAAATGGATGCAGAGTTCACGGGCTGCTGGGAAATCGTGAGGACAGTCAGACACCATGGAGTTCTGAGCAAGGACTGCTCCTTGTCTGCATCGGTTGGATTAGGGTGTTTTTCACCTCTCACCTGGAGATACACATGGGGGGCAGGTGCCTGACACTTTGTCCACAACCATGGTAGAGTTGTTCCGGCTGCGAGCACTGAGCAGACAGTTGGCTTGCAGATTCCATAACAAAGACCAGAGAAGGCAGTTTGAGGGCCCCCTCACATTGAGATTTCACAGGGCAGTCTCCAAATGTGGTTTGTGAGGCTACTTTGGATTTAGGGGTGATTCACTGCTCTTGAATGAAACATTTCTTCCTCTGTTCTCTAAACACTAGGGAAGGATCGAATTATATTTGTGACCAAAGAAGACCACGAAACACCGAGCAACGCAGAGCTGGTGGCCGACGACCCCAATGATCCGTATGAGGAGCATGGTGAGTGATATAGGGAAAGTCCTTGTTCGCACTTGTCAGGACTGGGTTTTTAGATGCTCGTCTCAGCCGTGAACCATCTCAGGACGGTGAACTTGTTCAGGTGCCAGGGACTGTGCTGAGCTTTCCCACCCTCATTCTCATGCACTTTTCTGGCCATAAGAGTCCTCACTGGAGTTCTCTGCCCCTTCCCTTCTGGGTTTTGGCACTGACCTAAGCTAGTTGGATGCTTAGCAGCAGTTACATTTTGGGGGGAAGGTGTCATTGGATCCCAGAAGTTATTGGTAGATTAAGGTGACAAGGAACCTCCCACTCAGCCACATTACTAGATGGATTTCTGCCACATCTAAAGACTGCTGGCAGGCAGGCACATAAGGAGCCGGAGACCTGGTTCTGTGAGGCGGTGAAGTCATTATTCTCTCATTGTGGTGGTCCACCAAGCCCCTTGCATGGACAGGTCACTCAAGATAGGGGACCCAGGATCTGAACTCTACACTGCAAGTAGGCTGCCAACGTTTGCCAGCTGCCTGCCTGCCAGCACCCAGCTCTGTGGCTGAGACATGTGTGGATTAACTAAGATTGCCAGGATGGCAGAATCAGTGTTCATAGAATCAAAAAGATAGGAGCGCCTTTAAGCTCTCCTGGACTGGTAGGAAAGCTGAGGGTTGGAAGAAGGTGGGAATGGTCAAGGAAGCTAGAATGCCGGGCTTTTGATTGCAGGTTTGGAAACATGCTGCATCTGTGCTTGTCACAAAGCTGAAAATGATTCCATCATTTTGAAAGTGTTTAGAAAACCAGGAAATGCTATTTAGATGCAAACAGGTTTTAAGATATGAAAAGGTGTAAGGTTCAAAAAGTATAGGGTCTGTATAATACTGCAAATGAAAATCCATCTGTAATAACCACCGCCTTACAACATAAATGTATAATTGAATGGTTTGGTTAATACATTTACTATCTCTCTCTTTTTTTTTTTTAAATTTATTTATGCATACAAGAACTGGGGTGTAGGCCAGAGGTATGGGGGTAAGAGGATTCACCAGAGACAGAGTGGGGAGCAGCACAGGTGGATTAACTGAAAAACACTCCCAAGGGAAACAGTGGTCAAGACAGGAGAGGTCTGTTGTGGCATGTGGATCAGCTCCCTGACCAGCTGGGGATCGAACTTGTGCTACAGTGGCTGGTGATAGCTTGATAGCGCTGTGTCTTTAGCCCCTGAGCCACCAGGGAGGCCCTACATTTACTCTTTTTTTTTTTTTTTTTTAAAGATTTATTTATTCATTCATTTTTTTTTATTCATTTATTTAATTATACAAGCACTGGGCACAGTCAGAAGCGCGGGAGGGTGAGAGAATTCTCCAGAGCCAGAGCGGGGAGCAGAGCAGGCAGAAGGACCGAAGTACACTGCTGAGGGGAGCAGCGGGCGGCAGGAGAGGTCTGCGCACCATGTGGGACCCTCCTCCGGTGGCCAGGGAGCAGCTGGGGATCGAACCGGCGCTGCAGAGGCTGCGGGCAACTTCGCAACCCAGCGCTCAACCGCTGCGCCACCAGCGAGGTCCCCTACATTTACTCTTTCTTTAGCTCTTTCATTTTATAAAAATGGAACTGTGCTTTGGTATGCCGCTAGCCTTTTTGCTGTATAACAGGTCTTGGACATCTTCCTGGTCCTTGCGCTGTCCTGAGCTGCTGAGGCAGCCACAGAGCTAGAGGGACTTAAGGGTCAGGATGCATGGGGGTGGGGAGTGCTGATCATTTGTATGGGAGAGGTGCAGAGACTGGAAGGAGAAGAGTGATACCTCAGATTCTTAAGTGTTCTCACTTTCAAAAAGCTTCTCACTAACCGTCCAGGTGATACCCTCTTCTCGGAACGAAGTAGTTTTCAGTGTTCAGTTCTTGGAGCACAGCCACAACACCAGAAGGTGGTATAGACCATTGCTCAGTGTTGCACATAGAGAAAGAGGCTGATGGTGTCTTCTCTCCAGGAATGCAGACATTCAGCCCCATCCAGCTCAAGAGTTAGACCCACAGTCCAGTGCCTGCCAGGCAGCAGTTCATACTTTTTTGTACCTTCTGAATGGCCTGTGAAACTCTGGACCCACAAAGTGGAGACAGTTTTGCTTTCCTGGAGCCTTTGAGAACATCTCTCACATTTTCCTTGCCCATCTTGCTGTTCCAGGGTTGATACTACCAAATGGAGACATTAACTGGAATTGTCCATGTCTTGGGGGAATGGCCAGCGGTCCCTGTGGGGAACAGTTCAAGTCGGCCTTTTCCTGCTTCCACTATAGCACGGAGGATGTCAAGGGCTCAGACTGTGTAGATCAGTTTCGGGCCATGCAGGAATGCATGCAGAAATACCCGGATCTCTATCCCCAGGAGGATGAGGAAGATGAGGAGAAGAAGCCAGCAGAACATTTAGAGGAAACAAATCACAGTGAAGCCCCTGCAACCAAAGAAGAGAAGGGGTCGAGCTAATGAAAGCCATGAGACTCCAGTCCTTCCACTTCAGAGTGATACGAACCTTTTGCAAAATGCCTTTCCATCACTCTCCAAGAACATGTCTTTTCCTGTTGTTCTGTGTACTGTAATGTGCAAAATAACTTATTTTGATCATCAGGGCCCTTGGTCCCTTGACAATACACTGAAAAAAAAAATGGGGTTTTATGTATGTATGTCTCATATAAACTGATCAGCAAATGTAGCTGGCCACTTTAGAATTTTTTTGTCAGATTGCCCTAAATTTTGTTATTTAAAATGACGTGCTAAATAATCTCAGTGAGCAAAAATCATTATCTGGGAGCATCTCTTGTAAGTGAGCTGATTTCTTCTGATTCATCTTTTCACTTGTAGTGGATTTTATACCCCTTTGGGAAATAAAACAGAAACAAAATATCTTCCTTAAAAATGCTGGCTAGTGGCTGTTCCTGATAGAAGAGGCCAGATGATCAGCTCTTATTTTCCAAAATCCATCTTGACAGTGCATATTTGCACTGATCCACAATCCCATTCTCAGTGAAGAGAAAGGCTGGGTTGTTTTTTTTTTTTGCTGTTCTTGTTATTTCTAAGCCCTGCGTTCACACTGGCTCTGTCTCACGTGTTCAGATGCAGTGTTCTTGAGAGGTGGGGACTTACTTGTGACCAGAGTAGCAGCCAGGTGAGGCGAGGCTTGAATTAAGTATTCAATAAACAGGAGACCATGATTTTTACCTCATTTTGAATGTGTTGTTTTTACTAGTTAAAAATACTTTTGATATAAGGACATAAAAGTTATGAAAATTTTAATTGAAATTTCTCTATGAAGATACTGGTTAACCAGATTTGAGTCTTAAAATTTTCTGTGTTGAGGGAGCTCTGGTGAAACCTTTCCCAGAGTGAACCCAAGGACCCCACACTGACAAACCTCATCAGTGTCTACCTCACCTTTTTGTCACATGGGGCATCTTTTATATAGTAAGACAACAATAAATCTTTTTCCCCCCCAAAAAAAAATTTTTTTTCTGTGTGGAGTTCAAAGCCTGCCAATTCTTTGTGAGCAGATGCCTTCCTACAGACATGACTGTTAATCTGTGAGATGGGAAGTCTCGCCATTTGAAGAAAGGGAGCCGAAGCCCTTTCTTGTAACTTGCCTGAGGTAACAGTTAGACCATTTTTAGACTGAGACGAAGTAATGCCTCATTTGTTCACAATATGTTAGTCATCCATGGATACATTAAAAATTGCTTAAAACTTAACACCATGAAACAACAAACACTACCTTATAACTTCTATTGCTCATGAATCTGGGCATAGCTTACCTGGGTCCTTTGACTCATTGTAAGGGCAGGAACAGGCACAGTGCAGGTTTTCTGATCCTATGCAGACCAGGTAAAGGAGGAGTCAGAGTCCTCAGTAGTTTTGCAGGTTTTTTATTTGGGGTTCACCAGGCATATGACAGGCAGGGGTGCTGGCTGGGGGGCTGGGAGGCTGGCAGGCCTGCCAGCCTCCCAGCCCCCCAGCCCCCGGCAAGTCTTCACTCTATCTGGGCTCTCTAGAGTTCGTTCTGCTGCTTCTCGGCTTCTCTCTCGGCTTCTGCTTAGGCTTCTACTGCTGGTGCTGGTGCTGCTGGTGCTGCTGGTGCTGCTGGTGCTGCTGGTGCTGGTGCTGCTGCTGCTGCTGGTGCTGCTGCTGCTGCTGCTGCTGGTGCTGCTGCTGCTGGTGCTGCTGCTGCTGCTGCTGCTGCTGCTGCTGCTGCTGCTGCTGCTGCTGCTGCTGCTGCTGCTGCTGCTGCTGCTGCTGCTGCTGGCATCCCCCCGTGACGCCGCCCTTAAAAAGCACAGTCTCAGCTCAGCTGAATCCCATCTACCTATGCCCACATCCTATTCCAGGTGCCTGCCATCAGGCATGCATTCAGGACAAGGATCCATCATCTATCCTGATGGCGGAAGGGCAGAAAAGCCTGATATTTTCTTTACCCTACACTCATAGTGTCTCACAGGCTGTGATCGAGGGGTCAGCCAGGGTTCTAGTCAAGGCTTGACAGGCCTTCCAGAATCATTCAGCTGGTTTGGGTCAGGATTCAGTTCTTTGTGGGTTTGTTGGATTGAGGGCCTCTCCCTTAGTTCTTGCCCTGTGGGCTTCTCATAGTGCAGCAGGTGGCTTCCATCACGGCAAGCAATAGTGCAAGATGGGAGGCAGAGGCTTTTAGTGAACTAATCTCAAATGACGCTCTATGGCCTTCCCCTGTCATCTGTTAGAAGTGAGTTACAGCCCGAATTCAAGGAGCTGAGTACCAGGAGGCTACAGAGTACACCAGAGAATGAAGTAGCAGCACAGCCAGGCTTTCAAAGACAGTGAGCTGTGAGGAGTTGTGGTCCTGAGGTGTTAGGGAAAACAGTGGCACCTGCAGCCAGGACTTTTAAAAAACCCTACAATTTAGGAGCCAAGAAGCTGGAGTTGCCCAAGTTAGGAGATAACAGCCCCAAGAGGCTACTTTTAGCACAGTTTAAAAAACACATTTTTGGTTTGGATAATTCATTTTAAAATTGCCATTTATCTTTATAAGCAAAAGATATATGAAAAGAATTTTGAAAACACCTGACCTATGTGAAGCACCAGGGAAGCGTTAATTATTGAATATTTATTTATCCCCACTCACTTTGGCCTGGGAGAATAAATATAGAATATTGAGGACTTCATCGCTGGGACGAGGAACAATGGCCATAACAGTGATCTTCTCTGACACACTGTGACCCTTGGACATTAGGCCCTTTCGTTGTCCAGTTTTCACAAGAGACAGCACCAAATGTTTCCTACATTCACCACCCACTCCAGGGAAGCCGAGATAGCTCACAGGGCCTCCTCAATTATCAGAAGAAAGAAATGCCACCTTTTATGTTCTCATTTTTCTAGACCGTGTAGATTAGAGACAATGCCTCCACCATGTGAATGATGTGGGGTTTTCACCTAAAGCTGGAAGGGAATTCACTTGTGCCTTGAAAGACACTTCTAGCTGCTCAGGGGTAGGATCCCATGCCATCAAGTCTCTCTTAATTAATCTTTAATATTTACCCAGAGTTCTGTGATACATGTTAAAAAGGATCACACTGAAGAGCCACACGACCTAAAGTCAAGCATTTTGCTCCATCTTTTTAATGTAATCTATACCTTAATTTTTTTTTTATACCTTAACATTTTTGATCGTTACAGCATTGTGAAAGAGGTCATATTTCCCCCCAGAATCTCCATGTGAGGAGTTAAGAATGATAAAATAAATGATTCTAAAGATTTATTACAATTCTCTAATTTTATCAGCATACATTTCAGAAGGAAGCCAGAGGTCTTGAGGGTCCAAAGTCCTTGACACGTTGCTCATGAAATCAGTGTTCAATCCTTGACAATGATAGAGAAATGCAACTGGCACAGTCAAGGGGACCAAATAGGTTCCCTGAGGGTGATGCACATGCATGTGACTAGGATGAGCGCCATGAGATACCTTTGGTTAAACCAAAGATGCCAAATTCAAGTGCAGAGGTCAGTGCCAGTAGGGTTCATCTAGTCCTAAAATTTCCCCTTAATTAAGTGGGTGTGGGCATATACATTGCCCAGTAAAGGGGAAGTGATATTTTTAAAATTAATATAAGGAGAAAGTATAAATGGACACAAATAACCTTATTCTTGCCAGATCTGTGATATTGTATTCTTGGGTCTTAGGGAAACAAGATGGGGAAATCACCGTTGTCATCATTTTCTTCTTTTGTTAAAGCAAACTCAGTCCCACAGTCATGGCCTCTAATTTAAAATATGCTGACTGCTAGGCCACACGTTTAAGCACTGACAACATTAATTTAAATATTTGAAATTAAAAAAGGGACAAGGTATGTTTTGATGAGAAAATATTTTGTAGGAATGTGAGGTAGAACTCTTTATAAGCCAGTTTGGAACACAGAAACTCATATCCTGAAGAATTTTAAATTATTTCTATGTAAATATCTTCTATTACCCAAACTACAGAGATACTTATATAATATTATAAATTGTATTATGAACACTGCAGAAGCAAACCTAAGTTTAATGAAAATCTAGAGTTAAAACTTACCCTATATAGCATAATAACATGTAGTAAGTAAATGAAAGTCATTTTATTCAGAGAAAGGAATGACAACTTAAAATTAACTGAGTATTTCATATGGAAAAAAATCATCTAATTTTTATGTCATTAAATTCAAGGATAAATATAATAAAAAAATTTCATTGGATTACAGAACTGCTGAACTGTGAGGCTGGCTAGACTGGACCTCAAGTTAGAAAAAAATTCATTACCAAACTCTTTCCAGTGCCTGCCTAGGGCCCCACCCACCACTGGCTCCAAGTGTGTGGTAAACAGGCACTTACCAGAAAGACCTGTGGGGTGACCTACGCATGTGATAAGAACTTGCACAGTTTAAAGGCAAGGATGTTGTTAGCGCATCTCTCTGCAGACCCATAATTTTAGTGTCTGTAGAAAGGTGACAAGATCTGACTGGGGAGGACAGAGCCACTTGTCTCTTCACTTTATTTTCTCCTGGAAAAAGCAATCTCAGAACAAAACTTTTCCACCAGTTCCCTTGCCACATCTGTGGGGAGGGGTCAGAGGTCACTCTAGACAACAAGTTCTCTTATTTTGATATTAAGATCAAATACATTATAACCACTCTGTTTAATGTCTGACTTAAAATAGTTGGATTCCCATATGTATAGTATTGTATGCAGTCTTTTATGATATATAATAGCACGGCTAAGATGAACTTTTCAGAGCTGTCCAACAGAACTTTCTGTGATGAGGAAATGTTCTGTGTCCCATTCAGTAGCCACTTGTACATGTAGCTGTTGAGCATTTGAAATGGGGCTAGTGTTGGACCCACAGACAGTGACAAGTTCTCTAGTGGGCAGTATCCTCTGAGGCTGTAGCCCATCTATGGCCCTGCTATAGCTCTTCTCACAAGTACCCACCTTTGGTACCGAATTTTTGAATGCTACCCCAGGTTCACGAATCATAAGCTTTTCAGATTCCCCATGGACTTACACAACAATATGCTATATACTTGTGAAAATAATTTAGCCTTTTGCTTTTGTTTCACAGAAGGTAAATCTATGAAAATATGCTTCAGGGCCATTTTACAATGCTATGCACTTCATATTTATAAGTCTTGAACTTAAGGAAATATCTGCGTTGCATAGGGAGACTGTTCTGAGTGGACCACTACCAATTCTCTAGTATGAATTTTACACTTGAGCCCTGTAACTCTGGAGATAGCTCCTTGCTTGCTCGAGGGCCATTTGCATGCCTGAAATCCTGTGGGGAAGCATCTTTCAGGCTGGGGTGGACACCAGTCTTCTAATTAAAACCTCAAACAAAATCATCAGGAATCTTATTTTAATTGTAGTTATATTTAACTGCCCTGGATCCATAAGCCCACGAATGGAGAGAAAGTAATTTTGAGAATGTGTTCCTGTGAGGTACTGATAACTTTACTCACTCTGAGGCATTTTTTTTTTCCCTTTTCTGGCATGATAATGAAAAATATGTAAGATGATGTTATCTTGGGGGACTCAGAGACAGGATTAAAATTTCTTCAGAATCTTATGTACAGAGATTGTGAAAATGGTGTTCTACTTTGGTAGCCATTGCTCCTCTCTCTCTAGGCAGGGGCAGAGCTAGGAATATGTGGGACATGACCCTCATAAAAATCTGTCCCTCCATTTTGTTGTTTAAATGAAAAGTAAGATATTAGAGAACAGAGACTATGAACATGACTACTATATTCCTGTTCCCCCTACATGCATGTGATTTTTTTAATCAACTACCTCTGATTTAATTTGCAAAAGAAATATAAATTTATATTGAATATTTAGGACTTACAATTTTTCTCTTTGATTTGGTATTGGTTAATATAAATTTATTACAATATTTTTACATAAATTTATTTCACTGAGTGAATTCAGACCTTGAACCAGTTTCAAATACGAGTTCATTTACGTGGCTTGCTCTCCCAGGGCAGGGTAATGGCACTATAAGTTTCATAGTGCTCCCATTCCTAGGTATGTCTATCTGGAAAATTAGTTAAATACATAAAATTCACCGAGAGTGGCACTAAACATACGTAGGCTGCCTACAAAGCAAGCTGTAAGGAGCTTTTGAAAAGGTCCAATGGTCAAACCAGTTTACAGGCAGCTGAAACTGGCCTCCAGAGAAAGCCCTGAGTACACATCTGGCGCCATCTTCTGTCCACCTTGAGAGCATTACTTCTAAATTAGGAAAATAGGGAGCAGAAGGATGACGATGAAATACACTGGGAAGGGTAAACAGCCAAGTGCTCTAGCAGATCTGGGGAGGGGAGCAAGAGGCAGCTGGGGAAGCAGGCAGGGCCGGCTCTGGAGGAGCCCTGCTCTCCTGGCTCTGAAGGGCTGCCGGTGCACAAGTGATGAGGTCAGAGCACAATTTGGCTTAGGCAGATAGGAGTGGGCAATGGGCAGGGCCGGACACTTGTGGAGTTAGTGTGTGCAAGACTATGCTGACTGCCGAATTCCTGGGTGAGGCCACAGTAGCAGCCACCTCCTGCCCATATTGGCAGCGGCGTGTTCATGTCATATCCACACTGCCTAGGACAGTGCCTCTGTACACGCAAGTTTTTATTTAGAAATAAAAGGGGTGGCATCTGACTATAGAAGAGGCTACATCATAATGGCTATCGAGATGCAAATCCCCCACCCCATCTTCTCCTGACTGATGAACACTGGGAGGCTATCTGACCAGCGCCAAGGCCCTCCCCGACATCTGTGTCACTTTCAGTTCTTGGCCCCCAGAAACCTGCTGCCCCTATCATGTACAAACTCCGGCCTCACCTCTCTGGGCTCCAGGCTGCAGCACCCACCACACAATTCCAGAAAAGCCAGGCCTGCCAAGCACAACCCCCAGGACCCGCCCCTGAGGAACTGGGCCCGGTAAACCCCAACAATAGAGGTAACCTCCAGTCCACTGGAAAATACAAGCACTGCATCACCACACCAGGAGAATCTGAGAAAACCACACTCCGCCTCTCCCTGCCTGGGACCTGCCCCTCAGAGATTCTGACTTAATTCATTGACGGTGGAACTCAGGTATCATTATACCGCATCACCTTTTCTTAATCCTTACGGCAAGTGGGCACGGAGGTGTTTATCTCTCTATTTAAATTGTGGAAACTAAGATCCAGAGAGGTAGGTTTCTTTGCCCAGTCACATGGCAAATCCACCACGGAGCTCGGAACATCTCTGCCATCTCTAAAGAGCTGTCCCTGGCTCCAGAAAAAGGTGACTTCAATAAAGTCGGGGCTACACCAGCCAGTGCTGCTGCCTCAGCCAGCCCAGAAGCCTCCCTTGGGAATGTGTGAGCCTCAAGGGCAGGGCGCCATGTGGCAGCCTGGCGATAAACGGGCCAGGCCAGGATGTGCATCGGAAGCCCTGCCTGCTGGGGGCAGAGGTGTGGCTGGGCCGGGTGAGGGCCGGACAGGGGATGTACTTTTTCCCCAGCACAACAAACTGCAGGCTTCTTCCTCCCCAACCGAGCCCCGCCTGATATGTCAGGCGCAGAATGGGTCACTAGCCATGGACTGGAGGGCTGGCAGTGGGCAGGGACCCAGAACTGGTCCCTGGAGGAAGTCACATGGTGGGGGTCATAGGCCTGACCCAGGAATGGTGAAGGGAGGGAGATATTTCAGGCCTGAAAGGAAGGGCCCGGCCCATGAGATGAATCACCCGGGACAGATTATCCTGAGGAAGACCTTGGGGGTGGGACTGTGATAAGCACCCTCTCTCAAGGTGACTAGAACCCCACAGTCAGCTGGCCAGTGATCATCAAGGCAAAGTGTGACTGCAGCCAGCTTGACTCCCAAGGCAGGAGCTAAAATGGCTCCTCGTCGAGGGCCTGTGACCGCCCAGCACCCTTTAAATTTGACACCATGTATTACCTGTGTCATGAGATGAACAAACCGCACCCTCCTCTCCTCCAACACCTCACCTTCCGCACAGCACAGATGTGTCAGCCGTTGTCTCATTTCGTCAGCCTCCTCTTTCTTCTCATTAGCTCCACATCACAAAAAAGTGGCTTCAGCAGATGCAAGCAGGAAAGTCAATTACAGAGTAATTCTCAGTAAGCTGTCAACCTGACAGCCCCGACTATTGGTGGCCCAGGGGAATCTCTGCCCATGAAGCCACACTGGGCCAGCACCAGGAATCATGGCAGAGAAGCAACCAGGCTTCTTACGGGTGTGGTTGCACATAACCAACCTGATGGAGTTGTTATATCACCCCGTTTTATTACAGATGAGGACATTGCTTCTGGGTTGGGGGGAGGTCAGTCACCTTCCTAACATCACATGAGTAGCTGAGCCAGGACTGGAGGTGGGAGGTGCTGCCCACGCCCACAAGTGCTGTTGAGGGTGTTTATTGGCAGCGCCCCCAGCGTGAGTCCTAGTGCCTCAAAAAGCTACTTTGATTCTCAACTCCTGTTTATGAAACTGAAGGTCTCTGTGACTTTGTCCTCCATCATCTCTGTCCAGATTTACAGACAGGCTCTTTGGGTTTGCTGCTCAACCAGGCAGTCAGGGGGACTTGGGCAGCAGGGGGCTGAGCTGCGCCTCCCAGCCCTTATGCCCCTGTCACTCCTCCCAGTCAGGGGGCTTGGGCCCTGCCCATCCTGCCCCTACCAGGTTGCACAGAATCACCTACCTCATGAAGAGCAGGAAGAGGGCTGCCGTGTGGAGGTCCCCATTCTGGGGGTGGGGATGGAACCAGGTGGGTGTGGGGAAGACAGAAAGGGAAGTTAACTTTTACTAAGCACTCACTATGTGCCAGACACTTGGCCAGATGCTGGGCAAGCAACGGAACCTCTCAACATCTCAGTTTTCTTTTCTGGAAAAGGAAGTTATTAGGAGTAGATGAGATGTGTCCAGTTATTCATTTATCCAGCAACCATCGACTGAGGGCTGACCATGTGCCAGCGTCATTCAGGAGACAGCACTAACCTGGCGGTGGGGAAACAACAAATAAACAAGTCGTGTGGAGTTGGAGGGGCAGCAGTAACTGTTGGTTAGATGAATAAAGCCAAGTGGAGGTGTCTGGTGGGTCCACAAAGGGGCAGAATGAGTGTCAGTGGCTCCCTGAAGGAAAGAAGGGGCCTCTAATCAAACATCTGGGTGAAGACTTTTCCCAAGGAACAAAGAAAGAAAAAGGGCCCATCTGGGCACCGGCACACAGTAGGTGCTCAGTAAATTGGGCGTGTGCACATGGCTTGGCACTTGTCACATGGAGCACCTCTGTGTTGCTTCTGCTCCCAGCTGTGGGATGTGCCATATGGGCCGGTCTCGTCCCACTTGCTCCCATCCTGGCAGAGGACCTGGAGACCAGCACCCCACCCCCAGCAGGAGGACGCATTTCCTTGGGGGAAGCTGCAGGCTCCACCAGCTCAACTCACAGTGAGAGGCCCCCTGTGGAGACTGCAGTGCTGCCTGGGGCTGACTGCTGGACACCCTCAGCATAACTGCTCCCCTCGCCTGTGAACACCCACGTGAGGCTGTGTCCCTGATTAGCTTCCCCTCCACAGGGTGAAGTCTTTAGCTTCTGCTGTAGCCCCAAACAGCATCTGCAAGCTGCTTTCTGCTCCTACACACACCAGATACCCCGGGTCCTGAGGGTGTCACCCGAGTGCTGCAGACCCTCCTCTGGAAGTGCTGGCACCAGGTGAGAAGGCAGGCTGACTTGCAGGACAGGGGCCAGCACAGAGGTAAATGACCCAGGGTTGGGGCCTATAACCTGGCCAATCCTAAGGGGGTTTCCAAGATTGAGTTCTCAGCACATGCCTCCTCTGCAGAGACATGCTCTCCAGCCATGCCCAGGACACTTCCTGCCAAGCCTGTCTGTCACGGCTCCTTATGTCACTTCCTCTGTAGCCGAGACAGAATGAGCACACAGCTTTGCCCTGGTTGCCATGTGTTGCCCAGCAAGCTGGCACTCGCATACCCTCCAAAACAGTCACCCAACAAGGCTACTCAACATTCATGGTAAAGTCCATTTAGCCTCCTCCTGAGCGTGGGTCCCCATGTGGGTCTCTCTTCCCTTCATTCATTATTCAAAAACACTGTGTCCAGCCCAGGGCTGGGTGTTAAGGTGCTGACCCCTGACCTCACAGAGTTCCCACTGGTGTTGGGGCGGCGGAGGTGGGCAGAAATACAGGCTGGGGTCCGTGGCGCTAGTGCTGTGAAGCACAGGCTGGAGAACAAGTGGCGGGGAAAGACCTCTCTGAGGAGGTGACGTTTTAGTGACTCTCTCAAAGACACAGAGCAGGGACAGAGCTGAGGAGAATCTCACGCTCTTGGCTTCCACACAAGCGTTTCTGCCCCATGAACCTTGTCCCCAGCTCTCCTTCATGCTGAAAAAGCCCACAATTTTCAAGAGCTTTCCCTATATGCAAATCCACGGGGCTAAAGGGGGGGGGTGGTAGAGGGAGCTGGCTCCTGGGACTCTCTCCTCCTCCCTGCCCCTCCCAGTAGCTCCAAATACTTTAGCAATACAAGCTTTTTTCCTAGTTTGTGTTGAAGTTTCTTGAGAAGCATAACTGAAGAAAGCCAAAGAATCCTTGTATCAGCATAGATGGGAAGACTTATTATCCCAATCGTGGAGACCCGTTGTAGTGGCAGGATGACACAGTGCAGGTTTTCTATGATCCCAGCAGACGGGGTAAGGAGAAGTCCTGGAGCCCTCAGTGGCTTTTCAGGCTTTTATTGGGGCTTACTGGGTACACAGCAGGCAGGAGTGCGGGGGGCCGGGAGGCTGGCAGGACTCCCAGCCCCCAGCAAGTCTTCACTCTATCTGGGCTCTCTGCTGTTCTCTGGTGGTCTCTGCTTCTCTCGTGGTTCTTCTGGCGTCCCCATGATGCCGCCCTTATAAGCACAGTCTTAGCCCAGGTGAATCTCATTTACATAGGCCCACACCTTATTCCCGGTGCCCACCATCAGGCATGCATTCAGAATCGCAAGGATCCATCATCAATCCTAATGGTGGGAGGGCAGAAAAGCCTGATACTTTTTCACTTACCCTACACCCGTCAACAGAGATGGTTTAAACCTGGACACCAGCAGCACCCACTGGTGACTGTGACCCCCCTATTAATTTAATGTTACAAATGCACTATGTTCCAGTTGATGTTACATGTAGCATCTCAAACCTCACAGTCAGCTTGAGAGGCAGAAACTGTTGCCATCCCCAATTTGCGACTAGGGAACTGAGGCAAGGAGAGGTTCAGAGACTTTCCCAAAACCACAGAGATAAGACATGGTGGAGCCAGAACTTGAGCCCTTCCTTCTAGAGCCCTCATTTCTTTCAGTGTCTGGTGAGCAGCAGAGCTCCCTGCTTAATCCTAAGTATTGCTGCTCTCCCTGGGAGCCAAGCAGCCTCTCCGGCTGTTTCCAGCAGGGGGCACCAAAGCCCCTGGCCCACCTAGCCCCTGCCAGGGGAGGACTTGGTGTTGCTAAAAGTGGAACTGCATCCACTGATGAGAGATTCCCTTCTCTTCCCTTGACTTAGAGAGCACCAGATGGGGAGAAAGCCCTTACATTAGCATGGTGCTGGCAAAGAACTCTCCTCAATACGTCCCACTGAGTCGTGACACAGTTATTCATACCTGGTTCTAGATCTTGGAATGCAGCAGACACCTTTCCCCACTGGGGAAGCTGCTAGTCAAGTGAGAAATTAAATGACCTGGAAATTATTAGCCAGCAAGTTTTAAAATAAAAACAACTGTCCTGGATCATGCAGCTATTAAGTCTATAATCTTGTATTAAGTCACACTTCTCAGTTGATGCAAGCCCCATGCTGAGTGCTGGGGTACAGAGATGATCCTTGTTCCTGTCTGCAAGGAGCTTGCATCCTAATGTGGGGCTGAAGGTGGTGGCTGACTTTGGGTGGGAAGGGCTGTGCCAGGACAGCTTGGGGACCATGGAGCTCTCCCCAGACTAAGATGATCACGGGTGATGAGGATGGTAACAGCAGCGTCTACCGCCTAGTGTCGTTAGAGGAGTAAATGAGTTAATACGCTGGAGTTCTTAATGACACAGTAAGTGCTCCCTAAAGGAAAGGACACTTGTGAGTAGTGCTTTGGAGGTAGAATGTTCAGGCTGGGCTGATAGAGTGCACCTGCAGGTGGGAGCTAGGAGGAGGAGAGGGGGAGGGGAGGAACATGGCCAAGACAGACTTTGTGACTTTTCCCTCCAAGCCCTTGCCTGCTCTACCCTGTCACTCACTGACACCTCCATCCATGCAAGGACTCTGGCCAGCATAGGAGTCACTGGTGATTCCCTCTCTCTATCCCACTTCCTCTGTCCACTGGGTCCCTCCAAGTCCTGTCAGCACTGTGTATACCCCCGGTGTTCTGCCCTGTACCCTACTCCTACCCTGTGGCTAGCTGTGCAATGATTGACCCCAAAATGTTGTGGCACAAGCCAGCCATTTCATTACATGGACAGGTTGGGGGGCTCAGGAATTTGGATGGGGCATGATATATTGGGGATGAATACATAAGCCACCATCCACAGGCTGGGAAGACTTGCTGGCTGGAGTCTCCTTTGCCCACATATCTAGCATCAATGCTGACCTCATTGGGGCCACAGCCTTGGGGCCCTGGAATGGAAAACCTGTGCGTTTCCTAAATGTATGGTAGGGGCTTCCTCACAACATGGCAGCCTCCAGACTACTTCCTTGGTTACTCAGCAGACGCCTTCTAGTCAACAAGGCAGAAGCTGCACTGCCTCCGAAGACCAGCCTTGCCGGTCTTGCAGCATCTCTTCTGTCACACCGTATTGGCTGAAACTTTGCAGGACGACCACCGTTCAGGCAGCGATGGTCCAGAGAGCTCACTTCTCATGGGAGGCATGATTTTTGGGGCCATGTTTCAAACCCACCCAGTCTTCTCTGTTTGGCCTGGCTCTACTTTGACCAGCCCCAATCATGCCCCCCAGTGGGTTCTCCCTAGGCATGCAAAAGGGGCTTTTGCATGAACAAATCAGATGAATACCATTCTTCATATCCTTCAGTGCCCTCCTCTGAAATCCATGCCCTCCATGTGCCCACACAGCTCTGTGGGCTCTCCCCTCCACCTCACTGCTTTCCTTCTTGAGTGCAGAGCCCACATCCCCTGTTGGGGCTCATGTCCACCTCCAAGCTTTTGCACAGCTGTTCTGCTTCCTAAAATTCTGGGCCCTAGCATCTCACGTGCCTCAGGACTCTGCCGGATGCTACCCCCTCAGACAAAAAATAAACCACCCGGTAGGCAACATTGTCTCTCTCATCATTCTTTTAATATCCCCAGTTGTCCCTGTGAGGAGGTCTGTAATCATGTATTTGCACAGATCCGGTCTGTCTCCCTCCCTAGCTCCACAGTAGGATCCGGGTCCTTCTTGGTCCTTCCTGTATCCGCCATGCCCACCATGGTGCCTGGCACAGAGCTTGTGGGATGCTGATGAATGCATGAACAAGGTGTTTCAGGACCGTGTGTGTGATTTAGAAAAATAATTCTGAAGACGAGGGCAGGCCTGATACGGGAAAGTGGGGATGGAGAGAGGGAAGCAGCGAGGGGGAGCCGGAGAGGAGCAGGAGAGTGGTGGCGGCTAAAGTCAGGCACGCCACGTCTCCAATCCGGCTCTGCCACTCACCAGCTGGTGACATCGGCAAGACACTTTCCCATCCCTAAGCCGCAGTTTCTTCAGCTGAAACTTGAGTCCACTAGCACCGACCTAGCTCACCTGACAGTGAGGGATCCGCACCCTTGGGCAGCCGGGATGCGGTCCCCAGCGAGGCCCAGCCGCACCTCCCGCAGGGCCCGCCAGGTGTCGCCTCGAGCGCGCGCCGCGCGGCCCTCCGGGGCCCGCGCCCTCGGGCGGCTCCGACACCCCACTTCTCGTCTCGGTGCCGGGCGTCAGGCTTCAGCCCGACTGTCCGCTAGGAGCGGGATTCCAGAGAAGCCGGCCGACCTGGGCGCCCACCTGTCGCTCCCCCTCGACTACACGGGGATGGGAGAATGTGCTGAGTCAGTTCTCCGGGTCCCGCCAGCAGCCGCGCGGAAGAGGGCGCCCTTTCCGGCAGCAGGACTGGTGAGTCCGGGGAAGGGGAAACCGGGGTGCAACCCACCCTCTTTCGGCTCCGGGCGTTTGGCCAGGTGGGAGAGACGGGGAAACAGGTTGGGTCGCGAAGGCTCTGGGCCGAGCTCTGATGCCTCCAACCTCAGCGTGTCCCTGGCCGTCTCCTCGCCCTGCCACTTGCGAGTCAGGGACGGGTGGGGGTCGAGGGGACTCCCCGAGCCCCCCACCCGGCTCCGCACCCCTGAGCCGGGAGAGGGCGCCGCGGGAGCGCGTGGGGCAAGGCGCGAGCGAGCGCTGGGAGCGGGCGGCCCCGTCCCGTGGGCGCGGGGCGCGGGGCGGGCGCTCCGGGAGGCGGGCGGGGAGGGGCGGGGAGGGCCGGGAGCAGCGAGGGAGGGAGGGGCGGGGCGGGCGGCGGCGCCCCGCACTCCCCGCGCCTCGCACACTTGCTCCGGCCGCTCGCGCGCAGCCCGGCGTCGCCCCGCGCCGCGCTCGCTCCTCCCTCCCTCCTCCGCTCCGAGGCTCCCGCGCTCCCGGCGAGGCTCCGGCGCCAGCGCGCGGACGGGCACCCGGACAGACAGCCCCCCGGACTCCTCGGCCCGTGCCTCCCGGGCGGGCTATGTTGATTGCCCCGCCGGGGCCGGCCCGCGGGAGCAGCAGAGCCCGGCCCGCGGCCCCGGCGGCCAGCGGGGACTATGAACCCGAAAGCGCGGCGTTGCCTGGGCCACCTCTTTCTCAGCCTGGGCATGGTCTACCTCCGGATCGGGTAAGGGCCGCTCGCACCCCTGCACGCGTGTCCCGGCGAAGTTGGCGGGCGCGGGGAGGGGTTGAGCCGCCCGCGAGGGGCCGCCGGCCACCAACTTCCTTGGCTCCTCGCAGAGACTGGGTGGGTGCGCTGCGGGAGCGGCGGGCGCACAAAGGCTCCCCGCAGGCGGGCGCCCCAGGGGCGCGCACAGCTCGGGAGACCCAGGCAGGAGGACCGGCCATCCTGAGCACGTCTGAGTCTGGAAGCCCCCAGAACAGAGACAGGCAGCAGGGACGCTCCAGCTTGGGGTACTCGGAGGAGGGTGGCTGCTGCCGAGGGTCAGCCTCTCCCAAGGACCCTTTGGGCATAGAAACGGCAGGTCGGGCAGGAACGCGGAGCCGAGCTGTGAGCCAGGACCACGGCGGCTCCCAGGGAGCCCAGCGGAGGGGAACTCTACCGAGGCGCGGACGCCGCCGCTCCTGGAGACGGGGCGGTTCAGGAGGCAGGCGGGGCCGGGCTGTGCCGCGGGGAACAGGTACCCAGCGAGAGGGACGTTCGCTCGCAAAAACACAAACTGCTGCCCAGAACCAAGGCACCAACCTAATTTCCGAGGACCCTCAGATTCCCCGAGCCCTTTCTAGGCCAAGGGGACAGCGGCAACCCACCCCCACCCCACACACAAAGGTAGGGCGAGACATGGCCCGAGACACCCAGAGGGACCAGCGCAGAGCCAGCGGCTGAGAGAGGCAGGACCCCGACCCCGAAAACTGGCCACCTGAGGCCATCACCGGGCTCGGCAGCTCGCCGAGTGCCCTCCCCGCTTCACCCCGGCGTTTCTGTGGAGGTGGGGCCTGGGGCAGAGCTCTGGCTGGAAGGTGGGAGGGGGTGGCCGGGACCGTCTTGAATCTGCTCTTGCAGGGCCGTCACCCTTTGTACTTGGGAGATAATGCCTGGGAGCCCGAGCCGGGGGCGGAGGGGGTGGCGGTGCGGGGATTGATAGGGGGTCTGGCAATACAGGGCCACCTTGTCAGGTTTTGCACAACCTGCCGCCCACCCCAGCAGGGAACCTGCCCCCGCTCCTCTTGCGGGGGCAGCTCTCCGCCAGGCTGCGCGGCCGGGGGTGTGCGTGGCAGGTCCTTTGTGTTTTGCCACCACCACGCCTCCCTTTCCCCACCCGCCTCTCTCCACTAGCGTCTCGCAGGTTGCCCGGCCGGGGCGGCGAGCAGGTGCGCCCTGTGGGGACCAGCCAACCGCTTGCCCCCGCCGCGGGCAAAGAAGCCACCGCAGGCGGGAGGTGCCGCCGCGGGGCTCGCGCGCTGCCTGCCTGCCGGTGTATTTTAAGTGTTATTGATTCGCCCGCGTCTGGGTAGATTTGCTTCCCCCCCTGCTTTAATCTTCATCTTGGCCCGCGCCCCGCCGCCCCGCGCGCATCCAGCATCCAGGAAGCTGGTCAGGCTGATTGGCGCTGGCCGCGTGAGGCTTTATCTCCTTTTTAATTAGAAACGGGGCGGAGGGACCGGGGAGGGAAGAGAGAAAGGGAAAACAACAGAAAATAACCTCCCCTTAGCTGCCCTGCCCGCCCGCCTGCCAGACCGGCTGCCGGCGCCACCGGGACTTCATTGGCCCCGGGGCCCAGCTGCCCCAGGGGGAGGGAGCCCCGAGGGCGCCGGCCTTCCCCCTGCGGTCACCCTTAGGGGCGGGGATCAGTCCAGGTCGCGAGAAGGAGCAGCTGGGTGGTTGGGGGGCAGGCCCTGTGATCCCTGGGCCTTGATATCGCCATCTGTAAAATGGGCCCAAAGGGTCAAGAGCCAAAAAGGTTTTGTAATTCCCCAGATGTGATTGGTTCCTACTCACTGGCTGCCACAGTCTTATTTTACTTGGGTAGTTCAAGTGACTCAAACATTGGCCTCATCTAACAATCAGATCTGATAATAATAACTACAACAACAGCACAATTATTGAGGACTTACTATGTGTCTGACACCTTCCAATCACCCTCCATATTTTAACACATTTATTTCTCCCAGGAGCCCTATAAAGTGAGGACCAGTTACCAATATTCTTACCTTAGGGAGGACAGAGATGGGGCTGAAACTAGCCGAGGTCACATGGCCAGGAAGTGAAGGGATTTCTTGGTGGTCTGCTGGGTGTTCGGGGCCTTCCTGACGTGTGCCCAGGATGCCTCTACCCTGGCTTTATCTTTTTGGACCACACTCCTTCTTTTCCTAGTTGTGGCCAACACCCGAGCTCTGTGTGAGTCTCTCAGAGGCTGAGATGGGTGAGCGGGTGTTCTGCTGGGACCAGCTCCTGCTGGCCTCTGGGTATCAAGCGCTGTGAGCCTTGGGGTTCACATATCTTTTCATGATATGTGAAATGATTTGAGATAGGGCGCTTTCTGCCCTGTTTAGGGCTAATATTTGGGGCAGCACCTGTGACTAGCCATGACCCTCAAGAAGTGGGGGCTCTTATTGTAAGCAAAGTGAGGTATCAGGGGTGAAGTCTCCTCTAAAAATACTCTTGATGTATTTAAAGGTATTTAAAGGATTTCACAAAAGGAAGATGGGTCACCTTGGTTATAAAGGGAGGGTTACCTGTGCTGTCAGGATTACCACTGGAGCCTGTTGGGGGTTATCTTGATATTAGGAAATGACCCCACCCTCAGGCCAGATACCCAGGAGTCACACTGACGCCTCTCTTTCCCTTGTACCTCCCTCAACTCCACCCTGCTCATCAGGGTGGCAAGTCTGGTTCACTCCCTTTGCAGCCACCTCCACCACTGCCCCCAAAGCTGCTGCCCCCTCTGAATTGCCTGCTCTCCCTGCTGCTGCCCTGCCCCCCATAGTGATGGGAAGGATAGGTCTATCCATGTCCTTTTTACCACCCTTTGATGCACCTGAGAAAATTCTAGACCTGAGCTAGATCCTCTCCCCTTCCCCCAAGCGACCTGGCTCCATTGGCTTCTGTGGGTTCTTTCTGAAGAACAATGAATGGTGATTGAAACCAAGCTTGTTCCCCTCCCAGGAGTTTGCATTTTTCTGTTCCCTCTACCCAAAATATTCTTCCCCAGCTCTTCCCACAGCTTCTCTGGCCATTCAGGTCCTTGTTCCACTGTCACCTCCTCAAGAAGGCCCTCCTTGAAGATGTGAGCCCTCTCCCTTCCCACTCAAGCCCACCCCTGATTGCCATCACAGCATCCTGGCTCACCTTCTTCACAGTGGGCACTGGTGTCTGCAACGGCCAGTTTCACACTTCATTTGTGACATATGCATGTCTCCCTCCAGGCTTCTGGAAGACAGGGCCTGCCTCTCCCAGCATGGCACCTGGCACATGCAGGTGTGCAGTGTGCATGTGTGCAGTGACTAACTCAGGAAGCTAGGACTCTGGCCCAAAAGGGATACACAAACTCCATTGGCATGCAGGAAGAAAATACTAGAATGTCTATTTACAATTGCTTTTCAAAGTTTCCTTCCTGCACCCTTTTGGTAAAAAAATGTATGTATACATCCAAGAAAATAAATATAACATGTGTGAAGAGTTTTTTTTTTTAAATGAACACAGGTGTGCACACTAGCCCTATTCACCTTTGCAGAGATGTAGAGATGACTCTGACACTGTATCAGGTGTCATTCTGCATAATTTTAAACTTCATCTCAATTGACCCCTATCATAAATACAAGGGAGCTGTCTCCATTCATTTCCCTTCATGCTTCTGACATACAGCATTTTTTTACCTCTCAAAGGAAATCAAGCCTCACTAGTATTAAAGATACACATCACACAAGTGTGATGGATTATAAGTGAGATACATGGGTTGGGAGTGCAGTATCAGAAAGGTTGGGAGAGCCCCTCCTGCGAGTAGTAATGGGGCTAGTGGTCAAGGGTGGTCACCCAAGGAGAGCCTCTCGGTCTTGCCCCCCACCTTGCTAGCCTAATGCTCCCTCTCTCTGTGTCCCCTGCTCCAGCGGCTTCTCCTCCGTGGTGGCTCTGGGCGCGAGCATCATCTGTAACAAGATCCCAGGCCTGGCTCCCAGACAACGGGCGATCTGCCAGAGCCGGCCCGACGCCATCATCGTCATAGGAGAAGGCTCACAAATGGGCCTCGACGAGTGTCAGTTTCAGTTCCGCAATGGCCGCTGGAACTGCTCAGCGCTGGGGGAACGTACAGTCTTCGGGAAGGAGCTCAAAGTGGGTATGTGCTCACCCTGACACCCCATGCCATTTGCCTGCCCTACCCGGAGACCTTACTCTCAGAACCACCTGGGACCCCTCACCTGTTCTGTGAATGGCCCTCAGTGTAGGCTCCTGCAGTACACAGACTTGAAATCAGGTCTTCGCTGAGGAGTTTGAAGCCACGTCACCCCACCTATTTATGGCAAAGTTGAAAACCAGTCACCAAACACTGGCTGATACAGCATTGATGTCATTTTTAAGTTGAAGCCCCAATTTTAAAATGGTCTGTTTCACCTAAAAATACAAATTTCTGGCTTCTTCTTGAAAAATTGGCCAATTTACCAATGGGTTACATATGTGCTCACCTGTTGTAAAGGTGTGATGCTGAGAATGTGGCTTCTTTTAGCTGGAGCCCGTGTAGCCCACTCACGGCCTCAGTCCCCACTGCTCCCTAGTACTACCCCACTCCTTTATATGACTCCCTGTGCTGTATGGGCTTCTGACTTTGAAACCCCTATTTCTTGGGAATGATGTATTACACTGACATGCACACACACGCAGATATACACACACAGACGTGTGCTCAGGGTTTAGGCCCAAGAAATCATGAGAAAAACCTAGGGTAGGGAGAGCAGTGTTGACATTGGGAAGCCTTATTGGTGTGGGGAAGGCTGCGTGTGTATGTCTTCTTGCTTATGTGCATCTGGACTGGGTTGTGGTGGAGAGGACAGAGGTGTGGAACCTGCAGGCTCATGAGCTGTGAACTTCCCTGGAAGTCACATCAACCTCGGGTCTGGAGTGGTTGACCCAGCCTGCTCAGCTGCTTTAAGGGTGCCTGAGTTCTTCGTCTCACTCAGCCCCAACATGAGCAAATCCAATGGGTATTGAAAATATACACCCCAAATCCACCCACTTGTTCGTGTCCTCACTTCCTCCCCAACACCTCTCCGACCTGGTCATCCTATAGGACTATCCTTTGTAACTGAAATCGCACATCACTACCCTGCTTACCATCCCAGGGAGCTTTCCCCTTGCAGCAGAATGAGATCTCAAGGGCTGCCTTCTGCCCGCCTGGCCCTGCCCCACTGGCCTCGTCCTGTGTCCCAAGCGCTGGGAGCTACTCTGGAAGCTCAGCCCTCTCATTCCTTCTGCCTCGGCTCCTTTCCTCAGCTCTGGACCCCTGAGCCCCTGTTCTCTGTGTTCAGCATCCAGGTCTCCTGGAGCCTCCCTATGTAACCCCTCTAAAGCTAAAGTCCCCTCTCACCTGGGCACTGCATCCCACCCCACCCAGGGGGAGGGCCAGCTCCATGCGGGTTGGGGCTCCCCTTCCCCTTCACCCCTGAGTGTTTTCTTCCGCAGCCATCTTGGCAGGACAAACAGCACCATCTCAGTCCTGCAGCGGGTCTTGTTACCTCACCACATTCTGCCCTCCTTGCCATGTTCCCTACTACTCACACCGGGACAGCAGGTTCCCAGGTTCAGGGGGTCAAGGCAGGCCCTGTGGCCTCCTCCTAAGCCGTCTACTGACACACTCTTTGCCCTTCCCCACAGCTTTGTGGTGAGAATTTTGTCTTCCCCTTCTTCTTCTTCTGCCCAACCTCGGCTCACTTTTCAGGTGGAGAACTGAGGCCCTGAGAGAGATGGGGACCGCCAGCCTCACTGGGCGGCAGCTTCCACACTGGGCTGCAGTTTAAATGCCTGAGATCCCCATCTTATGAGCTTCCCTGCAGCACCTGTGGCTGGACAGTGCAACATCTGTCAGGCCAAGTCATAGGTTAGGCTTTTCCTCCCTGTGAATGGAGAGTGAAGGAGTGACAGGACTTGACTTCGGGTTTAGCAGCGTGACTGTAGCTGCTGGGAAGAGAATAAACTGTGGAGAGGCAAGGGTGGGAGTCAGGAGTCTGGTTCTGTCTTCCAGGCAGGGGGTGACAGTGCCTGAGACCTAAGGGATCACTGTGAGATCTTCTTTGGAAATGAACTTCTGGGGCAAAGGGAAACTGACAACCAGAAGGCCATGTAGGAAGGACTTAGCCTGGTCTGCCCAAGCTTTGGTTGTGGTGGCTGTGGGAGCAGAGGAAGAGGAGGTCAGGATGACAGCCTTGACATTCTGAGAAGTCACCTTCCCCTCAAGCCTCAGTTTCCTGAGGTGTAAACATGTAACCTGCTCAAGGACACCAAGAAACAAGGCTCAAATTTAGACTTTCTGGGTTCTTCATCAGTGCTCTAACCCCCACAGGAAGGCCTTTTTCTGGGAATGACCCACCAACAAGGGCTGCCTTTTGGGGTGAGGGATCAGGAGTATAGTCTGATTTAGGGAGCTTGACCATCTCATCCATACTCTGGACAGCAGGGCACATCACCTGCCTTTCTCAGAAGGTCCACCTCACACTTCTGCTGATGTCTCATTGGCCAGAAACTTAGTCATGTGACTATACATAGCTGCAAGGGAAGCTGGGAAATACAGTCTTTCATTCAGAGTAGCCACAACACCAGCTCAGGATTTGTGACTGAGGAAGAAAGAGGAAGGGAAGTCCAGGTGGGCAGCTACCCCTGATGGATTCTGTGCCATGCTGAGATCTGAAGTGCTCCACCCCCTCCTTAACTTCCACTCTGGTCATCAGCTCTCCCTGTGCTTTGTGACTCTCTCTCCTCTCCTGAGTGTTCCAGATCTCATTGCTTAGGTCTGAGGAGAAGGCCATGACTACATATGATGCCAGGCTCTGTTAGAAGCTAGAAATTGAAACCCAATTTAAGCAACCTCAGGTGAGAAGGGGGACTTCTGTAGGTCTATATAATGGGATGTGTAGTCAGGCATGATGCTAGTTTTTAGTATGGCATGAACAGAGGTAGCCCTGGCTTCATCCACCCCACAGCTGCCTCTTGGGCCAGCTAGAAGGCCATTGAAGCTCCATCACCACAAACTCCATGTTAAAATCCTCTAGAAAGGACCTTAGCCTTTCTCTGGTAGCACCTGCAAAAGCCCTAAGGTTTGTCTCGATTGGACCAGCTAATGGGCTTGACTTTTAGTCCTGTGTCCATCCCTAACTAATCACAGTGCCCAAGGACAGCAGTACTTTCGTTGGCCAGGCCTGGGAGCCCCACCCAGGCCATCTTTCAGGGGAGAGAGACAGCTCTCAAGTCTGTCAGTCTGTCGGGCTGCTGTACAAAGAACCTCAGGCCAGGTGACTCAAACAGCAATTCTAGAAGCTGGAAGTCCAAGATCCAGGTGTCAGCAGCTTTAGTTTCTATTGAGACCTCTCTCCAAGGCTTGTGGGATGTCCCTCTTCTTATTGTGCCCACATGGGGCCTTTCCCCGGGGTGTGTCCATGTCCTAATCACTTCCTATAAGAATACCAGTCAGATTGGATCAGGGCCCACCCTATGGTTTCATTTGGGTGTGGTATGTGACGCCACAGCAGCTTTATCAACTGCTACCCAGGCCCTATATTGTCTTTGGGACACAAGAAGTCATTTGCCATACTCCCAGATTTTCCTTTTCTTAAATAATACAGTGAATCCCCTCTGAAACACAACTAGAAGGAGGATGGGTAATTGACATCCACCCTCCTGCACCCGCTATTTGTCCTTTCCAAGTGGAACTTTCTCAGTCTTGTGTTTCCCATTCCTTGCTTGTCTGTGTCTAGTTTAGCATATTACTATATATAAATTATAGAAGTAAATTACTGGGCTTGAGTTGTATTTAATTTTTGTAAAGAAAAGGCATCATACTCTATGCAATTCTTTAGAACTTACCTTTTTCATTCACTAGTAATGAAACTCACTTATTGCTGTTGTTGATATATTTCTGGTCACAACCTAGGACCCGTGCTTTTGGTTGTGGGCCATCTGCATTGTCACTAAGCATTTGCTGTCACTCAAAGTACCACCATGTCCTCCTTGTGCATGCATTTCTCTTGGGTCTATACAGAGGGACTCACTTCCGGTTGTAGGGTATGATATCAACCTGATTTCCACAGTGGCTATGCCAAGGGCCACTCTGTCAGCCAGCAGTGTTGAACCACAGCTTTGCTAACACTTGGGATTATCTGTTTTTGCCTAGCAAATGGGTATAAAGTACTATCTCACTGTCATCTTGAATTGTGTTTCCATGAGAAGTGAAATGGTTGAAATCTCTTACTATATATTTACCAAGTGCACATGTTTATTCCTCCAAGTTATTCACGTTGCCCCTTTCTCTGTTGGACCATGTGTTCTTCACTTGACTGTTGTGGCTATATCACGTGACGGCACAGGGGGCTGGGTTGGGTCAGGCAGCATCCCTGGGAGAGTGGGTTCCTTTGGAGCTTCATGCTCCTGGCTATCATCTCTTCATTGAGGGTCTTTGGGGTCAGGGATTCAGACAGCTCTTCCTCCTACTTGAGCCCATTTGGTCTTATCCACCTGCAAAAGGAGGCATGTCCACCTCCATCTCAGACTCAGAGCCAGGTGGGGGCTGATCACGTGGCTGTTTTGTGGCAGGGCTGAGATGGGCAGTGGCTCCCTGTTGCTGGAGAGCTCTGTCTGTTTGGGTGAGCTGCCAGATCGGAGATCCCCAAGGATGTTGTGTGCTTGTGATCCTCGTCTTGTAGAGGTGCTGTGGGCTGTCCAGCACTGCCTTGCTGATGACCCTGCATAAGCACATTACCTTTCTGACTTGTATTATGGGAGTGCCACACAGCCCACCTAGCCAGGGGGCAAGACCCTAGTACCTGATGGGGTGGGGTTCTCGGGGGACATCTCCTCACTCCTCCTGGGGGGCCCAATTACCCATCATATCTGAAGACGAGCTCTAGGAATGGGGGTTCACGCTCTAGAATTTATTCTTGGTGCACATAGATTGGGGGCATCTGGGGAACAGGGAGAAGCTGTTGGTACTGTTCTAATCTCTGCTCACCGTTTTGCCTCTACATATGAAATACACCCAGTCTGCCCGCTTCTCACACGTCCATGTGTGGGATGGCTCAGACCTCCAGCTCATCAGCCTCCCCAGGAGTTGGTTTGTCTTTGCTGCCACTTCACGGCTCCTGTTTGCTTACATGTGCTGTGCCATGTACTGGTGTGGGCCTGAAGCTACCTGCTCACTTTTTTTCCTGGCTTCCCCATGGGCCAGCTCTGGCCCTTGACCAAACAGGGCTGAAAACAGTAGGGTGGGATTCCTCTCTCCCCATGAGGCGCTCACACCCGCTCCTGGCTCATGCCAATCTTCCTTGCGTTGTGGCTGGGGTTGTTATCAGTGTCTCTCAGCCAGAAGGACTTGGCGGGTATGGGGACAGTCTTCTCCCTGCCCCAACTCCTTCTGGAGCTGCTGTGTGCTGGTGGTGCCTGCCCTCTCCCCGCCCCCGCTGCATGCAGCCTCCGCTCGGATGCCCCTCCAGGAGGCTGTGTCACAGTGGCAAAGTTTCCTTCTTTTTTCTGGCTGATTAACATTCCATTACATATCTGCAGTCATGCATCGCTTACCAGAGGGATACATTCTAAGAAATGCGTCGCGAGTGATTGCATCATAGAATGTATAATCATTTACGCGGACCTGGGCTGGTAGCTGCTGCCGCACCCCGAGGCCCCAGGACATAGGGCCCTCATCCACCTTCACTTATGTGACCTGGGCTTAGGCGAAACAGGCTGTGCAGACCTCATTTCTTGATCCAGTCATCTGCCGTGGACACTCAGGCCATCTCCCTGTCTTGGCCTTTGTGAGTAGCGCTGCAGTGAACATGGGTGCAAGTATCTTTTCAAGATAATGAGGGTCTTTTCCTTCAGGTAAATACCCAGAAGTGGAATCACTGGATCACTTGCTAGCTCTGCTTTCAATTTTGAGGACCCTTCACCCTCCGTTGTGGCTATTCCAGTTTCTGTTCCCACAAATACAATATTTTAATTAGTTTTCCCTGGCTGCCTTTGGTTGAATTCATGTAAGTTAAATGCTCATGGGATCACACACTCCACCTCTCCATTCCCCCTTTTATTCATTTATCCATCCTATAGATGTTTGCTAGAATCTTCCATGTGGTAAACCCTGGTGAGATTCAGATAGATCAGCTATGAGCTCAGGGCTCCCTGTCTGTTGGAGAGATGTGAATTTGGGAGTGAAATGTGCTCTGGGGATCTGGAGGACGAGGAGCAGGCACTGGGCAGATGAGCAGGCAGACTGCAGGGACCTGCCCCCCAGGGGTCACCTGCAATGGGCTGGCCCACAACCCAGGCGAGGAGGATGTGACAGGGAGAGGAGCAGCTGGGAAGGCTTGCAGGTGTGGTCCAGCTGGGAGCCAGAACTATCTGGCTCAAGGGTGTGGGGTGGGAGACTGGAGAGAGATGCTGGGAGCCAATCAAGCCCCTGAGGTTTCATGTGCCAGACTTTGTGTGGCCTGGAGGGGAGATGTCGGGGGATCTTCTCTCCCCTGAGTCAGGGGACAGGCAGGATGTGGGAAGAGAACCAAATTCTTCGTACATACAGAAATTTGCTCTGTCTCCAGCATTATCGCCAACAGAGAATGGTGATTTCCCTCCATGTGCTCCAGGGGAGGGCTACATTCTTTTCCAAATACTCACAACCTCCTGTTTGATACTCCCTGATCGGAATTTTTCCAGGGATGGGCACAGATGACCTGGGAGCCAGGCCCTGGGTCCACCCTCCTCTGTCTACAGGCCGGGTTCTTTGCTGCGTTCCTAGGCTCCCACTCGCCTCCCAGGTCTCCACTTCTCTTGATCACTTTAGCAGCTGCCCTCTTCCCGGATGAGGGGCTGGGCCTGGGTCTCCAGCTGGGATTCGGGCACCTCACAGGACTGGCTCTGGCCTGTCACCATGCAGGGTGGTGGGAGTGGCGCCCAAGCCTGGTGAGCTCGTGACTGCGCGGAGGCCCGGATCTGAAGACCTTTCCAGGGAGAGACAGAAGCAAGGGGCGGGCCAGCTCCGCTTTCTCTCTGCCATTTCTTTATAATACGCCATCTTGCCTGAGCAAAAGATCTATTCTTTCCCCATTCTTGCTTAGAACGCAGCTAACACAGGGCTTTTTGTCTCGTTTGCATTTTTTTTTGCAAGCCTCAGTTCATCCTGGGTTTTAGCTCTCCTGACACTATTCTTTGAGATGAGCCTTTTGTTATAATGTTCTCTTTCCAGCTTTCATATGGTAGACAGCTAGACACACACACCCTTTTACACACATATTCATTCATTCAGTGTTGGGACTTTCTGATAAATAATCCAGGTCCCTGTGACCAAGTGGGAAGAGGCGGATAGTTCAATTCGGCACAAAATGAGGATGGCCGGGGGGCCGGGCCACGAGCCGAGATGGGGGCTCCCAGGAAGGCCAGTCTGAGGGGGAACTTTGCAGCTGTGTCTTGAAAACAAAGCCTCAACTAAGAACTGCTGCTTATTGAACCCTCACCAGGCATGGACCCAGCCTATCATGTGCTTTGGTTTATTTAATCTTCCTAACAACCCGAGGGGCAGGTATTTTATTATTCCTGTTTTAGACACGGGGAAACTGAGACCTGGAGAGGTCAGTTAATTCACCCAAGGTGCTGCCCCTGGGAGGTGGAGCCAGGGTGTGAAACCAGGTTTATCAGCCACCAGGGTCCTTCCTCTCACCAGACAGGTGGGAGAGAAGGGGTGTCTGCAAGCTGAGGGAGCAGCCTGTGCAAGGTGCGTAGGTGGGAGGGCTAGATGGAGACAGTGGCTAGGACGTCAGCACAGCGTCCCGGCCTGTCTGCCAGGAAGAGAGACCCTTGAGTGGAATTGAGGCAAGAGAAATGGGCAGGGATTAGGGGAATCTGTACACACCTCTCCTCTTCTTCCTTCCTGTGAGCCTGCTACCTTAGCCAGACTCAGCCCAGACACTTGCTCCGTGCACCCCCAATTCTATTCTCCCTGTTTTACATCCAAAGTCTCCCTCATTCCTCTGGATGGGGGCAGCCAGATGTGGCATTAGCAACCCGGAAGGGCAGTGAGCCACTGTGTCACAGGGCTGGCAAAAGCAACCCTTTTCCATCAGTATATTTTCCAAATCATCATATATTTCAGCTAGTGTCACGACAGATTGCTCACTCTCTGACCCGTTGGCTTTAAATAGCAAAAGAAAAAAAAAAAACAACAATGCACTTTGTGGTTTCCAGTAAGATACCGTAAATACACCCAGATAATATCCCGGTGCAAGCCATTCAGTGGGCCGCACAGGGCGGTGGAATGGAATCTTTTGGGCAGGCTTGGACATCAGTTTATTTCCTCTTTACCCTCCCGGATCATTATAGAGTAGGAATGCTGGGAGGGCGTCAGCTGGCTCCCCATTTTCATCTCAGTGATAACACCATTTTTTAGAGCACCCCTTCTAGGGGGCCCAGGAGCCTTACACTGAGGTTGGCTTTATCTCCATGGTGACTTGGCAGTGTCCTCTAGGTGGGTCCCATTTCACAGATGGGGAAGCTGAGACTCTGGGAGTTCTGGTTCAAGGTCACTCATCTGGATAAGGAGAAGCTGGATAAGTGAACTCCCTGGAATCTGAGTTCTGAGCTGAAACCGCCTGGGCTTCTGGATGGAAAATTTACCTGGAGATGTGGGTGGATTTAGAGTTAAGGACAAGGTGGAGGAATGAGGGCAGGGAGTCTTCTCTGGGAACAGGAGACCAGGGCTTCTAATCCCCCTGATCTTGCTGAGTCACTGGTGACCTTGGGCAGGTAGCTCAGCTTCCATGAGCCTACTCTTCCCAGAGGACCCCTCAGTGACATGATTTTACTACCTGCTTTCCTCCTCCCAGGAAGGCAAGGCTATGTCTGAATGTGCTACCTCCTAGTTCAGTGCCTGGCACATAGTAGATGATCAAGAAATATCATTAAGTCAAGGAACAGGGTGCAAGCCTTGGTCAAGAGAGCCAAGAGGAGGCCAGAGGTGGATGGAGGTTTTGCCTTTGCTCGTGGCCTGAAGAGAGAGGTGAATGATCAGGGCAGAGAGCAGTCGGGTCTGTTCCTGGAGGGCACATAGTCAGTGATGGCCAGGCCCAGTGCCCACTGTCCTCCAGCCCCACGTGGGAGATCTAGGCGTGTGCCTGGACTAGGGGTCTGCAGGACTGGAGCGAGGACCATGTTCTCGAGGCAAGACAGTGGCTCAGGCTCTGGAGCCGGGCTGACTGGATTTGTTTGAATCTGTGGCAGGTTACATCACCTCTCTGGGCCTCAATTTCCACATCTGTGAAATGAAGCTAATGACCACCTCCATTGCAGGCACGGTGCCAGGAGTGAGTGAACTGATCTCCACTGGGCACGGAGAATAGCTGGGCGCGGTGCACGCTCTGCTTGTTAAGAGCTGTGTGCCATGGAGCGTGCCATCTCATAACAGACCTCTCAGGGCCCCCCTTGCAGAGACCTTGAAGGCAAATGGGATGGCATTCAGGAAATCACACAGCTGGAGGGGCTCTCTCAGGCGGAGAGACGGGTCTTGCTAGAAGCACTGAGCATGGTCAGGGCCCAGGGGGATCTTCTGGAAAGGTGGACTTTGCATCCTGACTGTGCCTGAACAAGTCATCTCTTTGAGCCTCAGTTTCCCCGCTGCTGCTGCTATTTTATAAGGAAACTTTCCTCAGAGTGAGGGGGTGGACTCTAACATGCTTGTTTCCTGAGAGAGATTTTAAGTTTCCAGCCTCCTTCTCTACCTTCTTCCTGCCATCAGACCATGTCCTCAGCCTCGCAAGATGGCTCATCTGACTCCCATGGGTCTTTCACAGGGCTTATTGTTAAGTTTTACTTGATAATCATTGAATGGCATCTCGAGAGAAATAAAGACGTTCTGATATGGTTGCTGCCTTAAGCCAAAGGAGCCTCTCTCAGCCATGACCTTTAGATGCAGCGAGGACCCAGGCAGGGAGGTTGGGTGGGGCTGGGCAAGGACACGGCCAGCTTGGACCCACTATTCCAGCTCCGACTGGTATCTGGGTGGGTGGCCTCAGTGAATCACTTTACCCCTCAGAGCCTCGGTTTCCTCATCCTTAAACTTGTGAGGAATGGTGTCTGTCCACCAGGGCTGTTGTGAAATGCCATGCAGAGCACCAGGCGTGGGTCTGGTGCCTAGTAGGTGCTCAACAGATAAGGCTTTCTTCCCACCTTCCCCCCCCACCCCACCCCCACCCCCAGAAGCAGAGCACTAAACCCCATGCCTCTGGCCCATTCTGTGCTGACACCCTGTGCCAGCCTTGCTGCCTGATCTGGGGCGCTCAGGCCCTGCACCTGCCTGGTTGGAGCCTGCCTACAGGCTTATTGTCCTAAGGAAGACCTGAGCAGCCTTTTTCAGAGCACCTAGCGTGGAGCCTGGCAAGTAACCAGCACTCCCTCAAGGGCACGTGGCTGTTGGCCACTGTTTGGAACTTTCTTTCATCCATTCAGTTATTTATTTGAAAGCTATTTATGGTGCACCTACTGCGTGTCAGGCCCTGGGGACACAACAGGGGACATGACAAACTGCTTTCTAGGAAATTATATTCTAGAGAGCCAGTGGAGGTGGTAGGTGTGGTGTTAGGAACAGACAATAAACAAGAGTCTTAAATGTCAGGAGAGCTGTGCAGAAAACTAAAGTGGCGAGTTTTTCCCTGCACATCCCAGTACTGCCTGTAGGTCATCCCAGCGCCCACTGCCTTTTACTGAAGCACTGTCTACATGCCGAGTGATATTACTTCCATCTGCAGAGGTGGTGTTAACAGATAAGGAAATGGAGGCTCAGAGAGGTTAAGTGACTTGCCTAAGAGCATACAGCTTCTAGCAGGGTGGGAACTGGAACTCAGTTCAGTTCATTCACTCATCCCTCAGGTGTAATGGTAGAGGGGGATTGTAAACAGAGGGAGCAAGACAGATGTGGGTCCTGTCTCTTTGTGAGCCCCAAATCTGGCTGGGCAGATAGATGCTGAATTAGCCTCACCTACTTGCTTTGGGGTGAGGCTGTCTGGTCCCGCAGGGCATCATGGGGTGGGAAGAGGGGAACGGGACTCAGCAGTACTAGCAATAATTACAAAGCAGCTGGGGCCGACGCTCACTGGATGCTCACTATGTGCGGGTTGGGGGGGGCCTTGTCTGCGCCCTGTCCACTCAGTGGCCACGCTGCACGTCCCATAATGCCCACCACACAGAAGAAGAGGCAGAGGCTTAAAGAGGCCTCTTACATGGTGGCTGCAAGCCTAGGGCAGTCTCCTCAGTTGTCAGTGGCTTTAACAATGAGTACCTGGGTCCTGGGGACCTCTGAAGGCAAGAATAATGGTCTCTCAATAACAGGGCGGTAGGGGGCAGAGGTAAAAGCTAGTTTGGCAGGGAGGGGAAGGCCATGGCCCGTATGAGCCTTCACTCTGGCCTGCGGGTCCACCTTGAACTCAAGGGGGTTCAATGTGTCTGGGGTGCAGCTGCTTTCCCCCACCTCGGTGGGTAGCTTGGAGTTATGGCTCAAAACAGAAGCCATTGTTCTGCTGTTGTGCTTTGTTGCTTGTCTGGCCCCGACCACCTGCATCACCTTGCACTGTGCAGGGGCGCAGAGAGACCTAAGGACTGGATTCCATCATCGACTGTGTGGTAGAGCCATTGCACAAAGAATGACCACTGAATGGGCATTGGCTTCTCAGCCCTCCCCATCCTGCCCTCCTCCTATGGAGGAGTCTTCCAGAAAGGCAAGTCTCAGATGACAGGCAAGATGCCTGGACCCTTCCAGCATTTGCATACCCCATTCTTGGTCTAATCAAGGGGACACAGTCTCCTTTCAGTTGCTGGAGCTTGCAAGTACTGCCCCATGCACCTTGGAGTCCTCCCTGGGCACAGTTCTGGGGTCGCAGGGGGTATCCAGAGGTCATGTCTGCAGCTCAGCTCTGCTACCCACCGCTTGGGTAGCCTGGGCAAGTCAGACCTTTCTACTGGCCTTAATATCTACATCTGTAAATGAAAATAAATGGAGACTCCTACTCCTTACCTGGCCTGGACTCGGGGACCTCTTCCTCCAGGGTGCTGCCTTGAACCCCACCCACTCTGGCTATAAGAGCAACCCTGTTTTGAGCTCATGTGGCTGGCACCACAGGGCCCCCTACAGAGCGCATGGTTCATTTTCATCCTGTACAGTTGACTCTGCTCTCAAATCCAGTTTGAGGCCCAGAGAAGCTTAGCGACTGTAGCAGCACTCCTGTACCCTAGCTACTCAGTACCCTCCTGCTCCCACTAAAAACCCCAGAACCATCCTGCAGGGCCCTGGCAAATCCTTCTGGGTAGTTCCCAGTCTCCCTGCAAGACCATTTCCAAACATCTGGGAAGACCTGTGGGAAAGCCGCGTCTCAGCACCTCCTGCATCACCCCATTAAACCTTCCTATTGCTGTGCCTGCTCCTGCACCCTGGCATGGACTGTCACCCTCCTTTCCCCAGCCCCTGCCTCCCCTGTCAGGCGGAGGACACACATATCCCAGGTCCCAGCTTCTCTGGCAATGCTCAGAGTGTAGTGAGGGGGCTACAGAGAGGAGATGGAGATGAACCCCTAAAATAGCAGCTGACACCCACCAGTAACAATCAGGGCCAGAGGACAAGAGTTCTGTGTCAGGCAGCTGCCACGAGCCTGGTTCAGCGCTGCAAAGAGCTTCACAGGACAGACTCACGGTCTTCTGTGATCACCATGAGAAAGGTGCTCTTGCTGTGCACCTATTCTACGGGTGAGGAGGCCAAGACACAGGGAGGGTGGTCAACTGAAAGTCACTGGCATCAGGACCCAGGCCCTGGCTCCGGGGACTGTGCCCATGGTAGGTGTTCAAGAAATGCTATCTGTTGCCAGCTGCTGTGAGCCCTGTGCGCATGCAGACTGGGCCCATGTTGGATGTGGCCAGGAGTCGGTTGTAACAGAGGGGTCCCCTCATCTGACTTTCCACTGTCCAGTTGACTCCCCCAGGGCAGTCGGTGACTGGGGATTGAATGGTGTGCATGTCACAGAGGTGCTCAGGCATCGCTGTCACCCCTAAGATGGGACTTGCTGGTGAGGGTTGGATGCCGTGAGCTCAGCATCCTTCTTAGGCAAGGCACCCTGGGCCTGACCCTCATATCTCTGCTCTTCTCCTTGCAGGGAGCCGGGAGGCTGCCTTCACGTACGCCATCATTGCTGCGGGTGTGGCCCACGCCATCACAGCTGCCTGCACCCAGGGCAACCTGAGCGACTGCGGCTGCGACAAGGAGAAGCAAGGCCAGTACCACCGGGACGAGGGCTGGAAGTGGGGTGGCTGCTCTGCCGACATCCGCTACGGCATCGGCTTCGCCAAGGTCTTTGTGGATGCCCGGGAGATCAAGCAGAATGCCCGCACTCTCATGAACTTACACAATAACGAGGCGGGCCGAAAGGTAGGCAGCCAGGGAGGGGAGCCGGGCGCTGCGGCGGAGGTACTGCCCCTGGCTCACTGTGGCAATGGGTGCTGGCATCCAGGGGCAGGCCATAGGGCTCTGCCTATCACCTCTTCCTGCCGAACTCTGGTCACATTGCTGCCGGTCAGGATTTATGAGGTTGAAAAACCAAACTGTTAAATGAAAAACAAAATGAGAAGAGGGATAGATGCGAACTCTTCTCCTTGAGCCCACAAAATCAGCTGTGAAAACTATAGTGTGGGGAGAGGCTGAGGTGGATTCAGTGGGGTAGACCCAGTGGAACAGCTACCAGGGCAGCCAACATGTCCTTAGTCACCTTAACTAAGATCTGGAGCTCAAAATAAAGGAGATGATTGTTCCCTCTTATACTGCCTCCTTAGCTGCTCCTGAATTCTGGGCTCAGTTTAGAAAGTCAGGGCTGTTCCACAGGATGTTTCTGATGAAGGTGGCTGGGATAGAGAGGGTCTGGCTACCCCACCCCATAGGATTTGGCTGTTTTAGGGAGCAGATGGCTCTGTAGGTCCAGAGAACAGAGTGAGGGCCCATGGGTTGGGGGATGATCTAGAGAAGCAGGGCCTGTCAGCATGCGGACCGGCCGTCCCATAGAGAAGCAGACTGAGTTATAAAAGCAAGAGTGAGCTGCCCATCCCAGGAAGTATTTAAGCAGAGGCGGCTTGACCAGGCACCTCCGGCCACCCAAGTCAGTGCTGCTTGATGCAGGCCGCAACCTGAGGCTGGGAATGGGCTCTGTGAGGGATGAAGTACTCCCAGCCCACCCGGGGACCCAGGCTCGGAGATGTCAGAAGACACGTCGGGGGGCTCTGACACTGGGTGGAGGTCAGAGCCCTGTGATGACAGGACACATGCATGCACCTCTGGGGGCCACAGCACGGCACCCATGGGGTTTGGGCAGGAACGTGAAAGATGAGAACTGGGAATCCACACAGGGCTGCACTGAACCCTGGGTTGCCAGCCCCAGCTCCCTCCCCTGTGGCTTCTCGGGAATGTCTGCAGAGGGTGGGGGTGGGTGTCAGAGCCTCTGGTTTTACACTCAGCTTTCGATGTGCCACCGCATTGTTTTTAAGTCACCACAAGTCACCAGTAACTCAAAAAAAAAAAATGAAAAAGGTGGCCACAGACAGAGGCTTACACGTGTGTCTCCCGGCTGAGGGCAGACGGAGAGTTGTCTGTGTGGGCGACAGACTAGGTGGTCCCGTGCTGCTCAAGTATGTGGCGGCAGGCCAGCCTCTGGCCCTGACCGTGTCAGCTCACTGCTTCCTTATGGTGCTGCACCGCTCGCATGACAGGTGAGGAGGACATGGAAGCACAGAGCGGCCAGAGGGAGGCAGAGCCAGATGCCAGCCCAGCACCCGATTCCCTGAGTTGGCGTCTCTGCACCCCACATGCCCCTGCGGCACAGCTGCCGCGGGCTGCCTGGGTTCAGATCCAGGCTCTGTCACTCATTTCGTCCCAGGAAGGAAGCAGAGTTGGCAGCCTGTCCTCAGCGCTGAGGTCAGGAGGGAAGGAGACGGGGCAGGAGCGAACTCACCCCAGGGCCTGGCACGCAGCTAGCCCTCCACACAGGCGGGTGTGGCTGCCGGTCATGCAAACACGTGTCATGTGGAGGGGAGGCTATCTGGTGAGTGGTGTTGGGGGTAGCTGCACACCCTGGAGGGGAGCAAGGTCTCCTGTGTGCAGGCAAATGGGAGGGATAAACTGGCCCTTCCTCCAGCCTTCTTGGGCTCTCCCACCCTCCTGCCTGCTCTCCAGCCTCCTCCACATCCTGTGTCAGAGCCTTCCAGGCTGCCAGTGAGTCACACAGGCAGGGCTGCTCACCTGGCCTGCCCCAGGAGGATGTCCTGGGGTGAGTGGCAAGGCCCTGCCTGTCCAGTCCTGTGGCTGGGAGCATGTGCCTGGGGCCAGCACCCTCCTGGGTTCTCAGCTGTCGCTCCTTCTGTCTCTGTGGTCAGACCCCTTCTTAGGGTAGAGGTCATAGGTTATAGGCTCCCTCCTGCCCTTGCAGCTCTCACTCCCTGCGGGCAGATGGAAGTGAACCTCCCAGCCTCAGTTTCCTTCTGAAGCTGGTCTCAGCTACCTGGTTGGGGGCACTGTAAGAATGAAAGGTAAGTGTCTAGTCTGGGGTATGAGGGGTGGTATCTTCCAGTGGGGCAGGGTTGATGAGTTATGGCACTCTCGGGTGAAGCAGACTCTGGTGCTGTCAGAGGCCCTCAGACCTGCCCCAGGAGGCTCCATGGAGGGAGGTCTCACTGGGCAGAGAAGAGGTGAAAGGCAGCCCCGGATGGTGTGAGGAGGTGGGGGACCAAAGGCCCAGAGCTGGGAATTGAGGCCAGTTCAGACTGAGTGGTCTGTGGGTCCCCAACGGGTGACAGCAGCTGAGATGCCTGCAAGGTCAGCTGCCAGGGCAGGGACCAAGAGCCCGTTTCTCCTGATCTTCCTATGGCTGCCTCCTCCTTCCCATTCAGGTGTCGGCTCAGATGTCCTCTTCTCAGCGAAGCTCCCCTTTGATTCCTTCCTCACCTTTTCTTGGGTATTGCTTTGTTCCAGGGCTTTCTTCCCTCCTCTGCCATAAGCCTGATGAGGGCAGAGGTCATGTGCATCATTCACAGCTACCCCAGAGTCTGGCACGCAGAGGCGCTCTGTGTATCCAAGGAGTGAACGGCCGAGTCCCTTACGGTTACGAGGAGCCACTGCTGCTTCTGGAGAAGGACAGGGCGGAAGACAGAGTGAGGCTGTGGGTGGGGGGCATGGGGTCTGGGCAGAGTGCAGGCTGGGCCTGACCCGAGGACTCGGCCAGGAGTGGCTCTCCCAGCTCAGGGAACCCAGTGGTGGGAAGCTCCCCACTTGCCCAGTGCCACTCTGGCCAGGGAGGCCCCTTGAAGGTGGCTTTCTGGAAAGCGCTTTAACCAGGCACTCTGTTTTCCAAGCCAAGAGGTGGAATTTGGGATTCCCCACTGTACCCAGGAAAAGCCTGACCAACCACCAGTTCCCTTTGTGACTGGAGGTAGAAACCGAGGCCCAGAGAGGCCTTCTGCTCAGCCAGAGAACAGAAGGAAGGTGGCCTCGCAACCTAGCCTTGGGCTGGCCAGACCCTCACGCCCTTCCGCAGGGTTCCTCAAGGCCCAGTACATGCCCTGGGGTGAGTAGGATCAGTGTACATCAGTGTGCGTCAGTAGTGAGTTCACCCTTATCAGGACTTCAGTTTCCCTGTCTGTCAAATGGGACGATGACGTTCTACTTGTTTGGCTCTCCAGGTCCCAGGTCAGGGTCAGGGCCAGGTGAGGCAGATGGGGGGACCTCTATGATCCTGCTGCACACCATCGATTCGAAGGCATGCAGCCCACCCCAGAACCTCCCCTACAGGCAGCCGTGGGCCCCACGCACGGTGGAGGTAGGGAACCGACAGGCACGAGGAAAGGGCCCAGCCCGCAGCCACTCTTGGCTGAGCTCTTGGAAAGGATCACAGATGTGTTTATCACTGGCTCCCTCACTCCTGCTGTGAGGAGACAAGACTCAACCTGACCGCGGGCTCTGGGGCTTGTTGGCAGCTGGCTGGAGAGTAAAGGAGGGGGCAGGGAAGTCAGGTAGGGGGTGTGTGCACAAGGGGCAGAGGTGGCGGCAGACCCCAGGAGGGGACACCCAGGGCCTATCCTCTGGGCTGCTCCTGGGGCTGTCGGGGAGCCCACCAACTCACCTGGCACATGGGGGAGCATGAAAGTCTCCGGTCTGGGCCCAGCCCAGGTGGAGCCAGGCACTCACCTGCAGATGTGGGCCTAGGGGCTGGGAGGTGGGGGCAGTGCTGCAGATGGGGGGCTTTCCCCTCCCCCTCCCTGTCTCATCAGGGATGCCATCTGCAGGCTCCAATCAGAAGGGTCAGCTGAGAAGAGAGAAGTGGGGGTGCAAGCAGATTTCTTTGGGAGATGATTGTAGAATCCTAGTCTCTATTGGAAGTTGAGGGTCATAATATTTTGGAATGGAAATCACAGGCTGTTCAAGTTGAGACTATGGAATAGTAGCCTCAGTGAGGGGGTACAAATGGGAGGGAGGCAGGCCCAGAAGCATCCGGCTGAAATCTTTGGACGGCAGGATCTCTGTGGTGTCAAGAAACCTCCCCAGGCTTCTGAGTGGTGGGAGGTGAACTAACCACCATCCATGCCTCCATGGCACTCAGGTGAGGGAGAGGCCACTAAGGGGAGCAATCATTATGGTCCAGGGATGCACGACTTTTCGACAGCACTGAACAGGAGAAGTAAATACAGAAGGTGCAGAAAGGAACTCAGAGCAGGGACTGGCTCCCTCCAGAAGTCTGAAAGTCTCTAGGTGAAGAAGAGGCGATGGCTTAGCAGAGCTCTGAAGATTCAGCAGGAGTCCTCCAGGTGCGTGAGGCAGTTGGGAAGGAGGAGAGTCCAGCATGTACAAAACCTGCAGTCCTAAAAAATCATGGTGGGTGCAACTCCGTGCGTCTGGAGAGAGGGGGTCATGGGTGATGAGGCTGGGGACATGCACAGGGCAGGGAGTGGGACCATCCCCTCTGCCACCATTTCTGATGGTGGTGCACACAGTGGGCAGGTCTCTGGCTTGCTTCATAGAATGAAGAAGGCAGGGTGGCAGCTGGTGCCCATCCAGCAGTGGCTTTGGGGTGGCCATGGAGGGGGCACAGCTGTTTAAGGAGGAGAATAGGTTGGGCCTGCCTCGGGTAGCATTTGGGACAGAGGGTGGGTGCCACCCCCGACTGGGCCAGGAACTGGGGTGGGAGGAGACCTGTCTTAGGAGAGATGATTGGGTGTTTTGTTCTATGATAATGGGAGATCCTGTGGGCAGCAGGCAGAGATGCCCAGGGGCCACTGGGTGCCTGGATCTTAATTCTGGAGAGATCTTGGCTGGAGCCACTTTCTGGTGGCCACTGGGGGGAGGTGGTAACAGAAGCCCTGGCATTTGGCAGGAGGAGCCAAGTGAGAAAGCCAGGGAGCCCGGCACCACTCTGGGGACGTTGACACTAGGATGGGGGCTAGGGTAGCAGAAGCAGGGCCACAGAGTGGTGGGGGTGGCCCTTTCGGGAGCTTTACCTACGAGGACCAGAGGAGCAGGAGTGCGCTTTGAGTCGGTCTGCCCTGCCTTGTGCTAGCTCAGGAGTCCTGGCCAGGGGGCTGGGGACAGCCTCTCCCAGCCTCGGCGATGACATTGCATCTGGCTGGCAGGCTTGGGAGGCCTTGCTGGAGCTGAGAGTGAAGTGCATGCGGAGCTCTGCTACCTCCTCCTGGGAGCGTGGTGACTGAGCCCAAGAGAGGCAGCCCTGGGGATGGGGGCCCAGCTGGGATGGGGCTGGCCCCCACTGGAATGTGCCGCTTGCTCCAAGGGAGGTGAGCTCAGGGGGATGGAATTCCACCTGAGCGAGAAGTCACCTCCCAGTCCCTGCCCAGCCCCTTGCTCACGGAGGGTGCCGGTCTTGTCCCTTCCTGCCCTGCCCCGTCTGGTCTGGGTGCTCTTGGAAGCTGGATTCCCACTCTGCCCTGGCCACAGGCAGATCTGCAAGTCAGGGGATACCAGGGGCCCAGCCCCTGGCAATGGGCAGGGCCCAGATAAGGCTTGCTCAGCTATGCTCCTCTCCACAGTCCCGAGGGCCACTTGCATATTTGACCAGATAGAGTGGTCAGTGGTGGCATGTCGAGGGCCTGAGGAACCAAGCCCTGCCTGGCTGGAACCAAGCTGTGAGGAGGCCTTCTCAGGCTGCTGTGGCCTTGATTCCTGCCCAGATCAAGGTGCAGATGTGGGTTCTCACCTCCCAGGTGGAAGGGCCTTCAGCAGGAATTTAAGGGCCTTCAGTCAGGAATGGTACTGGGTGAATGTTGTTCCTCCAGGTCTTTGTTTCTTCCACAGTGGGGCCTTTCGTTCTCAGAAAGGTCTTCCATGCCTGACATATAGGGACGGAGTGGACACAGGGTTCTTAGGGCCATTGGACATCAACCTTGTCTCCAGTCAGCCGCACACTTCTGGAATCTGCCAAACTTCTTCCTGCCTCAGGGCCTTTGTACATACCTTTCTCTGTCTGGAATGCTAGTCCCTCAAATCTTTGCATAACTTGTTCCTTCTATTCTTTGAGGTCTTTGCTCAGATGTCCCCCTCTCAGGGAGGCCCTTGCTGACTCTGCTGCCCTGCAGCCACCTCGGCTCTCCCTGCTTTATTTTCTACATAACTCTTGCCACCGTATGAAATCACTTCACTTTCATGGGTCCTTATGTCTTCATTGCTTCTCTCCCCCATTACAGTGTCAGCACCATAAACACAGGGATGTTGTGGTGGATGTTGTGGATGTTGTGGTAAGTTCGCCACCGCATCCTCTTACGACAGTGCTGGCTTACGACAGTGCTTACGACAGTGCCTGGCTGTTGGTTTATTCAGTTGCCTACTGAAGGATGTCTGGTGTCCAGCTTTGGACTTTCTGTCATGCATGTGTATGTAGAGGATTAGATGTGAACATCAGGCTCCATTTCTCTGGGATAAAAGCCCACGAGGGCATTGTTGGATAGGACGGGGTTGTATGTTTAGCTTGGTATGAAATGCCTAACTTTTCCAGAGTGGCTGTGCCTCTTACACCCCTAGCAGTAATGGACGAGTAACCAGTTTCTCCACGTCCTCTCCAGCATCTGGTGTTGCCACAGCTTTAGTTTTGTCATGCGGGGAGCTGTGTATGTCTTACTGTGGGTCTGCCTGGCATTTCCCTAGCGACCGATGATGAGGGCCGTCTGCCCGTGCACTATGTTGCCAGCTCTAGGTCCTCTCCCGTGGAGTGTCTGTGAATGTCATTTGCCCGTTTCTAATTAGATTATATTTTGCTGCTGAGTTTTGCAATGTCTTGATACAATCTAAATGCTCCTGTTTTGTCAGGCACATGGTTTGCAAATACATTTTTCCTAATCAGCAGCTTATCTTTTCACAGCGTCTTTTAGTGAGTAAGAGTTTTGTTTTTTGTTTGTTTTCTAAGGTGTACTTTTTCTCTCTCTTTCTAAAACTTAATTTGTAAAAAAATTTTTTAATTAATGATGTATCATTATTTTACATCCTAGTTTGTTTTTTTACAATATAAGATTTCTCAGGTGTGGTCACCATAGTTCTCACACCACAACAGCACCCTGAATCCTCCAACATGGGCCATCATGAGAGTACAAGTCTTCGATGTTGTAAGATCCAGCGGTCAGTTTGCCTTGCTAGCAACAGTGCCTTCAGATCATCTAAAAATCTTTGCTCATCCTTAGGTCCTCAAGATTTTCCCCTATGTTTTTTTCCCAAAAGTTTTGTAGTTTTATCTTTTACACTAACTTCCGTATAGTTAATTTAAAATCAACAAAGTTCTCTTTTTAAAATTTTACGATTTTTAATTGTAAAATGTACGCAGTGTAACGCTTTCTATGCTAACCACTTGTTAGCTCACAGTTGGTGGTACCAAGGCCCTTCATCTTACTTTACAACAGTCACCACCACCTGTTCGAGAACATTTCATCTTTCCACACTATAGCCCTGTGCCCTTCATACCAACACCCCGTGCCCCTTAACCCCTGGCTTGGTGTCCATCCTACTTTCTGTCTCTATGAATTTCACTTCTGTAGGGACCTCCTGTGAGTGGAATCCTTTTGTGACCAGCTGCTTTTGCTTAGCACTATGTCCTCAGGCCTCCCTGGGGACCACCATGTGAAATGGCCTGACTTACTTAGTCTTTATTGCTTTTAGGTGTGTTTTAGGTCGAGGTTCATTTTTTGGTCTGGGTATGTACTCAATCTGACAGACCTCACCAGCCCCTACTGGCCACTGGAGGAGAGTCCTCTGAGCAAAGCTGGGGAGCATGTGCAATCATTATAGAACCAGAGGTGCCCCTTCCTTGGGCCCATTTAGTAGTTGGGATACTAACACCAGACACAGGGTATGTTGTGGCTGCACACACCGAGAGAGTGAAGGTGCAGGTTGTGTGCATGAGCCCAGGTCCCCGTAACACCTCCCACCCTGACCTCCCTCTGCTCCCTGTGGCTGGTGAGCGGAGGGAGCTGGACGGTATGCGGTGGCGATGGGAGGGCCACCTGGGACCACCCATTGGGATGACTGGGTCAGGGCGTGAGGGCCCACAGGAAGAAGCCAGAACAGGTCCGAAGTGAAAGCTGTTGAAGAGGCGTCAGAGGGGAACCTGCCCAGGCCCTGGGGGAGGACGCCCATGAGGCTCGAGGTTTTTCCAGTTTTATTGGATGACACAGCAAGGGCAGGGCCTAGCCAGGTCTGGTCAGTGATGCCGTGGTGATAGCAGTGGATGGTGTCAGGGAAGGGAGGGGACCGAGATAGGGAGGCCCTAGGGGTGGGGAACAGGAGCAGGGAAGAGCAGCCCTTCCTGGGGAGAAGGGAAATGCCTGTGGCTCCCAGCTCCATGGAGCCTGGTCCTCATTACCCTGTGCTCTGGGCTGCTGAGGCCACTCCCCACCCCAACCCAGGGTGGACCTAGGTAGCTGGGGGCAGGCCTGGAGGAGGTGCTGGACACCTGCCCTGGGAGGAGCTCAGGGCTCACCATGGGTAGGTGGCCTCAGGGAGCAGTCACTGTCTCCCAGGCACTAAAGGCTTGGGGTGCAGGGGCAGAGGAGAGCAGGCAAGACTGGGAGGGACCCATGAATACAGACATGTATTCCTGTGAGAAAAAACTTCCTGTCAGAAAGTGGGATTAATTGGAGTGCAAGTCCTCATTTGGGGAGAAGGTAGACATGATTCTAACATTAGCACTTGAAATACATATACTTTCATGTGGGAATTAATCCCCATAATAGTCCTATGAGGTTAGCATTCTCCCTTGTTTATCCACTTTAAAATGGGCAGAAAGAGAAACAGAGAGGTTAAGAAACTTGCCCAAGGCCACACAGCTGACAGGTGCTGCCCTGGTATCTGAATCTAAGCATTGGGGTCCAGACTCAGTTCTTAACCACTGAACTTTATCACTGCCCCAGGGGTCTTGGACTCAAGTGTGTTTATCCTCATCCCCAGTTCTCACATCCCATAATTCTAAGATGTTATACTAAGATTCTCAGATCCCCTGTTTTGGGGAACTTGAAGCATCAGCAATCAGCCCTGAAAGGGCCTCAGAATCTGGTGGTTCAGGGGTTATAGAGGATTCAGGTGCTTTGTGTCCCCTCCCACTCTGGCCACTCTGGCCCTGGGACAGTCCTTGGGCCTCCCTCCTCTGCCTGGGAGGTGCACTTCCAGACCAGTTGGAGCGTGTCTGTGGCAAGGAGGATCCTGCATGTTGCCCATCCCCAGCAGGTCAGGGGCCTGGGCTGGGCACATCCGGACAGTGAGATGCCAGGCCACCTGAGGCACGGCTGCCCCAACAGTTCCTGCACTTATTCAGCCCAGTGCAGAGCTCTGCCATGTGGAGTTGCCTTTCCCGTGGCCTTGGGAACCACCTTTGCCCCTCCGGAGCCCAGCCTGGAGCCCAGCAAGCAGTAGATGCTCTCAGGGATGTGGCTGACGTGAATGCTGGGCTGGCATCCAGAGGGGCCAGGCGAGGAGTGGCAGGCTGTAGGGGTCCGTGACTGGTTCACGCAGGTGTGCAGGCTGAGGTGGGACTGAGGCCAGTCTGTCCTGGTGCGAGAGCTGGGCTCCGGCGACCATCCCCGTGCAGCTTCCCAGCTGTGTGGCCGAGTTGTGTCACCGGGCTTCTGTTTCTGCGGGTGTCAGACGTGGCCACTCACAGCTCCCGCGTATCGCAAGTGTTAAATGGACCTAAAGTGCTTATGCTACAGTGCCCGACCTGGTGGCCACATGAGGCTATTCAAATTTAAATGAGCTGCCCCCAAATGAGGTTAAGACTTCAGCTTCTCGTCCACATTGAGGTGTAGGTGGTCATGCATGGCTCATGGCTCCAGTTTTCATTGCCTGGGGCAGAAGGTCTGCTGGAAGGTGCTCCCTGGCCCGGGGGGAGGGGTGGGGTTCAAAAAGTGGGGACCAGGATGGTCTCTGCTGCAGGGCGGGGAAACCAATCCTTTCACCTCCCTGGCCCCCATCTGCCCAAGGAGGGTCTCGGGTAGTGGCCATGTGACTTCTCTTGGAAGGAATCCCCGGTGTGTCTGCTGGCCCTCCAGCCAGGGGCTCATCTGAAACCTGCTGCAGTGGGAGGGAGAAGCATGGTGAGGCCCCAAGAGGCCTCCCAGGTGAGGTGAAGCCGAGGGGCTCAGTTACACCACGGTGAGACCAAGTCAAAAGGCGCCCACCGGGGACAATTGCCGTCTTTGTCCTTCGGAAGGGGACTGGGACTCCTGGGTGTTATCAAATCTGCCGGGATGAGGGGAGGGGAGCCAAGTGGGGGTGGTGAGGAGCAGCGAGGGGTGGGGGCCAAGATGGTCCTCCAAGGAGGCAGGAATCCTGGCCTGGTCAGGTGGAGGGGCAGCAGGCACTTGGCCTAATCCCAGGTATTTACTTGTCCTTTGAGGAAAATCCCAGGTGCTACTAGGTCTCACAAAGGACTCCTGGCCTGATGAAGGGGCTGCGGTAAGGAGTTGCTGTGCAGTAGCAAGGACTGGCATGCTTCCTGGTGCCTTGGCTCTATGGGTTCTGCCATTTTATTTGCCTAGCACCCTTGGGCGGCCTTGTTCACCCCACTTCACAGATGGGCAGGGAGGCCCAGGCAGTACGTGAGCAGACCTCAGGCTCCTGGGCAGTCCCCACCTGATCTCAGCACCCCCAGAACATTGTGGGGAGGGGCCGAGCCCTGGTTCAGCAGGGGGTGGTCGGTGCAACACCAGCACTCAGCTGCTTCGTGTGCCCCTTTTAAGGCTTGACACACCATAGGCCAGCCCCATTCCAAGGGCTCCCGTAAATCACCTCATAGGGAGGGCCTATCGTTGTTATTCCTATTTTGCAGATGAGGAGAACTGAGGCACAAGTGGTCAAGGGGTATGCTGAGGTTGCCCAGGTAGAAATCATCTGAGATTTGGCAAAGGAGAGTGTAGCACACTACAGGACCCTAGAATAGGAGGTCAAACTCTGGGGGTTGGTTTGGATGGGTGGACGGATGGATTTATGGTTAGATAGGCAGATGTTAGAAGATGAGTGGATGGATGGATGGATATTTGGAAGGATACATAGATCTGTTTGGAAGAGTTAGTATGTGGATGGATGTAGGGATGGATGATGGATAGTTATTTGGAAGGATGTTTGGTTGAATGGATGGGTTGGACATTTTCCCAATGAGATCATCAGACCAGTTGAAGGAAAGGGATAGAAATTCATGTAGTCATTCATTCAAATGTTTATTAAATACCTATTTATGTGTCTGGTAGTGCAGTAGGCTCTGGGATTAGATGGTCCTTGCCTTGATGGAGCTGGCATTCCAGAAAGAAAACAGAGGGTAAACTAAAAAGTTGAATATATATGGAACCTACTCTCAGAGTATAATAGATGCTGTAGGGAAAATAAAGCAGGATGGGAGGGCGGAAATGACTGGAGAGGGGCATTTTACATTAGGTGGTAAGCAGGGGACTCTCTGAGAAGGTTAAGTTCTAAACAGGAAGGGAGGAAATGAACTGTCTGGGGAGTAGCATTTGAGAAGGGGAACAGCAAGTACAAGAGTCTGAGGCCAAGAGGTCAGTGTGTCTCTTTCTGAGTGAGCAAGAGGGGAGAGGTCATAAATTCGTGTGTTTGGGAGAGAAGGGCCAGTACGGGGTAGGGATGGGCAGTTCACCTTCCAGGCCCTGGAAGAGGAGAGTGTGGGTTTGTTTCTTAGAAAGCCAATGCAGACTTTGAACCTGGGTTGACTTGTGTCTCGAAAAGCAAGCACCATCTCCTCTGCTCCCCTTCCAGGGGTTCCCAGCCCTGTTCCCTCCTGACCTGTTCGCAGTTGGGAGGCTGTCAGCATTTTACTCATAGATCCCGCCCTCAGGGGTTTACAGCTCACCGTAAAACCAGCCCTGGGCAACATATGGCACCTCAGAGTGATTCACTTGCTCACCATGTCTATATTTACTGCCATTGAATGGCCAAGGGCCATTTTCTTTCTTTTTAAAGATTTATTTATTTATTTATTTATTTATTTATTTATTTATTTATTTATTTATTTATACATACAAGCACTGGATATGGTCAGAAGCGCAGGAGGGTGAGAGAATTCACCAGAGCCAGAGCTGGGAACAGAACAGGCAGAGTGACGAAATACACTGCTGAGGGGAGCACACTGCTGAGGGGAGCAGCGGGCACGGCAGGAGAGGTCTGTCGCGCAATGTGGGACTCTGGCTGGTGGCCGGGGATCGAACCAGCACTGCAGAGGCTGCGGGCAGCTTCGCAGCACAGCGCTCAACCGCTTCGCCACCAGGGGAGGCCCCATGGGGCATTTTCAAAGAGGAAAAGAAGGAGGAATTTAGGGGGAGTTGGTGGAATTGGTTTTGTTGTTTTCTTTGGGTAACACATAGCTTTGCTTTTCAGTTGTTTTCTGGGATTACTACTCAGCCTTTAAACAGTGATTTTTACACTTGCTCACTTGCAAGAGAACTTGGTCCCTGGCTGAATGGCAGTCTTCTCTTGAAAGGAGAAGGAGAGCTGGAGGCAAATGGCACTGTGGAGAGGGCGTGGGCTCGGGCAAAGGATCCCTGCGTAGTGTCTTCTGCTATCCTGGCTGGGCCTGTGGCCGCTCTCCCCTCTCCCTTCTGAAGCCAGAAGCCTGCAGATCTTGGGTCCAGGCCTGTGCGGGGGCTCATGAATCACGTGGGAAGGATGTGTAAGTGCGGCTTCCAACCCGCAGGTCTGGGGTGAGGCCTGAGAGTCTGCATTTCCCACGAGCTTCAGGGGGTGCCAGGCTCTGGTCCTGGGGCCACATTTTGCATAGAAGGATGTTGACCTGTGCTGTCCAATGAAATCCATGTGAGCCACGAATGTAATTGTAATGTTCCTGTTGATAGTAGCCACATCCATCCAGAGAGGTGACCTTAAATTTACTTTGGCCTAATCTGTCCAAATCTTTGTCATTTCAGTATGAAAACACTGAGGTATTTTATTCCTTATTTTCCTGATAATACATCTTTGAAAGCTGCCGTTGCCTTACCCCCTCAGTGCAGACTGGCCACAGTTTGAGCGCTCCTGTGACTGATGGCTCATGCTTTAGACAGCGCGGGTCTCAGGCTGACTTGGATACTTCTGCTGACTCACTCCCGCTGGGAAGTCCATGCTGACCTCGAAGGCTGTGAGCTGGAACTTGTCTCCCAAGAGAGCAGGAAAGAGCCAGCTTTGTTCCCTTGCTGGGTGACCAAGTTGGTTGGTATCTCTGCAGGGACTAGCTCTGCAATACCTTGGAGGCTTCCACTGGGTTCCCTTGAAACCTCAAAGGTGGGCACCTCATGGGCTCTGCTTCAGTTCCTTAGCAACCCTGAGATAGCTTCCTAGCCCCCAGGGGTTGTTCTTAGCTCCCAGTTTTCTTGCTGAAGGACCAGCTCAGAGAGGTCAGGTAATGTTCCCAGTCACCCAGCCAGGAGGTGGCAGAGCTGGGCCTTAGAGGCAGGACTTTGAAATCCTTCTGCTGTAAGAGGCGCCAGCTCCTCTTTGTACATGGCCCCTCGAGGCCCACTGCGCTCCTCAGATGCGCAGGGCTGGAGGAGCCTGGGGTGCTGACAGAACCCCGGTGATGGCTGGAGGGTGGGCGTCAGAAATCACGCAGAGCTTAGTGGACGCTCAGAGCGCTGTCCTCACCACCTGTGGCGACTCCCTGGGGCTTCAGAACAGTAAGAAATGGGTTATTCCTCAACCGCGACCCTTCCTCCTCCTCCTGGGGACTAGGGTGGGGGGCAGGGGGGTGGAGGGGAGGCCCCACCCACCTCACTGGAAACTGCCCTGGGATAGAGATAACCCAGGCTGTTTTTCCCAGTCACTGGCTGGAAAAAGCCTGACTCCACCAGGGGCAGGAAAAGTGATATCTAAAGGGAGGTGTACGTGTCCTCCGAGCTGGTGGTTTGGGGGCAGCATGGAACCTTGAGCCGACTGGTCTCCCCTCCTGGACACCAGCTCCTGCACCCAGACACTGATGAAAAGTGGGGAACTCAAAGGGCTTCACGGGTACAAGTCACCCGGCAGCACCTGGGTAGGTGAGACGGTTTATTGAGGGGGGGCAGGGGCACAGAGTGCTTTAGGCCAGCGGACCTGGCTCCTTGTCCTCCACCCTCCAGAGCATCACCACTTGCTCCTGTATCCAACATCCCTCCCTGGGAACGTCAATCTTGACCTTTAGTGAACTCAGTCAAGGCTCTTCTATAAGACCCCACCATGAAGGAAATGACCATCAGACTCCTGAGCCAGAGTCATTCATTCATTCATTTGTTCATTTGTTCAGTCACTCACCCACTTACTTATTGATTTACTCACTTGTTCATTTGGTAAGTGCTTGCTGAGTGTCCCCTGAGAAGCAGGCCTCTTCTAGATGCCTTCTTCAAAAGCCAAAGGGCAGTGCGTTTCCAAAGCTGATGTGAGGGTGGGGTGGGGAGAGCCAAGCAAGTACCCCAGTGCCCCAGGGTCATAGGACAGGGTGATGTGAGGTGGGCGATGGGGCACTGTGACAAGTCTCCAGTGAGGGGTGCTGTGAGACGCTGAGCTGAAGCTGAGGACTGTGGAGACTGAGGAGAGGTGTCACAGGCAGAGGGAACAGCAGCCCGAGAGGCTCAGAGGCAGGAATGGGCTTGATATGGTTCAGGGGCCCAGTGTGAATATTCACAGAGGGGATCAGCCAGGACTACGGTATGGGGTGCTCGGGCTCCAAGTGTCAGGGCGAGGTGGTGGTTCTCTTCAGAGGCTGTCCCTTGGCCTCGCCTCCTCAGCCGTGCCCCACTGGGTGCCAGGCTCAGCTAGGAGGGGCTGGTGCTGACTATCCCATGGCAGGTGCATCTAGGTGTCCCAGAGTCCCACGCTGGTTTCCTTCCCAGCCTTGGGCCTTCACTGTAGCCACAGCCAATGTCTCTTGTGCACCTGCCCCCACCCCTTGGTTTCTCCAGCCCCCTGAAGGCTCTGTGCAGGCACCCTGGCTACCCTACCTGCACTGCCCTTCCCCCTGCTCATCCAGTCACGATCCCTTCTCACCCTTCTTGACTATGGGTCACCTCTTCCAGGTAGCTAGAAGCGAGAACCCCTCTCTTGCCCCATGGCAGTAAAGGTCTCGTTCTGGCCCAGTCATGTCTATGAAGACTTACTGGCCCAGTGGTCTCCCTTCTACACAGGGTATTTCTTGAGAACAAGGACCTTGTCTGATCATCCTCACCTTACCATCACCCAGCACAGGCTCTGACAGGGAGAGATCCCTGGGTGTTTCTGGAAGAACTGAGTGGATGGAGGATGTTAGTAGGACTTTCTATCCCTACCCCTAATTGGACCACCTTAGGATTTAAAAAAAAATGTATCAGATAGTCAACCATGCCCTACACCAATCCAGTCAGATCCACTGGGATAAGGCCCAGGCATCAGCCGATTCTAAAATCCCTGATTTCCAGAGGTTCTGGAATGAGCCTGATAGACCCAGATCCTGACATTGAGTGTCTAATTCAGTGAGTCCCTCATTCAGCCCTGCATTGTGCGGACCCCCAGGACTCCCGGAAGACCCCTGCCATTGCAGGAGTAGGAAGTACTTGTGGCCCAAGCTCCCAAGGATGTAAGCCCGATGGGGGTCTCTGGTCTGATGGTGTTTATATAACTTTACTGAAATCATTCACATGCTGTATAATCTACCCATCGAAGTGTACACTTCTATGGTTTCCAGTTTATTCAGAGTCATGCCACCTTTACCACCTGCCATTTTAGAACATTTTCATCACCCTGCAGAGAAATCCTATACCAATTAGCAGTCCCTCTCCATTCCCCTTCTCCCAGCCCCAGGCAACCATTGATCTGCTCTGTCTCTATGGATTTGCCTCTTCCAAACATTTCATTTAAGTGGAATCACACAACTTGGCATCTTTTGTATATGGCTTTCTTCCACTCAGTTTAATGTTTTCAAGCTCTAGACATGTGTAGCAGGCATCAGCACCTCATTCCTTTTTAATGGCTGAGTAATATTCCACTGCACAACTATGCCACATTTTGGTGACCCCTTCCTTACTTGGCGGACATTTGGGTTACTGCACCTTTTGGTTCTTGTGAGTGTCTGTGTGCAGGTTCTGTGTGGACACAGTGCTGTGGTCTCTCTCTAGCCCCGTGTTTGTGGTCTTTGAAGTCCATCATCTTCCAGGTTGACCCTGAAAGACCCCAGGTCTCTGGGTCAAGAGAGAAGGCACTTGGGCACTGGTCTGTGGGCCTTTACTCTGATCCTCACAGGGCTGGCCAGGGCCATTCAGGTCAGCAGATGCTGTGGACACTGGCTGGCCTTGTCAGTTGGACAGTTTGTGGTTGATTCATCTCCAAAATGGGTTCATGAGGTCTTTCCCTGGGAAACAGCCCCCCATTCACTCCCTGCACCTGCTCAGGCCTCTGGTCTGTCCTCCAGGTGGCTGCCCGGGGGGCCTTCTCAAATGCCATCTGCCCCTTCTCCCATCAGAGCCTGGGCCTCTGGCTGTCCTCTGTCCACTCTGCCCTCTCAGCCCAACTTGCGCTTTCTTGTCTTTTTATTTAGCCTCCTCAGTTCTGGCCCATTCTCTGTTCAAGAGGCTACCTCACCTCACTTGGCTTCCTCTGTTACTGCTCTTCGGCACACATCCAGCAAGGTTTTACTGAGCACAAACTATGTTCCAAGCACCTGTGCGGGGGACAGAGTAGGAAGTAGAGAGACTATGTCTCTGCCCTTGGGCCTTTTACATTCTACTGGGAGACAGAAACTGTGTGCTATGTCAGATGCTGATACCCACAGGGGGAGCAAAAGGAACCCCTAGGGGTCAGGGAAGCATCCTTGGCAAGGTGAGATGTGAGCAAAGGCCCCAAGGAAATGAGGTGGGAAGCCATGTACAGAGTGGGAAAGAGCATCCCATCAGAGGACAGCAAGTGCAAAGGCCCTGAGGTGGAAGTGTGTCTGTAGTACCAGGGGAACAACAAGGAACATGTTGTGACTGCAGTGAACAAAAGCACAGGAGATGTGGCCCAAGAGGGAGCAGGGGCGGCCAGGGGGCAGGAGAGAGAACCCCATCATTCCCCCTTGTCTTCAACAACCCCAGTGTAAGGCCAATAGTCACCAACATTGCTCTAGTCCCCGCCCTAGCTCCCCCAAACTGGAACGATTTCGGGCAAACTCCAGACATTGTGTTTTTCTTCTGTGTGATCTCTAATCAAGGATTTTTAAAAGAACATAACAATGGTACTATTATTACTCAGAGCAAAATGAACAATTCCTCAATACCATGTAATACCACCGGCTGACTCAGATCTCTCCATTGTCTTAAAAACATTTTCCAGTTGGGTTGTGGGAGGGGAACCCCTGGGGCTGTGACCACAGAAGAGGCGGGTCTGCACTTTCCTTCAGAGCCCCCCTGTGGAGTCAGGCCGACCTCATGTCCTTGAAACAGTGGGTGCTCGGTCCCTCCCCCCCACCCCCTGCCACCCCAAGTATAAGCTTCGAGGGAGCAGGGGCCTTGCTTCTCTCCCTCCACTTGGCCACCAACCTCAGGGCCTAACTGGAGTGGGATTAAATTAACATGTGATGGAAGGTGAGTGAGTGAGTAAAAGGATGGATGAATGAATCCCAAGGCCAATTCACTGATGCTCCAGAAGTCAGGAGGAACATACGGGTTTTTTGATCCATTCCCTCCCACGACCTGCCTTGCCCCTCATGCCATAGCTGGGGTGGCCTACCTCACTCCAGGCCACTGTCCCAATTCCTCTGGCTGGAGCAGCCCCTGCCCCTGAGTCAGCCCAGCTCCCTGTTGGTGAGTAGGCTCCTGGGGGAGGTAGCCGAGCCTATGCAGGAGACACTACAAGTGGCCACTGCCCCTCTTGGGGCTCAGCTGTCCCACTTCTGAACTGGGTTTCTGCTTTCAATGGAAGGGTGGTGCTAGCCCCAGTTTGCAGGTGAGCAAAGCCAAGGCCAGGCCAAGGCCCCACTAGTACTCGCTGGGGCCCTTACCGCCTCCCGACTCCACCTTCTGGGCCCTGCCCTTGCTTGGTACCTTTGAGGTGGTGCACGTGACTGCATGGGACAGGTGTGGGTACACGCATATGTGTCAGCACAGGAGAGGTATGGGCATGGCTGTGTGTCAGGCCAGGGTCCGTGGCATGTGTGGGACACACGTATGTGTTTTGGGGCCCTGAGGGCATGCAGATATGGCTGTTTATGAGCCTGTGGGTCAAGAGGGAGTACGTGGTGTGAGCACGAGCCTGCGTGCTGAGTGGCGATGAGGCAGTGTAGACAAGTGTGGGGCTGCAGAACCATGCCTATGAGGAGGCCGTGTGTGTGCAGGCGGTTACTGGTATACTGGGGGAAACAGGAGCCTAGAAAGAGACAAGTCGGGGTGAGAGGGGGGTGTGTCCAGGGGTCACAGCTTCCTGCCAGGCCTTGAGAGCCAGGCCGCAGAATCTGGGCTTCCACCCCAAGGACACAGGAGCCAGAGATGGTATTTGAGTTACTGTAAACTGGCAGACACTGAACTCAGAAGGTCCTAGGCTAGAGCAGAACTTCTCTCCGATTGGGGCTGGGACTGGTTCGCTGCCCTCAGTGCACAGGGCCGACCTGCTTGCATTCTAGTGGCCCCGTTCTATGGAACGCAGCTTCCCCCCTGCCATCCCCACCCGAGTCAGACAGGAATATTTGCTTGAAGTCAGTGCGTCCAATATGACTTAAAGAATGTGACCAAAGAAGAAAATACTCTAAATGTTTACCAAAAAAAAAAGCTGTTTTTTCCCCTTCTTTCATCTGAGTCGCCCAGAGGAATACAGCTGCAGCTGAATGAAATGCAGCTTTCTGCTCATGATGGATCGACATGCGGGCAGAGGGGAGGGCGGGAGGAGGAGATGCAGGGAGAGGAAGAGCAGGGGAGGAAGAGAGAGAGGGGAGCAGAAAGGGAAAGAGGAGCAGGGGGAAGAGGAGGAAAAGGAGTAGCAAGAGGAAGGGGCGGAGGAGGGAGAGCAGTAGTGGGAGAGGAGGAGCAAGGAGAGTAGTAAGAGGTGGGGAGGAGAGGAGCAGCAGCAGCAGCAGCAGCAGCAGGAGGAGGAGCAACAGGGGGAGGAGCAGCAGGGGAGAAGCAGGGAGGTGGTGGCAGCAGAGCTAGGAGCACAGCCTGCAGCTCACTCAGGGCAGCATTCACCTCTGGGGGTGTGGGGTCCATGCGGCCACTGAACTCCTCATTGTCTGAGGTCAGGGTCTGGAAAGGAACCCCGATACGGACATCATTCTTACACAGAGCATTTCCTGGGAAGGATTTGGGGGAGCTAAGCTGTGAGGAAGCCAGGGAGGCAGCTCTGGGCACCGAGAGAAGTTGGGCTGTGATGTGGGTGCTTCAGCCGGCCCCTGAGCCCGGGACTGGAACGGCCCTTCCGAACCGACCCAGTGGAGGTCGGTGTGGACCTTTGTACCTGGCTCCAGGCAGCCTTTGGGGTGGGTCGGCTGTTCTGAGGTGAGGTAGCTCCATCCTGGGAGGGAGGGCCGTTCCTAGGGAGGCGCCGGGGCCCACTCTGGGCAGCTGGCAGAGAGGGCCTGGTCCTGGAGGAGGGCCCAGTGGGCACCAGCCCATGGCCCATGGCCTGAGGGTGCAGGGCTGCCCGCCCACCCCCTTCCTCAGTCCCACTGCATTTGCCCCCGCCCTAGGCTCAGACTCGCTCAGGGTCCAGAGCGCGTTCCAGTCCTTCCTAGCTGTGCTCCCTCGGGCCCTAGCATCCTCATCTGTATAGCGGGTGATAACCTTACCTGCTTAGAGGCCTGCTGGAGGGATCAGTGACTGCTCAGTGCAGCTTGCAGGCCAGCGGCTGGCAGTGCATGTGTTGGAGTGGCCCAGGGTCCTGCCCCGGTGTGGCTCACATGTGGAGGGAGAGACGGGTGTGCACAGGGGATGGATCAACACTTGAGCCATGGAGCTACCAGGGCCTGAGCCAGTGTTGAGCTCTCTTCTGAGAAATCACCCCACTCTTGTCTGAGACCAACACAAAATGCTCATGTGGCGCCCTAAATAATTTAATGGCCACTCAGACGGTGGCTGCATTTCCTGAGCGTCTCCCTCGACCTGTAGCCTGCCTTTGGCCACTGAGTCCTGGCCTGAAGCCACAGGGTGTGTTCCATGGAACAAGGAGACCGAGGCTCAAGGAGGTGATGGGACTTACCTGGCGCCTAGCCAGGTACTGGTGGGTGGCGCGATCGCAGGTAGAGAGGGACTCAGTGGGCAAATGCCCTGAGCTCACTCTCTTCTCCTCCATTTTCTGGGGCACCCTCTGCGGGTCGGGTCTGACGGGAGGCTGGGGGCTGGAAGCCCCTAGGTGTAGTGTCACAGGTGGGCTTCCTAGCCTGGAGAAGGCCCATAATCACACCCAGGTCAAGAGTCCAACCCGGTGGTGCAGGTGGTTTTGGTCAGGTGCTGCTTAGAGAGGGGAAACTTGGGCGGCCAGGGGCCTGGGAGAGGGAACCGGCAGGACGTGGTGACCATTCTCTAGCCTTCAGTCCCCTTGAATCTGACCCAACCAGAACCTTCTGTGGAAACCCTCCAGAGAGGGCCTTGGTACCCACCATATCTGCCACCTGTTTGCCTGGTGCCGTTTTCCCAGGTGATCCTGTTGACTCAGATTCTTGTTGGAGAAATTTCCAGAACCAGGTCACCTGCTAGGGAGAGGGTTACTGAGAGAGCGCAGGAGTGGCAGCACTAAGGGGTGAGGATGCTTCAGGCCAGGGGCAGGCAGTGTGTGTGGGGAGGGGTGGCCTCTTGGGGCTTCTCAGAGATGCCCTGGGCTCCCGTGCCAGCAGTGCCAGCACAGCCAAGCTTCAGGAGCTGGGGGCAGGGCGTCTACAACAGAACAGGCTTCGGCCTGGAGGAGGGAGGATGAAGGGCTGGCCAGGGCTTCAGAGAGGTTCTCTCAGTACTCACAATGGCCTCTGTGGCTACTGCACTGCCCAGAAATCAATTCCAACCCCAGGGACAGCTGGGAGAATGTGGCCAACTTCAGCCAACCTGGTCCTTCTTGTCCCTGTCCTCCCTCTTTTTTTTTTTTTAAAGAATTTTTTTTTAAAAGATTTATTTATTTATTTATTTATTTATTTATTTATTTATTTATTTATTTATATAAGCACTGGGTACAGTCAGAAGCGCGGGAGGGTGAGAGAATTCACCAGAGTCAGAGCAGGGAGCAGAGCAGGCAGATGGATGAAATACACTGCTGAGGGGAGCAGCGGGCGGCAGGAGAGGTCTGCGCGCCATGTGGGACCCTCCTCTGGTGGCTGGGGAGCAGCCGGGGATCGAACTGGTGCTGCAGAGGCTGCAGGCAGTTTCGCAACCCAGTGCTCAACCGCTGCGCCACCGGGGAGGCCCCCTGTCCTCCCTCTTAAAAATCCCTCCACAGCCTCTTTGTTGCACAGGTGGGGAAGCAGAGCCAGAGAAGGAAAGAGACCTTCTCAGACCCACAGCAGGACTGAGGCAGCACCTCCACCCCACAGCCCTGCCCCTGCCCTGCCTGTACCATGCTCCTTCCAGCATTCATTGAGCTAAATGAGGAAAGTGCACATTTAGGGCCTGTTGTGTGAAACTCCACACCAAGTCTACCAGCCTTTCTCTCATTGTATCCCCTCTGCCCCTTCGGAGGAAAGACTTTCTCACTTAGTTGCAAGTAACAGTTGCTGCTAGAGTGGCTTTGACAATAGAAGTTGACTTTTTCTTGCAAAACTAAAGTCTGGCTATAGTTTCAGAGGCTCAACAATCTCTCTGGGGTCTGAACAGTGTCCATTCTTCCCATCTGCTTGATGTTGTTGCCTTGTCCACTTCAGCTTTTCTTGCCTTTTAATCACAAGATGGCTGCCTCAGCTCCAGGAACTGTATCTCACACCGCAGCATCCAAAGCTGGGAAAGGAGAGGTCCTCTCAGGCCTGTCTTTCTCTCAGGCATTGCTGTATGTTTTCAGCCTCTGTGGTCAGGTCAGGCAGGCTGTGAGGATGGAGAGAGCCACACAGGCAGTGACCTGCCTCTTTAGCCACTTCTGCCATCATGGGCATGTGGAGACCAGAAGTAGGATTTGAACCAGGATTCTTGGGCTCCCTGGCCCAGGGGCAGTGCCCCCTTCCCTGCTACCTTTTGTCACATGGAGACTGATCTGATCCCCTGGGTCAGTGCTCATCACCTGGGGTACAGCTAGCTCTGAATTGACCCTTCTCTGCAGAGAAGCCAGGCTAAGGACCAGCAGAGGGGTCGAGAGGAAGGAAGCAGCAGTGTCCAGCTAACCTAAAGCCGCAGTCTCCAGCCCTCAAGGTCATGGCTTGGGGAGCCCAAGTCCTGGTCCTTGGGCCCCAAAATCTGCTTCCTGTGGTCTGTGACTTGAAACTCGTCAACTGAGGACTGGCTGGGACCTTACCAAAGACGTCTCCACAGCACCGATGGCAGCGGCTGTGCACCAGTTAGGCCTTTTTAAGCTGTGAGGGGCATAAACCCAACTCAAGCTGGCTTGAAAACAAAGGGAATTTTAGTTCCTGGAATTAGGTGGGCCTGGTCCAAGGTCCAGCTTGATCCAGGGCACAGATGCTATTCGCGGGGGCCAACAGCACACAGGCCTCACCCTCTCTGCGTCTCCGCTCTGTTTTCTTAGGTCCTTTCTCAGACCTACATGGTTTTGAGATACCTGTCCATGTCTCTGGGCCTTGCTTTCCCTTCTTCACTCACTGACAGGAAATAACCAACAAATGTTGCCTTCTGTTCACTCTGCATCCCAGGACTCTCTCAGACTACACGGCCGTTCTTAGTCGCCCGCCCTTCCTTAGCAATGGCCGTGTGCTGGAAGCAATGAGCGGCGGGGCTGCTTCGGGGTGGGTGGCCAGGGAACCTCGCCGCAGAGTCTACGTTTCCGGAGCTCCGGAGGCCACCAAAACTTGCTTACCACAGTCACAAAGACAAGGGTGCTGAGCAGAGATCCAGGCTGGAGGGGTCTTGCCGGGGTGGGTGGGGAGCTGCACCCTGGAGAGGGCACAGCAGGGGAGCCCTAACGAGGTGGGAAGCCTTCCTGGGCTGTGTCAGGGCATCAGATTCTCCCCAGGGGCTGCAGGGTGGTGGGGAGGTAACAGGAGCAGTGGAACTCAGCACTGGGAAAGAGCTTTTGTTTTTAAAAATGACACGTACCTCAGAATGCCGGGGAGGGTGATTGGCTCTGGGTCACAGTGTTGCTGCGTGGCGTGGGCTATGTGGGAGTCAAAGGTCACTGTCTGATCTCCCTCCTCTTGGAACCCCTTCCTCCTCCAGGAAGTTCACCCCTGGATCCTCTGGACACACCCAAGAGTCTGGGAGGCCAGGAGGCCAACGTCGATAGTATCTATTTGGTGTTATGAATCAAGGAATTTTCTGGAGCCAAGTTTCTCCTGAGGCCCCTCCCAGGCCCGAGAACCCCAGAATTACCTGCCTGGGGTAATTCTGGACTCTGGGCAGCACCTGGTACTTTGTTGGCACTTCCTGGGGGACCTGTCAGAAAAAGATTGATTTTTCTCCCTCCAGCGGTGCGGAAAATCCTTCCTGCTACTCCAGACAGGTTTGGGGCCGGCTTGGGGAACAGAGAACAGATCGAGAGCAGCCCCGCCCGCCTGGTACAGGAATCCCCCTTGCAAACCTGGCTGCTGCTCCCACACACTCCCAGGACAGATAGCTCATCAACTTCCTGGCAGCCCCCTCTGGTCTGGTTAGCTTGGTGGGGAAGGCTGGTCTCTATTGAGTGGGGTTCTGCTGTCCTGTGACTCCCCTCCATTGGGGTGCCAATTTTGCCCTTGGGACAGATACAGTTCTTGCCACTCACCCTGACCTGAGACAGGCCTGCAGACTGTGTGGGGCAGTGACCAGGACTTCAGAAATTGCCTTCTCTGGCATGTGCAGCTCCAACTCCTTCAGTGGGGTCTCCAGCCCCCTCTACTCTTGATCTGTCGGTTTCTGTCCATCTTCTGGAATGTAGCCCAGTTCTGAAAATCACATAGTACAGTAATCTCCTCCCTGATTGTGGGCACTAGATCTCAGTTAATGTGGCCTGAGGTGGCTGGCTTTTCAGCAGTCTCTTAGTTCATATTGAACTTGGGGTCATCTAAATTTTCCATTCTTTCTTTTTCTCTCCCATCTTTTGCTTCTACAATCTATTTTTTTTCACCAAAATTTATAGGAATTTACTCCACTTCTGATTGATTTCAACCATGTTTTAGTCTGTAAAAGTGACAGCATCATGACTGGGACTCTATGCACATCATCCGCTGTGGGCAACAGAGCTGACTGGGGCCAGATTTCAGTGGCACCAAAAGACTCTTCTGTTCCAGATGCCTCTCCTGGCTGCTCACTGTGCCTGAAATATCCTCACTGTCCTCAGTGCACACTCCCCAAGCCTGGTCCTTCTGGTTCCCTGTCTCAGTGCATGGACCTCTGCTCCTCTCAAGCCCCACAAGTCAACCCTGGTGCCAACAATCCTCCCATGGATTGTTCACCACTGAGCATTGCCAATTTTGCTGCTTCTCTCCCTCTGGCACCACCATCTTTGTCAGGGACACCATCATGTCTAGCCTGGACAAGGGGAACACCCTCCCTCCAGGTCCCATCCTGCTGCTCTGGCCTTCTCTAACCTACTTTCCTCTCTCTCTCGTCGGAGCGATCTTTAATGGTGCCTTTTGGACCTCATCACTCTCCTGTGTGTGGCCCTCAGTAGCACCCTTGGCTTGTTGATGATCCAGATGCTTCCCTGCCCAGAGTGGCTGGCCCTGCTGCCCACAGCCCTCTCCCTCTGCCCCACCACACCTGCCTCCTCCCGGTTCCTCTCGGGGCAGGCACCGCCCCTCCCACCTCTGAGCCTTAGCATGTACTGTTCCCCAGACTAAGATGCCCTTTACCCCCATCCCTCTAAGTCTGGCTGGTTCTAATTGATCTTCCTGCTGTCTGGCTCCTGGTGTGGCCCTGGCCTTCTTGGAGGGAGGGGGCTTTCCTGAGCTGCTCCTCACAGGTTAAATTTTCTTAGTTCTCTGTCCTGCTCCCTTCACAGCACTCACCAGTTTATCATTAGATTTGGGGGAGGTTATTAATCTATGCCTGCTTCTGGCTTGGGTCTATGGGCCTAGAGAGGGCAGGGACAGACCCTGCTTGTGTCATGGTCCTCCCAGCGCCTCTGGGAGGCGATGCCACCTGGCACACAGTAGGTGCTCAGTGCAAAATGATCAAGCAAGGAATGAATGTGCATCTGAGCAGACACACATTAGGTCTTTCTGTCCCTTTACAACTGATCAGCACCTTTTCCAGGCCGGGCCCTCAGGAGTCTCAGCCCCGAGGAGGGTCACAAGTGAGGGTCCCCAGAGCCACAGGGTGAGATGGAGGTTCTGGTCCAGGCTGTCTATTAGGGATGACTGCGGGGAGAAGGGAGGAGAAAGACTGGGCAGAAGTCGGCTGTGCGGCTGGCCCAGTGATGCCTGCTGGGATGTCCGGCAGAGCGGCCGCAGACCAGCCCCTGCCCCTTTCTGTCCCCAGCCACACACACCACCAGGAAAGCTGTGGCTTTCGGTGCTGGGACAGACTGTGAGGCACCCGACAGCTGGAGGCTGTGTGTCCATCCCACTCAGTCTGCTGGGGTGCTGGCGATGACTCCTATCAACTCGCAAGACCTGTCATTAAATATCCAGGGAATTGCGAGTGGATTGCTTAACTACTGGTGGCATCAACTCTGCCATGGTGGGAACACTTGCCCACAGAAATTGGCAAATACTACAAAACAGGGCTTTTGTTTTGTTTTGTTTCTTTCTTTGGATGTGGTTTACCAGCACGCCACCACTTATAGCTGCAAAGCTAGACCTCTCCTAAAGGGGGGGTCTGGGTGGTGTATCTATATGTCCCTACAAAGAAGCTGCCCTGATGGCAGCTGCTGACAGGCAAACAGTTATTCCAGGGCCAAAGTGACAAGTATTCAACAACCATAGAAGTCATGAGAGGGTCACTGACTGCCCTGGCAATCAGGGAAGGCTTTGTGGAAGAGGTGACTTTTCTTTCTGCTATGGTAGTATATCAAAAGGAACAAAATACAATCACATGAAAACATCAGGCTCCCAACTCTCCGAGCCCTGGTATAGGTGCCCTCCCGGGAGGCAGCCACCCTCACCAATATCTCATGTGTTATTGGGTGCTCCAAGGAACACGCAAGCACAAGTCTTCTCTTTCTCACACTAAGAAGCTCATGCTCTGTATATTTTTCTGCATCTGTCTTTGTTCTCTTCACATGTATCTTTCAGACCAGCCCACATTAATAAGTGCAGAGCTGCCTTCTTCTCTCTAACAGCTGTAGAACACCCTGGTTTATAGATGCCCCATCATGTATATAAACAGCTCTCATTGGTGGGTCTTTGGATTCTTTGGATCTTCTGCTATTTCTAATAATACCCCCGTGAGCCTCTTGGTCATCATGCACATTCGAGAGCCTCCCTGAGTAGATGAATTCCTGGGTGAGACTATAATGAAAATAAAGATTGGCTTTCCAGATAAGGATTGAGCCCAGAAGCGAACTCAGAGGGAAGAACACAGGCAGGCACTGGGAAATCAGAAGAGTTTCAAAAAGAGACTGAAGTCCAACAAGTGGGTCAATAGCATTGGCATATCCTTATAATGGAATATTATTCAGCCATGAAAAGGAAGGAAAACTAACACATGCTTTGATATGGAGGAACTGGAAAACATGATGAGTGAAGGAAATAATACACAAAGGCCACATATGTTATGGTTGTGCCTAGAAGAAGCAACTATCTAAGACAGAAAGTGGATTAGTGGATGCCTGGAGCTGAGAGGAAGGGGAGAGGGGGAGAGACTGCTAACGAGTATGAGGCTTCTTTTCAGGGTGGCAAATATGTTCTAAAATTAGGTGGTTGTGATGGTTCCACAATGCTGAATACAGCAAGTTCTCGAGTAACATGGCTTCACCATAGGGCTGAAGAGAGCCCAGCCAGGGCACTGTCTGTGTAGAGCCTGCATGTCCTCCCCACACCTGTATTCATTTCTCAGGGCATCTACTTCCTTCCACACCCCAAAGATGAGCACAGTGGGGCTCATCGGTGTGTCCCAGTTGCCCCGGGCGACGTGAATGCAGATGTGGGGTGCTGTGCCTCACGATGGGAGGGCGTCCCCTCTCAGTTGGTGCTGCCTTGGGTCCCAAGCTGCTGGGCTCGGGTTCCCTGAGATACCAAATGGAATAAGCAGGTTGGAAAAAGAATGAAAGAGAGACCGTATGGTTGTTTAATATTAGAAGTGTGCTGGGCTTGATTTAGAAGGTTGGCGATGCTTTTGTGACCAGAAATAAGACGTTGGAGCTTAGCTTTTATTTATATCAATTACCTTACGGTGAAATTGGGTTTCATTACATGAATTTACTGAAAGTTGCAGTTTCTAAGAGGCTGTTGATGAAGTTGAGAGAGGACTTACTGTTTACTAAAAACCACTGAATTGTACACTTCAACTGGGGCGAATTGTGTGGTGTATAAGTTCTATTGCAATTGAGAAAAAAGAGGTTGTTAATAACAAGTACAAAGTTGCAGGAACCCAAGGGCTGGTGCAGCCCTCTGGGGCTGGCCACAGTGGGACTGTTGCTCCTCAGGGCTGAGGGCCAGGGGCTGGGCTGGGCTCAGGGAGTGTACTCACAGGACATGGAGCAGAAACTGTGATCTTTGATAGGAGACACAGCCACCCACGGTACCCGGCAGGAACAAGCAGGAGGAATAACTACCAGGACTTCCCTCTGCCCCTGGAGCTCCCCAGTGCCTTCTGCGGGGGGCAGAAGCTAGCCCATGGTTGGTGTGTGCCAGACCCTGTTGTGGTCTGGCCAGCATCGGGTGTGCAGCAGGAGAGGGAGTGTGTGGGGTGGTCAGGAGAGACATGTGGAGGAGACCCAGCATGCTCTGTGATCTTATCTAAGCCCTTTCCTTTCTCTGAGCCTCAGTTTTCTCACCTCTGAAATGGAATGAAAATGCCCATCTCTCTGAGGATGCCACCAGGCACCTGTATATGTGAAAAGGCAATATTGTTATAGGACAGGGAGAGGGGCATCCCTGAACCCCCAAGCCTACCTGCTCAAAATAGGTTCTGCCATCTGCCACATCAAGACAAACAATGTAAGACCTTTAATGCAAAGGAACTTTATTTAATACTATTAGTGTGCAATACACAAAAGACAAAGAATATAGTTTCCAAATCAAGCACCCAAAGTTACCCATCCCCTCGTGGGTAAAAGTCCACCCAAACAGGATTGGCCCAAAGCAAGGCCCCAAAGCCTGCCGCCAACTCTAAAGCACCTTTCGGTAGGGACCCATAGAAAAGGGTCAGATGAAACAGCCAGATGAGTCTGGGAGGAAAAGAGTAAAATCAAAATTAATATAAAAGCTGCCATTGTTAACCTCCCCACGGGTCTCTCACCCACGTCTATTTCACCTAGTCCAGGACCAAGAAGCAAGCGTAGTTTCGTCACATGTTTCTCTGTTCCATGTGCCTCCTCCAGGCCTTCTTCTTGCTCTCCATCCTGCTTCCTTCCTTCCCTAGTCTCTTCTTCAACTTTTCCTCCCTGCTCAGCTCCACCCTCCCTTGGGTGGGGCAGGGAATCTGGAACCTCCCCTTTTCCTGGGGAACGCCCTGTTACAATATGAGTATCCGTCCAAGACCAAACTTCACAGACAGAGTCAGAAGTCACCTTGGACATCATTTAGTTTAAGTCCTTGAGTTCCAAGTGGGGAAACTGAGGCCCTGTCCTGGCCGGGGCGGCTGTGATTACACCCAGCTGAGTTAGAGCATAATGTGCTCCCAAGTTTCTCAAAATGCATCATTAGCAGGGCTAATGGGCTGGGTGTCACCTGATCAGGGCCCAATAAATACCCATAGGGCCTCAGGCCATCAGTGGCCACAGGGGAAGAGGAAGGTAATGTGCAGGAGGACACATACTGGACCCAGCCCAGCCCAGCAGCCTGGCTTTCAGCACCCAGCTCCCACAGTCCCCACGGAAACATTTGGTCTCGCAAATACTTCCCATTGTGTCCACCAAAACCTTCCAAGCACTTTTTTTTTTAAAGCCAGATTTACTAAGGTATATGTCACATACCATAAAATGCACTCACTTAAAATGTACAGTTCAAACCTCTTAAATGTATTTGCAGATATGTGCAGCCATCACTGCAATCAATTTTAGAACATTTGTAGTGCTTCGCAAAGAAGACTACACCCTTTAGTGGTCTCTTCCCCTTTCCCTGTCTCCTCCCAGCCCCTGATCTACCTGTCTCCGTAGATTTGCCTTTTGTGGACATTGCATTTAAATGCCATCGTACAATACATGGACTCTGTGACTGGCTTCTTTCACTCAGCATTGCTCTTGGGGTCTGTTCAGGCTGTAGCAGGTGTCAGCACTTGTCCTGCCCGAGGGGTATTCCCCTGTGTGGAGGGACCGCACTTTGTTCATCCATTGATGGACATTTGGGTGATCTCCACTTCAGGGTTGTAAAGCTTGCTGCTATGAACACTAACTTATTAACCTTTATATACATGATGTTTTATTTCTTCGGGGCATATAAAGCCTGCTGGAATAAAGTAAAGCAGGGTATTTTGTGTGACTTATACACAACAGACATTTCTCACAGTTCTGGAGACTGAAGTCCAAGATCAGGATGCCAGCTTGGACATGTTCTGGTGAAGACCAGCTTCCTGGCTCATAGCCTGTGCCTTCTCACTGGTCTTCAAAGGGATCTCTCTGGAGTCTCTTTATGAAGCCCAAATCCCGTTCATGAGGGCTCTACCCTCATGATTTTCAACCCCCCTGAAGGCCCTACCTGCTAACACTATCACATTTGAGGGTTAGGATTTCAACAAGTGAATTGGGGAGCAGGGGATACATACACACATTCAGGCTGTGGTGCTGAATCATTTGTTTTTCACATTTTGAGGAACTGCCAGACTGCTTTCCACTGGGCCCCATTTTACATTCCCACCAGGTGGACATGGTCCCTGTTTCTCCATATCCTCGCCAACTCTTATTAATCTCTGTTTCTCTTCTATTAGCCATCCAAGATGGTGTGAAGGGCTGTCTCATTGTGATTTTGAACTTGAATTTGCCTGATACATAATGATGTTCAGCATCTTTTCATGTGCTTATTGGCCATGGTATCCATATTTTTATAAATTGTGAGATATAGCTAATGTGCAAAACAAGCACACAGACTAGCTATGTCGATTTAAAAAAATAATTGGTAAGCAACCATAGCAAGAAATAGAACATTACCAGCATACCAGAAGTACCCCTGGGTGGTCCTCAAAAAGTAGGAAGCTCTTTGCTTTCTATCTTCACTATACTCTGCAGCACAGAGGGCTAAAAAAGTGTCTCCAGGCATGCCACACGTTCATGATAGATCTGGGATTTAAATCCAGGGTCCAGAGTCTGTGCTTTTTATCATTAAATGCTGCCTCTCATGCTCTGATAATGGAAACTCAAGCGGTAAGGGAAGCTCAAAAGAAGGGTTACACCATCTAGCCTAGGTATCCAGGCTAACTTCCCGGGAAGGTTAAATCAGAGCCAGGTTTCTTGGACTCAGCTGCCCCACAAGCCCTGGCAGGTGTTATAAAAGCGGGAGACCTCTGAGAAGTCATATCTTGAATTCAAGGAGGCAATAGGGAATGGTGAGGACTGTGGCAAATTGATTGGTTGCTGGTATAGTTCCAGGTATTTTTTCCATGTGATAATGCTGGTAGAATTGTGGGGAGCCTCAACACAGCAGGTCTGCTATGCTGGCATCTGTGGCTATATACCAGTAGGTCAACACCCAGCTGTACCAGTTAGTAAATGATTTGAATATCATTCTAGAGTTACCTGGATGGTCTTTCTGTTTCTAAATAAATAAATCCCCAGAAGTCTGCCTTTTAAAGTCTCCTGGTTTTTAATGTTGGTTCAAAAATGATTTTAAACTTACTCAGGCCAAAGAGAACCTATATGTGGTGTGAACTAATCTAAGTGCCAATTGAAGAACCACATGGGAGGGCAAGCAGTTTCCAAGTGGAAGACACAGCCTGCAGGCTGGAGGTGAGAGGGATTTCACTCCAGGACTGTGTTTCCTGCAAAAAAAAAAAAAAAAAAAAAAAAAAGAAAAGAAAAGAAAGAAAGAAAGAAAAGAAAAACAAAAGCAAGCTGGGCTAGGTGGGGCAGGGGGCAGGCCAGGCTGGGGACAGCACTTGGCCTCCGCATGCAGTGACATGTGTGTGCTCTTCCCTGCCCACCCCTGCAGATCCTGGAGGAGAACATGAAGCTGGAGTGCAAGTGCCATGGCGTGTCGGGCTCATGCACCACCAAGACCTGCTGGACCACGCTGCCCCAGTTTCGGGAGCTCGGCTATGTGCTCAAGGACAAGTACAATGAGGCTGTTCACGTGGAGCCCGTGCGCGCCAGCCGCAACAAGCGGCCCACCTTCCTGAAGATCAAGAAGCCGCTGTCCTACCGCAAGCCCATGGACACAGAACTGGTGTACATCGAGAAGTCACCCAACTACTGCGAGGAGGACCCGGTGACGGGCAGCGTGGGCACGCAGGGCCGTGCCTGCAACAAAACAGCCCCCCAGGCCAGCGGCTGTGACCTCATGTGCTGTGGCCGCGGCTACAACACTCACCAGTATGCCCGTGTGTGGCAGTGCAACTGCAAGTTCCACTGGTGCTGCTACGTCAAGTGCAACACCTGCAGTGAGCGCACCGAGGTGTACACCTGCAAGTGAGCCCATGCTGCCTGCTGCAAGCTCGACGGCGGCAAGGCCCCAACGGCATCCGGCTGCCGTGTCCTGGGCAGGTCTCCTCACAGATCTGCACGGGGACCACAGGAAGGAACGCTGAGCCTGTCTTTTCTGCTGTGGGCTCCTCTGCTGGGTTTCCTGCAGGCACCTGTGGGAAAGAGCGCGCCAGAGCCCTCACTCTTCTCTCCCACACCCGATGCTGCTCCACTCCCAGGCACTGCCCAGCTGGCTCTCTCCTCCTGGGGAGCAGAGCCATTCTCAGCAGGAACTCTGGACCCTTGGGCCTCATCATAGCAATATTTAACAATTTATTCTGATAAAAAATAATATTAATTTATTTAATTAAAAAGAATCCTTTCACCTCGTCGGGATCCGTTTTCTGCAATCAAAGTGGACCACTTGCTTTCCTTGCAGGATGATTTTGTCGCTAGGACAAGGAGCCAAGTAGAACTGTACATAATTATTCTTGATGCAGCTATTTCTACTAGTTGATTTCGCAAGCACCCCCTTGCAGCACTAGCTGTTTAAGTACAAGAACAGACGTCCTCTATACATATATAGATAAATATATATATGCACACACATACATTTATATTTTTTTGCTGTTTGCTGCTACTTATCCAGAAATTGAAGCTGGTCCAGATTTGAAGATGTTTTCCAGAATACATTTCCCATCCTTTGACCCTCCCCACCTCAAACGTCACCTGTAGAAAAATCCAGTTTGGAGTAGAGAGAGGAAAGATAATAATAAAACTCCCAGCAGTTTCCATCTTTTGGAAAGTGAGCCACTGGATAAGAGAGAATATTTTGTAAGAGACTATTTTTATATGAATATTTTATTTATATCGAGTCTGCCTATATCATTCCATGGCCATGCTTTTTAATTCTGGGAGTCTCTGTGAGGTGAGACCTGGCCACGGAGTCAGGCCTTGCGGGGATGCTCACACTGCTTGGTTCTCAAGTTCTGTTTGCCAAGCAGGCAAAAGCAGCCTCTGGATGCGGCCTGTGATGTCATCGGCATTAATTGGGGAAGAAATCAGGTCCCAGCCTAGGCCTATTGAGCTCAGGTCTTTTGAGTCACTGAGGGGTGACCGCATGCCGAACTGTGCCATGGGCGGGCCATACCCCTGCGTTCTGCGACCAGCAGCAGTCATCTCCACCCGGCACAGGCTAGCTCAGGGAGGCCCGCTCCTCACCAGCGAAACCCTGCCGCTGCCACATGTCCCAGGAGGTGAGGCCTAGGCCTCAGGGGTGGGGCAGGAAAGCAGTGGGGCTCGGGCCCCATGAGTAGCAGGGCCCAGTGGGGCTTCCTAGATGTCATGGCCCCAGGCAGACCGGCAGAGAGAGGTGGGCAGGCCGCTGTGCTCTGGGCCCAGCTCCGTCCACTGCCTCTCTACCTGGAAAGCGCTCCTCTGGGGGACTGTGGTATGCTAATTTGTGTCTGTTTGCATTCATGTATGTATGCATGCATGTGTGCAAGTGTGTGTGAGTGTGTGAGAGGAAGACAGAGACTTTAAGGTTTCCTGGGTTGTCATGTAATTTTGCACCTTTAAGACCTCTGGGGTGCTCACGCGTGTTTCCATGTACTCTTGTGTATAATGTGGTGTCTGGTTGTCTTGCCCCACATGCTGGAGAGATTGGAGTGGTGTGGCTGTGTGTCTATCTGCTGGTGCCTAAGTTTCTGCTGTGAGCAAGGGCTTGTAGTAGGAGGCAAACTGCAGGGACCTTTGGTGATTGTGTTGCACAACCAAGAGGTGGCACCTCTGAACTCTGTGCCACAGGCACTGGTGAAACTCAGCCCCAGACCCTTACTGCTGTATCAGACTCCTCAGTATTGGCAATGGACCTGGATCATAGCATCAACAAATAAAATGGTTGGACAGTTGGTTGATTTCTTCTCTTAGATCTTTTCTTTTTCTTTACTTGGGTTTCTGTGTGGGTGGGTTATGTCTGTATGTATTGGTAGGTGGATGGATGGATGGATGGATGGATGGAAAGTGGGTGGATGGAAGGTGGGTGGATGGGTGGGTAGACGAATGGACGGGTAGATGGGTGTTTGGTGGGAGGGTGTGTGGATGGCCGATGGGTAGGTGAGGAGAAAACATAGAGGAGCTTCTTAAAGCCTCCCCCACTGCACAGAAGAATGCCCTGGAAACCTACAGTGCCCACCGTGAACAGAGAAACTCCCAAGCCTGCAGTCCCTCTGCATAAGCCTTATGTCACCTGGGAATTGGGGAGGTCTGACCAGTCTCCCCAGATGACCGTTTCATGTTAATCACATAGACATGAAATGAGCAAAGTCACCCCACAGCCTCCCTTACTGTCCCTTAGGTGTCCCGCCTTACTGGATGGGGCCCAGTGTGAGGACACCATGAGGAGATGGGCAGGTAGGCTGCCCACCTGTGCCCCATCCTGAGCTCACTGTTGCCTCCCAACCTCGGACCTGCCCGCCCTCTGAGGTGCCCTGCTTAGCTGTGCTGAGCCTCAGTTTCTCCATCTGCAAAAGTAAGGTTATCATACCCACTAACAGGGCTGTTGTGAGGGTCCTCCTGGTAATATTCATGGGGAACTCTGAGCTTCAGAACAATGGGCGAGGACTAAATATTGTTGTTCCTGCCGTTGCTACCATCACTATTCTTTCCATGACAAGAGTCTTCAAACATGGCTCATGGTAATAAATGGCTGTGGCAGGCAGAGATAAGCCTTTGGCTTATTTCCAAAAGTGGCTTTTCACAAAACTGGCATTAAAAAGTTCTTAAGAAGTTGGCCCCAAAAATGAGAAAAGGTCCAGGACGATCAAATTGAAAACTCAGCCACCAGGGCCAGGAGGTAACACGAGCGCAGGAGGTGAGCCCCTCCTTGTAGGCCCAGCGTCACCCGGTGGCAGTGGGCCCTCCCAGAGGCCAGGTCCTCTGCCCTTTTCAAGAAGGTCTGAACGACTGGGCTTTTAAGTAAAGTTTCTCACTCTCGTGACACCGACACCCACCATGAGAATGATGCAAAATTTAACTGTAGCTGAACTTGGCCTTGGTGCCCCTAGTGTGCAGCCCTGACACAGACCATATCTCTTCACTAAGAGACGGAGAAATGGAGGTCCAGAGAGGGCCTGGGCTTGGCACAGGCCAAAAAGCAAGTTCAGCAGAGGGAAGAGCAGAGTCTGACATGAGTGCCTCGGGAAGCCCTTGCACCAGCTCAGTCAGTTATTGGGCCAGGAGGTAGTCCCACTGGTCTTGGAAGAACTTCCTCCCATGTTTTGGGGTCAGTGCACTGTAGGCTGGCCTGGGACAGCTCCTGCTCGGACAACTGGGCTCTCCCCATGTGAGCTCATCCTCCAGCCAGCAGCCACACCAAAGGAGGATTCCAGAAGTAGGAGCAGAGGCTGCAAAGATTTTGAGGCCCAGGCTCACATTGGTGCTGTCAGTTCTGCTGTGTTCTACAGGCTGAAGCAAGTGACCGGTCTAGCCCATACTCAGGGCATCAGGATGGAGACTCTGCCAGTGAGGGAGCTTCAGTCACACGGCGATGTGCACACAGCCAGGACCTGACCACATTCACACCTGCCATCCAAGTGGGAGAGAGTCTAGAGCTAGACCATGTGTCAGGGACACCGCCACTCTGTTTGAGGAACCCCAGAACCTCATATTGTCACCTCTATCCACCCCATGACGGATGTGGTAGAGTCAATCCCAGGTTTCCTCCTCCCCCAAGTACCTAGTACCAAGTACCACCAGCAGAGCCTGCTGAGAGTCCTTCTCAACATGTACCCAGACCTGACCACCTTTGGTCTGCACACCCACCAGCTACTTAAGTGATTGACTCTGGCCACAATCTTGCCACACCCAGGTCCTTTTCTTCCAGATGAACTGCTAGACCACATCATGCCTTCCTTGCCAGAGGCCATGTGATTGGGCTCTGGACCACGCAGTAGGGATGATCTGTTCCTCTTCCATGCCTACCAACACTTTCCATGCTCCTCCTTCCAGTGGCCTGGAGCCATGGGTTGTGGACAACAGAGCCATAGAAGGAAGGGCCCTGGGCTCCTGAGAGGCCACGAGGAGGAGAGCCACCTGCTGATCAGTTTGCCATGGGAGAAATGCATGTCCATGGGGAAGCCATTGAGATTTGGGAACTCATTGGTCACAGCACAGCCCCCATGGTCTTGCTTCTGTTCTTCCAACATGCCAGGTTCTGGACCAATGGGCCTTTGCACAAGCTATTCCCTCTGATTTTTCCATCTGTTCTTTCTGGTTAATAAGACTTGACTCAAATGCCAACACCCCAGGTGTCCCCTATCTGTCCCTTCCAGTCTCCCTTACCTACTATTTTAGTTCACGTGTGGTACTTACTACTATCTGAAATGATATTTCTCACTTATTAGCAGCCGCATAGCACAGTGGTTAAGATCTTGGACTTGATTAACCAGATGCCCTGTGTTCAAATCTGCCTCTGCTATTTACTGGTTATGTGGTTTAGGACATGTAACAAACTCTCTGCGACTGCATTTTCTCATTTGTAAAAGGGGGGCAATAATAGAAACACCACAGGGGTTAAATGTGTTGACATATAAACTGCAGAGCAAAGCGCCTGACAAGCTCTACGGCTGTGGACATGTGAGGCTTGGGTGTTTATGAAATTTCATGAAAGCAGGATTTGGTCTTGGTTGCCGCTGGCTCCCCAGGGCTCAGCACACAGCTGGGGTTCATAAACACTCGTGAAATAAGAATGAATGCAAATCTGGAGCCCATTTCCAGATGGCCAGGCCCCCGCTGGACCCAGGGTAGGGGGACAGGTAGTTCAGGTGGGCATCTTGAGCCAAGAGGGTGGGGGGCGAGAGGAGGGCATGCTATTTTGAGGTTATGTATTAGGGATTTGATTCGACCTTTAAAACTCCTCAGCTCCACAGAGAACTAGGTTTCAACTCTTTATATTAGTTAAAACATCGTCTTATTCCCTTCCCCTCCTCCCATCCTTACACCTAGTTCAAAAATGATTTTTTAAAGGAAACAAACACAGAAAATTAAGTAGGTCTATCCTCTAATTACTTAGTGTGCTCTTGGTGCTCGTGCATGTTTTTATTAAAAAAGAGGGGGTGCAGGCCTGTCTAGTGGGCTGCTGCCTGCTCAGGGTCTGGGTGGGGATGTGGAGACAGATCAAGCGCATTTTGATATGGTCACATCTGGTCCATTGACAAGGTGGCTGCTGGTTGCCACAACAACACTCCTGGCTTCTGAAGAATGTGCTGGAAACAATGGGAGAGCTCTGCAGCCACCAGCCCTGGCTCAGCCCCCAAGATGATGAGCTGCCTCTGCCCTAGACAGTGTCCCTCCAGATGCTGCTGTGCACACACAGACCCTCAGTCACACGTGGGCCCTGAGCAGGGGCCTCCAAGGGCCTCTCATAGTCAAGAGAGAGACCAGACACAGGCAAATACAAATGCACAAGTTCCAGAGCCCCAAACAGACTCCCATAGAGGCCCTGAGAGACACACAGACTACCCCAAGAGGTCTGGGGTCACACTCTCAAAATGTACTCGCGCCCTGGGGCCCAGACAAGCAACCTACCTCCCATGGGAGGCCAGAATGAGACTTTCACTATCACCAGTGGCGCTTGGCACCTGCTCATTGACAGGACCCCAGTGTGTGTGTGTCAGGTGTTGGTGGAAGGAGACCCCCAGGAGGTCACTGCAACCTGAGTTCTGAGTGCACTTAGCCAGCGCTCCTGTCACCCTGTGCCTTCTCTGCCTGCAGTTGGTGCTTAACCACATTAATCGATCATCCTTTCAGAGGTCAAAGGAAAAAAAAAATGTAACGGCAGAGAAGGGGGCCAGGCTGTCGGAGAAAGGATCTTATTCAAGGAAGTAATTATATATTAAGTGAAAAAAGTCCACTGCGTGCTCACTGACTCAGCACCATCACATCCCTCATGGATGTGTGGCTCTGGCTGCCTTCCAGGGACAGGAGCCATGTTAGAGTGTCTGCCATAAGCCACTCTCTGCCACCATCCAGGTGTGCTGGCCTGCAGGTGGGGGGTCACAGGTGGGCTGAAGGCTGCTTTGGGCAAATGTTCCAGTGGCGCGTGGCCCCTGTGTTTCAGGATACAGTGTCCTGGCCCCTAGTTAAATGCTAAATGACCTGCCCTGCGAGCAGAGCCTCCGTTTCCTCATCTGTAAAACAGTTATCGCTGTGGTAGGGGAGCCCTAGGAGCTGTGGAAGCTCAAGTTCCTGTTGCCAAGTGGCAGCTCCCCAGCTGTGCCCAGCTAGAGGCCAGAGAGAATAAGAGTGAGTCTGCAGAGAACAGTCCTCTGTGCATCCGGGAGACAGGGGAAGGGTGTGTCCAGAGGCAGAGGAAGTCAGGCTGCCTCTGGGGATGGCAGGGGGTGGGATTAGGGTGATCACCAGGCAGACAAAGAGGCAGGAAAACGCCACCCACAGTGAAGAGGAAAATCAACCAACCCAAAACTGACACAAACGCGCCACTGACACAGACACAGGATTAGCAGAGGAGGACATGAAAGTAATTACTGTGACTAGATGCTATGTGCCATGTGTTCAGAGAGTTAAGTCGAGATGTTGAAAATACCAAAGACATTCTAGTGATGAAAACAGAAAGATCTGAGATGAAGAGATACACTGCAGAAATGTAACAGCAGATTAGACGCTACATAAGAAAAGATTAGTAACTTGGAGACTCAGTTACAGAAATATTCCAATATGAATCACATAGAGAAACACAGAGGAAAAAAATGTAATGAACTGTGGGGCAACTTTGAGCTGCATAACATACAGGTAATTGGAAAGGAAAAGCAGGGAGAGGGGCAGAAAAATATTTGATGAAATAATGGTTGAGAACTTTCCAAATGTAATGAAAACTCTAAGCCCACAGAGTCAAAGAACTCAACAAGCCTCAAGCACAAGAAACACAAAATCACAATTCCAGGTACAACATGGTCAAATTGCTCAAAAGCAGCGATAAAGAGAAAAATCTTAAACCAGAAGGTGAAAAACATGTTACTTTTTAGGCACATAAAAGCTGAAAGAATTCATCATCAGCTAACAAACATTACAAGCAATGCTAATAGGTGTTCTTCAGAAGGCAAAGGGCACCAGAATTTGGACGGACTCAGAGGGCACCAGAAGTGGCGACTCCATGGGGTAATGGAAAAAATGATTTTTTGTAGTATTTAGAGAACTTTCAAAATAACCCACTGTTTATTTTTTTTAAGATTTATTTATTCATGCATACAAGAACCGGGGTACAGGCCAGATGCACAGGAGAGTGAGAGGATTCACCAGAGACAGAGTGGGGAACAGAACAGGCAGACTGACTGCAATACACTGCTGAGGGGAGCAGCAGGCGAGTCAGGAGAGGTCTGTCGCATCATGTGGCATTCTTGCTGGCTGGCCAGGATCGAACCCGCATTGCAGAGGCTGCCTGAGGACAGCTCCACGGCGCTGCACTCAGCCTCCTGTGCCTCCTGTGCCACCAGGGGAGGCCTCAATAACCCATTGTTTAAATAAAAGCAATGAGCTGCCTATTGGGGGAAGAGATATAATTTAGATAAGGTTAAGTCATCTCCTGCATGGGGGCGAAGGCAGGTGTGAATCCAGGTCTGCCTGAAGTGTAAGGGTTTGGTTTTATTTTTGGTGGAAAGAACATAATAGTTATATTTGGAGCTGTGCACGCGTGCGTGCGCGCGCGCGCACACACACACACACCCATCGTTTCACCTTTTACTTTCGGTATCATCCAGTTATTTGGTGTTGATGGTTTAGTGTCTGTGTTCCCACCACCACCAGGAAAAAAAAAGTGTCTTCAAGTACAGAGCTTTTTGACTCCTTTGCTTCAGGTAATTTCCTCAGAGCCCAAGACATTGCCTGGTGCACAACTCTTCAAGAAACACTTGACTGAGTGAGCAACTCTTGTTCTACGACTGCTCTGTGGTCTTGGGCCCACCCTTTGGTTCCTCTGAGTTCCATATTTAAAATAAATAACAGCCACCTTAATAGCAGATGCATAGTCAAAATAATAACAGCAACAATGATAGCAATGAAGAGGGGCGGGTGGCGTGGCTGTCGCTGATACTGCTTGCCATGTTCAGTCTCTCCAGCCCCCAGGGGCATCGCAGGGTCCAGCTTCTCTTCCCTTTAGGGTTAGCCAAGTCACCTGCATCGGCCAGTTGAAGTGGAAGGGAAGTGACGTATCTCACCTCCCGGCTGACACTAAGAGCCCCTCTCCCTTCTACCTGCACCTGCAGTGAGTGGCAACATTTCTGACAGCAGCTGTGCATCTGCCTGACTCGTGAGAGAGCAAAGACACAGCTGACCGACCGTGGCGGACGTGACCCTGGAGTGACAGATCAACCTTTGTTGTATTAAGTCACTGGGATTTGGGCCTTTAGTTACTGCAGCATAATGTAGCCTCTCCTGACTGTTGGTACTGGCAAATCGGAGGCTGTGGCAGTGGGTTACCTTGAGGGTTCATCCCCTTTGCTCTGGAGAGGCAGGGCCTGCAAGAATAAAATGGCAGTGGCTTACCAGTGTGGTTTGCTTCCCCACCCCTCGATGGCCCATTTTATGGCCCCAACCAAGAACCAGACCCTGCTATGAAACACTTGCCCAGGCAGCTGAGGTGGGGAGAGGGGAAGGCCTCAAAGAGTCCAGCTCCTGGACTCTTCACAAGTGAGCCCCACAGGAGATAGTTCTGGTTCCTGATTCAGGAGCCCCCCCGCCCCCCTTCATCCTGGCTGCCAGCTGGCTGCACCAGGAAGACTTGTGCCTCAATGTCTGGCCTGTCTGTTATATTGGGGCCCAGGCTGAGAGCAGGGGATGCTAGGCCCCTAAGTATCTTTGCTAAGATGGGTAGTTGAGAGAGAGTCTGCTGGTCAGAGAAGGGTGGGGTCTAGGTGGGCCCTGTGTACCCAACACATCCTGTATGTCAGTATGTGTAGATGAATTCCTGCTCCTTGGCTCTCCCTGCCCCACACATGGGCTGCTATAAAAAGCACCCAGAGGGCCTCCCCTGGTGGCGTAGCGGTTGAGCGCTGGGTTGCGAGGCTGCCCACAGCATCTGCAGCGCCAGTTCAATCTCCTGCCACCGGCGAGGGTCCCAGAAAAAAAAAAAAAAAAAAAAAAAAGCACCCAGAGCTCCTGGCCCCAACCAGGTAGTATTGCTGAGGTCACACAATTTCTGTTTACCTGCACCAGCTGGTCTGGCCCCTTGTTTAACCATGGGGGAATCAGAAGCCCCAAGCAGGATGAGCACTTAGTGAAGCCCTCGTGGCTGGGATGAGAGCCCAGTTTGTTTGGATTTAACTTCTGCTAACTCACTTTCCATGATAAGGCACACCTCCTCCAAGAAGCCTTCCTTACTTAACTTTGGAGTGGTGATGGTATTGGGAAGTGGGGAGCAGGGGAACAGGGAAAGAAATACTTGTTGCTCCAGGAGTTTGATAACAGAAATCTCATTAATGCCTCCCAATGTGTGTCTCACTGTGCCCACATTACAGGTGGGAAGCCTGGGGGCACTGAGCAAAGTGGCTACAGAGTAGCCAAGCCAGGACTTAGCGCGGGTTCCTGGCCACGGGAACATTAGAGTATGTTCTGCAGGACCAGGTGCTTCTGGGCCACCAGGTCTGCAAAACTGCCCCTGTGGTACGGACCTGGGAGGCACCACCTAGGACGGCTGACTTTGGGGGAGACACACTGACCTTAGGACCTCTCCCTCCACAGAGCCTCTGTGTGCTCAGCAGTGCAATGGGTTGAGGGACTGCTTCTGCAATGCACATGGCACGCCCGGGTCCTCTGGGCCCATCCCCACGCTAGCCCTGGGCAGGAGCCAGCCTCCAGGTCTCGCCAGTCCCACCAAGGTGTAGTGAAAGCTGGTGCTCCTCAGGTTACTAATGAGTTTGCCCATCTCTTCATGTGCTTCCAGGCCTTTTTGTCTCCTCTACTATAAATGGTTTGTTTACATCTACCCAGTTTCCCTTGAGGCCACTACCTGAGAAAGCTTTTCTGAGCCTCCTACCCGGCCAGCCTCCCTGCTCCTCCGGGTCCTCGGGAAGCCTGCACCGGCCACAGGTCCTCCCAGCTTCCTGCATCCTCTACGCTTGGCCTCCCCTGCCAGGGGCAGATCACGTGCATCCTCAGTCTGACTTACTTTCCTGCTGCATCCATCACCCACCGGCTTCTCATTGCCTCTGGACTTGAGTGCAGCTCAGTGACCATACAATCCGGCTCCTGTTGGCCTCACCCTCTCCAAAGCCCTCAATGGCCCAAGTTGCTCAGACTTCCTGACTGATGTTGACCCACCATGAGTGTCCCAAGCCTGGGGCCGTCCACACAGCTCCCTCCCCACAGGCAGGTGCCTCATGAGTCAGAAGTCAGCTTCTAGAGGGGCCTCTGGGCACCTCCCTGCTATCCCACCAGCATGCCTGCTGCCCACCCCCCGACCCTGGACCTGGCCTTGTTTTTCTTCCCAGCACTTCCCAGCGCTGCTCATGAGGCCTGTGTGCTTTCTTTCAGTGGCATCTAGACAGCAGGAATACCAGGTTCGAGGCAAGCATGGGGCAGCCCTGGGGTGGGGAGCACCACCTAAAGTACTCCCAGGGCAGTTTTAATGGTGGAGCACCTGGCTCTTGGGGCAAGTCTGCTGATTCTTTCCTGAGTCTTGCAGCTGCTCCAGAAGAGATGGCAGCAGAGGAGGCGAAGGGGCCAGAGCTCGAGGTCCCTGCCCAGAGCAGAGCAGCCGGAGCCCAGGCTGCTTCTCTCTGGTGAGCCAGGAGCAGGGATGGATATGCCGCCTCACCTGCCTCCCCCCACAGCCACCTTGACAGAGGGGCCTCAAGAAGGCGGCATCAGGACTCGCCTGCCCTGTGGGGATGGCCTGCCATGGGCTCTTTGCCACTTGTGAAATGCCAGAAACCCGCCTTGAAGGCATTAAACCACCAAAATGCCTGGGTTTGCTCCGTGAACACCCAAACCACTCACTAGCCCCAGAGGATGGGCTTGGGGCCTTCTCCATCACAGGAGGCAGTGCCTGGCCCAGAGTCTAGCGAGGGAACCCCTGGAGGGGATGGAGTCTCTAGACTCCTCTTGTGCTCAGTCCATTACTGCCTCAAGAGCCTGGTAAGAAAGGGCACCATCTTGCTTATATTTTTGTTAGCAAAGGATTATACATGCAGCTCTCAGTTAAGTTTCTCTTCCAAAACCTTACTCCACAGAGGAAGCTGCTCACGCTGGACTTTGTCAGGCAAAGACAAGCAAACATACATTCTCCCAGACCTGCCTCTCTCTATGTAGCAGCCAGAAGGCATTTCCCAGCAAGAAGGTGCCCAGATTCCTCCAGCAGCCTCTTATTGACGGACATGGATGAGGATTTTGCTTTTCTTTCACCATCACAGTCGACATCATGACAAAGAGCCTTGGACGTTTCTCTTTCTGCACCACTGTGGGCTCTCCTAGAAGTGGGGTTTCTGGATCAAACGTGGTGGCTCTGACATTGCACTAGATTCCCTAGGTCATGGGGTCACTGGTCCCATGGAGGACCCTGGGAGTCATGAGCTTTCATTGGCTGGAAGAACTCAGAGGGTTTTACTCAACCACTCACTGGATGCTGCAGAGGGGGTTCTTTCAGCAAGCTTTGGGGTGCCCTGGATGACTCTTCATGTGTTCCTGTTAGCAGATTTTATTTTTGTACGAACTTATTTTGTACAAACCTGAGAGCTGCATGAGGTTCCTTGTAGCTGCGACCTGAGGAGCTCTCTCCTTTCTGAGGGAATTAGAACAGCCTCAATCTGAACCCCCAGCTTGAGGATGAAACCCCCCCTCCTCCCTAAGGACAATCCCGTGAAATCCACACAAGAGACGCACAGCCTTGTAGAATCAGTGCCACTGTTTGTCGCCAGATGTTCAGAGGCAAGAGTGCTAATTTATGCAGGCGAGTTGGGAAGGGGGAGAGAGCAGCTGAGGGGGGTGGGGGGAAGGGGACTTCTAGAAGGACGGCAGTCTGGGGGAGGCATGAGAGCCCCATGCTGGGAACAGGCAAGGAAATACATGCTAGGAGGGACTGAGCAGAAGGGGGACCGCAGAACACTTGGGGTCTCCTGGCCATGAGATACAGTGAACCTGGGAATAAGGATCTTCATTACAGGATCCTGTAACACTGCTGAGAATTTCTGTCAGCAGGTTCCTGGATTCACCGACTCTGTTTTAAAATGCTCTGATCTCGTGATTCTAAGCCTCCGATTCTGTGTTAAAACTCCTGGGGACCACACAGGGCAGATGACTTTGGAGCAAGACTACTGGGATCAAATCCAAGTCATTTGAATGTTGAGAACTTGGGGGCACTGCCTGCCAGCTCTAGGCCTTGGTTTCCTGGCAGGTAAATGGGGCAGGGATGGTATTGGCTCCTGGCATCCCCAGAGGGTTTAGGACATGGACCGCTGAGAAGGAAGCCTGCATGCGGTAGGTGTGCAGTGAAAGCTGAATCTGGTTGCTCTTCAATGAGTTTCAATGACTAGGGGTTCAGAGTTGACTGTGGGAGCTGAGGCCAGGGCCTGGGTTGTTGTTCCAAGCTGCTTCTTTGGGTCTGGAAGTGTCCGGGGCTCCAGGGCTTGGGTCTACCGGGCGGCCAGCCCTCCACAGCAGGCAGCTGCTGGAAAGCAAAGCAAACACACAGAGGGAAGGAAGCTCCCAGGGCTGCGGGAAAGCAAACAAGGGCCACTTCCTCCAGCCGCACACTGCAGGCGCCAACCTTTCCCAGGGCCATTCCTTGGGAGTCCTCCTCGGGCGCCTGGCCCGTGTTTGGACAGCTTGTAGGGCGCGGGGGCAGAGAAAGCAGAGATTCCAAGAGCCAGGCCTGGCTAGGCAGCCGTGGCCCCATCCTGCCCATCCCCTCAGCAGGGCATTGCCCTGTAGCCTTCCAGGCTCCGTGCTCAGCTGCAGCCACCGATCCAACTGTCAGGCTTATGGGGGTGGGGGCATCCCAGGATGGGGTGGGGGCATCCCAGGAGGGGGTGCTGGGCTGGGAATTACAAGTACATTGATAATCATGATTACTGCTTACTGAATGCTTGCAGGGACCAGACACTGTCCTCAGAGCTGAATACAGAGTATTTCGTTTAATCTTCCTAATACCCACCATTCTTACCTCCATCTTACAGGTAAAGACACAGAGGCAGGGTTGTGCAAATTTGCAGTTCAAAGGGCCTGGTCTGGGCACTACACTCTCTGTAAACCGCCTATCGCCTTTCAAGAGACTGTGATGGTAGATTTTCTGAAGAACGTGCTTGTCTGTTTCCTCCCCTGTCCCTTACCAGCCCTATTAGATGGTGTCCTTATGGCCCCATTTTTCAGCTAAAGTAGAACGAGGCAAAAAGAAATGGAGCCACTTGTCCCAGATTATTCTTAGAAAAGGGAATGGCTGGGATTCCAACCTATGCCAGCCTGGTGCCGATACCTGTGACGTCCACCACCTGGTTCAGGCAGGTGGCTGTGTTGGCAGAGGCTGGGCAGCCCCTCACTATGCCAGGCCCAGTTTCTTCCAGGGCCAAGGAACAAAGGGCTTTCACGGCGTGTAATCCAGCCGCAGGGAGAAGAATGGTCAGGTGTATCGAGAGGCAGGTTCACATGGAGGGAAAGAGGGAGCCGCGCGGGCCGGGCTGGCACGGGGGCCGGGGTTCCGGCCTGCGCTCCCAGGGCGGCAGACGGTCGCTGGCAGCGAGTGAAGGCCCCGTTTGTGCAATATGTCAGCAGGGAGGGCAGACCTTTTAAGGGGTGAGATCGTGTGGCCCGATAGCTTGCAGGGGCCTCTCCCTGGGGGGGCCCGGGCCCCCTGTGAGGACTGTCGGCCATTGTTAACTGCGCCTCGTGTGAAGGAAAACGGGACACAGGCGGTCAGCTGATACCTGTGCGATCTGGCGGCCCGGACCAGCTCTCCTGGCTGCAGCTCCGGTTACATGGCGAATGGTGAGGGGGGCGTGCGGCCCTGGGAAGGGCCCAGGGAATTGCTGGCCAAGCAGAAGGCCCTGCGTGGTCATGAAGGCAGGATGGAGTGGCTCAGCCCGAGTGAAAGGGTGAGGAGCCTGAGGCCAGAGGGGTGGTAGTGCCAGGGCAAAGAAGACCTGGTACTCTTGGGCTCTCCCCAACCTTCCCAGGGTAACCGCAAAGCCCCCCATGGGACATCACTTGCTTATACAGGAGAAAACACACACTCACTCTCCAGGACCACTTGACCATGTCCATCCAGCTGTCAACATAGGCAAGGGAGTCAAGGAGAAAGTGAGAAAGTTAAACTGCTTATGAGGAATGGAGGAGACACCCATTGCAGTGTTTGCCAATTTCCATGGTGTAAATGCTGGCAGGTGCCTGCTGCAGCAGCACTAACATTTTATTCCTAAGCAGCCCATGTGGGGTTTTGTGGCAGGGTCATGGCACGGGCCTAGATGTTAAACTGCAAATGTGCTTAGTCCTTGTGGCATATGTGCAAGGTAGTATTAAAAACTACCACCCCCATGTTAGGGGTAAGGCACAGAGAGGCTGAGCAATATGTCCAAAGTCACATAGTTGCAATAGGGCAGTGCTAGGGTTTGAACCCTGACCACCTGGCTCCACACTATTAACCACAACCCTGCCTTACCTGCCCCTCTCATACCCCTGCAAGGCCTGGTTAAGCAACAGTTATTTGCTGAGCTTTGACAATGAGCTGGCCATGCTGCTAGGTGAGTTCTCTCATGTGACCTGTTCAAACACCCTATAAGGTGGTGGTCACTCCCATTTTACAGAAACTAAAACAGCACTGCAAAGTGGTGTGCAAGGGCTGGCAGGAAATGAACAGTGGTGGGTATGGGCAGGGGAGCAAAGAGGTTCAGCAAAGAATAGTGAGTCACCCAGGGGCTGGCAGCAGAGGGAAGCTGTTCCCCACCTGAGGCCCCAGTCTCAGAAGTTCCATTGTCCCTGCATGGGAACTGGCCATTGCTACCAACCACACCCAGCTCTGACTCCCCCTTGGGTCTCTGCCTTAAATAGCTAATTTCTTCTCTGGAGTCTCTGGGAGACACTGGGAATCGATCTCGTGTGCCCTTGGGCAAGTCACTCCCTTTCCAGCTACCTTTTCCTCACCTGTCAATAGGAACACTGGGATTTTTCAGGCGTCTCCGCTTGGTCCTCAGCAGCTACTATTGCCTTTGTTACTCCATGTCACAACTGCTGGCTCCTGCCCTTCCCCGTGGAAATAAAATAAAGCCACGTAAGTCATCTAGAGTTTCCTAAAAAGGAAAAAGAAACCAGTGCGATGAACACTAATGATATGTTGTTTGACCTAACAGATCGCAAGCACTATTTCAGGGCTCAGTGGACACTTGTGGCTGGACCCACCACGTTGGCCAGCGCAGGTTCATGCAGGAATGCAAACACGAGTGGATGAAGAAGTGAACCAGAAGACCTGGGCACGCCTGGCATGCTGCAGCCTGGGGAAATCAGCGACTTCCCGCAGGAGGGTGTACTGGCATGGCCTGCCCACGGGCATGTTGGATTTGGACATGGGTGAGGATGCCCAGGCCCTTGTCCTTCCCACTTTACAGATGGGGAAACTAAGAGAAGAGAAGGTACAAGCAAGAAGTCTTGGCATGTGTGACCAGGAGAAACTATAATATCCAGGTGAGTAGGGATCAGGTATCATTCGTAATGCCAAGCGTTGGGTGGGCAAGAGGGGATGGTGTCAAGGAGGCAGGGAGGGCAAAGGAACAGGGAGGAGGAAGAAGTGGAGGAAGGAGTTTTCTAAAGGGAAATTGTCTATGGCTTTAAAAGATCTGGCTGCATCCTGCTGCTGCTTAAGATGCTCGGCCTGCTGTCACCATGGTAACGGGAGAAAAATCACAGAGCAATTTGTAATCAGTGGTGGTTCTTGCTGCTTCCTGGGAACATTGTTCCCAGTCGGAGGCCACATCTCTGAATAGGAGGGGCCTGTGGATCCTGGAGTTGACCCCCCACTCAACACTTTGGACTTTCTGCTTCACCCTCCATGTGAGGCTATCCAGCTGCCTCTCACATGGCTCCCTGGCTGGGAGCGCCTTCCTTACTGGTCAGCTTGCTCCACCCCTGCCGAGCCTGGGAGTAAGTGTTCCTTCTCACCAAGTTGGAGACTGCTTCTTTCTACTCAGGCCACTGGAGCCTAGCTCTGCCCTCTGGCCCACAGCCTTACTTCCTCCTCCCCTCTGAGCAACTTGCAGAACTCCAGACAGAGCTCACTACCTCTCTGGCCTCCTTACTCAATGGGGTCTCAGACTCCTCTCAATCCTGCTTGACTCCTCTCAACCAACCCTAGGCAAGGGTTGGCTCAGGAATAGTCTGACCACCATAAAGCAGAAATGTCCCCTCCTTCATTCTAGGTATAGACCTTAATAAATAGGACCTGAGTTTAAGTTAGCCCAATCATGGACCCACTTCTCTGCTCGCTCCATATCTGTCTCCTGGTGACGCCATTCATTGCTGTAAGCCATCTACTCCAGTGAGATCAGAAATTCTACTGCCTGTATGTCTTGGCCATTTGAAGATCTCATAGATCACTTGACAAGGCCAGTTTGGAACTCTGGGTTATAATCCCAGAAATGCAAACTTCAGCGTCATCCCTCATTCGTCCTTTCCTTCACCTCCCTCATCTGACCCTTGAGTCTGCCATTTCTCCCTCTTAAACAGATCTTGAGTTCATCTGTATCTACCCAACTTCTCCCCCACCACTCTGGACCCCCCACAGTACATTCTCATCCATGTGGCTGCAGGATCCTCCTAGGTAGCCTCCTGGCTTCTCTTCTGCCCCTACAAATATTCTCCACTTTGTAAACCCACTTGAAAGAGCCTGCTGCTCCCACCCTACTGGGAAGGAATAGGGAATAGGAATAGGAATAAGGAATAGGAAAAGTCTGATCCTCCACCCTCACCTTGACCTTGATGAGTCTCCAGAGTCAACTCCTGTCCCTTCCCCTTCCCCTTGCACACCCACTATATAGGTCCTTTCGGTTTTGGGGACCCTGCCCCCTTCTTTCCACTCCAGAACCCTGGCACTTGCTGTCCCCTCTCCCACTCTACTGCCCAGTCTCCACTGGAGTCTCCTCTCAAGGGGGTGTCCAAATCCAAGTTGGTCCCCCGGCCTGTGTCCCTTCCCAGTTCAGTGATTTTAAGACACTGCCACCATTTGCTACTGGTATTTATACCTTTGTCCCTGCCTGTTGATGAAGTACCCTCTGGGCAGGGAGCTCTCGGGGTGGGGCGGGGGAGCAGGGACTGGGCGCTTTGCTTGGCCCACCTCAACACTGGGCTGGGCGCTCAGGAGATGCTCTGAGAATGAGTGTGGTCCCAACGGTCTCACCGAGCACAGGCCTTAGGCCAGTGGATGTGCTCACACACCCTGGCTGCCCACCACTGTGTGCTCCTGGCGGGCACTGCCTGTCCGGGGGTCAGGTCCCCTCTGAAGTTCCCTTCACACCTGGTGACGAGAGGAACTAAGTGAGCCGTGGAGGCCTGGCTTGGAACTGTGCTGTGCACACATGTCTAGACACCTCGGTGGGGCCTCCCTGGGCCTCTGGATGCTTCTCCAGACCCGCTGTGGTGGCCCCTCCTCTTTCAGGCACCAGCAGTGCCCAGGCAGCTCTGTGCTCAGCAGCATCCCCAGGGTCTGTGCCCCAGACACTCCGGGATGTGGGCTCTCAGGCCCATCCTTCTCCGGATCAGCCCGGGACTGGTTAGGACCCCAGCCTGCATCTGGGCTCCAGGATACAGGGTGCCACAGGAGCGGGCCATGTGAGTATATCTGAAGGGCCACAGCCCTAACAGCCATTCTCATGTCATTGCTGCTGCTTGTGCCCGGAAGCAAACACCACCACGCTCATCTCACAGATGAGGAAACTCATCACTGAGCTGTGACTCAGCTGAGTCCTATGCACTAAGGTGGAAGTGATAGGTCGTGGACTGGCACGAAAGGCCCAATCCAAGACAGGGAGAGAGCAGACTTGGGGGCCTGAGGGCTGGACCCCATAGCACAGCAGCAGGTGGAGTGCAGGCTCGTGGCTCAGGCCAGGTGCCTCTGAACCAGGAGAAGGGCCTTAGACTTCAGAGTTCTCTTATTGTGTGATCTTGGACCCTCCTCCAGGCCTCAGTCTCCAACTCTGGAAAATGGAACTGCCAGGCCAAGCTGGGTGGGCTGGAGGGAGGCTCAGTCAAGGCGAGATGGGGTGCGGGGAGGAGCCAGAGGGGAGAGGACACGGGCACACCACACCTCAGCCTCGGAGTCCAGCAGGCAGTGTGTCCTTTGCCCGCCCCTACCCCAGCCCCCATCACCGCCGTGTTCGTCTTCCACGGCTCCATAACTCACCCTGTGGTCCATTATCGCCTGTCCCAACTCCGGCCCTGGAAGGTGTCCAGTTGCAAATGGAAAGGAGCGGGGTTGGCAGAGCGGGCGAGCCGGTGGTTCTGGGGACGGGAGCCTCCACGGATCAATGGGGTCTGGGCGGGCAGTGTTGGGGAGAGGAAGGGCCCTGTCCACACCCACTCCCTCGCCTTCCAGCCCTGGCCTGGGAATGCCCTTCAACCCCAACCTCCCAGTCCTGGACACGGAGACCTTGGACTTGCCCCTGAGGAAACAGGGTGGAAAGGGCGCGTGCTTGCTTATTGCTCAGCAGATGGAGACGGGACTGGCTCTGGGCTTGGGCTGTGAGACCCCAGGCCCATCCCAGCCGTCTCCCCCCTCCTGCTGGAGGGGCTGTGCACGGAGGCGGGGGCTCTCCTGGCTAAATGTCTGTAAAAGGCAGGTGTAAAAGGTCCAGCTCGGCCTCCCTGTGTCTTCAGGTGGGCGGGCCTTCATTTCTACCTCTGCAAAATGGATTCTGCATGGGGAGGTTTAGTGAAGGGAAACCATCTTCGGGACCCCTCCCTGGCTTAAGACATAACTATCTAGTTAACCCTGTCCCCCCAGCTCTCCAAGACGGGTGTATGCAGAAGCTGCCTGGGCTCTGCTCGTGCCTGAGGGGTGAAGGGTACCCCAGCCAGAGTCTGGGAGAAAGGCCCCTGAGTGGGCAGGCTGGAGACTGATCTGGGGTCCCCTGGGATGTCCTGCCTGCACCAGCATAGTCATAAACCAGAGCCTCTGAGGCTCACTTTCTTCCACTTCATGAACAGAGGGGAAGCTGAGGCAGAGCAGCCTGCCTGGGGTCACAGAGCAAATGAGTGCCTCCGCAGCCCCTTTACAGCTGTGCTGTCAGCATGACAGCCACCAGCCACCTGTGGCCTCCAGGCCCTTGAGATGTGTTGGGTCAGAATCGAGAGATGCTGTGACCACCAAGTACTGATCAGATTGTAAAGGCTTCATAAGGAAAAAGCAATGTCAAATGTCATAATAATGGTATTTTCAATAGACTTGTTGAAATGATAATATTGTATGTTATAAAATAATATGATTACAATTTCTTCCACCCGTTCCTTTTCACATTTTTTAATGTGAGTACCAGGAGCTTGGGGGTCCCTCCTGTGGCTTACTCTGTTCCCTGACACCACTGCTCTCACCCCTGCAGCCTGGTGGCCCACCCCCGCACCATGTGGCGCCCCTGCATGCATAGCCATGTCTGCAAGCTGGGGTGGTGGGAGCTCTGCCCCAGGTCATGGAAAGCACAAGTCTGCATGAGCACAGTGGGTGCATAGAAGCACTCAGAAATGTCCACAGTTGTGCAGCAGTTGTTAGTGTTGTCACTGCTGTTAGCACCTGCTGACACCCATAGAGGTAAGCCCCTATGCTGAGGTCACGCAGCAGGGCAGTGGAACCAGCATCCTCCCTGAGCTCAGAGTCTGGGAGCTCCTCCACCCGCACCCCAGCCCCAGGCCCCAGTGGTCAGGGGTGGGAGGAAGGGAGGCAGCTGGGGCACCCTTTGAATCTCTCAGGTCCAAGCGCCTCACACAATGGAGTCACTGACCAGGCCAAGGCCGGGCGGTGCAAGGCGGGCCCGGCCTCTGTCTGCTTAGCATAGCAGGCGGAGGCTCCCACCCCTTCCCGGAGAGGGTTCCAGGAGCAACCATAATGTCTCGATTGTCAGACAATGCCATGATGGAGGGCCCTGTCACATTTTTGTCCCCGTTACTGGGGTCCCCATTCACGGCCACTGTCACCACGCTCAGAACAAGCCAGGCCTGGCAGCCTCCTTTGCATGAAAATGGGATGAGAAATAAGCCTTCTCGGCTGTTCAGCTGGGCAGAAAACGGGATTAGGCCAAGGGACAGGGCTGAAGTCCCCTGATGGGGGCCACCCCAGCAAAGCAGGTGTCGGCCTCTGTCTGCCCCAGGCTGCCCCGGCCTGGACAGGGCTTCACACACCCAGCTGAGGGGTTCACGTGACCAGAGGGCACATGTCACCCCTCCCTGGATTTCAGTTTCCCTGGATGTAAACTGTGATGGGGGAGATTTTCCTGGCTAAGCAAATGCCTTGGACTTTCTGTAGCTGTTTCTTTATAATAAAAAACGATATAAAAGATGACAAAGCAGAGCTGCCCTAGTTGGGTGGGCAGGGAAGGGACAGGGGGTCACAGAGATACACCTGTCTGTCCTCTTCCCTCCCTGAAGGGCGTATCCCTTGAAGGAAACTTGCAGATCCCAAACCATGCGAAGAAGTCACAGGGCTAAGGCTATTGCTAAAGAAGTTTAGAGTATCAGTGCTCAGCAGCTGAAAGATGTAGACTGCCCGGGGACTGAGAGCAACCAAAGGCCCAGCAGTGAAGGCCAGGCCTGGTCAGCACCCGAGGGGACACCTAAGCCAAGGAGTGTGTTCATAGATGATCATGCTCCTGGCTTGAGTAGCAAAAATTAGAACCAAATCAGATATCTATAAATTGGGGGGCAGCTAAAATAATCCTGAGGCATCCTAACCCGCTAAAACGAATGGGGGAGGTCTGTAACACTGCAGGGGGGAGGGGGAAGATTGAGCAAGTGTGTTTACAGGGGTCCATTTGTAGGGAGTTATATACTGCAGGTAGGTGCGTGAAAAACATCTGCAATGAAGTACAAGGAACTTGACATTGGTAGAATGTCAGAAAATTCCAGTATTTGAGAAGAAAAATGTACTTTATCCAACACACATCTTTATTGTTACATCTTTTTTCCTTGTGAACATATATTCCCTTTTTTCAAAAAGTTAATTAAAAAGCATCTACCCTGGCGTAAAAGTCCTCTAAGGGCCTTCCTTGCTTACAAATTCAATAAGATCAATTCAACCAATGTTTAGCAAGTTCTTCTGTGTGCAATGCATAGTGGTTATGATGCCAATCACCAAAACTTCCCCAAACACTCTCACTTGGAGACAAATGCAAGTTGATGGTCTCCTGAACTGGTTGCCACAGGAGCAGCCAACTTTCAACAGATATGGTCTCAGAGGGGGCAGGGGAGCAGCAAAGACTGAGCAGAGGAAGGGAAGAAACTTCTGGGTTTTGAAGGATGAGTAAGAGTTCTCCAGAAATAATACAACACAGAAATAATACAACAGAATGCCACGGAAATGCCACAGAAATAATACAACATGGTCATTGATGAGGTCTAGACAGTGAGGTTGTGGGGTCTAGTGCAACTGTCCACCTGGAAATAGAACAACTGAGTGCGTGGTGGTGCTGCTGATGGGATGCAGTAACAGTGACAGTATATGTATTTCAGAAAAAAACAAGACTTCTCCAGACAGGTCAGCAAAAGAGAGTTTTCAAGGAAAGGGAGAGTAGAGTGTGGCACACTTTGTATCTATGTGTGTGCATGTGTGTGTGTGTGTGTGTGCATGTGCATGTGTGTAGATGAGGGGACCCAGGCCATCCTGTCTTCCATCCCATCAGCAGTCCCCCAGCACAGGAAACCGTTCTTGAGTGCTTACTGTGTGGCGGGAATTATTCTAAGCGCTTCGTATACATGCACTCATTCCAAAAGCTTTCTTTATGATTATGCCCTTTTTATAGGTAGAGAAAAGGGGTAAAGTAGCTCCAGCCCAGGCACCAGGGCAGTTGGCACCAGAACCCAGCTTCACCACTGTGCTATGCTGCCTCTTACAGCTGGAGATTGTGTGGCTGAACCCTGATAGCCGGCCATTTTATATATTCATGTAACCGCTCTCTGGAACGTGGAAAGGCTCAGAGAGATGTCTTTCCTTGCCCAAGGCCACTCAGCTGACAGGAGAGAGAGTATAGACTTCAACCACTGGATGCTGGCTCCAGTGTCCATGTTCCTCTTGCCACAGGCACTGCTTCTGGGAAGCTGTGGGCAACTCACTGACAACAGGGCCCAGATGGTAAAGGTGCGAGGAAGTGGGCTATGGGGAGACAATAGGGAGTGGTGGGGCATGTGGTTACAAGAGAGCACACGCCTTGTCTAAGGCTCTCAGAATCATTTTCTCAGCACTGTGCAGGCCTAATAGAATAGGGGCTATCGATTTCTGGCCTGTCATTTGGCCCAGCCCCTATAGGTGCAGAGGTAACTAAATCAGTTGTGCCCCTTTCACTGGGCTCTCCCATCCTGCCCCAAGCCAACCAGGAGGCTGACCGTCCTTTTCTACCCCCAAACCCATCCAGATTCAGTCTGGGTTTGACCTAAGTCCCTAGTTTAAATGACGGCTTCTGAAGACGCCACACATCATGGGTTGGGGAGGGGGGCTAAAATTCGCAGCAGGTGTTGTGGCCTCACTTCATGCTTTCACCTCATCTTGGCATTACAAGCCACAGGGAGGACGTCCCTGCACCCTGCCCTTGTCTGAGCCCCAAAGACACTGCCTGGGGAGCTCCACGTTAGATTAAATGGCATTTACGGCAGCTGTAAGCACGTTTGAGTTGATTACCCTATAATTTGTATGCAGTTGCAGGTCATTACCGAAATTACAATTAAACACTGGCACCCTGTAATTAGATGTTTTTATGAATTAGGTCCTGAGGTATTAATGTCAAATTTCTAAATTCTGCCCCTCCCCTGACTCCAATGCCCTTCCTCTGCCAAACAGGGGCCCTGGGCGCATCAAGGTTCTTCTGGGGCCCTGGGCTGGCTTCAGCCAGAGTCTTCATCACTTTCCGGATGGTGGCACCAGGGCCAGCATCTGCTATCACCCACAAGAAGGTCAGGTCCTTGAGGACAGAGACAGCTTCCAACACATCTATGCCAAGCACAGAGCCAGTGTACATCTCATAAATGCTTGTTGAAAATGTTCTCTGTGCAAGGTACTTACTCAGTAGGTACCAAGGTTAGAGTACAGAAGGAATGAGACAAAAATTCTTGTCCTGATGGAGCTGACAGTCACATAACCATAACCACAACCACGAGTAATGGCGTGAGAACAAGATGAAGATTAGAGAGAAACATGAAGCAGGGAAGGGAGATGCAAATATTAGATAAGGTGTCCAGAAAAGGTCCCTCTGAACAGCTTAAGATCTTTGGAGACAAGGCAGTGAGCTTCCCTGCAGAGGAAACAGTCAGTGCAAAGGCCCTGGGGTAGGGAAATGCTGGGCAAAGCTCAGGAACAGCAGGTAGACATTGTGGCTGAGGGCTATGACTTCAGGTGAGTGAAGGAGAGGAGGTGAGTGGCCACGGGATGCAGGTCATGGGGATTTATAGGCTGGGGAAGACTAGCAGGTGCTTTAAAAGATTGTCAAGCTTTTGGCTTGAAAAATATTTGTTGAAGAAATGGATGAATGAACTGCGGAGATATGGGAGGTAGTTTGATTCCATTTGGGTATCCTGAAGGGTTGTTTTTTTTTTAACATTTCCCTTTTTTTTTTCTTTTTTCTTTCATTATAAACTCTTATCCCCTGAGTGCCAGCTCTGTGCTGGGAGGTCAGCCAAACATTATGTGGACATAGCCCCACACCCCCATGGGGACGATTCTATTGTCCCCAAATTACCACAAAGAAAGAAAGTCTCTGAGGGAGGACCTGCCTGATGCAGCCTCATTGTTGAAGTTAAAACGTGTGCTTCTGGGCCTTAGGAAGCAGAACAGCTTCCAGGTAAAGCGAGCAGACTCAAACCTTCCTGCCTGGGTTCAAATCCCAACTTAGCCACACACAGGTGGTCCACTGAGGCACCGAGGTGTTCATCTGGTGCCTCGGTTTCTTCACCTGTATAAAGGGGGAAAGACAGCACCTAGCTCAGAAGGTTATTGTAAGAGACAACCTGCCAATGCCTGGCACATTGTAAGCAATTAAAAATGGGAGTAAGCCTTATCGCTAGCTCTGCTCCTCTCTGCCAGCTGACCTTGGGCAGGTCCCTCCACGTCTCTCAGCCTTGGTTTTACAATGTGACTGTTACAAGGTGTTCATAATTTGTGGCAAGCAGGTAAGTTATCCCCAGGGAAGGTATAGGTTATCCCTTTGGTAAGAGCATTAGATTCATGCACAAAAAGATACCCTCCTGGTCACCCTCCTGGTTTCTTGGAGCATGATGGGGCTGAAAAGTAGAATAAGTAAAAGTCTCAAGGCTTGGAAGTTAAAGTCGTGTCAAGTGAAAGTACTTTTAGGTTCTTCTCAATTACTTGAGAATTAATTGTAATTAATAATGATTATAATCATGAACTTCCTCTAAAAATTAATTATAACTTATTAAATTAAACCTAGAGAAATTTAAATCCTCTAAAGAAGGGAGTACTTAGTTCAAGTCAGGTTAACCAAGATCTATACCTAGCACAAAGGAGGTGATTGTTCAACTCTGTTCTGTACTACACAGTTTCACCCCTGGCAGAAACATATTATGATGCTGGGGCATCCTAGAGTATGTTCAGAAAGGAAGAAGAGGTAGACTGCACACTCCTCCCTGGGAGGAGCCAGAACCCATAAGTGATATCACTGAGGGGCAATTTCTAGATCCCTGCAAGAAAGAGAATCTTTACTGGCGGAGTTAAGTACAGAAGAATGGACTGCCTAAGGTATGGGGAGCATGGTGGAAGGGGATTGTGCAAGAAGGAGCAGAGGGCAGCCTGCATGGGGTGTCCAGGGAGCAGATTCCAGTCCAGGGCTGGATTTGGGGCCTTGATCCATGAGCACTCACTCACTCCTTGTTGAGCTCAAGCATGTGGCGGCAGCATCAGATGTTGGTCGGGGTATGAATTTCAGAGCCTGACATCATTCGTTTGAGTACTGGCTTCTCTGAGCCTCAGTTTCCCCATTCATCTCTAATAGTACCCGCCATGTAGGTTTGTTGCAAGGGCTCAGTGACTAAGTGCAGGCAGGATGCTGACAGCAAGGCCTGGCACTGTTATTTGGAGGGGTTCTGGGCTGTAGCTGCCCTGTAAGTCCTGGAGGGAGAGGTTCGATGATGCTAACCCCACTCCAAGATGTCATGCCACATGGGCATGAAACTGTTTCCTGGGAACTGGCTTCCCTGCACCCACAAGCTGCTGAGGGATTCCCCTGTGAGTCGCCACTGCCCCTGGAGACAGTGAATGGGCGCTTTGTGTCTCTACCACAGCCTGTTGCTGCACGCCCGGTCCCTCGCAGCTCGCAGTCTGTGCTCACCCCATTCCTTCCCACCCCACAGCACATCCCTCCTTCACCCCAAGGGACAGCGGCACTGGGCTACCCAGCCAGACTGCTTCCCCACGCACTCCGGCCCCCTCGCATGTCCTGGCTCCCTGGATGGCAGACAGGCAGGGCTCAGGGGTAAGGGGGGTATCAAAAGACCCCATTGAGTCCCCAGAGACCTCATTGTCCTGCCTCCCCAAGCCACAGGAGCAACAGGGCAGGAGCTGACACAGTGGGCTGATGCATACACCCACAGGAAGTACCTCATCCTCTGCTCCCCACCTTCCTGCCAGCCTGGTCCCTGCTGCTGGGCTGAACAGGAGGACAGCTTGGGACTCCTAAGGCAGAGATTTCTGAGGGGTCTCAGAATCATCCCCTGACAGAATCATGGGATGGGGCATTCAAAAAGCAGATTCCCAGGCCCTAAGCCAGCCCTAGCCAATGCAAACCCCAGGCACGGAGTGCGGGAATCTTTAACAACCGTCACTTTTAACTTCCTGATAGACGTGACCCTGGGACCCACTTGTAGCCTGAAGTCTGGGCATCCCTGCCTTCTAGCAGCGGTACCGGAGCTTCGGCAGTCTCAAATTTTTACAGTAGGTATGTTGGGCAGTTACTATCTTTAGAACTCTGGAATATTCTGATTGGAGGTGGGCGGGAGAACGTTGAGAACCGTGAGAAGCTCACAGTGTCTGGGTTGTCACGCCATCGGGCTCTAGGTGTCCGGCTGCTCAGGTGTTCAGAGCAGGGTCCTGCAAGACCTCTGCCCGCCCCACATCGACCCACTGTTTTTTCTTTTTTATTCAGGTACCAGTTCCCTCCCCCCACCCCCGCCCTGAAACTAACTTTAGACTTACAAAGGTCTCCTGCACAGGCTCCCCAGTGCCCACAACGCTGCCACCCCGCACAGGGAAGTGCAATTACGAAAGCCAGGGGAGGTGGAGACAGCAGCACCAGCCAAGCTGGAGGCCTTGCACGGAATGGGCCTGTTTTCCTACCACTGTTGCTTTTCCGGCCCAGGGTCCCATCTCGAGTTCCGTAGTCCTCAGCCGGGGCATCTCCCAGCGCCACTCTGGGTGGGGGTGTGCTCCAACCATCTGCCCGTGCAGGGGCCCCACCCTCGATGTAGCCCCACCAGCTCCAGCCGGGCGGGACCACCTTTCCTCCCTCGCCCGGTGTTTTCTCGCTGAGTCTCAGCTCCCAAGTGAATGGAAGCCTTTTCGTGCCTTCTGGTGGTGACATCTCTTCCTTGGCAGCCTGAATCCTAAGTTGGGATAGCACAAAGGTGTGGGGACAGGAAGCATCACGCCGCAGCTAGCGGGCCGTGAGCGGTAGTTGTGAGAAGACTCGTCCCCATTCCAGCCCTTGATCTCAGCTCCACGAATCCCGGGAACAGGTGAGCGCTAGGTCTCCGCGGCTAGAGGACCTGTCCCACAGACAGCGGGCCCAGTCAGTGTCTTCAGAGCCCTTTTCTCGGGCAGCTGCTTCCAGGAGACTGGGAGTCAGTGAGCTCCCCGTGTGGACCCCGGTGCTGCACTTCATAGGAGCGTCCGCTCCAGCCTAAGCTCCCCTGCCACCAGGGCCACAAGATGGAGGAGCGAGTCAGCTGCTCTCACAGGAGAGGTCCTCTTGCCCATCTGGCTGCTGAGGGCCAGGTTGTCTCTGGTGGGCGTCCTGACGGAACCGCATCCTGACAACTTGCACTCACTGGGGTCTAGCCACACGCCTCCTCCCGGACCTCCTCATGCTGGTTTTCCATCATGACCCTTCCACTGCTCCAGCATGCCCCCCACTTTCCCAGGTGATCTGCAGGCCCAGAACCGCTGCCCTGACTGGGCAACGGTGAGGGTATAACTTCCTGCAGCCTCAGCAACGCCTGCTGCCCACTTCGCAGGCCCTCCTGGTCCTTCTCTCATTTTATTTGGAACCAAATAAAAGATTAAGATAAAAATAATTCCCAGAAGGTGGATCATTTGGTAATTATGTGCAGGTGTTAAATCTCTCCTGGCTCCCCGGCTGCCCCCCACCTCCTCCCTGCCCCCCCCACATGTGGTAGGGGATGATCATTCCAGAGCCAGCCGCCCCCTAATCCCAGCAACAGGCCAGGTCTGCCCGCCCGCCCACCTGCCTGGCAGCCACACTTAGAGTCCTACTCCCCGGAAGAGAAGGGGAGCTCACCCAGGGAGCCACCACAGGGCCGCTGATACCTGGGGAGGCAAGCTCTGTGATCCACATCCACTTCCCAGAGGAGGAAACTGAGGCCGAGAGGAGGGGTATCATGTGCCCAGCATCCCAGACAAGTTGGGGACACATCTCTCCCATCACAGGCATCCCCAGAAGGGGTGAGCACCTGGGGCTGTGGCCGCAGTTGTCCATCCGGGGACCAAGGCTGAACTAGTCAGGCCAACTTTCCAGCTGGGATGCCTGACATCCTCGGGTCCCATTCTAAGCAGACCTAGGGCTGCAGCCACCACACCCCATGACCACAGAGTCTTGGGGCAGTGAAGAGTCCACTAGGGGGGCAGCTAGGCCCCTGACCACCTGCTGGCACATCTCCTACATCCCTAGGGCCCTAGTGCCCCAGCTGCCTCCTTCCCTACCCTGCACCCCTCCATGCCTGCCACAGCTGGGTCCACAGTGCCCTAGCCTCAGGCCCCACTCAGCCCAATTTCTCCACCCAAGGGAAATGTTAGCTCCTTGGGAATCCTCTGACCAACCCAGTAGAGGCCACACTTGCCCAGAATCCCATCAGTCCTCTCTGGCCAAACCCTGCCACATGCCCTACTTCGCTGAAATTACCTGAGACCCCTTTAAAGGCCAAGGACCACGCCATGTCCACTTGTGTATCTCTAGGCCTCTTGGTCCTGCCCCCACCCACAAAGGCTCCAGAACCTCCCACCAGGACAGGCTCAGCTCCTCCATTTTCACAGCCTCCCACGCAATGGTGGGGAGCCCTTCAAAGGGCTGCTCCTTCTGTTACATTGCCCAGCTGAGGTGTGAGTCAGCAAGATGGCCGCAGCCCCAGACTGCCACCACAGGGCCTCAAAGCACAACCTCTGAGGGGCCAACCTAAAGCCCCAGCCAGAGCGTGAGTCCCACAGGACAGCTGGGAAGCGCAGAAAGACAAAGTGAGTTGGAGGCAGTGTTTGGGCCCGAATTCAACCTCACACCTCCCTTCGTTACTCTGGCCCTCCCCTTACTCTGGCCCTCCCCTGGGGGTTCCAGCAGCCCCTTCCCACTCCCCACCCACCCCAGGTCCAGATGCTCATCCAGGCAGTCCCATCACTTGACAACAAGGGCGGTGTGTGCTGGGACATAGCTGCCAGCAAACAGCATACCTCCCGGCCTCGGTGCTGGCGTGCTCCTCCACGGACCAGGGAATAAGCAGGAGACAAGGGAGCCCGTGTCGGGGCAGGATGAGCGAAGGTGGTCGGACACCACAGTTCTAGACCTCCTCGCGGAAGCTTTGAAGAAAGTAAAAAGAAACAGATCTACTCAATATCAGTAATATATTGAATTTTACCTAATATATCTAAAATATTATCATGTGGGGCCTCCCTGGTGGCCTAGAGATTGAGTCTCAGCACTGTCACCTCTGCAACCTGAGTTCGATCCCCAGCCAGAGAGCTGATCCACATGGCGCAGCAGACCTCTCCTGTCTCGCCTGCTGCTCCCCTCAGCAGTGTGTTTCAGTCAGTCTGCCTGTTCTGTTCCCCACCCTGTCTCTGGTGAATCCTCTCACTCTCTGCACCTCTGGCCTGTACCCAGTTCTTCTACACAAAAATAAATTTAAAAAAAAATTAAAAAATAAAATAAAATATTATCATGTTAACATGTAATCAAAACAAAAATGATTACAAAAAACATTTTGCATTTCCTTGGTACAGGGCCTTGGAAATCGGGTACGCGTTTGACCCTCACAGCCCATCTCTATGCTGACTTGTTTGCATATCAAGAGCTCCAGAGCCACACAGGGCCGGCAGCTTCTGTATTGGACAGGGCGGGTCTAGAGGTGATGGGGCCAGGGGATGTGGTGTCTCTCATACTAAGGTGGTCAGGGAAGGCCTCCCAGAGGAGGTGATTTTTGAGCAAGTAACTGGGGGCAAGGGAATAAGAAGAAAGCTAAACTGGAGAGTAGCATATGGGGCTTTTTGGGCAAAGGGCCTGGGGTGGGCATGCGTATACAGCTGGAGCAGAGTGGGCAAGAGGGCGGAGGAGGTAGGGGCAAGGCCAGGAGATATGGCCTGGCCGGTGTTGTGCTCAGTCACCCTGAGGACTGACTTTCCTTCTGAGTCGGAGGGAGCCATGCCAAGTCCTGGGCCAATAGCAGGGGCCCACCTGGCTTGGGTTCTGACATCGGTGGGGAGTTCTAGTCCCAGAATGCAGCATGTGAATCCTGGCCCTGCCAGTCTTCAGCCCTGTGACCTTGGGGATTTTAGCAACATCTAGTGTTGTCATAGTACCCAGGTACTATGACTGGGTACGACACTGGGTACGACACTCCAGACACCTGGAATGTGCCTGGAAAGTGAGCGCTACCCAGCATTCCATGTGAGCATCTCCAGGAGAGATGCACACCTTCCCAGACAAGGCACGACAAGGGTCTGGGTTCTCTGCCTCTTGGAAAAAGGCACCCCCACTCCCAGTCTCCCTCCCTCCCGCCATCCTCTGACTTTGGCCTCTCCATCTCCACATTCCTGGAATTGCTGCAGGTGATAAATGGCTCCAAAGCGAGGCTGCCCTCAGGCCTCCACTTCCTTTGCCTGTTGGTGGGCGGGGGCTGGGTGGGATTCCCTAACCCCACCAGGACACCCCCACCTTATGCTGGTCCCATGGCTACCCCACATCCTACCCCCTGGGGACAACCCAGCTTCTGGTTCTAGAACCTTCTCTCTGATTCACACCATATTCCCCCTCTACACACTGTCTTTTCCCTTATTCATTAGACAGACATGGGAGCCTGCTCTGGGCCAGGCACTGGACAGGCCATGGGGATGCAGGAATGGGCTACAAGGACAGAGACATCCGCCTACTTCTGGAGCTGGACTTCTGGTTTGTGGGGTTACTTAGCAGCCCTAGCCCTCATTTTATGGGGTGTTCAGACCCCTGAACTCTGACCAGGCTGTGGTGAAGACCCTCTTTTTTGCCCACCTCTACAACCTAGGATGGTAGCTTCTCTGGTGGTCTGCCACTCTGGAGAGCATGGCCCACGGTGAACCCCATAAGAAGGATTTAGACTAGAGGAAGGAGGACCAACCATTCCCCTGGGGACTGGACCCTAAAATAAGAAAGGACACTGTAGGACTTCCCATTGCCAGGAGAAGTTTAAATAAATGCGTGGCAAACTCTGCGTGGCCAGGGAAGAAAAGGCCAGCGGGCCAGACCGCATGCCTGACAGCGGCTGCCTCTTGGGAGGGTGCCAGGTTCTAAGAGTCTTTATTTCTTTCTACTTTTCTCTTCTCCAGACTTTCTACAAAACTTGCATATCTAGCAGACACTCAAGGGTTTCAAAAGAAAGAACAAAAACGTGATGAAGCAACCAATTTAAAATCCTGGCATCTCATAGAAGCCCGGGAGAGACTGTGTCCGCCTGGTAGGACCAGGAACTCACCAGCCTGGGGCAGGACAGAGGTCACCGTTCACTCCAAGCCAGGAGGCCAGGGCTGGGTGTGTGGGAAGGAGAACAGATTTGGGAAGAGACAACCATGTGGGGAGCAAGGAGGCAACAGAGAAGGGGCCGCCCGGGGAGTGGCCCGCAGGTAACATGGGCGGTGGAGGGTGAGGCCAGAGGAGAGTGCAGGAGTCGAGGCCCAGAGCCCTGCCGTGGCCCTGCAGGGAGCCTCAGACAGCATGGCTGCCCTTTATGGCGTCGACCATACACTTGGTAGTATTAAAGGCCCTTCCCTGAAAGTGGCGTTACTACCCGACAACCTGGGCTCGAACCGTCGGTCAGCACTTTCTAGCTGCGTGTTTTGTCCTTAAGCAGTGACCCCGCCTCTCGGTGCGTCTGTTCCATGCTCCAAAACTGAGAACAGTCGTAAATCACCAACCCTGCGGGCTGGGGTGGGAGTGCCGGAGAGGAGCCGTGGCCGAGCAAACGTTCTGAATAGGGCACAGTACATATTCATGCTCAGTCACTGCTGGTCACTGCTGTCACCCCTCCTGTCACCAACATCGCTGCTCTAATCTTCCATGTGACATTGAGAGTCCAGAGTCTATGACCAGGCAGACACCAGAAAGAGCAGGCCTGTCCTCTAGCCCACGCCCTCTGGGTCACCTGTACAGGTGGGTGCATGGCTGCTAGGAACCAACACTGGAAGCCCCTGATTCAGCGTTCCTCTACCTGCTTTTGTCTCCTCAGCAACGCTGTGAGGGGGCTGTTCTGATCCTCATTTTCTAGGAGAGGAAACAATATGGCCAGTCTACCTGGAATCCTGCAGTGCCCTTTGTGGGTCTGGTACGTGCTTGGCCCTTGAAATACACCTTCCAAGGCAGAGGGACCCAGAATAGAGGGCAGGGGACATGAGGGGCCAGGTGCAATGAAGGGGAAGCCCTTTGGTTTCCCAGAATGCTTTTGGGTCCAGAGCTCCAGGTGATAGAGCTTGTTGGAAGCTGGGGCTCCAGGTGGGAAGGGGTGGGGATGGAAAGGCACCTCTGGCCTTTCATCTGGAGCCCACAGACTTCTCCCCCCATTCCTCAGTGGGGGGCCCCACGATCACTCACCTGGAGCCACAAATGAGCTGGTTCTGAGGCCCACCTGTTGCCTGGCAGGTATGCCAAGACCCGAGAGGGGGAGGGGTCCCCAAGAAGGAAGCGTCACCCAGCCCAAGCTCAACCATGCCAAACTTTGAAGCCCCATAAAAGCTCACAGACCTTACCTCTGCCAAACCCCCACTGCCTGCCTGTCAGTCACTCTGCCCCCAGCCTGCTGGGGTTTGAAGCCAGGAAGCCCACTTGGATCCCCATTAACCAGACTGGACCTCTCTGAACCTCAGTTAACACTTCAGGAAGGGCAGGGGAACACATCCGGACACCTCCAGATGATGACTCCAGTCTGGGTGTGACGCACCACGTACCCATGCCCGACCAGGCCTTCCCAATGCAGGAGGAAGCTGGAGCCGGCAGCCCAGGGCTGTCAGCTGTCTCTGCGGTCTGAGCTGGAGTCTGCCCCGTAGCAGGCAGGCTGGCTGGGTGGTCCCAGGGAGGCAGCTGGGAAACCAGGCTCAGACAGCAGGCCCAGCCTTTACCTGGGGGCTGCACGGGCTGTCTGCTCCGTCCCACGGACTTTGGGAGAGGTTGGGGCTCCTTCATGGAGCACCTGTTGTGTGCCTGTTCCCGCTGCAAAGCCTCAGAGTGGTGTCACACGGATTGGAATCCCAACCCAGATCAAAATCTGGGTCCCAGCATTGAGTGGGAACCAATTTTCAGCAGCTGGGCCCTGCCCAGAGAGCACCCAAACGCACCTTTTCTAGCACCATGCACCAAAAGGCCTGGGTTTCAGAAGTTGGATTTTCTAGAAAAACAGGTATGGAGTGGAATGGGGACGTAACCTGCCCTAGTGACGGGAGAGGTAAGCCCCAAGGTAACAGTTGTCCCGATAAGGGGCTTGTACGCGTATTTTCTTTCTTTCTTTTTTTAATCTTCAAAGTGATTTGGGGAACCCAGGCTAATTAATTTTCCCCAAAGCAGGGAGGACTGTCACCGGTCTCACTCCCCAGAGTTCTACCCCACCCCCAAGCACACCTGAGGGAAGGGGGCCTGATCAGGAGTCCCGGAGATGGCAGAGAGGATAACTCAGCTGGCAGAGGCCTGGGGGAGAATCAAGGGTGGGACTGGCCCCTGGGAGGCTGCCCGACAGAGATGCAGGGAGAGACGTGGAGATTAGAAGAGGCAAGAGGGCTGGAAGCAGGCAGGCCTCCACCTGCCCCAAGAGTAGCTGGGCCGCCTGGCCTACCTTTGCTGAGAGTCCCCTCCAAATTAGTGGAACAGACACTGTGCCAGCTCCACTTGAGTGCTGTGCCCTATACAGAGAGGAGGTCACCAGGCTTCTGCCCTCAGTCTGGCAGCTGAGAAAATTCATTCATTCATTCATCCACTCTCTCACCTTGCTCATTTAGTTAGTCAACAAAAATTGTTAGCCCCTGCTCTGAGCTCATCTATCTACATTAGGAACAGAGATTGCGGATAGAAATGAAACCCACCTCCTGGCCTTATGGAAGCCATGAGCCAGCGGGAGTGGGTGGCACAGGGATGGCGTGGGCAGAAGAAAGCACAAAAGAGACATTGGAGCAGAGGTTTGGAGACTTGGGGAAGTTTCACAGAAGCAGAAACATTTGATCTTAAAGTGGGCTTTGAGGGGTGATTAGGAGTTTGTTAGAAAGAGGTGTGCAGATAGGGCATCAGAAAAAGCATGGTGCCAGATAAGATCTGGGGGATCTGGATAACCGTGAGGAATTCAAATGTCTGGAGTGGAAGGTAATCAGTGAAGATGGGTATGGTTACAAAAAGTGGGACATATAACTCTCAGGGTCTCAAGCAGTGCTTCTTAAGCTTCACCCACCCTCCATGTTGTGCAGAGAGACGATGGCATGAGCCGGGGATCTCCAGCCACTCAACTTGTTCCAGCTGCCTGAGGTCGAACAGAAGTTATAACTCAGAATTTATAACCAGTAACACCCTGTGCTTAGGAAGTTTTATCTAAAACATTAGTGTTGACTGAACAAGAAATTTCAAGGTAAAGGACCTTGGTCTTCCTTGTTCAGGATTCACTGAGGACACAAGTTTTTCTGGTTTTCCACTCTGCCAGTATTTGCATGCTATTCTATCTCCCCTCATGGTAACAAGATGGCTGCCACAGCTCCCACAATCACATCCCCTCGTGACAGCAGCCCAAGCAAAAAGTAAGGGGAGGGGAGTTGTGGCAAACAAGGCTTTTCTACATCATGTCCCATTCTAGGTAAATTATTCCCCAAAGCCCCCGACCATCTTTCCCTTAGATACTGTTGGTCAAAATGCAGTGGCAGGGCAAAAGGGAGTAGGATGGTCAAAATAATCCATGTCCAATTATTGATAGAATTCATTCTCAGAATTAAGCACAGAACTGTCGCAGGAACAAAAGTAAATTTCTTAAGCCAGGAATGATGAAATGGTATCTGATCAACCTTTAAAGTTTACATACATATTTTTGAAAGCTCCTTCCTTCCTCTCTGTCCCCTGAACCTGCTCTATGTTTCTTATCTGTTCTTAACTCTGACTGTCACCTTATATTTTGTGTTTTCTTTATTGTCTGTCTCTCTACCACAATATAATTTCCATAAGATCAGAACTTCTCTGTGTGATTTTTTTACTATATGTCTGACCTTTCTAGCAGGATCTGGCAGGTCAGAAGAATATGTTCTGAATTGAGTAAGGATGATTTTAAATTTTAAGATACAAGGGAAGAGGTGATGATGTTTCCCTCCTGCAACACCCAAGAAAAATGTGGTTGACAAAGTCAGACACTACTTTGCCACAAAGTGGCAGTGTTGGCAAAAGACAGCTTGGTTGCAACTCAGCATGTGTGGAGGGTGTGGAAGGAAGCGGATAACTCAGGTTTTCATCAGGAGGTCAAGGAGTCAGGCATTTATATCTAAACTAGTCAAAACTTACTGCATTGTGATTTCAACACTAATTGTGCTGTAGTTTACATTTGCAGAATAAGCTCTTTCAAAAATGCAATTAAAAATACATGTACATTTATTATCACACAGGCTTGGAATAACTTATTGCTTAGGACCCTTGTGACTGCTAACCCAAGCTGACTTAAGCATAAAGTGAATTTTTTCCTCCTTCATTAAAAAGAGTGGAGGTGAGGCTTCAGGTAAGGTTTAATGCAAGGGTAAAACGTTGCCAGCACTGACTTCTCGCCCTTCCTTTTGGGGTCCACCCACTACGCACTGGCTCTTTTCTTTGGCGGTCTCCCCAGCAGGGCGAAGGCAGAATTGCAGAAGGTCAATATTCCACTTCTCTGGCTTTACATTCCTCAGGGAAAGAGAATTCAAAGAGCAAGAACTGAGTCTTGTTATTTCAGATTAGCCAGACTGCAGCCATATTGTCATCCTGAGCCAGGTGCTGCTGGGAAAGGGGTGCACTTATTGCCCAGGGTCATGGAGCAAGGGTGGAACCCCCACGACCATTAGAGGGGAGTGAATTTATAAATTAAGATGGGGTTCTTCCCAAAGAAGGGATAATGGGTGACATGTGGCAAACATAAGTGCCCACCTTAAAGACACAAAATGGTTGTGTTCACAAACATCAGTTTCCCACCGTGGAGAAGGATGATGATGGTGATGCTGACTAAATCTCGCATTTATGGAGAACTTACATTGTGCCAGGTACTCTCCCAAGCAGCCTCACATCTTTGTCTCACTTCATCCTCCTAACCACAGATGGGGGCAGGTACTATTAATACCACTTTCATTTGACCAACAGGGGAAGCTGAGTCACAGATAGGGTAAATTTCCTGCTATCACACCACTCTATGAATGGTTCAGAGCAAACCCTCTCTCCGCCAGATCCTGTGGTCACTCTAAGGGGATGGGATCTTTACTGAAGTTAGTATGTGCATTTAGCTGGAGACAGAGCCCGGCAAACAGCTGATACACAATGGCAAGAAAAAGGCAAACCAATAACAAAGCAGCAAATGGCTGTGGCATGGAGGAGTGTTCAGAGGAGGAGGATTTTCTACAGGAGCTGATCTATGAGCATCAGAGTCTTCATCTATAAAAACTGAGGTTGGGCTAAGGTGATGTGATCAGCCTCCCTAAGGCTGGCCATCTCCTAGCTATGGCCGGCTCCTGCCAGATAGAATGGGTCCTAGGTTCCAGGTTTCCTGCTGTCGGGGAGGCCCGTGCTGCCAAGGTGGCCCCTCCTAGCAAGGGGCAGCGAGGGCGGCATCTGGTTGGAGCTGGGCACCCACAGTTTGAGTTTTGAATTGGCTGTTGGGGGTTGAACGAGATCCCTGAGGGCCCTCTCAGGTCTGACACTCATCACCTGTGACCAGCTGTTTCCCATGCCACCAAGCTGTGGCACTTTTGGGGTCTACTTCTAGCAAAAGAGACCACTTTATCCCTAAATTACCTGGTCCTAGCCTTCTGCGACTAGAATTCTTACATCTGCTTTGTCATGTTTTCCTGCATCCTGGGACCCTCCCCTGGCCCGGCTATAGAGTGTCTAGCTCAATTCAACTATGTACTCAAAACAATTTTCTTGGACCGGGCGGGGGAATGAGGCATGCCCCCGGCCTCACATCTCCTGTTTTCTCTGTTTCGACATCTCTGAGGCGGGAGCGCCCCCGCCGTCCTGGTCCCCGGCAGCAGCAGCTGGGGTGCGCTGTCCCTGCATCTGCCTGTGTGTGCTTGGTGCCGGCTGCTCGTTTGTCATCATCCCGTGGAGTCTGTGCTTTGTTGAAGTGACGCGTGCTCTATTTAATTGCCACTTAAAAAGTCTTCAATGAGATTGTGCTGTGACTTGGCATTGAAGTGAAAAGTTGCCAAAAAGCTGGAAACAGTATAAAGGTGACATTAGTAAAGCAAAGGTTTATCATTAGAGGAATAACCACATTTTCTTCAAAGCAGCCACCAAAGTCTTTACAGGTTCCCGAAGCAAAGATCCTCGAGCACACATGAAGCCGGTCACCTTCTGTCCCTGATAGTGCGTGATGATTGAGGGTCACGTGCAAACATCAACACTCACAGGAGTGGCAGGGGGTGGAAGGAATCCCCAGAAATACAGCAGATCATTCTAGAAATGCTGTAATATCAGGGGTCTTGACAAAGAAAATAATATTATATGGGAGACCATAGACGTCGGCCACCAGGTCAAAAGTTGCTCAAGATACTCAGACTCCAAATGTGAAAGGGTTCTGGGACTCACTTAATCTATTCTCTTATGTTTTCCATTTGATGCACAGGGGTGATGAGCAATAAACACTGCGTCTAAAGAACACTTGCAACAGCAACAAAATAAAAAATCCAGGGATGAGAAAGCAGTGTATCAAATATATGTGGACTCTTGCTCTTCCTCCTGTCTTCTAATGCTCAGAATTAGACTAATTGCAATCTTGATGAGTGGAAACTCAAAAATCCTATAGAAAAATTACTAACCACAGTGGAAAATTTACAGAGGCGACTGAAAATACAATCTGGTAATTGTATTTTGTATACAAACAAACAAAAAAAATCCAAAGCACTGGTTTTAAAGACACATTTGTAATATCAATAAAAAATACAAATCACTTAGGAATTAACCCAAGAAGATATGAGCAAGACTTGTACACAGAAAATTTAAATTGAACGAAAAGTATTAAAGATAACCTAAAATAAATGGGAAGATATTTATGGTAATGGGTAGGAAGGGTAAACATTGCCAAGATGTTAATTCAACACCAGATTGTCTACAGAGTCAATACAATTCCAGTCAAAATCTCATCAGGTTTCTTTGGGAACAAGCTGATATTTTTATTATCTATGTCCCACCATATCATAACTAATAAATGAGTGCTGCAAGATTATGGGAAACAAAATCTATATACAAAAATTTATTATTTCCAGGCCCAAATAATAAGTAATCCAAAGATGAAATAAAAGAAAACCATTTCATTTACATTAGTATCAAAAAAGAATAAAATCCTTAGGAATACATTCAACTAAAGAAGGGGGAGACTTAGATACCAAAAACTACAGAACTTTGTTGAAAGAAAGAAAATGTAAATAAATGGAAGATGACTCCCAAGTCCATGGTTAGGAAGACTCACTTACTCAATAGCAATGACGATACTCCTCAAATTGTCCTATAGATTCAGTGTAATCTGAAACAAAATTCCAATAGCTGTCTTTGCAAGTTGACCCTAAAATCTAAAAAATGGGTATATGAGGAGCCCAGAAAAACCAAACCAATCTTTTATTTTTAATTTTTTTTTTTAGATTTTATTTATTTATCTATACAAGCACTGGGTACAGTCAGAAGCAATGGAGGATGAGAGAATTCACCAGAGACAGAGCGGGGAACAGAACAGACAGACTGATGAAGTACACTGCTGAGGGGAATAGCAGGTGGCAGAAGTCTGCACGCCGTGGCCATGTGGGACCCTCGCCCAGCGGCTGGGGATCGAACCGGCGCTGCGCGCTGCAGAGGCTGCGGGCAGCTTCGCAACCCAGGGCTCAACCGCTGCGTCACCGGGGAGGCCCCAAACCAACCTTTTAGAAGAACAGAGTTGGAAGATTGATGCTTTTGGATTTCAAAACTTACTACAAAACTACAGTAATCAAGATGGTGTGGTGCTGACAGAGGGTAAACACAGGTCAGTCTCCACCACTCTCATCAGCTCTGCCTGCAGAGTGGGTTCAGCTCCGGCCCGGCTGGCCAGCAGCCCAGGGCAGAGGGGAGCGGATACCACACATTCTCCCCTATGTCCTCAGTCTGTGACTGTCTGACACTGGCCTCTTTTTCAGCTTTATTTCCAGAAGAAATGTTTTCCCAGCAGTAACAGCTGACAAGGTACTAGACGGGACTCTCACTATACCATCTCAGGTACCCCTCCCGCGGTCCTGTCAAGTTAAGACTATTTCCAGGTCCACTTCACAGACAAAAACGCTGTGGCTAGGAGAATTTGCCCAAGGATACCCAGCAGCCAGGGGGAGGAAGGCACCAAGCCCTCTGGTTCCTGGCCTCTGCCCTTGAAGGCTGGGGTTCACGAGCGCCCCTCATTCATTGTTCATTCACCCACAGCGCACAGGTTCCAGAATGGGATGCACAGCCCCAGCGATTATGTGAGACCCTGTGGGAGGGAAGAGCATATAAAAGCATCATTTCTCTTCACCCCTCTCTCCTATGTGTATTTTGTGCACCCATGAATAAATATGTATCATTTATAAAATGTGTAAATGAATAAAGGGCAGAGAATGGGCATCTATACTCGTTTGTTTTTTTTTTTTAAACCAATAATTGTTCTCTACCAAATTGGCTTGTACCTCGTTGGTTAAAAAAAGTCTGTTTGGTGAAAGGTGAGAGATGATAACAGTACCTGCCTCGCAGGGCTATTTTGAGATGAGGTGAGGGAGGGCAGGCAGGGCGCACAGCACAGACTGGTTGTGGGATGTTCTTGATCTTGGTACCCCTTGTTGTCTGCTCCCTCTTGTCACCCACTTCCTACTCACTCACTCCCTTCATTTCTAAGCTTTTTCAGAAACATCAATTTAGCACCTGGTAGGATCAGGATCCACAGGGGATGCAGCAGGGCGTGTGTGTGTGTGTACACAGACAACACTGAGCCTTGGGCCCCAGCCCCACAGGAGCCCACAGCGCCAGGTTCTCACTGAGTCATAGGAAGTCTCAACAGAGAGGATAGGGCCCACGGGGGATTCCTGGGAGGCTCCTGGACGATGACCAGAACTGCCATAAAGGAGGAACCTGCAGGCTGCAGACCCAGCCAGCCGCGTGTCACTCCCTGAGCATCACTGTGCAACACGCACTGTTGTAGCCACGTGGGGCACAGCGGTGAACCAGCCAAACAAAAACCCTGGAATCCAGAGGAAAAGTGGCCCAGAAGGAGGAACAACTCGTGCAAAGGCCCTGAGGCAGGAAAGCAAGGGCAGGTGTACAGGAGTCAGGCCAACGGACTGGGGCAGAGTGAGCGAGGGAAAGGCAGGGGACGGGGGACAGGGACTGGCCAGGCGATGCGGAGAAAGACAGGAGCCGAGGAAGGTGTGAAGCAAAAGGCGACACTGCGACTTCCAGCTCAGCCGCTGCCTTCTGTCTGCCTGAGGAGAATGCTTTGTAGAGGGTGGGGGAGCAGGGAAAACAGATGGGGAGGTTGGGGTGATGATTCTGGTAACCACTTCAGGCCCCTCCCCTCAGCTCCCAGCGAGGCTCCTCTGGACTGGGACCCCACCCTCCCTGCACCCCAGGCCAGGCAGCATTCACTCCAAGAGCCCTGCCAGCTCCTCCTCCTGCCCCCCTCACCCCCCGGGAAAGGCCCAGGCTAGCGGAAAGAGACGTTCAGAAACCGCCAACCCTACAATTACTGATAAGATGGATTCTTCTCCCTGACAGGGTGCAGGAGCTACCGAGCCTGTTATTACCAGGGCCTAATTACAGCGTCTCGGGCTGCATTGCTCCTTGCTAGAGAAATACCGGGCGGCCTGCAACGCGGGGCTAATTGTTCCCTCCTCCCTCCTCCTCTTTGTCAGGAGCACTCAATCTGCCCGAAATAATTACACCTCCTCTCCCACAAGAGGCTCAGAGATAGGCTTTGCTCTTCTCTCAGGGCTGGAAATTTGGCTCCTGCATCTGAAAGTGCCAGCAGGCAGCTTGGACGATGGAACCGAGGCTGGTGGCCCCTGGCAAGACTCATCCTCCTGGGCCTCTGTTTTCTGGGTCCAAGTCCCATCTTGGCTTTGAGCCTCCTGGGAGCTTTGGCTCATGCGCAGCCCAGGACGTCTCTCCATGGCTGAGCAACCAACCTCATGTCTGGAGCCTGTTTTGTCAGTTTAATGGTCATAATTCCTAAGGCCTTGGGTGATGGATGGCCACGGCAGGTGCCAGTGGTGTGCAGTGGGTGCCAATGCCTGGTGTTTGTCACCTTTTAGAGGTGAAAGATGCCACAGAGTCACCTTTTAGAGGTGAAAGAAGTTCCCTGTGTAGAGTACTCACTCTGTGCTGATATACAATGTTCAGTGAGCATCTCAACAACACCTCACCACCAACCTGGGAAAGGGGTAGTTATTGTTCTCAATGTACAGATGACAATGGCAGACAGTGCCCAGACACAGGGCAGGTAGCTCTCCCAAAGTCGTGGCCGCTCGGGGCAGGGGTTATAGAGATGGCAGGTGGTGAGATGCAGCAGGGCTTCCTTGACAAGGGTCTTAGCAGCTGCCTTCTATTATGTAACCCTGAGCAAGTCCCTCCTTCTAGGTGGACCTGAGCCATCTCCTCCTTGATACAAGGTTTCCTGTTCATAGGATGTCATCTAAGGGACTGGGACTCCAGTAATGTTGGCATGAAGCATGATGAGAGAGGTGGTGCAGTCTAGGATAATTCAGCAAAGTCCTGCACCCCAGACCCAGAAACCATTTCCTGGGCCCCAACCATACTCATATGATCATCCCTGGAGAGGAAACCTGGCCTGTTGTTCTCTGCCACTGAATCAATGCCATCCTCTGTGGTGCCTGCTGAAAAGACCTCTAGACCTCAGTTTCCCCCCAGGAGAAAGAGCTTGTCTTTATAACCTCCTTTCCCAGACTGTTCAAACCCCAGGCTTACGTTCCAGGCTAGAATGGGGGTTCCCTACCAGATGCCACAGCTAAGTGAGATGTCAGTGTGCTGTGACTCTCTGTAGGCTGATGGGCTAATGAGGGGGCACCTGACATCCCCACAGACCTGACATGTCTATTTTCAGGAAATGTAACATCTGGTTCTAAGCTCCGGCCTTCTCCTCTGCACCATCTGCCCGGCCTCAGCACTCGCCAGGAACGTCTGTGCCTGACAGATTGCCCTCGTGATATCTTCATTATTGCTTTGAAAAGACGCCACGGGGGCTCCTGACCTACCAGCCTTTCCTGGAGAAATGCTCCCTGTAGGGCGTTCCGATGTCAGCCAGGTTAAGGATGTGACACCACAGGCAGTTCCTGGCCAGAAGTTCCCCTGTCACTTGGACATCTCCATAAATAATGCCCAGCCTTTCCAAGAACTCTGCCCAGGCCTGGACTGCAGAGCCTCACACGAGGTCACCGTCCTCATGCTTCCTGCCAAAGGTCAGTTCCTTAGACAAGTTTGAGGAAATAAGGATTTCCAAAAAAAAAAAAAAAAATTCAATGAGCAAATTCAAGTACGAAAGGGTGTGCACACCCTCTGAGGCTGGATTCAATTCTCTTCTGCTTTCCCTGCAAAAAATGCCCAAGCAGATGTGTGACTGTCATTCATTCTAACTCATTCACTCGCTCATTCCTAAGCTTGTGTTGGGCTACACAACAACTAGCTTGTTCAAGAAATAAAAGGCATGAAAATAAAAAGTGGGAATAAAAAATGTTTTCATTTAAAAGCTACTTAAGAGATGTATAAGTCAAATGCAATGTGCTGTCTCTTTTAGATTCTGATTTTATTTAATCAGTTATGGGGGGAGACCTCCCTTGAAATGAGCAGGGGCAATTAAATACAGTCTAGGTTAGGAAGTATTGAGGAATCCCTGTCAATTTGTCACTTTTTTTGATGTATAATAGTTTTGTGATTACTGTTTAAAAACATTTTATTTGTGAAGGCTGAGATTTTAAGAAAATTATAAAATTATATCCCTCCACTCCACACAACTATTGACTTTGAAATCAAACAAGATCCACAAAGTTGGGTGATGGCTGGCCCAGATGAGAGACACAGGTGCACTAGTGTGTGCTGATTATGCCACGCTCGCTAATTCTGAGTACTTTTTTAATGCCTATAATATAACAACATAAAGAAGATTAAAAGCAATGGTGGCTCCAACAGTGTAGATTGTTAGCTAAACTTACTCCGCTGGGTGTGAACATTAAATGGCACACAGTAGGTGCTTATTAAGTACCACTCCCTTGATCCCATTTCATGTAATCATCCTCATGGACATCGAGGGAGGTATTTTTACCTCCTCTGTGCAGGTGAGGAGCTGAGTTTCAGAGACTTGCAGTTGCCATGGAAGTGGTGGCTTCGAGGCCAGGGCCTGAGGACATGCCCCACATTCCATGGAAGTTGGTCTTGAACTTGCATGCAGGTGAGAACCTTTTCTGAATGTGTACAGGAGAATACACAACACCATATGATTATATAATTTATTCTATCATATAATACCTTATACTGTTATACATGATCATATAATTTATTCTATCATATAATTCTATAAAACCTACATGTTGTCATCGAACATTATAACATAAATACAATGTGGTATATTTTACATAATGTTACAATGAATACAATGTACAATGTGTTACATGTTATTATATCATATCATATTGTTATATTGTATGGGATAACCTCAGGGCCATACAAATATTATGTTTTTTTAATTGAGATATAATTAACACAAAGCATTGTGTAAGTTTAATATATATAATGTGTTGGTGTGATACATTTATGTACTACAGTGTGATTACTATAGTAACAATAGCAAACACCTCTATATATCACTTAATTATCATCCCTTTTTTGTGTTAACACTTGAGGTCAAGTCTCTTAGCAACTTTGAGGTTTATAATATTGTATGGCTGCCTATGAGGCAGAGAAAAAGACAAAGAAAATCTTAAAAACAGCAAGAGAAAAGTAATTCATCATTTACAAGCAATTCCAATAAGATTAACACCTGATTTCTCATCAGAAGCAGCAGAGGCCAGGAAGCATTGATATAACATTGGAAGCAGGCTGTAGGAAAGTATGCATTGTATGTTTGGGGCTGTCTTTCAAATGGGTGAACTATATCGAATACATCCTTGCATTGTTGATGCAGAATAAAAGCTGTGGTCAGTGGGGAGGAGCCAGCTGGAGGGAGGTGGAGCAGGAAGCAGACTCGTTCCAAATTGCTTATTAAACTTTTGATTTTTGAACCATGTGAGCATAACTTGAAACCCCCCACCCAAAAAAAAATTACATGAGAAAATAAATTTAAAATTAAGACAAGCGTGAAATAAATTACAGTAATGCTCACTCATCAGGCAAAAATCTCCAAGGCGGCGCCCAAATGGCTGAGGCTGGAGAGCCACTGGGCTGCGGTCCCTCCAGTCTGACCACGGCAGTGAGGCCAGATTCTCAGGCACGGCGCCCGCTCCCCACCCTCCAGCGCTGCCCCGCTTCCCTGCAGGTGCCCGGCACAGCTCCCTCAGCCCTTGATGCGCCCAGAGCACACAATGTCCTGTCTGTTCCGGGGGCCTGGCCCTGCTCGGCCTGCCACAGTTGGACAGCAACACCCCACCTTTTCCCGGGGACTCCAGGGCTCCCACACCCCAGCTGAGCACAACTCCTGGGCAGGGACTTTGGCCTGAAGATGAGGAGCCAGTGAAGTCAGCATTTGATGTGAGACTCCCCCAAGCAAGGCAAGCTGCCTCCTTCCTTCCAATCCACCCTAGGAGAGAATACTAACAAGACGCCACGACACCTCCCCTGCGCCAGGCACTGCTCCGCGCTTGTATCTGATCTGCACAGCAGCCCAGGGAGCAGAGGCAGCAAAACCCCATTTCCAGGCAAGCACATAAAAGCAGGTAGAATCCTTTGCCCCAAGATGACACATCTGAAATGGCAGAACTCAGATTTGAATCCAGATCACACCTGCATCTGAATCCAGAGCCCCCACCCACTATACAGTGAGATACTGAACCTGAGGCCCCAAGAGGGTCTGGAGTTTCAGGTGGGGCACCAGGCCCTGAGAAGGACAGACCCTGCCCAAAGCCAGAAAGTCAGTGATGGGCAGGACAGACAGGAGGCCGGAACCTAGCCCCGGGGATGAATCCCTTAGAAAAACTGCCCCATCCACGGGGGTATTCTTTATGCACCTGCTTCTTTGGGGGCAGGGAGGGAGGGAGCGAGGGCCCAACTTGGCAGCTTCACTGCCAACTGTCCACTCCACCCGCAGCCCCCGCCACATAACCAGGCCCGTCCTCCCCTCATTGTTCCCGTCTCACCTAAAAGAACACACACATTTTTTGCTGGAGACACACCTCTCTCCCTGCCACAATCCACCCAAGGAAAATGGAAAAGAAAAGAAAAGAAAAAGGCAGGCAGGACCTTAGGTGTGGAAAGTATGTACCAAGGAGACCCAGCCCAGCAGTGAGAGAGGCTGCGATTGGGGGTGGCAGCCCCATTTCTTCTGGGAAAGAGCCTCAAAATGTACTTTGCAACCTTAAGTGAGACATGAGCATAGTAGGTGCTAACATATGAGTCTCCTTTCTCTGTGCCTCAGTTTCCTCATCTGGTCCATGAGAACAGTTTTCCCATCCACTGGTCCCCTCTCCAGGGGATGTGTGCTACGGGGAAGGATGGTGGGTGAGGAAGAGGAACCCCAGGCAGAAATTGGGGCTGACAGGAAGAGGGAGGAGGGCACCCAGCCCCCCAGAGGCCCCTGCCCTTTCCACCTTCACCAGCAGTCAGTGTGGAGGGTGAGGTCAGGTCTCAGGGACCACGTGCCCAAGTGAACTAACAGCTGTTTGCGCCTGGCCACCATCCCCTGCCTCAGTTTCCTCACCCATGACAATGGAGCTGAAGTGAAGGAAACCATGATGAGGACCTAGAACTGTGTGTGGCAGGGTCAGCCCTCAATACATAGATGCTGCTTGGGAGTGTGATTTGTGTTATTCCACATTTCTGGATTGAATGAAAGACTGAGTACCCAGGCAATGAGGGCATGGATGGGGTGGGGAAGGTCGTAGGCAAGCCCCCCTGGAGCAGATGGGGGCCCCCAAGCCCCCATCCAGGCAGGAATTACCATCACAAGCCAGTGATGAGCTCACCCACTCACCCTGCTCCAACAATACACAATCAGCCCATAAATCCCCAGGGCATGCTGGGAGCAGCCTGACATTTGAATATGAAAGGATGAGAAACAAAGCGGCCTTCTGGGGGCTGGGGACAGAGGGGCTGGAGCTTCGGTGCCCAGCGGGCTGGGTGCACACAGGAAGGAGCACACACAGGGAGGAATACACATGTGTGCATAAGGGTCACAGAGAGAGACACACCTGCAAACATACCCAAGCAACCACAAACACACACGTCCCCATAAAGGCACACGCCCATGCACACAATCCCGTTTGCTGCCTCCACACTGAACATTGACAGCAGTGACCTCATCATCATGGACGCCACAGACGCGAGGCTGGAGGACACTCCGTCCACAAGCTCAGGTGTTCAAGGAGTGTTTCTAGGATGGTTATATCTCAAATTCTATTTTTGAGTCCTACTCTGACAAATTGAGTCTCAGTCACTTTGGTTTCACCCACCATCCCCCAGGAGCCCCAGAGATGCGAAGAGTCCAATCGGGTGACATTCGGGGCGGACACCCCCTCTGGACCAGCCCCTCAGTTATGTCTCCCTGCAGCGCTGCTCTCCACCTGGCACGGGACACTCCATCAGCTGCCGCTCCTGGGGTGCAGCAGGGTGGGTGGTCAGAGGCCCCCACCTACTGAGCCCACAGAGTTGAGGGCCTGGCTTTCCCTGAGTCTCCCTCCTCATCTCCACCCTTCATAGGAGAGCTTTCCTGGAGTGTGGAGCACACAGGGGAGAAACTGCGGGAGGCCCTGGGCTCCCACTACAGTGCCCAGCAGTAGTGGACAGTGGTAAGAGCCCATCCCTTCTCCAGAAGTCACGAAGCGTTTGCATCACTTGCTGTGTGTCCTGGACAGCACGCAGAAGCTCTCTGCTGCCACGGAGACCCTTGGGAAAACACACAGTAGGACCCCACCCCAGCAAGGTTTCATAATCAGGCTTTTCAGACCAGAAGAGGCCAACCAGCTGAAACCAATCCCCAGGCGCAGTTCCTTTAGCGCCTCAGCATGTCCCGCTGCACTGCACGTCAGGACACTCTCAGACCAGCACTGTCCGCAGAGTTCTGCTCTCCCCGCTTCTCACGGTAAGAGCCTCGGAGGGTTGTGTGGGGACACAGCCACCCCACTGTCTCCCAGAGGCGGCCTCTCCCTGGTTTTATGCCCCCATCAGCCACTGGAGTTTCCAGAGTCTGCTCCCTAATAATGGAGAGCTAGGGGACCCCAGGGATATTTCGGTTTTCCATCAGACTCTTTGAGTGCACAATCTTTGTTTCTTTAGCAATATAATTCCCTCCAAACCTGCTTCTGACCTGTTTGCTTCTAGTCACTTCCAGGTGCCAACCATCCTACCTCCAGCTCTCCCCTGGGCTTCACTGGTGACCCCACTCGCTTTTCTCCTCTTTCCTTGCCTCCCTGCCTCTTCCCCTCCACTGAAGCAGGACAGTCTGGAGGCTGGGTCACTGAGTGGAAATGCCAACTCCTTCATCTAATCTTCGCGGCTGCCTGAGGTTTTCCTCAACCCTGTTCCCTAGAGTCTCACCTCCAGAAGTGGTTGACTCTTGCGACCCTGAACCCCAACCCTGTTCCCTTTTGTTTCTGCTTCAGACCAGCTGTTACCCTCCTGAGCACATCGCTTTCCTGTAACACCTCGCCAAACGCAGCCTGCGGCCACCAAGACACACTGACCTCTTCATTCCTTCCAGCCACTTCCCCGGGAGCCGTAGGCTCAGTGCCCATGGACTCTGCCTTCCAAGTCAGCCTAGGCCATGTTCTCCCCGGCACTTTGCTGCTTCATGACATAAACCCCCACTTTCAAAGGCTCAGTTTCCATGCCACCCAGCAGCCAAGCCACATAGTTGGGCTCTCACGGTGACACTGTCCTGTCACTGAGCTCCATTCAGTCAGGACAAGCCGGCGGCAGTAACAAGCAGCCCCCGCAGCTCAGAGCCCTGGCTTGTCACCATGAAGGATGCCTCTCACTCTTTTTTTTTTTTTTTAAAGATTGATTTATTTATTTATACAAGCACTGGGTACAGTCAGAGGCGCGGAAGGGTGAGAGAATTCACCAGAGCCAGAGTGGGGAGCAGAGCAGGCAGCAGGACCGAAGTATGCTGCTAAGGGGAGCAGCGGGTGGCAGGAGAGGTCTGCACTCCGGCGGCTGGGGATTGAACCAGCGCTGCAAAGGCTGCAGGCAGCTTCGCAACCCAGCACTCAACCGCTGAGCCACCGGGGAGGCCCACCTCTCACTCTTGTTGTGGTTCAAGGTCAGGGACTCAAGGAGCTCGGTTCCTGCAGGGGAGGGCGTGGTAACCGGGAGCTCTCACCTTGGGCACCGCGTGTGTGGCCTGGAGGCTGCCCTGGCATCACCTGTCAGCGAGCGAGGCTGCCCACGTGGGGAAGCCTTTCTGGGGGAGGGTGGACGTGGAGGGGCAGGTACCACTTCTGCCCACAGACCAGGGGGCACAAGTCAGTTGCTAACTACAAGCTGCTGAGAGATGAGCCTCGCAGAGTGTCGGGGAGAATGGGGTCAGTGACTCCAGATTTGGGGTCTGGCAGTGTCCCCGGGCACCTCCATCCATGCCCCCTCTGTCTGGATGCCTGTATGCTACCTGGCACACATTTGCCCACCCACCGGGATTCTGGTCTGGGCAGCCTCCATGACCCTCCTCCCCACCCTGGGCAGGCACGTCGGGCCCTGTCCTGGGCCCATGCTCTCCTGCATGCAGCCCTCTTCCTGACAGTCTCCATGAAGGATGGGGACTGTCTCTGCACTGGTGCCCGAGTTCCCACTCTCTCTGTGGGGCCCTGGAGCGGAAGTCTCACTGATTCAAAAAATGAGTGTGGCAGGGACGCAGTTCCTTGAAGCAGGTGGCCCCATCGGCAATGCTTCTTACTGGCTTAGAGGGTGCCCCTGGGCACGCTCTGGGCCTCACGTCTCTGCACAGCCGTGGCAGGACAGCCAGGGCAGCAGGCTCTGCACATTTTCCACAGGGCATGACCATGGCACTTGGCCCTCCTGGGCCTTCCTGGAGCCACCACCTCAGACTTGGCCACCCCTACTTCGGCACTGATGCCCACCCCTCCCGGCCATGAAGCCGGATGTGCAGGAGTCCTACCCCAGTCCAGGGGGGCTTCCAGTGAGCGAGGGGCGCCCCTCTCCCACCCCTCAGGGGACAGTCTCAAGGTGCCTTCAGGGGTCTGCAGCGTGACTGGACCCTCAGCAGTGAGTGGCTTGACAATGGCCCCTTGCAGTGACTTTTCCCTTCCCAACTTTACTCATCCCAGTCTTCCATGCCTGGTCTCTGATATTGTACCCCAAAATAAGCTACCAGGTCCAAAACCCTTGACTCAGGCTCTGCTTTAAGGGGAAGCTGGGCTAAGAGACCTTCCATTGACTGGAAGGTCCATCACAACTTGGAAAACAGATCTGTGAAAGACAGACCCCACTGAGTCTGGACACCCCCTGCCTAAACACCCCCTCCCCGTTTAAACCAGCCCTGTGTCTAGGCTCTGGGGGACAGCCCTGCCAAGGTCCAGGGCTCCTGGATGGGGCCCCAAATCTGCTCTGGGCTGGGGGTAGCACGTGGGTGGGGGGAAGGAGGCTCGGTCCTGCTGTCATATAGCCAACGATATTGAGACCCTTTTATTCTGTCAAGCTCAGCCTTGGAGATAACGCCCTCGCTGTGTCAGCTGGCCCCTGCTTGGGGAATAACCAACAAAAATTACTGACTATGCAAATCACATGCAAATTGCCTGCTTCATAGCACAGAGTCCCCTTCCTGGCACGCTTTCAGGGTCTGTGCTCATCAGTGATAAAAAAGGCCTGTGAGTGGCACAGCAACCGTTGGCATGGAAACAGGATTTCTAGGGTGCTTGAGGAGCCGGCAGAGCGCCCAGAGTCAGCTATGTCAAGCATCCCCTGTTCACACTGGAACCTGGCACTGGGGCTGGAAGGAGGCTTATCTGGGCCCCGGGAGACACGATCCAGACTGTGAGTTCTGAGTAGGATTCAAGAGGTCTGCCCCCGAATAAATTTTTGCTCCCCCAAAATGGACTTTCTAGTCGCGTGGTCCTGAGTTGAACCTTGGCTCCCAAATGCCCACCTGAGAGACTTTGAGCTGCTGCCCAAGGGCCCTGAGACTTCATTTCCTTGTCTGTGAAATGGCTGCACAGGGTGGAAGTGGGCACTCTCACCAGGATTCCCCGGAGGGGGCCCCACACCCAGCCTGGCACTGGGCAGAACCTGGCGAGGCCAGGAACTGGTGTGAGAGTCTGGGCCCAAGCCGGGCCCAGCACCTAGAAGGAGCTTAGCAAACCTCTGTCCTTCCTGCCTCACCAGCCCCATGTGCATCTCATGGGCTATTTTTATTCGTGTTCCGGGTGAAATAAAACAAGTTAAAGCAGAGCATGAAATCTGAGGAGGATTCCACCTTAAGGGGAAAAAAATATCCACCTTTGCAATAACAAATAGTTGGAGCTGGTGCACTGCTTGGGTGAAATCGTTACCCCTCAAGACAAGTCTAAACTCTTCAGCATTATGAAAACTCTGAGGATTGCTTTGCTACTGAAAATTTATGGCCCCCAAATCATCCCTGAAAGACAGTGCACATTCCCAGCCCAGGGTCTCCCTCCGGTACAGCCAGCTCCTCTCTCCGAGGGCTGAAGGGGCCGCTGCAGCGGGGTCCCTGTGTCCATGGGGGACAGGTCACATCTGAACCTGAGGGGCTCAGATGAGGCCCGGCACACAGTAAACGCTCAACAAACATTCTGTCTTTGTGTTTTTCTGCCTGGTGGCAGCACCAAAAAGCAGCTTGGGAGGTCCCCCTCCCTGTCCCCCAACAACTCACAGAGAGAGTCTCGGTCTAAGTTCCCTGGGCCAGGGTGAGGCCATTACCCCCATCCTCTCCCCACCAACACACACATGCACACACAGAGACACACGTACACACGCGTGCACGTGCATGTACACACATGTACACACAAATGAACACACGTGTGCACACACATGCACACACACAAACGCACATTCACCCTTGAAGAAGAGGAGCTGGAACGTGCCTGCCCTAAAAGGGGAGCCTCTAAACTTTGAGGCAGCTCAGCCCTGAGTTTGTGAAGGAGGAAACTGAGGCACTGAGGGGTGCAAGGACTGCCAGGGCCACACGCGGGTGGAGCTGGGGTCTCACTACTTGGAACTGAAAGTCCTGGTTCCTTTCGCCCTACAGGCCACCAGGGAGTGCCTGGTGTCCAGGGAGTAGCAGGTCGTCTGGCAGGGAATGGAGCTCAGAGCCCCACAGATCCCGGGCTTTCTTTAAGAATATTATCAGCCCCCAAGGGAGGGCCATTAGGGTAAGTGCTCTCTTTCCCATCACAGTGGAATTGAGACAGGCTCCCCCTAGTTCCAGACCCCTCCTTCCAGGTCTCCTTTGCCAACGCTTGCTCTGGTGCCTCAGGTCACTTCCTTAGTCCTCTGCCAATCCCCAGGAGCCCCCACATCCCCTCCCAGCCGAACTCACTCCCAAAGAGCTCTACCCCTCTTCTTTAGACCCTCCTACCAATGCTTCATCACCTTCCTAGTCTCCAGGGAGGCCCTCTCTGTCCTCCATCAGGTGCCACTTTTGGCCCCTAACTTCCCAAACTCACCGGGCACCCCTTAAAGGCCAGGTACATCCCCACATGAACCCCACATATCCGCATAACCACCCTGTCACAAGACTTCCAGATGCAGAAATGGGGACAGATATGGGAACCGAGAGAGTATATAACTTTGCTGAGGTCACAAAGCTGGAAGGTGCCAGAACTGGGCCTTGACCCCAGGTCCCTTGGGTGTCACAGCAGAGGCACCTGGCCTGTGTCCCTGCATTGCTCTGATGCTGTTTCTTACATTTCAGCTTCTGGATATGCTTGATGCGGCAGCCCTCTGAGCTCTCACTGTCCCCAAGAAACTCACCTCTGTCAGCACAATGGCGTCTCCTAGGCAAGATGAAGCACCGAGAAGGCCACGCTGGGCCCTCCCCAGGCCACGGGCTGCCTCTCTGAGGCCCTTGGCCACACAGCGGTGAGAAATAGGGTTGCCACGCAGGTCACTCCAGCCAAGCTAGGGGTCTCATGCCTGGAGCCTCAGGATGACAGGGCAGACCTCAGTGAGGGCGCTGGGGGACAGCGGGGAGGGGGTGCCCAACAGACTCCCAGCTCCACCGCAGCCAGCGGCTGGAAACACAGAATGACTACAGTTTCTGATTCTTCAAGAGGTCAAAACCCAGATTTTTATGGGAAACCTCATTTTAAATGTTTTATGTGGCCTAAGGCACAGCAAAGTAATGCACCTGCAGGCTTGTCCTGGCACCAAGACCAGTGGGTCTTCTTTTCAAATAAGTGTGTCTGAGCCCTGGAGCACAACTCTTTCTTACAGATGAGGAAACTGAGGCCAGCGGCAGAACCAGGCCGCTAGTCCCCCCACAAAGGGGATGAAAACCTCACAACAAAGCCTGTCCCACCTTAACCCCAGACACAGGCCAGGGTAGACACCAGGCTGGGGTCAGAACCTCTCTGTGCTTAGGCGGCAGACCTAATGTTTACCCACGTGCAAAATGGGGAAAGGAAAATTAGGGATGTCCCTCCTGGCTTCTGTCTTTGCAAAGATGATAAAGGAGTGATGGATTAAAAAAAAAAAAAGTGTCCCAGAAACACAGGAAGTGATGGGTCCCCTCTGAGTCCTGAAGAGAGTGTACAGGCCTGGGGAGTCGGAGTGACCCCAGCTTCAGGCCCTCGGCATCTGCAGCAGTGCCTGAGCGTGCGCTTCCTTCCTCCTCCTGGAGACCCTGCGTCCGGGACCCCTCTTAGACCCGGAGGCTGGGCCCTGGCAAGACACGGCGAGTGGTCGGCAGGGCCAGGACAGGGCCTCTCGGGCCCACAGGGACAGGCCCCCCAGGCTCAGTGGGCTGTCCCTTCTCCCTGGCTTCGCTGGCTGCTCCCTTTGAAGTTCAAAGAATGGGCCTCGCCCCTCCGAAGCAGGCAGTAAATCAGGCAGGAGAAAGGAAACTGTCCATCCTGGCTGAGTTATGGCGGCCACGGCGAGACAGCCCTCACCCCCGGGACCGCCAGCCCCACCCTTACCTGTCCCTCCGCCTTCTCTCACCCACTGCTGTCCCAGAGCCCTTTGCGGGCCCAGTACCTCACTCCAAACCCAGCTCCAAGGTGTCTGGGGTGAAGCCCCTCAGTGTCTTCTCCATCAAGGGGCTCACTGCCATCAAGGCTCACTCCATCAATGGTCAGCCCTGACCAGGTCAAGTGCGCCTGGGCTGGGTTGGGGATGGGCTTCTAGGGGCTCTGCCATCTTCCTCCTGAGGACTAGCCCTGAATTCTGGGTCTCGGCCTTCCTCCTCCACCATTCCCAGGCAGCCTGCAGAGGTGGGAGGCCTATGGAGTACCAGTGTGAACTTGGGGCGAGGATGTGCCTGGGTGATTTGCACTCAAGGATGTGGACCTGTGGGTGACAAGTGACTCAGGACAGGGAAGCATGAGGGTTGCGTGGGAGTGTGTGGCGCTTGTGACCCCATACTCATCAGAACGTGAAACGTGGACATGTGAGCATCTGTGCCGGGGTGTGCGTGCACGTGTGTGGAGTGGGTCAGTGGGGGTGGTACGACGATGTGCCTGGGAAGCATGTGCCCCGGAGGCCAACGAGGCAACAGAATAAGGACAGGCTGTGTCAGGGGAGGAAAGTATAAGGGTGGCCCATGGGCTTCTGCTGAGAATGTGAGTGTGTGCGTGACCGTATATAGGGGTGTGTGAACATGGTATGTATGAATGTGGTTGTGTGTGTGGTTTGTATGGTTGTGTGAGTGTGAATGCATGTGTGCAAGTGTGTGAGTCCTTTGTGTGGTTGCGCGAGTGTGGTATGTGAGAGTGTGGAGGTGTGTTTGTGAGTGTGTGAGAGTGTGGTAGAGGTTGGATGTCAGAGGCAGGGGTGGGCTGTACCCCTGGCCCTGAGGCCAGACCCAGCTGGGTGACATCACCCAGCAGGAATAGCACTTGAGCTCATCTCCTGGCTGTGATCTGAGGTCACCAGGATAGGGCTGCAGGGAGGGCATGATCCATGCAGAGCCCTCCTCTCTGTCCAGGGCCCACCAGGGCATGAGGGTGGGGGATGGGCCCCAGCCCCTAACTCCCAGGACTCCAGGATCTGGGGAAACAGCACGGAAATCTGCTCTTATGGCTCAGGCCCTGAGCCTGAAAGCACGAACTTGGACCTGCCACCCTCTGAGGGCTTGCTGCTGCTCTGGCCTGGTCTGTGGGTGCTTTCTCCCTGCAGGGACATAGCCCGTCAGCCAAGGGCACCACTGGGGTGAAGCCCCACTCCTTCTGGGTCTTCACCTGTGCAGCTATGAGCCAGCCAGGACCCATGGGCAGATAGCTGGAGGCCACCTGGTGGCCCACCCTCTCTGGCCCCACGTCCAGCTACCACCAACCCTGCTCAGTCCTCTCTCCTCCTCTTCTCTGGGGTCCATCTCTGGCTCTCAGACACCATGACAACAACTGGGTCTAAGCTACCATCAACCTCCTGCCTGTGCCCCACAGCGTCCTCCTTCTTGCCCCGTCAACATCCTCATGGGCAGCCACACATGCGTGCCCCCTGGTTCTCCTGCAAGTCACACCGTGCTCACCCTTTCCCAAGCCAGCCTCCCCTGGCCTTCCTTGGGCCAGGTCCTCTGTCCACCCAGCACAGACTGGGCCATGTTATGGGGCCTCAGCCTCTGCTCAGCCAGCCTGGAGCCAGGGGTCAATGTCACAGAGCACATGGGCCACCTGCAGACAGCCCCTGCTGAAGATCGCCTCATGCCGTTTTCCCTGCTCCTTCTCAAGGAGTGCAGGGCCGGGGAGCTGAGGCTGGGGTATTGATGGAACACCCCAGTGAAAATGGGAAAAAGCTGCAAACTCGGAGGCCTGTGGTCCAGGAAAGCAGGCAGAGCCCTGAGGATGTCTGGGTGCAGAGACCCCTGAGTTAGCACCTTGCTGTGACTACCCAGATTTGTACCCCATTTCCTGTGCCCACTCCCAGGGAATGAGAGCTTTTTTATTGGTCAGGGGCTGAGTGTGAGCTGTCTCCCTTGGGCACAAAGTGGCCAGCTGCAGGGGCGCATACAGTAAGTGCTCAGTCAGAAGATCATCACTCCAGACAGACACAGAATGTCTGGGCTCAAAGCCCAGTGGGGACACGTAACCCAGGAGTACAAAATTCTGGGGCTTATAGGGGCCAGGGACTGCCCCACCCTTTGGGACTACCAGCCCCGCCCTTACCTGCCTAGCGACAGGCTCTCCGCCAGAGCCCCTCGCCAGGGCAGGTGTGGCAAGCTCCCGCTCACACACCTAAGGTCGTCTGTCTGTTGCTTGCCTGTCTTTCCACCTCCTGTCCACAGCAGGAAGTTCCAGTCTTGGTGCAGCGTCTACCAGAGCAGTGGCTGGCGCACATGCGTGGCTATTTCAATGGAAAAACCGGTCCTGGTCGCGCTGGCGCCCTCTCTGGGGTTCAGCAGCCATGGCCAACGCCCTCCCTGCAGGAGCCAGTGGCCAGAGGATGTAGCCATCATGGCAGGAAGTGCTACCACCAGCCTCTCTCCAGGAGAAATTCGATGGAAGACCTCAGGCCAGACCCGCCTCCTCTCTGAAGCTCTCTACCTGTCCCTTCCAGCCTTGGGCCTCAGTTTCCTCCTCTGTCGACGAGGATGATGGGGCTGAGCTCAGCGGGACGGAGACAAGGGCTAGGAAATGCTGAGCGGGGACAGTGGTGACCTGAGCATGGTCTAGGGTCAGACTCACACCTTGGCAGCGGTGGGTGTGGGGGCCAGGAGGACGTTACAGGGCAGGAGCGAGATTGGGCTGACTTCACATGGCAATTTGCTTGGTGCCAGAGCCACATGCATTCCTTCTTCCTCTCATCAGCAGGACCCTCATTTTCTGATGGGGATAAAATGCAGTTTTCCAGGAGTGATGATGCCAGCTGGTCAGACAATCATGGTTAGTGCCTGTGTTTGATCGGGGTGAACGTGTGACTTGAGGGCATCTGCTGGAGGTTTCTGGAAGCATGTGAGGAGATCATCCCTCTGCACCCCACTCTCTTGATTCGAGCTGGCGCTATGGTGCCATTTGGGGTGAAGCCCAACCCGCAGGGGAAGTGAACATGCCCTGAGGTCATGGGTGGGGGAGGGGAAGAGGAGGAGGACAGGGCTTTGGTGTCTTTGCTGAGCCCCTGAACCCACCCGACCCCCCAATCTCCAGGTGAAAACAAATGTCCTTGCTGGATAGCTTCCTTGCCAAAAGCATGCCAAGTGATCCTCGTTTGCGGGAGTCAGAGCATGCATGCGGGCAAGGTGCACGGGTACAGCCCAGGCAGAGCGAGTGGGCGCTGGGGGCCCAGGATGTAGGAGAATAGCCTGTGCACACGGGGCCCACCAAGCGTAGACTTGGACCAGGGTGGGCACACAGAACTGCTGCTGGGGCTCGGCCTCCTGCCGGCCTGCAGGTTGTAGTAGAAGACAGCAGAGCATTTTCAGGACCCACTGCCAGTTACAGGACAAGGTACAGGGAGGAGTGGTGGCGAGGCCGGAGGCAGGGAGGCCAGGGAGGAGCCGGGTGGGAGCTGAGAGTTGGGGGCGGTGACGGGGTGGCGAGGAAGAGAGGGCCTTGGAGGGAGGGCAGGGGAGGCCTCAGGTCTCAGCGGCTGAAGGACTGAGATGATGTGGGGAGGACCCAAGGGTGCTGTGGACAAGGGAGAGCTGAGGAAAGGCCCCTGGGGACACAGACACCTGAAGGATGCAAGAAACTGAGAGGGGACAGAGCGAGGTCAGAGGAAAGGAGAGAAACGCAGAAAGGATTTCTAGAAGGAGGGCACCCTTGTAGAATGCTGCCCAAACAGCAAAACCCTGGGTGCTGCCTGCACGATAAATACACCCAGGGCCCCCCTCACCACAACCTCCTGCCGTGCCCAGCCAGCCTGTCTTAGCTGCGGGATGACCGCAGCCACCCCGGCCCTCTCCAACGTCCTGTTCTCCCACAGCAGCCAGAGGGAGCCTGAGAAAACCTGAGCTAGGTCACGCCCATCCTCTCCTCCACACTCTGCCCTGGTGCCCGTCTCCTCTCCCCCAGAGGAAGACCCCACCCCACCTCTCCAACCCCCTTCTGACTACTCTCCCCGTACTCATCTCATTCTTGGCACCCCCTCTACGCAAACCCCCAGCTTATTCCCGCCTCCAGGACAATGCACCTGCTGTGCCACTGCCTAGAACTTGCTTCCTGAACCTTTGCCAGCCTCGCCTGCCTTTGCTCACCTCCTGGGTGGGCCCTTCCCCCGCTACCTTGTGCCACACATCCTCCCCCCACCCACAGATCCCACCAAGCCCATGTTGGGGTGCCCATGGCCTGTACATGCAGCATACTTGGGGGTACATAGCTTATACATGATGTGCAGCTGGAATCCCTCCACAGGGGCGGGGTTGGGTCTGTCCTTTCCTGTTTCCCCAGTACTTAGAAGAGTGTCTGGCCTACAGAAAGTAGCCAGAATTTGTAGAATAAATGAATGAAGATAGGGTACAGTAAGTATGGCAAATAATTCCCTGAGTTTGGCAATGAATTCAGAAAGTGGGAGAAGAAGTAGAAGCAGCAGTGTGGCCTATGCATTTAGGAAGTCAGGCTATGATGGGAAAAAAGTAGGGACCCAGGGGCTGGGAATCGCAGGCAGGCTTTACTTTTCAGATGCACGTAGGAGAAAAGCAGGGCTGATGGCTGTCAGAGGGAGCTGGTAGAGAGAAGAGTTCAAGACGTGGGGCGGGGTGGGGGGGCACAGACAGAGGCTGTCCAGAGGTGGGAGGGAGGGCCCAGAGCTTTGGACTGCTTTGCCTGTAGAGGCTCTGGAGGGGCACCTAAGGGTGGGGGGGGAAAGGGGTCCATTTTTCTAGCATGCCTCGGAAGGGGGCCCTGTGATAGGTACAGCATAGAAAGGACACATAGCGACAAGATTTACTTCAAATTAATGTGGCCACCCGAGGAGGGTGTGAGGGTCTATTTATATTCCACATAAGCAAGAGAGTTAATAACATCTGAGAAATAGTCATCAGGTGCCCATTCCATCGGATCCTGGGCCCAGGCACTGGGGGAATTCTGGGATGTAGCTTTTCAATACTCCCTCTTGAGGGGCAATGAGTCATGTTGGTGTTTTCCTTCTTTGCTTGGCTACCAGGAAGCTCAAAGCCAAATTTGAAAGTCAAATTTTAAAATTGTAGAATTCTGTGGCCCAAGTGGCATTCTTACTTTCTCCAGAGATTTGATCTCTAGTAAGAGTTTTATTTGGCCTTGCCTAGCATTCTCATTTGTCGTTACAATTATTGGTGGGATGGACTTCATAGAGAATCTAAATAACTGTGGCTTAAAACATGACAATGATTTGTTTTTCTCTCTTAGAGCAAGAAGCCTAGAGGGATACAGAACAGGCCTATAGGCAGCTACTCCATCCACTCTCAGGGACCTGGACTCTACCTCACCCTCCTCTACCTTTCTTCGGTTGTGCCCTTTGTCTTCATGCTCACAAAGTAGCTGCAGAGATCCAGCATTGCGTCCATATCCCAGGTGAGTAGGAAAAGAATTGCGGGAGGATGAGTAGCAAAATGAGTTCCCTGGAAGTCCTTCACAGCAACTTCAACTTAGAAACCATTGACTGGGACTGGACCGTGCTCACCTCTCACTGCAAGGGAAGCTGAGAATATAGTGTTTTACCCAGGCCTAGCCCAGTTCTGAACAAAACTGGAGTCCTATTACTGAGTAAAGGAGACGTAAGATATTAGTGAGATACATAGCAGTATTTACCACGGACATTTATGCTTTTCTCTTTCATCCTTCATAGACTAAAGAGACACACAAGTGTTAGAATGGAAAACAGTACAAAAAGTCCTTTAGTTTCAGGGTAGTTACAAGCTCTGAGTCTGTCTTGACTGGGGCTTTGGTCTGCAGTTCCTTGAAAAGAAACCGAAGGTTTCTTGTCAAGAGGTGAATATCATTACCCCCATTTTATAGAAGAGTTTGAGATCTTTCTCAGACCTCAAAGAGCATCAAACCACAGACACTAGGCTTGAGGTTATTCAATAATGGAGACTATGTGGCCCAGAGACATCAAGTGACTTGTCCAAGATGACACAGCAAGTCAATGGCCAACACGAGAACCTGGAGACATCTTAGGATGGAACCGGGTCTGGACAGGACTTGGCCCTGAAGGTTGTCTAAGCCAGGGTTTCTCCTCTCCCAAGACACTGGGATCCCACAGTGGTCTGAGCCATGAGTCTATGGGTGGGAGGCTGGAGTCATCTTTGAGTCATGCAGCTACTGCAAGGTCAGGGGAGGAGGGGCCGTTAATTAATAATAACTCTCATCCAAATTCAGGGTGAAACTGGGAAACAATGAACTTGAGAAGTGGAAAAAATTGTTTTCCACTGAAAGTCCATTTCCTTGGGTCAAAAGCATTTTCGGCAGGATGGTTTTCCAGTAGACCATGAAGACCTGAACATGCCCCAAATATGTAATCCCTTAATAAGTGCTGGAGAAACCCCACATTGGCGCCCGACAAGTTGCCACCCAAATCACAATACAGTTTCAGCCCCCAGAGAGGAATCAAAGTCCCCGTTATTAAAATGCGTTATTTATGGCTTACAGAAAGTCTTCCAGACCCCTGACAGCTCAGGAATGAGCTCAGAAATGAACTCTTTGATATTATCAGGGTCAATTCATCTCTCTGGGTTCTTTACCCCGTGTTCTTTTTTTTCCTCTCTGAAAGGCACGTACTGAGGAGGAATTTCATTCAAGGCACAAAGGAATGACGGAACTGGCTGGGGAATTGCATTAGTCCTTTCGCTGATCAAACTTCTGATTCATCCGTCCTTTCTGTAAAGACAGAAATGACTTTTGGTTTCATTGAAGGTGGCTGTGGTGACAGAGCGCCAGGATGGGGGGTGACCCTTCACCACCTCACCCCACAGAGGCTCAGAGTGGGCATGAGACCAGGCACTTGCCACACACAAGCCTGAGCACCAGACGGTGGGCACAGCGGCCAGAGCCCCCCTCCTGAAAGCTCTTGGGCAAGTTCTGATGGCATGGAGTCTCAGTTTTCCTGTGAAATGACTGTACACAGGAGCCCAGTGCATTTAAACCTGGTTTAATGATTGAACCCCTCTTTTTTTTCTATCAAAACCATTCAGGGAATCTTTAAAACCTTAAAAAAAATTTAAAATAAGTTCATTTTCCTCCTGGCTCATCTAGCATAGGGGTCAGGCATCCCAGAAACATGGAAGCCTAAAAGACTGATGAGACCTCAGGCATGAGCTGAGCACTGAAGCACTTCTGAGATGTAAATGGGGTTCTATGATGGTGGGAAGCTTCTCCTTCACCCTGAATTTTGATTTGCTGGCTCTTGGTAGCAGCAGGGAGCCCCTCCTCTGCCTCCAGCTCTGCATGCTGCCCACAGGGCCACCCGTTGCAGAAAGGGGTTCCTGTGGGGGTGAGGGAACCAGCCCACCCTGCTTTACCTGGTGCCGGGGCCTCCACCCCCTTCTAGCTTCTCTACCCCCACACCCCAGAGGACATTTTAATGGGGCAAGTGGAACTCGGCCCGAGGGCAGCAGGCCTGGGCTGGGGTCTGGTTACTAGCGGCTGGGGGGCTTTAGGCAAGTCTCTGTCCCTCCGGTCTCAGCTGTCCCTCCAGTTACAAGAAGGGAGGATCCAGTGGTCAGAACTGTTTCAGTCAGGGGACAGCCGACTCACCCCAGCTTTAAAGATTGAGGAGTGGGAGCCCTGTGCGCGGCTGGTGGGAGGGTAAACAGGTGCAGCTGGTTTGGAAGGCGGGATGGCATGTCCCCCAGGAGTCTCAAGGAGAAATGTGCATGATCCGATCCGGAGCTGGAGTCAAATATGCGCCTCCATCGTCACTGCTGCACTAGTCACAGCAGCCAGGACAGGAGTCATAATGTGTCACCTCAAGGACAGGTGGTCAAGACGATGATGCAAACATATTATTCAGCACGAGGGAAGAAGAAAACCCCACCATTCGGGGCAACATGGACAGAACTTGAAGACATTGTGCTAAGTGAAATAAAAATAAGACCAGCAGAGAAAGGAAAACACTGAACAGTCTCGCTTCTATGTGGAATCACAACAAAAAAGAAAAAAAGTCAAGCTCAGAAACAGAAAGTAGAAAAGTGGTCACCGGGGCCGGGGGTGCTGGCAATGGGGGAGCTTGGTGAAAGGCCTGCAGCTGAGTAAGTCATGTGACGAGAGTCAGTAGCACTGTGTTGTATGACTGAAATTTGCAGAGAGTAAACTGTAAATGTTCTCATCAAAAATACATACGAGAGGTGATGGATGTGTCCATGGGCTAGACGGGGCGAGCCTGTCCAGCTAGACTGTGTGCGCAGCGTCACAACGGACAGTCAATGTATCTCACAGTTTTATTTTTCAATTATACCCCAATCAAGCTAGAAAACTTAACTTAAAAAATGAGAAGTGGAAAATACTGGCACAAGGAAAGCTCAGCAGTGGGTTCGGATTCAGGCATCTTCCCCAAGCGTCGGGATCTGTCTGTGTCTTTCTTTCAGCACCACTCTGATCCATGCGGCTTCCTCCTCGGGCAGGCCACCGTGCCAGTGTCCCGCAGCCTTCAAGGAAGCAAGCAGGCGACCTGGGATGGCACCTAGCAGGATCCCCGCCGTAGCTCGTTAACTGGCCTGCCATGTGACTGTCTGTCTTCACTGCTGTCTTCGCCGGGTGCCCTGGAAAGAGCTGGGATTCACGCAAGTAAACAAACATACAAGAGAGACAAATTTCAGAAGTGAGAGCGCTGTGATGAAAATCAACCAGGGTAATAAAGGCTTGGGGACAGGCAGGTCTGTGTGAGCTAGGGCAGCCCGGGAAGACAGAAACAGATAGGGGACAGATTTCAGAGAGAGCGAGCAGCAGGTGCAAAGGCCCTGACGCAGGCATGCATCTGGCATGGTGGAGGAACAGTGAAGGGACTAGGCTTAGAATGAACTAGAGGAAGCAGAGAGTGGGAGGAGACAATTCCAGAGGACCTGTGATTGTCAGCAGTCAGGGTGTCAACGTACAGGCTAACTGTGCGCCCAACATCTCAGCTCCTATCAGACACCAGGCCCCAAGCAGGCTTTCTAGCACTTGCCTTCCCTCACTACAGTCTCGTGATGGGAAACTAGGCACAGAGAGGTTAAGCAAATGACCGGAGGCCACACAGTCTGTAGGCTGCATCCCGGGGTTCCAGTACCCCACTGCACACTCCAGCTTTGACAGTGGGGAAAAACAGAGGCAGGTGGGAAGGGATCTACCTCCTGTCCCTAAGAACTAGTAGGGAAACTGAGGCAGTTGTGGGAAGTTGCTGGAAGCTGTTGATGTCCAACACGTTATGACTTCCCAGGAACCGCAGCCTCCCGCCGAACACTCCAGAGACTAAGGATCTAGGGCAGGGACTGATCAGGATCTGTTGGAGGTGACCGTGGAAATACAGAGTCCCATAAGGAAGCCCAGAGAGGGGCTGTGGCTTTTCCCAGGTCACACAGCACGACAGGCCTTTCCCCAGGTCACACAGCACGACAGACCTCCCCAGGCACCACAGGTGGGAGTAAAGGTTTCAAGGAGAGGGAAGGAGAGAGCCTGAGTCTCCTAGGCAGAGATTCCTCACGTCTGGCAATCACATCATTGGCCGGGACACCGCAGCCCCGGGAGTCACCGTCCCCGTCCTTCATGACCTCATCTCTTGGCTGGGCCCCAGCGCAGTGCCTGGTGCCCGGAATCAATACCTCTTGGCAGGTCCCAAGGGCCCTTGTCTTCCTGCCTGCCCCTCCCAGGCAGTCCGGCCCAGCAGCAGATCAACCCACTGCCTGGCTCCCCCCACCCCAGACAGAGTCAGGTTGGAGCCGCCAGGGCTCACCGCAGGCTGCAAGTGAGCACTGAAATCGTCACAGAGCTCAAACAGATTCTCCCCGCAGCAGCTCACCTGGCCTGAGCTCACTGCAGGTGTGAGGAAGGCACCCTCCCTTAAGTCCTCCCCACACACCCCAGCCCATCAGGGCAGCTCACAGGCCTCCTTGGGCCTCAGCTTCCTCTTGGTGAGTCCAACTCACAGAGTGGCCATGGGGTTCAGAGCCTGGCAAATGGTAGGTGCTTAATAAATGCTAAGTCCCTCCTCCCTTTAATCTGGATATTTAATAGCATATTCAAGGCCATTATCACACTTAAAGCAGCCATGTGAAGATGGGGTCATGGAGACCAATGAAACTCTTTGCAGATGGCAAAGTGCAGGGGTGTGTGTGGGGGTGGGGGGGAATGGAAGCAGGTTTAGAGTCTGGCACTTATGAATTCCAAATGCAGAGTCTGGGCTGGAAAGCCTTTCAGAGAACATGTCACCCAGCCCACTCCCATCACAGGTGGGAACCACAGAAAGGTCCAGGCTGTGCTGAAGGTTATAGAGTGATCGAAGGGAATGGTAGATTGAAGCTTGGAGTCCATATCTGCCCACCCCTTTCCCCGGGAACCAGTGGGGGATTTGGGGGCAGACAGTCTTCAGGCCTGAGATTGGAGAAGGCTGTGACCACCAGGGTTTCGTCACAGGTGAGCTTTAGCCAGTGCTCTGGCCTCTTCAGGGCCCTAGGAGGTTGATGGCCTTGTATCATGCTTTCAGGATGCCGTGGCTTCTCCAGGCAGGGATCTGTAGGCAAGCCCCACCAGTTTCAGGGCATCTGATAGGGTATCCCAGGAGGAGCTAAGAGATGAGAACCATATAAGACTAAAATCAAGGTCCAAGTGGCAGGCAAGGACCAGGATAGAGGCGAGAGAAGGGACTCAGGCTGGGCAGACTATGGGGAGTAGTGGGGACTGAGGCAAATGAAGAACATTGCTCCCATCAGAAGGTAGGTTTTTGTCACTAAGAGGAAATATCAGTTGTAGGGGCTTCTTGGGTTGTTATTGTTGATATATTGTTTTCAAGAAAAAAACATCAAATCCAGATTTTTATATAAAATCTGAGTGTTATAGAAAGTTTTTCATGAGATTTTTTATAAAATCACTGAAAATACTGAGGTTCAGACAGAACCCAGGTGCAGTCTGAAGAAGGGTCCTCCACAGAAAACCAGAGTGGGGCAGCTGCAAACATAACCTGGGAGCAGTCAGGGGGAACCAGCAGTGGGGGCAATTTTGTCCTCCACCTGGAGCATCCATCCCAACCTCAGAGCAACTTGCCAATGCCTCCTGGGCTCCTCAGAACTCCACAGGGCCTGTTTCACCTCAGGTTTTCTCCAGATTCTGGGAGGAGAGGGGTCCACAAGTGGCCCAATCCTACTCTCCGCAGGATCGAGTTTGGATCAAGAAACCCAGCAATTAATGAGATCCCCAGCTCCGGGGCTGGTCTGCAATATCCTCACTTCCCCCTTTGCCTTAACAATTGGTCCAGATGACTCAGAACAGGACATATCAGATCATGGCAGGTCCCTGCCCTGGAGAAATTGGCATAGCTGTAGCCCAATCTGTACAAAGGCCAAAACCTCTGCTCTGCTAGAAAGCCTGCAGGTGAGGTCTGGAGCTGCTGCAGCCACTTTGCCATCTTGAGGGAACTGAAAGCCAGAGGAGGCAGGAGCAAGAGAATCACCAGTGAGCAAAGAGGAGTGAGACGGCTAAAGAGAAGGCAGGTGGGGTCCTAATGAGGAAGACTCAGGAGTCAGAACGGAGTTCCCTGGAATTCCATGTTACTAACAGAGGACAGCCTATGGGGAAACTGAGTCACCAGCGTCTCACCTCTGCAACCATGGGCCACCCTATGAAATGCTAGGCCAGATCATACCCCTCCACACTCAGGCCTTCTCTGGCTCCCGTATCAGCCTAGGACAAGGCCCCAAACCACATAGCCCTGCAGCTGCCTTGACCTCATATCCCACTGGTACCCCTCCCCCAGCCTGCTCCACCCCGACCCTGTTCCTTAAATCAAGCAGACCAGGCACCACCTGGCCTGGGCTGTGCTCTCAGCCAGACACGCCCCTTCTCGATATTGACTTGGCCCACTTCTCCCCTGATCCATGTCTTCATCAAACATCACCCTTCCCTGACCACAGGTGTCTAAACTGCGTTTTGCTCCCTAGTCCTTCACTGAGACTCTTCACTCTTGTGTCTCATCACGGACCGTGGCTCCCCAAGGACAGGAGCTCCTCTGCGGAGTCCCGGTGCCTGGGACAGCGTCAGACACAGAGTTGCTGCAAAATACACACCTGAGAGCCAGGAGGCCCGCAGGTGGATGCTCCGGCTCTGACCCCGCCCGCCTGGAGTTGCTCTCGGGCGCCCCCCACCGCCACTGCCAGCCCTGGCGCCAGTCCTGGGCATCTGAACAGATAACTCTGCCTCAAAAACAGCAGGCATTCCTGGGCCTCCGCCACTGCCCCCCACCGGCCCCCCGCAGCCCCCGGCGCACTCACAGGCACGTGTGCAGACAGGCCGCACGAGTGGATTCCAAGAGCTAAGGGAGCAGCCCGCTGGGGCCAGCGGCGCGGCCCACCGCGGGGCACCTCCAGCCCCCAGCCCCTGGGGAAAGCCCCAAATCTGCTACCTGAGTGGGGCCTGCTCAGCACACAGGTACACATGGAGTCTCCCTTCGGAAATTCTAAAATCTCAAAGAATCTTAGAATTTTGAAAACTTGTCTATTTCAATTTAGCCCATGTTCTGATCTTGACAGTCTGGGCCATGGCAAATTGTACATTTCCACGCTCTCAGACCCTCCAAGGAATCAAAGCTAAAAGGTCCCACGAGATCATTCCATGGCAGAGTCAGCAGGAGCCCAGCACCCTCCTCCCCTATGTCCTCTGACTTTCATCAGAACTGAAAATGAAGATTGAAGACCTCTTTCTTAGCTCCCTCAGTCCCTCCTGCATGTAGGGGCAGCCGTGCAACTAAGCGCTGACCAGTGGAGGTAAGAAACAGCATCCAGCATCAACTCCAGGGGCCCTAAGACACCTAAAAACCACATTCGCCCTTCCTATTCCTTCCCTCCTTCCTCCATTCTGCTGCTTAGAACTCAGATGTGATGGCTGGAACCCTGGCAGCTGCTTGAGCCACCTTGGGTTGGTAGAACCAGAAGCTAAAAGGAGGCTGGTCCCCACACCAGACCTACACCACTACCTCTAGACTTAAACATGAGAGAGAATTCACTGTCTCGTTTAAGGCCATTGCCCTTTGGTGTGTCCATTCACAGTTCAGTGTTCTCACCGCATAGATGTGGCTCGTGAGGCCAGAGCCAGGCACGGCCCTATGAGGGAAGAGAAGAGTCTGGGCAGGGCCAGCACAGAACTGAGGCACCTGCTGGTATCCTTGTGAGTGCTGGCTCCTCTGATTTCTATTCCAATACATCCCAGAACCCTCTTCCCCCAAAGTCACTCAAGTCAGCCCCTTTCATACTTTCTGTCCTTTGGGGTCCCACAGCTCCCTGGCTCTGCCAAGGTCACCAGCAGGAGCCTGGGCCAGGACTTCCTATCTCTGGGCTTTGTGGGTGCTTCATCAGAAACCCACCTGACCCCTTGCCTCTTCCAGGACCCACCCCCTAGATTCTGATACACCCAATCCTAAGTCCTCAAGGGTCCTCCAGCCCAAGCCCTGTCCCTTCTGCAGCATGCATGGCCAATGATCACCAGGTGCAGCCTGGGCACCCAAGTGACAGGGACAACACTGCCTCCCCGGAGATGCAGCCTGGCACTGCTGAGCTCCGCCCAGGAGACCAGGCAGAGGTGGATCTGCTGCATCCCTGAGCCCTGGCCTGAGCCCGGGCACCCTGGGGACAGGGACAGGGCTCTGGGGCTCAGCTAACTGCCTGCGTACTTCTTCTCTGAATTCTGTATCCCAGAAAGAAGCTTGGGCAGGAGGGACAAATGCAACCCTCTGGGGTTCTCCCGGTGCTGGGGTTTTACCTCTGTGGACAATGGGGCAGAGAAGCTGGCTTGGGGCCTCCGTGGCCCAGGCTGGAACCAGCAAGTGCGTGCTAAGGCACCCTGGTAGTGCCTGTCACATGTTACCTGTTTCAACTTCCCCAACAATCCTCTAAGGCACCCCCAATTATTAGCCCCATTTTATAGATAAGGAAACTGAGGCACAGAGAAAAGTGTCCTCCATCATTCCACCCAGATGCATCTGCCTCCAAGAGCCACCCTTAATCTGGGACCCCACCCTGCCCTCGTGCTGGGAGCGGCCCCATCGGTATTGGGGTCTGAGCTTGCCTACCACCTCCCTGCACCCCTCCCGCGGCCCCGTCAAGACAAGACTCCAACTTGCAGGAGAAATTATGAATAAGGCTAAAGAAAGTTGTCCTGGCCCCTGTGCTGTGCATGCCTTAAGTATTTAAATTCTTTTTCATAATTATCTCAAATAGTAATTATTGCAGGAGCAGATGCGCTTATCGCAGACAAGAAAGCACCTGCCTTCCCATTTTTGTCAAAAGTGGAAACACTGACATTATTTTCGCGATTCGCTTCAATAGCTGTTTTCACTGTAAATACCACCTTAACCACAAGAAAAATACCCTGGGAGACGCTGGAGGTATTCGAGGTTTTGGAGGAATTATTCCAAGAGGCCGCGGGGTTTCACCAGGACGTGGAGAGAAGGGGGCATGAAAGACCACTTCCTCCCCTCGCCAGGGGGAGAAGGGCACCAGCCAGGAGGACGTCACCCGATGGAGGGCGGTTCCAGTGTTCCCCAATCCTTTTCCCCTCTCTGCCCCCAAATCAATCCCACGGCCAGTATCACCTCCGCTACCCCCCCCCAGGGCTGCTCACCCTCCAGAAACTCTCATGCATCCCAAAGAACATCAAAATCAAGGGGCTCCCCTGCCAGGCTCCATTGGAAATGAGGGGGTCCCAGCCCCAATAGCAAGCTCTAGAAACTCAAAGACTAGAAGGGACTGGGGCTTTGGGGAAGAAAAAGGAACTTGAGGGGCTGCAGCTGAATGCATCCGCCCTTCCAACTCCTTCCTCGAGGGGTGTGGGCAGAGGCTCCCTCCACTCCATTGGAACTGGCCTCCTCCATTGCGAGTAGGCAGGACCTGAAGGGTCTCTGGGAAGAAGTGACCAGTGCTAGGGAAAGGGACCTGGGAGTGGGGGAATAAGCTGTGGCCAAGAAGCCAGCTCCCCAGTTTCTAGTCCTGAGCCTGCCACTGCGTGGCCTTGGCCAGCCTGGGCCTCAGGTCTCCATCTGTCCAGTAGATAGGTGGTCTTGGAGAGGGGCTTCTTGGCCTCCTTTCTCCTGAGCACAGCTTGGTAAATCCCCCCTCTTTGCAAGCCCCCATGTTCTCATCTAAATAGCCAGTCCCTTCTGGGATCTACGCCCCAAGACATCAATGTTATTGCCATTATAGTTATCACCACTCCTGGTCATAATAACGACATTGCGCCTAGCACCAGGCACACATTCTGTGTTATGTCTGTGTCCTTGCACAAGGCCCCCACGCCGCTGTCCTACGCCGTGCCCACTCTGCAGGCAGGGAACAGGCTCAAAGATTGCAAGCGGTTGCCCAAGGCCACCTAGGAGGCAATCTTACTGAGACCTATGATGTGCCCCTAGAAGGGGAACTCTGGCCAGTCCCATTTCACAGGTGTGGGCATCAAGGCCCAAGGAAAATGGCCTTGCTGGTGGAGGTGGAGCTGGGGTGTTAGCTGGCACTGCAGTGGCCGGCTAGGCGGGAGGAGCTTGAAAAGAGGGCAGCAAGGGTGGGTTCAGAGCAGTGAAGAGGGAGCCCTATGTCTAGCCCTGCTGGGGCCAGGAATAAAATCCTGAGCCTCCCACAACCCTCCGATTCTACCCTCAACCTCCCCTCTCCTTCCCTGTTGTGTCTCTGTCGCCCCCGTGTGTTGATAGAGCTGACATGGGGTGGCCCTGGGAGGGAGCTTGCAGGCAGAAGGGGTGGCTAGACAGGACAGAAAGCAAGGGGGCCAGGGATGTGGGACACAGACCTTCTCTCAAATCTCACTCACCCCACTCCAGTCTCGCTAGCGCATTGTTTCTTCCTGGCCTTTGCCCTTGCAGGTCCCCTCTCCCTGGGACACTCTTCCCCAGCCACCTTCTCATCAGCCAGTTTCCCTGTCCTAGGACATCTCCTCCATCTAACCCACCCCCCCCTTGTTTCTCTGCCCCCAACTTCTAATTGTCCATTTTCCTACTCGTCACCACCTCCATTCTGTTCTAAATTTTACTGTCTAAATGTGTTGAGCGTCCATTTCTCTAGAAAAATAATAGATCCAGTGTCTGGTATACAAAAGGAGCTCAATAATGGCTTTCAAATAATTTCATGAATATTCCCATGTGATTGCCATCTCCACCAAGCTAAACCTCTCCATCTCCTCGCAGGATGTGGTCTCCAAGTGTCACTGTCCATCTGAGAGTCCACTGGAGCTGAGCACAGGAGTCAGGGACACAGAGAAGAGCAAAGCAGAACTGAACATCCCTTCCCTTTTTGCAAGCATAGATCTTTGGTAATATGACCTGATAGAGTCATTCACACAATAAAAACATCTGTTAGCTTCTCCAAGGCTATTATGGTCTTGGCCTGGCAAAGACTTCACCTCTATAGCTCAGACTGCTGGGGCCTCTTATTTTCATTTTCTTCCCAGGAAGAGAAAAGTTTGGGCCAAATGTTTTATGGATACTCCCAGCTATTGGGTTCACACATCTACATTTCTCAACTTCACAGTTCTCTGCACTTCCAATTGTAAGTCTCTGGGCTTCTGAGCAAATGAGTCAAATAAGCTGCAAGGAGTGCTAATAGAGACTTCATAGAAGCATAACGCACTCTGGCGCAGCCAGTCCTCCCCCCAGGCCTGTGAGGTTGGTATTGCTACTAATCCCATCTCATAGGTGAGAACACTGAGACACGGAGAATTTAAATGACTTGCCCACAGTAACAGCTGGTAAATGGCAGAGCTACCTGGACCCAGGGTGCCCAACTCCAGGCTCTGTGCACCTCACCACCCTATCTGTGCTAAAGTTCAGAGGGCACCCGGTCCACAATTTTGCAGCTGAGATTTGAAAACTGCCATATTACAGACAAGAAAGAGTGTTATCTCCTTAATGGAGCCCTCCTAATGGAGATGTTCTGGTGACCTCGCCTGGCTGGGAGAACATTGAAATTTATCAGGGTGGTGGGGAGGGGCTTGAGAGCAGGAATGCTTGAGAGCAGAGGCCCAAGACATCCTGAAACCTCTCTGGCCAGCGGCTACTCCTGAAAAATGCATGTGGCGGGCAGCTTTCTGGAGGCGGAGAGCCGTCCAACTCAGGGTCTGCTCACCGAGGGCACTAGAGGGAAGCTGAGCAAGGGATGCGGGGAGCCTAAGGCAGCAGTGAGCGGCCAGACCACAGGCCGAGGGGAGCGCTGCAAGACCCTTAGAGCCAGGGCTGGCCAAGCGCATCCCACGGTGCCGCAGCGCCCTCTGGCGGCGGCCCTCTTCCTCGGCTCTGGCGCTGACCTTGGGCCCTTTCTTCCCAATGAACACAGTGGGGGCCAGCGATGGGGGCCAGCCCGCTAGGGACGGGCCTAGAAGGAAGGAAAGAGGCTTCCCAAAGCAGGCAGGGAGAAGCTCAGCGCCAGCAGCTGCAGCGCACGGCGGAGGGCAGCCAACAGGAGGCAGTGCCTCCAGGGTGGGCTGAGCCTCAGCACTAGTTGGTGGCAGGTAAGGGGGGCCTATTTCCTCCAGGGAGACCTGGGCAGAACCCCACTTCACACCCAAGAGCAAGTAGGTGGGCAGGAAGAACCTGAGCCTGGGGGCCACGGCCCTTGCTCTGTCCTGGGGAGGCAGGAGCAGGGATTCCACCTCCCCCTACCCCCAGCTGTGTCCAGGAGGTCCTCCTTCCTGCAGCTTGGAGGCCCTGTAGGGCGCCCGGAGCCAAGGGGTTATCTTCAGCTGTGCCGCGTGTTGACTGTCTTTGTAGCCAGTGACACTCAGGAGCCTGCCGAGCCCCCGCGGTGAGAACAGGGAGGTGGACTCAGCATTGCTTTTCTCAGAGCCGAGCTGAGAACGGAAGGAAACGCTAGGGCTAGGGGTCCAGGGAAGGGTGAGGGCGCCAGCTTGCAGCTACAGTGGGTTGGGGTCACATCCCTGGATTCCAGGGCCATGATTATCTGCTGCTACCTTTTCATCATCTGCTTCACAAAGTGGGGAGGCAAACTGGGAAGCTAGAGGGTCAAAGGCTGGGCCCCCAAGTTGCGGCCACTGGCTCCTCACCAAGCACAGACCTCCTGCTGCTGGGACCCTAGAAGGTAGGATCTCCCTGGCTCTAACAAAGGGAGACCAATGCTCCCTCTGCAGGAGCCTGGGATCTTCTGTTTCCATGGCAACCCCTCTTCCAGGACAAAGGAAGACAGAATTACCCTCATCACATTAGCAGGCTGGTTATGCCAGCGGGAGCGCCCAGGCCTTAGGGTACAGGAGGGGAAACTGAGACCTAGAGAGGACTGGCAGCTTGCTCTGAGGCCCGCAGACCCTGCCTCGCCCCCTGGTAGAGCACTCACCACACCTCAGGGGCTCTCTGCCGGCCCCCCGGGCAGTAATCAGTGAGCAAACAGAAAGGGTAAAGAGGTAGGGAATGAGGGGTGAGAGAGCAAGAGTATATGTAGATTGGGCAGGGAGACATATTTGAGGAGGTGACAGCTGAGAGAAGACCTGAATGCAGAAAGGCAGGGAGTCTCGTGAGCACCTGGGAAGGGATCTGTTCCAGGAGACAGCCAGTGCAAAGGCCCTGAGGTGGGAAGTGGGGCACCTTAGCCGATGTGCAGAGGCAGTGAAGAAGATGAGGTCAGGCGGGGCCTGAGGGAAATAGATCACTATGAGGAATTTAAATTTATTCTGGGTGGGAAATTGAAATTTATCAGGGTGGTGGGGAGGGGCTTGAGAGCAGGAATGTTGTCTAATTGCTCGCAATGAGAAGGGTTGATGAGGACAGGAGCGGTTGGATAAGGAGGAGGCAGAGGGACCAGAGAGGAGGCAACTGCAATGACCCAGGTGAGAGACGAGAGTGACTGCAGCCAGGCTGGTAGCGGCAATAGAGGCTGGGGAAGAGGTGGGATTCTGGAATGTTCTGGGAATCCAGCAGGTAGGACTCAAGGAGGATTTGGATGAGCGGATGTGTCGGTTACACCAGGATTCTCACTGTCACCATCTCCTGACCCAACTCTACTGACCGCTTACCTGCCCCCACTCTGTCCCTTCCACTGTGGCTTCTGGAACTCAGCCTGTGGCCAGCAAAATGCCCAAAACCCTTTCTCCCTTTCTCCTCATCCACCTGAGTGGATAAGAATGCCTCATCCACTGAGGACGCCTGCTGAGAAGTCTTCTTTTTTTTTTTTTTTTTTTTTAAATAGAGGCATGTTTTATTTATTTATTTATTTGTTTGTTTGTTTTGTTTATACAAGCACTGGGTACAGTCAGAAGCGCGGGAGGGTGAGAGAATTCACCAGAGCCAGAGCGGGGAGCAGAGCAGGCAGAAGGACCGAAGTACACTGCTGAGGGGAGCAGCGGGCGGCAGGAGAGGTCTGCGCGCCATGTGGGACCCTCCTCCGGTGGCCGGGGAGCAGCCGGGGATCGAACCGGCACCGCAGAGGCCGCGGGCAGCTTCGCAACCCAGCGCTCAACCGCTGCGCCACCGGGGAGGCCCCCGAGAAGTCTTCTTTTTTAAGCCCCATCCTGAAGGGGCAGGCCAAGCGGTATGCAGGGGACAGTGTCGCTAAGACTATGTGGATGAGGGTGGGGAGCTCCCCAGAAGAAAATGGAGGGTGGCTAGTTTAACAAGTAGGGGAAGGGTCAGGGCAGATCCAGACAACCAGTGGACCCTGCAGACTGGACATGAGCAGATGTGCTGTGGACACGCTCTGTGAAGGGCCTGAGGGTGGCCACTAAGGTTATGCCCGTTCACTGTGGAGGAAACTGAGGCTCAGGGATGTGGCATGCAGGGGTGGGTTATGTTCACTTTGGGCCCAATCGCAGTGGGGCTGCTGCTCCTGCTCCTCCTGCCCACCTTCGGTTCAGCCTGGGCCCAAGGACGTCAGCCTGGTAACCAGTCTGGGAACACAGAGGCATAAATCCTGACACGCTGACAGTGCCCGGGGCAGTCACTGAGACCCACTGTCCCCTTCCTGTCCCCACCCTTCCTGGTGTGTTTCACAGGGTCAGAGAGTCTGGGGTGGGGAGGATGAGCACAGAAAACTTGGCCTCAGCCAGGCCAGACCAACCTTGAGCTTCCGACCTGATAAATGGACCAAGAAGAGGACAAGGCCTAGCCCCGCACTGACCTTCTAGGGCAGGAGAGAGAGCTGAGCTCCTCTGGGGACCCTCAGGGCCCTGTGCCGAAGCAACAGTAAAACTCTCCCCTCTTCAAGAGCAAAGCAGAGTGGGACCTGGAGTAGGTGTTTCAGGTATTGGGGGGCAGTGCAGCTCACAGTCCTCAACTTGGGGTTCCCCACCCAACTGCTACTACCCTCTCACCCCAGCCTTACTCCTCTGTAGCCAAGGAGATGGACCCTTCACATTCCACCTGAATAGCTGGAGAGGAGCCAGCCTTCTTTCAAGCATTTCATGGGTGAGTGGAGCAATGCACAAATATGCTTGCTTATTCGTTCAACAAACATTTATTAGTGCCTACAAATTAGTCCCTAGTGCTAGGTGCTGGGAACTCAGAGTGGAAGTTTATCTGGGTAAATTCTGAGAAGGGTTACTGTACAGGGATTTGTGAACGCATCTGGGGCACAGAGAAGGGAGTGCCATCTCTGAGGGGTGGTCAGAGAAGGACATTGTAGAGTGAGTAGGAGTTTGCCAGGCCCTCCAAGCACAGGGAACAGAATGGGCAGAAGCATGGTGGCATGAGGGTGTTTGGAGGAAGGTGAGAAGGGCTAGTGATGGGGTGACTGGAGCACAGGGGATACCCAGGGAGTGATGGGCAATGAGGCAGGAGGGGGAAGGGTCCAAGATACCGTATTGTGGAACCTGGACTCATTGCCATGGAAAATGGGGAGTCACAATGGGGTTTACACAAGAGGGACCAGAGCTGACGCCTTCCTTTGCTAGGTCAGCTGCAGATGTCTTCCCCCACCTCCAGACATAGCAGGCCGGGATGCTGAGGCTCAGAAAGACCCAGTGTCTTGCCTCTCATCATCCATGGGGGTCCCCTATGTGGCCCATCTCTCTGGGCCCCACTTTCGACCTGGGGATGATCATGGAGGGGAGGGAAAAAATGGTGAATTGGGGCTACACATGTAGCCTGCCTGTCTCCCTCAAGGAGGCAAGGCAGACACCCCCAGACCACTGGCCACCCCAAGGATATCTGGATAACCCCACTGAATGCAGGCTGTAAGTGAGGCATCTGCAGAATGCAGGCCCTGGAAATCAGAATCCACTCCATACACACCCCTGCAACCAGAACATGCAGCCACACACACTCACCTTTACCTGCACAGAAATGCAAATACAGATGCCTCCACCCCTGGGGATGGAGGTACCCATGCCCTGTGTCTGTGTATCCCCCCGGTAGCCTTTCTCACTCAAGTGTGCAGCTCTAGATAGTAAATGACATGGTCAGCTGCCTGCTAGTGGTGTCACCTTCTCTCCAAGAGGGGTCCCCAGGGGTTCTCGTGTGTATGTGCGCACGCGCACATGGACATGCACTGTGTGTGCAAACCTGTCTCCATGCCCCTGTGTAGATGAGCGTGTGCATCTGTGTGCACAAGCCCGTGTTTGTGTGTGTGCCAAAAACTGCCTTTGGCAGTCTGAGCATGCCTACAGGTTTTTAAATGCCACTTAGATTGAAATTATAGTTATCACAATACTAAAAAGAAGTCTGTAATGTAGCACGCTGTGGGCTTCTTTGTGAGCACAGTGAGTAGTGTGGCCTGGCCGCAGGGCTAACACCCACAGTAATTTCAAAGTCCTGTTGAACATAACCCATATTTTGAGATATCCGAAATGTGAACACAGCTAATGCTGCTGTGGGTTTTTGTTGCTGCGTTCCTAATGACAGGGAACGCATCGCTTCCATTACAGGCTAGTGTCAAACAAAAGATGTCATTTGCGCATCTATGTTCACAAAACCCCTGATTTCTGCTCTGGAGTCAGACCTCCCGCTCCCAACCCACCAGGCGGCACACACGCTACCTGGGCTGCGCCTGCAGTCCCGAGCACCACCGCCAGGTGTCGCCGCGCGCCCACCACGCGCGCCCTCCCCCTACCATTCCTCCCAGAAGCCTGGGCAAACCCAGACCTAACTTGGACTGGCGTCCTCTGTGACGCTTTAGGAGACAGCACCCAGAGCCTTCTCGTTTGCCTCCTGTGACTAACCTCTACGTGCACCCTCACACCTTGGAATTCCTGCTGCTCCCTCAACACTTCACACCTGGGTGTCTTTGTGCCTACTGGTACCTCCACCTGGGTCATATTGAATGGACTGGCAAAGCCCACTGGCGGCAACACCTACTCCAGGAAGCCTTCGTGATGCCAGTGGAACAGCCCCTCTGAGTGTCCACAGGCCCCTTTTGACTTCCTCGTCATTGCAGTGACTGGCCATGTAGGGGTACCTGTTTCTGTGTTCAGCTCCCACCAGCCTGAACTTCCGGAGGCCTGGTAGGGCCACACAGCAAGGTATGTGTTTGTTGAATAGATTGTTTTTCAGAGTAGTCAGGTTCCCAGCAATATGGTGTGGCAGCGCGAAGCTCCCACATACCCCACATACCCACAGGCACAGCCGTCCCCAGTAGAGCGGCTCATTGGTCACTCCCAGTGAGCCCACAGGTATGGACACGTCATCACGGCCCAGAGTCCCTAGCTCCCCTGCGCGCTCCCCTGCAGTTGTTGGCTCCGTGCGTCTTGACCCTGTTGGGCACCGCCCCATGTTCACCTGCGCTGAACGCCAGTTCCCGTGGCTCCGGCCCACCGCGGACAGTGTGACCCATATTTGCGATGTCTGATGATTTCTGTAATGAGTGCTGTGCCGTCCATTGTTGACGATTCCCTAACGACTCCTGACGTGGCATGTCTTCCGCGTGTTCACCGCCTCTGCGGTCTTCTGGGTGAGGCATCTGCTCAGATCTTTTGCCCATTTTTAAATCAGTGTGGACACGTCATTGTTGAGTTACAGGAGCTTAGCACTGCGTCGGATGACACCCTTTACTGGCTAAGGCTTTGCAAGCGTCTCCCCCAGTCCGTCCCTCCTCTTCTCATCTGTATGAGTGATGGTCATTCACAGGCAGCCTGTGTGAGTGTGTGACCTCAGCACAGCAGGTCACACGCTCTCCAGCCCTGCTCTATGGCTCTAGGCTACAACAAAAGCCCTCCCTCCTGGGTTTGGTGAGGGTGGTGGTGGGGGGCGGATCTTGGTGATGTGGAGCCCTGGTCCAGGGGCCTGAAACAGCGTGGGTCTGCCCGCTGGGTGCACATCTACGGAACACTTGGCTAGAGTCTTTTGCATGGAAAGTCTTGGTGCCATGGGTAGGGTAGAAGAGCAGATTCCAGGGAGACTGTAGCCTTCGGGCTGGGACACACCTGCTACTCCAGGGAGGGCAGGTCACTCTGCCAAAGTTAGGTGCCGCCAGGACACACACCCTCGAGGGCCACCGTGAACTCAGCCTTCCCCAACCCTGTGCTCCCTGCTCCTCAGACACGCACTGCCGTGTCCAGTGTGCCCGTGAGATCACCTGACACCAGAAACACTCTCCCTACACAGACCCTGTCTATGGGGCGGACAGAGAGGCTGGGCTGGGGCTGCAGCCACAAGGGGGCACCATTGCCACACGGACGTGCCAGACTGGGGCAGTGCGGGCCAAGATGTTTCCATCCTAGGGACCTGCAGAGCAGCAGGAGGGGACAAAGTGTTTCGCAGACATAGAATTCTAAAATCACCAGACCTTGGAAACTAAGTCAGAAGGAAACTGTTTTGTGAGCACCCTGGGTGGGTCATGCCAGATGCTGTGTCCGTATTGCTCGGCTATCAGCACAGCAGGTCTGGGGGTGCAGACGGTGAGGGAGGAGGGCTGTGGTACCCCCACCCACTGATGGGTAAATGAGACCCAGGGAGATGAGGTCAGCACCCCAGGTCTCCGGGAACCACCCGGGGGCAGGGCCAGTGGCTGCGGGTAAGGTGCTGCCCCTGCCCTCCCTGCGTCCCTCTAACCTGGCTTGTGAACATTCCCTACCTGGAGAATGACTGTCCAGGGCTGCTAGCCCCGGGCTCCCTGAAAACCAGAGGAACAGATGGAACAGAGTGCACGGGCAGTGAGAAGGAAGCCCCAGCTTTGGGTGCTCGCCCCTAGAGAAGGAGCCGTGGAGGAACAGAGTGGGGAGAACAGGCCAGGAGACAGAGGGCCCGCCAGGGCAGGCTTTGGGCCACAGGCTTCAGAGTTGGCTGGCACAGATTGTTAAAAAGCTTAAATTAGTCACCACACCTTAAACTGGGGAGATTTTGCATCAAAAGGTAGTGTGGGAACTTCCCTTGAAGAATGGACACATCTGGCCGAGGGTCTGGAATGAGCATATCTGGCAGAAGACCTGGCTCCTGGTGGGCAGCAGGGCAGGAGCTAAAGCGGCCCCTCCACCTGCACATGCTTTCCCATGGCCAAGATCCCCAACAGGCCTGCTTCTGTCTGCTTTTGACCCGGGCACATAGTATTAAATAGACTTTGCGTCACTAGTTAGTGGGTGTGCACATGCGGGGCATGAAGCGAGTCTTCCCTTCACCACGGGAAGCACTGAGAGGTTGGCTGCGCTCGGGTTTCAGATGCTGGTGCTGCCCACCCCCACCTTCATTTTCTTGGAGACCATAGCCAGGTTCTCTCTGCCTGGCTCAGAGGGCGCAGAGGGCAGACATAAGTATGGGAGCCTCCGATCTGGGTGCAGAGGCCCCTTCTCACCTTCACTGTGGACCTTGAATATGTCCCTCTGGGGCTCAGCTTACCCCCAAATCCCCCTGTGGCCCCAACTTAAAGCCCCAGACTTAAAGCTCCATCTAGGGTGGAGAAGTTCTCACATCCTCCAGGTTCCTCCCATCATGTGACCTGATATTTTTGGTCTCGAGACAGGGACCAGAACTGATGTCCCTGGACCTCTAAAGTGACGCCAAGCTGAGGTCCATGTTTGGAGAAAGGGAGGGGAGAGGAGACAAAATAAGCAGTGAAAGAAGCAAGGATCCCAAAGCTTCCACCACTCCTTTCACCCCCAAGGGGAACTCCTGGTTTGGGGTTAATTCCTGGAGTGAGACATCCAGGGAAGTCTTAACAGACACTTTGACCTCGCCAAGGAGCCCAGATAACCCGATATCATCAAACTCACTTTACAAAATAGGGGGGTTCTTTTTTCACTTTTTTACTTTATAGCCCTTTTGTACTAATGAATATTTTCTTGCAATGTATGTGGACTACTTTTGTAATTAAACAAAACACTTAAAATGCTTTTTTAAAGTAAAGAACTAATCACAGTGGAACATAACATGGAATATCAAGCTTGGAGGCAGTCAGGTCACCCAGCTGAGTTCAGAAGCCCCAACGTGGTCCCTGTTTCCAGTCTTCGGTCATCCACCGCCTTCAGTGCTGCCACTCCACCTACAGGGACCCGCGGTGACCTTGAACTGCCCTCCAAGCTTCCACACCCCTCCTGCTGCCAAGCCCTCTTTCACGGGAGGGGCACTGGAGAGGCCCAGGAACCCTGGAGGAACCGGGTCAGCAAAATTAAGTTAATTTACAGTCATAGTGAAAACCAGCACAATAACCCAGCCCCACCCTGGCGGGGCTGAGCAGCCATAGAAAGGTGCCCTGGGGCAGCGGAGGGCAAAGGCAGCCCCATGCTCGCAGGGGGCCTCACAGGGCGTAGGTGGTGAAGAAGATGTGCATCTTGGCCAGGAAGGTGGTGACAGAGCCCTGCCGCCAAAGCTTCATCTCCACATCCAGGGCGAAGTCCCGAGGCTGGCGCACCGCGCGCTGCAAGTGCACCACCCCCGTGTAGGCGTTGAGCCGGCGGGTGCCGAAGAAGCCCTCCTCGTTGCCCTTGGTGATGGTCAGGGAGATGGTGTCCCCCGCGAAGACCGGCACCGGGCTGATGCGGAAGATCTGCGCTGGCACCAGGAGGCCAGTCTGGAAGTTGAGCTGGTAGTAGGTGATGCGCGCGGGCGAGCTCTGGCACTCTGTGAAGTCGTGGCACGCGGTGCGCTCGCACTTCCTGCGGGGGGAGGGGGCTGGTCAGCAGAGGGGCGGGGCCCACTCCAGGCTTTCCAGACCTGCCGGTCCGGTCCTGACTGTCCAGGACACCACAGGCCTCACAGCAGGCTCCAGAGCCCTCGGTCCCAGCTCTGCCCAGCTCTACCCTCACCAGGGCCTCTGGCCTGCACCCTACTGGCCAGAGCTCAAGAGCTGAGGCCTATCACCCAGAGCCACCAAGGGAGCCACGGGGGCTGCAGCCCTCTGGGAGCCTGTGGATGATGCAGCCCCAGGAGACCTGGACTGGGCCCCTCCCGGCTGCAGGTTCCTGACCCGCCAAGCTGTGTGGGGGACTGCGCATCACGGTCAGGTGCGAGATGGCAGCATAATCTGTTACACAGCAATAGATGTGTGTGTGTGTGTGAGAGAGAGAGAGAGAGAGAGAGAGAAAGCAAGAAGGAGGGAGAGGGAGGGAAGGACGGAGGAAAAGAGTGTTTCTGAGTCTCACCGGTTCCCCCCTCTGAACCCTCTGCGCACACTTTGATCTGTACCACGAGAGGTCAGTTGAGTCACAGACCCACAGTTTGGCCTGTGACTAGCAGAGGGATGACAGCAGGCCCAGCAGTCCCTCATCCTGTCCCCGGCAGCAGGACGCTGCAGCATCCCGGCCAAGGCCAGGTGGGCACTCACGTTTCGGACACTCGAGTGTAGTTGGGCGGACAATCGAAGCGCAGGCAGCGGAAGCTGCCCTGGATGTTATGGCAGGTCTCGGCCTCAGAGCAGTTGTGTGTGCCCAGTGCACACTCGTCCAGATCTGGGGGGAGGAGAGGAGGACAATGGGAGGGACCCCCCACAACTGGGGACCCCAGTCCAAACCACCCCAGCCCACACTGGAGACTTGGGTCTTAGAATTGCTGGTCCTGAGGGGAAGAGCTCAGCTCATGTGCTCCCCAGTGCCACACACGCCCCACCCCACCATTTCAGATGCAGGAGCTGAGAGCTTTGCCTTAAAATAGAGATCGTCTTATGTCACGTCCTCTGATGGCTTCCCACAGGCCCAGAATCCAAATCGAAGTTCCGCCATAGAGGCTGAGCCCTCCACCTTCACTTTGGCCTCCACCTTGATCTGGCTCTCAGCTGCTCCTCACCTTGGCCTCCACCTTGATCTGGCTCTCAGCTGCTCCTCACCTTGGCCTCCACCTTGATCTGGCTCTCAGCCTCTCTCCTTCCATTTGGGCTGCAGTCCTCATAGAAACCTTTACGTTGTCCCGATGCTCTGACCTTTCCCACCTCAGGGCCTTTGCACATGCTGTTCCTTCTCTACTTTGCCCATGCTGGCTCCTTCTCATCATACCAGTCTCAGCTTGTGGGTCACCCCTTGAAGGACACACTCCCTGATCACACTCCAGGGGTACCCCACCTGTCACCCTCCATCCCATCCTATTTCATTTCTGTCCCACTAGCCCTGCTCTTAAGCACGCATAAGTTACTCTGTCCACTCTGTTTCCACCCCTGCTCCTTATGTGCAAATCCCTTGCAAATCCCGCCTGAGATGCACGGCTCTGAAGGCTGCCGGAAACTGCAGGCACATGCACACTTCCACGCTCAGACAGGCTGAGCACAGGGAGATGCTCACGCACGCCCATCCAGAAACAGGCACAAACACACGAGGGAGACGCCCCAAGGGGACGGGCCTCGCTGTTCTGCATCTTGGAGAGGTGGGTGACAGGCCGGAGGGGTGGAGGGCAGCCCTCGAGCAAGTGGGGGCAGAGACCTCTGGCTGAGGGGGAGGGGGCCAGGGAGAGACCATCCTGAAGGTTAAAGGCTCACCCTTTAACCAGAAGGCCCTGACTGACCTCCCTGGACGTGACCCCACCTGAGTGTGGCCATCGGGGCACAGAGCCTCCCTTGGTCTCCACATGAAATCACCCCTAGAAACACAAAGTTGTATTTCTCTCACAGCTCAGGTCATGCCAGGTGAAATCCTTACCTGCAGCTGCTTTTAATTTAAAATCTGAGGGCTTTGCAGCCAGGGAGACCAGGCCAGCTTCTGTGAACCCAGTGGTTCTCTGTGTCTGTATCCACCTGCTCTCACTCCAGGCCTTTTCATTTAATTTGGCATTTTAGACCCACCTAAGTGAGGACTCCTTCGGCAGGGACTAAATACCCACCCTGGTGGGCGCAGTGCGCTCTGCCCCACTCCACCCCAAACAGCCCTGTGTTCTCTTCTACCCTGGTGAAACAGGAACCAAAAACTGCTGGTTGAGATCTATAAACTTGATCTTAGAACCCATTTACAAGCAGCAACCAGCAGCCCGACAACACTGGTATAACTCCATGGCCTCTGAATGCCAACTCGACCCCTGGGCCCCGGGAACATCAGGACCTGCCATGGCGGACCAAAGTAGCAACTCTGGGGCCGGGGGCTCTCAGACCCCCAGCCACACAGCCTGGAGGAGGGCAGGTGGATGGTGTCCTTCCTCCATCCTCCCTGGTGGACTCTAAGCCCCTCCACCAGGGGCTTAGTGCCTTGCCAGGCCCAGGATTTAGTGAGCTTAATAAAATCGACTGAACTTGGAATCACGAATCTCCAGCTGAGACAGTCAGGTGTTATAGAATATAGTCCAAATCCAGAAAAGTAGTCCCCTCAAATGTAAATTTAACAGGTGACCAGCCCACCCACTTACAGATCCCCCATGACGGGGAACCCCCCACTTCCCCAGGAACCCTGAGGCTGCTCTTCTCCAAACTTCTCCCTAGAATTCCTGTCCTGCTCCCAGGGAAGGGTCCAGAGCTGAGTTCAAGCCTGGAAGAGTCTAAGCTGGGTAGGCCAGCAAAAAGACTGTCACCTTCCTTATTCCATACATAGACCTATGTTAATGTGGCCATCAATGGTATTGGCCATTTTGTGCTCATACACCTGATGCCAGATCCCCAAGCACACAAGCTGTGTGAGGCTTTCTGTGTGTGCCCAGAGCCTGCCTTAGTCCCTCGTGGACAGGACTCCTTTGCTCACCCTTGCAGGATCTTCCATTGGCCGTCATGGTGTAGCCCTGCTCGGGACATGCGCACTGGTAGCTCCCCGGTATGTTGAGACAGCGGAAGGTGCAGAGGATGCCGGCACCCTGAGCGCACTCGTCAATGTCTGTCAAAAAGAGGGTCAACTCCTCATCAGCCCCTTGCACCTGAGACACAGCCACTGACAGACATCCTGTCCCAGCCAGGGAGCCCAGGGGCCCATTTTATAGATGTGGACAACAGGATTTAGAGAGAGGACCCAAAGATCACAGCAAAATTGGACTCTTATTCCAGTGCTCACTCTCTGGAACTGCTCCATAATGATGCCAACCAGTGGAAGGCCCATCGGGCACCAGTATTTCATTTAATCCTTCACCCCTCTGAGATCAGGACCTTCTTCTCTATTTTACAGAAGAAGAGCTATAGTCAAGGTTGGGAAGAGTCACCCAAGGTCAGAGAGCCAGGAAATCACAGGGTTGAGACTCAGACTCAGATCTGAGGCTCAAGCCTTTGTGAGTCCTATGTGCCCCAGCCCCATAGGGCTCTGGGAGCCCAGCACACGGGAAGGGTTGCCTCTCGGAAAAGCGGCCTGGCAGAGGAGAGGTACCTGTGCAGGTGTGCCCATCCTCAGCCAGCTGGTAGCCCTGGCGGCAGTAGCACTGGTAGGAGCCATAGATGTTGGCACACTCCTGGCTGCAGCGCTGGGTCTCACACTCGTTCACATCTGCAGGGAGAAACTGAGCCTGGTCATGGTGGGTCCTCCCCTCAGAGAGGAGGGCCAGGCTGACCACCTGGAGTCTCATCTTCGGAAGCCATGAGTTCCAGCCTCCTATGGGGCCACTAGGGAGTGGGAGGCCCAGAAAAGGACAGGCAGCTGAGGCAGGGCAGGGCTGAGGCTTACTGGTGGAGTCCGGCCTGCTGCCTGGAGGAGGGCGCCCTGGTGGGTAGATGCTGGCCTATAGCACCTGGTCCAGATGGGAGGGGTCATCGCCTATGTACCTGTTAGGACCTCCTAGGGCCTCCCTGCCTGCCTTGATCCCTGGGGCTGGTACTGAGTGGGAGTGTGGGGGCAAGAGCTGGCGTAGCTGGTGTGCATGAGTGTGGGCTAAAGTGTGTGAAGAATAGATTCATGCCTTAGAGGGACCTTCTATTGGACTCTGACCTCCTTGCAGGAAGGGACTTGCCTTTCATTCTCCCAACCAAGAATTGCTGAGCTCTTGGGACATGCCAGGCCTATATCAGGCCTTGGGACATGGCCATGAATTGTGGCCAAAATCTCCCAATTGTGAAGCCCTGGTCATGTGTGTTGGGGATGATGGCCGGGGTTGGGGGGTAGGGATCTAATGAGTAAAATACCTAGTAGGTCAGAAGGTAGCAGGTGCTGTGGAGAAAGAACAGAGAAGGGGAGTTGGGGGGAGGGGGCTGCAGCTTCAGAGCCACATGGGGGAAGCATTCCAGGGAGAAGGGGCAGCATCAGCCATGGCCCTGAGCAGCGAGGAGGCCTGTGTGGTCAGAGCAGAGCAGAGTGGTCAGGGGGAGAGCAGAGAGGAGGGGAAGTCGGGCTACGCAGAGCCTGTGAGCCACCGTGACCCAGTCTAGATGACTGGCACCTTACAGCACAGGTGACACTCGCACAGAATGACAGGGAGGGCGCGTGTGTGAACTAGTCGATAACCAGGTGGGTGAGCGAATCAGCGACTCGTCTCCTCCCCTGGGCACTATGCCCTGCAGGCCAGGGGCCACATGGGCTCATCTAACCCCACCTGAGGTAGGATGTGGTAGGATGTGGAGAAGTGGCGTGAGGCGGGGATAGTGGGGTGAGGCATGAGGGGGCAGTCGGGTCAGGTACCTTCGCAGTGCTTGCCATCCGCGGCCAGCAGGAAGCCGGTGGCGCAGGAGCAGCGGTAGGAGCCCGGCAAGTTCTCGCACGTGTGCTGGCATAGGCGGCCCGACGTGCTCCAGCACTCGTTCACGTCTGGTGGGGGGGCGGGCATCAGCACAGGTGGGTGGGCGAGGCGTCCTGGAAGCAGCTCCCTCCATCCCCAAGTACCACCCTGATTGAGGGGGGAGGGGGCGGGGGGGCGGGGAGGGGGAAGGACCCAGACCCCCAGAAGGAGAGACAGGAAGGGACCCTGGCAGGAACGGGCGTGACAAAGACCTGGGCAGCAGGGAGGCCTTCAAGCCCAGAGGTCCAGGTGTGGCCGGAGAAAGGCAAGAGGAGGGGCCAGTGGTGGGGGGACTGGGCGGGTAGATGCCCCTCAGGGGAACTGCACGGGGGTGCGGTCACCAGCCCTCACTCACCGACGCAGCCGCGGCCGAAGGCGTCCCGCTGGAAGCCGGCTTTGCAGTCACAGCGGTAGGAGCCGGGGAGGTTGTGGCACACCTGGCCCTCACCACACTGGTGCACCCCAGTCTCACACTCGTTCACATCTGGCAGGGGGAGGTGAACAGGGTCCCCTGAGGCCCGGGCTCGCCTCCCACCTGGGCCTCCCAACGGGCTGGGCACCCAGGAAGGCCAGCAGCGGTGGGAGGATAAGCGGGCAGCTGGCCTTACCCACGCACTTGTCCCCGTCCTGGTTGGCATGGTAGCCACGCGCACAGAGCAGCGGGTTTCTCTGGCACGTGTAGGAGCCCACCGTGTTGATGCAGCTGAAGCCCGGCCGGCACGGGTCAGTCAGCGATGTGCACTCATTGATGTCTGCAGGAGAGGGTGGGGGAGACGGAGAGCCTGGCATCTGGGTCCAGGCCACACCAGGAGGCGGCCAGTTCTGGAAGCCAGACCAGCCCAAGTCTGTGGGTCTGGCTGTCCGCACCCACTGACCCGAGGCCTTCAGCTCTCAGAACCCAGGCACTTGTCCGGTCACTGCCCACAACTTCTCACAGCTGCCTCCTAGTGGAGCAGCCGGAGGAGAGGTGCCCTGAGAAGTCAAGGCTGAGTCCCAGGATGCCCACAGCCACCACACACCAGCCAGACTGTTAATCTGACCATCTCTCCTTCCCACACTTTGCCACAGTCCCCCCAGTGGCTGCGTCATCCCATGACATCTGGGCACAGCCCTGCTTCAGGGCCTTTGCACATGTTGCTCCCCCTCCCTGGCCCATACTGCCCCCTGATATTTTCATAGCTCGCTCCCTCACTTCCTTAGGTCCCTGTCCCAACATCACCTTCTCTGGATGTTCTCCTGATCATGCTAGGTAGAAAAGCCTCCCCTTTTAAAGTGCTTATTTTCTACCTGATTTATTATTTATAAACACCCTTGAATAACTGCTGTATTTGAGTATTCCATCTCTCCCCCTCCAAAACATCCTATTAAATTTCTGTAGCCTCCCAACATCTGGAACTGTGGCACATAGTAGATGCTCACGAAATGAGTCTGTGACTGAATCATCAATGAATGATGGCAGCCGTAGACCCCTCCCGCCTGCCTGACCCTGGCCAGGGTCCCAGGGCAGACCCTAGGGAGTGTTCTCACCCCTCACCCCAGTCTGGAGGCACTGTTGGGTTCACACAGTGGGGAGCTCTTAAGGAGGAACCTCAGGGGGGAGCCCCAGCTCCCAAACTGGCAAGAAGGCCCCCCAAAGCGTCTGGGGAGTCTTCAGATACTATCAACATCTCTCTACCTTGGGGCTTGCCTGTAAGACGTGGATGCTGTCCCACAAGTTAGTTTAGTGAGTAAATGGTGTGACCAAGCTGTTCTAACTCATCCCTTATTTCTGTCTGCACCCCGGAGAAGCCTAGCACCGGCCTCCTTTCCCTCTCCCTGGGGACTTGCTCTCTCCCCAGCCATGAGTGCAGCAGGGATCCCACCTACAGGTGCAGTCTGTCCTGCAGGGGACACTGGTGTCTCAGCTCCAGGCAGGACAGGCCTGTGCTGTGGGGAAGGTGGGGCCTCCCTACTCCAGTAAGTGGCTATTCACCAGGGGGTGAAGAGAGGTGGGGAGATGTGGGGCCTCAGATCCACTCGGGACAGCTAGGCCAGCATGTGTCACACTGCTGCCTCTAGCCACTCCGCAGTGGAATCTGAGGTGGAGTATTGAGAAGTGGCACCCCAGAGGTCTCACTAGCACACTCTGCAACGGGAACACTTCCGCGAGTGCCCCATGCAGCAGGATGAAGCTCTGTGAAGTGGGAGAGAAAGGGGGAGAGAGAGAGAGAGAGAGAGAGAGAGAGAGAGAGAGAGAGAGAGAGAGAGTGTGTGTGTGTGTGTGTGTGTGTGTGGATAGCAGGCCAAGATATAAAATATACTCTTTACCGTTGGCTGGGTAAAGGTCAGACAGCTCAGGTAATAAGAGCTTCCATTTTGCAAGTTCTGCCAATACCCACCAAAGCTGGTAGAGCAAGAATAGCAACCCGGGTCTTGCTGATCTCGAAAACCCTCAGAGATCCCCCAACACCCTGACTCTTCCCAAAGGCCCCCACGGCCAGGCACCACAGCCCCCCTGGACCCACTCACCCACACAGTTGCCCTCGGGGTCCTGCAGGAAGCCTGCCATGCAGCGCTGCTTGGCCTGGCAGTAGAAGGAGCCCTTGGTGTTCTGGCACTCGAAACCCGCCTGGCAGTTGTGTGTGCCCAGCTCACACTCATCCACGTCTGCCACACAGAGCCAGGGGTCAGGGCAAGGTGCGCAGGCGGTGCCCGAATCCCTAGGGCCATGTGTCCAGGGCTTGTGGGAGATGGCACTGGCAGCAGCGAGGGTTGGAGCTCCCGAGGGTGGATCTGTCACACCTGGATGCCCCGCTGCCCCCACTCCTCCCCTGCCCTTGCTATATGGGCCAGGTGAGTCTCTGCCCCTCACATCTGCACAGCACCCCAGTTTACAAAGCACCTGCCCTACGCTTTCCCTCCTGCTTCCTGCATGGCAAGCTCGTCAAGCCATTTTTACAGATGAGGAAACTCAGGCACTCATGGAAAGGTGCACTCTCTTCCTTGGCCACCAGGTGGACGCCTGTGCATCCGTCTGTCGTCTGTGCCTCGGTTCTTCCTTCCGTCTACCCTCTCTCTGTCCCCAAGGTCCCACCACTTGTGCACGGCAGCCCAGGGTCTGGAAGACGCCAGGCCAGGTTCCAGTGCCCCAGACTAACCAGGAGGTGTGTCCCCTCCACTCTAAGGAGGGAGCGGAGCCCTGAGATGTGAGAAAAGCAGGGGTGCTGGGCAGGTGCAGGGAGGGTCACCTCCCCTGGGGTCTGGGTTCTCAGAGTGGGACTGGCGAGAGTGGAGTGTGAACTTGTGCATCAAGAACGCTGGACTCATCTCTCCTCCCAGTTCACCCTGCCCCCACTCAGTGCCCACTCAGGCTACCACATGAGCTCTTAGCCCACTTCCTGGGGCTCAGGCCTTGAGGCCGCTCAGCACATTCCAGGGCTCACAGGTGAGCCCTTCTACAGTCCTTGGTGCTTCTGGGGGCTTAGCGTTTTAAAAAATGCCTCCCTGCTGGGCTCCAAGCCTGGTCGCTGTGTCACACTGCAGGATGCTTGCTCACCCTGAGGCTCCAGCATGGTCGACCCTCTTCTCCCAAAGGGCCTTGGCACACTGTCCCCTCGACCTGGAGCACCAGGTCTCACCCCCAGCACTCCTCCACTGGGGGCTTCTCTGGACCCCGCCCAAAACAGCCATAGCCACTCCTGCCCTCAAGCAAGTGGTGGTCTCTGGTGGAGACTCCCAGGCCCACCGCGCCCCGCCAGACACTGAAGAGATGCTGTTGCCATCGCCCCATGGAAAGTTCCCCGCTGCTTAGAATGCTAGAATTTTCTGTTGAAAGGGACAGACGCGATGCTTCCGTGAAGTTCCACCTCAATGCACAAACTGGGGAGCCGAGTCATAGGGAGGGGAAGGGCACGCAGACACCAGCAACGGTAGCAGAGCCAGGGGCATACCCGGGCCTCCCCCACTGGTCCCAGAAACCCCCTGTGCCCCAACACCATCAGCTGCGGGGTCTTCCCACAGGCAGTAAACCCAAGTGCTGAGAACCTGCTAGAGGGAGAAGGCAGGGCAGGGGCGGGGGCTGCAGGTGAGGGGGTGGGGTCGGACTTGGTGGGGCGGGGCTGGCAAAAAGGCGGGGCGGGAACGCCCTGGAGGTGGGGCGGGACGGGCCCTCCAGGTCACCTGTGCACTCGCCGTCCTTGAGCTCGTAGCCAGGCTCGCAGGTGAGCGCCTTGAGGCAGCGGAAGGAGCCTATGGTGTTCTCGCAGTGCTCGCCGCGGCTGCACGTGTGCAGGGCCGTCACACACTCGTTGATGTCTGCGGGGAGGGCGAGGCTGTCAGAGGCCACAGGTGCCCACGGGGACGCACAGCCTGGCCCTGGAGCTCACCGTCCAGAGCGGACGCGGCTGCCTTCCACCTGTCTCTGCATCCATTCATTCAACAAAGATTTATGGAGCACCTGCCAAGCACGGTTCTTGGCAGGGGGTGAGCAAGACAGAAATCCCTGCCCTCCTGAGACCCAACAGATATATCAACATGTAAGAGGGAGGATAATCATGTGCAGGGGTGGGGGGGTCACCAGGAGGGCTGAGGTGCACAGTTTTAAGCAGGAGATCTGGGAAGCCTCCTCAGAGAAAATGACATTTGAGCAGCACTTAAAGAGGCGACAGAATGACCTGCGCTGGTGTTCTGGGCAGGGGAAGGCTGATGCCTGGGCCCTGAGGTGGGAGCCTGCCAGGTACTTTCAAGGCCATGCAAGGGCCGTCAAGAGGGGGTGTGGCTGCCCCATAGAGAAGAGAGGTGTGGAGAGAGGTGGGAGCCACAGAGGGTCCCAGTGGAGGAGGGAAGTGGTCTGACTTACTTGTAACATGTCCCCTGGCTGGGTGTGAACACTCCAGGGGGTAGGGGGGGAGGCTGAAATAGGAGGTGATGGGGTTTAGATCGCCACCCCTAGGAGGGGGGAGAAGCAGTTGTGTTCTGAAAATATTATGAAGGTAGAACAGACAGGATCCACCAGGGTTGAGATGGCGACGAGGAAGAGGAACCAGAGGTCTGCAGAGTTCTCTGGCCAGCGGGTGGGCAGGTGGGAGATGGCTGGGAGGAGCAGGCTTGCAGGGAAGGGGGGAGCCCTGTGGCCAGGCTGAATTTGAGGCATGCTTCTGAGTTCACGGAAGGGGCCTACATGGAGACTCTCATTTAGGAGTGATCAGCTGCGGTGGTGACCTGGGATAGGGCACCAGGAGGAGAGAGTAAGTCCTGGCTTTTGAGCTAAGAAGCTGAGGAGGGGAGAAGCCTGAGGAGAGAGTGGGCGTGGGGCATTGGGGGAGGACAGATGGCTGGGCCTGTACTTGGACGCTATGATGGCTGGTCCAGGGCTCCCTCCCTGCTCCAGAAGGAGCAGTGATTGCACACTGATTTGCTCATTCCTTGGACAAAAGCTAACTAGACCTACTCTGTGCTGACTCCAGGTGGCCAAGCCATTGTGTTGACCACAGCATCCCCCCAAGAACTGCCAGCCCTGGGGTGTAGGGGTGAGACACGAGCAGCTAGAGTGGATGTGAAATGCTGCACAGCCATGCCAGGCCAGAGCACCCCCACTCTAGGTCTTGAGCTGCTTTTCAGGGATAATGACATCTGATGACAAGGAAGATGGGGACCAGCCAGAGAAGTGGGGTGCAAGGCTGTGGGAAAGGAGACTCTCCCAAACTCACAGGTGAGCCAAATGAGTCGAGGCCAGACAGATCCTGGTTTGGGTGGGGACAGGGCAGAGGGGAAAGGCGTGTTTGGGCCAGCAGTTTCCAGGAGAGACACATTCACAGGCCACAGAAACACCACGTCCTGGGAGCACCCAGAGCTGAGAGGAATCATGGAGGTGAAGAATAGCAACCACACTAATTGAGGTCACTAGGGGTAGGGGGGATTGACAGGAACTGCCATTCCATCGTCCTGTGATGCTGGACAAGGAAATGGGTCCACTCCCCGCCTATTTCTCTCATCCCAGCTTGCCCGGAGCACTTTGTGCAGGGGCCAGGACAGGGCTCAAGGGGAATGGCACAGAGTCAAACCACAAAGCAGAGGGGAATCCCCATGGAGGTCACGTGGCAGCTAGAGGTCCTCTGGGCTCAGCCCCAGCCCGTACTGCAACACTATGAGCTTACATACTTCCAGCGATGGGGAGCTCACTGCCAAGGCAAGCTACCTTGGTACAATGTTTTTGTTGAATAATGACATCCACACTAGTAAGATCCTTATGTGGTCTAGCTCATTGAATCTCACTGTGATACTTTGAGGTGGGTGCTGTTACCATCCATTTCACACATGAGGAGATTGAGACTTAGAGGCCAGCTAAGGTCTAGGAGAATGATTATCTGAGGCCTTTTAAGTACAATGTGGCTGCAGCAGCCACATTCCTCATGCGGCACCGGGTTTCTGTCTCACCAGGCAGGACGAGCAAACGTGCCCGCAGCCAACAAATCAACCACAGAAGACCAGCAGCTGCTTCCCGGGTGGACAGAGGAGTGCTAACAGATGAGCAGATGAACCGGATGGACAGAAGGAGTGCTAACATGACCCGATAAACACAGTGCTGAGGGACAGAGGGAGACACGAAGAGCGTGTGCAGGATGGATAAGGAGGAAAGAAGTGAAAGAACGAAACGTGAGCTCATAAATTTTGCTGAATGGAATGAACCTTTGCTCTTTTAATCCCAGAAGCGGCCTTCCTGCTGCCTGCTAACCTTTCAGCAGGGGGTCTAGTCGCCAGGCCACCAGGGGAGACTGCCCCCCAGGGCACAGCAAGCAGTCAGGGTGTCCTGCAAAGGGTGCTCCCACGCCCGGAGAGACCCGCTTTCCCAGACATACATTGGCACATGAGCGTGCACACATGCACACGAACACACACACACCCCCCAGACAGGAAGGGCTGCCCAGCCGCGGACAAGCAGGTTCAGGAGGACACATGTTTGCCCAGGGCTAGAGGCCAGGGGCAAACATGTCTGCAGCAGGCACTCGGCCCAGCTGCCCCATGGTAGAGGGTGAGGCAGAGGACATGTCTTGGCTAGACATGGTCCCCAAGCACAAGAGAGACAGACTGCGCTCTGGTCAGCTGCCCGAATGTGTGGAGCATCATTCCAGCTGTTCCCGCAACCCTGCGTGCTCTTCCTGATTTCCAAGTGCTTTCTGCCCATGCAGACCCGTGCACATGGCCTTCTCCGGGTGGAGCATCCAGAGGCACCAGCTGGAATGCCCGCCACCACTGCTACCCGGGTCTCCCCTATAGCACAAGTCAGTCTGCCCCGTGTCCCTGCTACATTGGGTCTTTCTCTGTTCAAGACCACGATGTTTCCTCCAAGAAAATGGCAGACTCCCCAGCCATGGGTGGGATCATCAAGTCTACCCTCTTCACCACCCACAGAACATCCCTGGAGCCCAGCCCCTGGTCCACATGGGCACCAAGAGTTGGGCCCCATCCACACACAGAACAGGAAGTGATACTCAGTCCTCTGGGACCTGGGGTTAAAGGTGAGGAAACGAACTCGGGGAGGAGCGCCGCTGGGGTCACACAGCAAGTGAACACCGCGCTGGGGTGCAAAGGCCATCTGCAGACCCCAGCCCCAGCCACTGACCTCTGGAGGGGGTCTGGGTGCCTCCGAGGACAATCCAGCTGCTAAGGTCTCGTGCCGCTGTGCTGCACTACACCCTACACATGTCACAGAACCCCCAAAGGAGGCCCAACATCTCTTCATAGATGAGGAAACTGAGGCTTGGAGAGGTCATGTGTCCAAGCCGCACAAAAAAAGCTAACAGGGGCTCCTGCTGTGAGCCCAGGCCTCCCTGCCTCCAGCCCTCAGGCCCCAATCCTGCCACCGATGTTCTGACTTCACCGCAGCGACCCAGCGGCTGCCCCAGCTAGCTTCTGACTTGCAGCCATTCCCTGCTGGAAAGCAGCCTCTGGAGGTGCTGGTTGAGAAGCGGGACAGGACGCCAGGACACACAGGGCAGACACGGAGCATGGGTTGCCGAGGGCTCATATGCAAAGGGCAGGCCCTTTAGCATGTGGCCGCGGAGGGCAGGCTGGTGTGGAGCAGAGCGGAGCCGTGATGCAGGGCGGGCGGGGCTCTGCTTACCCACGCACTTCCTGTGCCTGTTGAGGATAAAGCCCTCGGCACAGAGCACTGTGTGGTTGACACAGTAGAAGGATCCCAGGGTGTTCACACAGAACTGTCGCCGGCTACAATCGTGAGTGCCCAGCAGGCACTCGTCTCGGTCTAGTAACAGCCGCGGGAGGAAAAACAGAAGGGCCGTTAGCAGAGCGTGGGCTGGCATGGAGCACCCAGTGACAGCAGGGACACTGAGATCCAGAAAGGAGCAGGGGCCGGCCCAGGGCCCCCCAGCTATGGGCTCAAGTCTGTATCAGTACTGTCCAAGATGTGAGAGCTGGAACTCACTTCCCTGGTAAGGACAGGCAGCAAGGCAAGGCTCAGAGAGGGTTGACCGTCTGCCCAGGTCACAAAGCAGGGCAGCATCATCAGCTGCCCTCGCCCAAGCTCAGCAGATGCTTTCTCTCCACAGGCAGCCCCCAGAAGGAACCACAAACAGCGGGGGATGCAAACTCAGGTAGGGGGTCAGGCTGACAACATAAATGGCAGAAAGAACCAACGAGGGATCCACAGGAGCCTGCCGGGCCCGTGCTCTGTCCAAAGTGGGGCTGGGATGTGGTCTCTATGGACAAATGTTATGAAGTTTCAAGAGAAACCAGAAATCTGGACTTTTTTTTTTAATTCTTAGCTTTTCGTGGTTGGTAACTTGTATGATTATTTTAAAACAGAGTTTCAGCTTCTGGCAGAGACATGGGTATTTCCCCAGACAGGGTGACTGGCCTGTCCCCAGACACCCATTAGGGTCATGCTTCTTGAACACGAGCCTGAACTGAAGGGCTTCCGAGAACCCCCGCATGCTCCATGCCTGTCCTGCCCCAGGCATGAGGAGGTGTAGCATCAGAGCCTCTTGGGTTGTTCTCTAGGTGTCATCTGCTATGGGACCACCCAGCAGGTGTCAGGTCCAACACCCTTTTCAGCAGGCGAGGTCCCAGGCTGCCCAGGCCTCTCAGACAAGACCCAGAGCTAGAAAGGGCATCAGTACGAAAGGGATGTGCTTTGGGCTCCTCTCGGCCCCTCTGAACAGCAGAGGCAGCCAATCGCCAACACCCACTGTCCCCGCTGGTGTCAGTAGCAGAACCTAGCACATACCATCTGGCCGGGGCTCCTACCCCCACTCTCTGTGCCCCACCAGAGGCAAGTGGGTCCATTTCCAGGTCCTGCCTTACACAATGGGGCCATGCACTTCCCTCCCCACTTCCTCCACCACAGCTGGGGCAGGGACGGGGGTGGGGGGGCACGAACCAACCGCAGCCCCAGAGACGGGCCGTCCAGGTGTGATCTGGGGTCCAGCAGTATCAGTGTCAAGGGGGACCTTGTTAGGAATACAAATCCTGGGCCCCCCCAAACCTATTGGGTCAGAACCTCAGGATTCCGCAGGTCTCTCCGGCTCCTTCTGCCAGGCCCACAGGTGCACCCTGGACTTGGAGAAGCAGGGCCCAGGGAGTGACTGGCAATCAGGTGGAAGTGTGCCAGTCTGTGTGCTGCGGCCCGCATACACAGGCGTGAGCAGAACTGCTGCTCCGGGAGGGCTCCTCGCCTACTCACCTTCGCAGGACACACCGTCTGCCATGATGGCGTAGCCTGGGAAGCAGGAGCACATGGCGGTGTCCCCGACGATGCTGCACACCTGCTTGCAGGGCCCGTTTTCTGCAAGGAAGATGCACAGAAATCAGGACCACTAGCTGCAGCCTTGGCCCATGCTGGCTGGGCACCCCCAGCCCTGACCTGTAGGCAGGAGAGTGGGGAGACAAGGAACCTAACTGCTGGCCCTTTCTCACAAGCTCATCCATGAAATGAGTCCATAGGGCAGCTGGTGTCTGGGATGTGGGACAAGGCTCTGGACCTTCCATCATCACCACGTGGACACTAAACTCCTCGTGCTAGTGACAGAGACGGTGGTGAGAAGATGGAGGAGGGGGGAGAAGAAAGCAGATGAGGACCAAGAAAGAGAGACAAGAGCACAAAGAACTTCCTCTGTGTACTGAATGCAGGCTCCGTGGCAGAGAATTTTATCTCCCACTTTTTCCTGAACTGAGACTAACAGTAGCTAACAGGCTTGTTTGGAGTCAAACACACTCGCCCAGGGCTGCCACCCCCCACCCCAAGCTCCTCACCCAACCTCAGACAAGCAGATTAAGCGGCCCCGGAAGCAGAAGCGCCCCTCCGGCAGGGGCATCGCATGGACATCCAGCAGTGGCAGGCCCCCCACCTGTGAGCAGCCCCGTCCCCTTACCTTTGCAGGTGTTGGGTTGGGGCAGTGGTAGCGGGATGGTGTTGGGGACCACCTGAGGAGACTCTGGTCTCCGTGCTGGCTCCTCTGCGGCCTTCGGCGGTGGGGGGTTGCCATCTGTCACGGGCAGAGCAGACGGGGCAGGGGATGTCATGTCGTCAGCCTGGCCTCAGACCCTCAGCAGAGTGCCTCTCACCCCAGGTTTCACACTGGGCATCGCGCATGTGAAGGCCCAGGGAGCAGTGTACCTCAAGCCCTGGGCAAGACCATCCTCACAGCCATTCCAGGCAGAGAAAGCCAGGAAGCAGAGAGCTAATCAGGGGAGCATATCTAGACTGAAAATGAATCTATTCCTGGAAGCTGGCAGGGAGAAAGCCCTCCTGGACCAGGGGCTAGGGCCCTCTTGGGAGCTGGCCACCATGGGCCCAGCGATTGGGATGCAGCTTGGGTTGGTGAGAGACCCCATGACCCAGCCCGAGTCTTGCCCTGAGGGTAAGCACCGAGGCTGGGCCTGCAGATGGAGCTTCTGGAGGGAGGCTGTCTGCCGGCCTCACTAACCTGTCAGCGCGGGCTCTGTGGCAGAGGAAGGAACCCCTATGCCCCATTGTAAGAACACCACACCTCCCTGGCAAGGTCAGTGCTGCCCCATCCCCTGCCAGCCACCTGGGTCCTCACCTGGGCGGCAGGTACGCCCATCTCCCTGCAGCAAAAAGCCGGGAAAGCAGGCACAGCGGTAGGAGCCCACGGTGTTGATGCAGAGGTGCTGGCACAGCTCCCCCGGGAGCAGCAGGCACTCATCCTGGTCATCACCAGGCAGGCTGTTGGGCAGCTCAGTCTCTGTGCCCAGAGACAGGGCCTCCCGGCTCATCAAATCTGCCTCTGAAACTGGAGTGGGAGTTAGAGCTCATGACCGGAGCCGGATGGGCCCCATCAGGTGGCTGAGACCACAGGCCCCCAGTGCAGGCGTCGTCAGAACCTCTGTGTGCCCAGCAGAGACAGCACAGGTGGGTGAAGGATGAATGGATGAATGATAGAAGATGTGGGGATGAAGGGAGGAGGGGGGAAGGAGGAGGTAGCTGGGTGGGCAGGTGATGGACAGATGGGTAGGTGGCGGGATAAAGGCTGCATGGTGGAGAGGTGAGTGGGTGACAGATGAAGGAGGAATGAATGGGTGGAGGGTGATGCACAGAGGGATGGAGTGATGGGCGGGTAGGCAGGTGGACAACACCAGCAATGAGTGAGACCATCAGAGTGGGGTCAGAGTTCTCATCACCCGAATCCCCCGAAACATAGTAGTGCCAGGCCTGCAATAGGCTTTGGGAAGCTCTGGCTAAAGAGCAGAATTGGATTAAGAGCCCTGACCCAGCAACACCATAGAAGACCTCCCCTGAGAACAGGAAGGCCCCTCAACCTGGGTTCCACAAGCTCTGACAGTGAACTCTCCCTGGGGCCTCCTTAGTGGCGTCACGGGAGCAGCACTAGGGTCTGGAGTTCCTGGGGCATGCACAGGGAAGAGCAGATCCTGACAACACAGGCCTGGAGAAGGGTCGTCATGGCTGAGGACAAAGGTGGCGTGTGGACACCAACCTCTGCGGGGTACCAGAGGCCAGTTGACACCTGTAAGAGGCCCACCACTCTGGCTTTCATTCACGATTTGCACACTGTCCAGGACAGGCCCACGGAGCCTCCAGATGGCCACACATCTGTGGGATGGTGGCTCCAGAACGCTCCTGAGCATCTGGCCTCCAGGTGGTCAAGGCTGAGGCGCCACATCCTCAGGCACAGTCCACCAGGCTTTCATGCCACTGGCTCCAGGGCTGCCAGGCCCAGCTGTACAAGGGACACCCACTGACACAGCAGGACACCCACATGGGGCCCTGTGGGTCCACAGACACAAAGAAGCTTAACAGCCATGAGACAGGACAGCCCTGACTAAGGTGGCAGAGGCCGAACATGGCAGCTGGAACAGTTGCCACAGCACTGGGAGGGCAGAGGGGAGAGGCGACACCAGGGACACTGAGGCTGGAAGCTCTAGGATATATGGATATGTAGGTGAGCAAAGAGATGGGAGGACAGGTGAGTGGAGAGTGAAAGGTGATGGGTGGCAGGTAACTGGGTAGAGCAGGTGGCACGTAAAAACCAAATGAGACCCTCTCAGAAATAACAGCAGAATCCACCACCAGAAGCCAAGAAGCCACAGAAGAACTCTGTCCAGAACAGGGCTTGTGCCTCAAGCCATAGATGACAAGGGACCATGGTCCCCACAGAAGTCGGAAGACACCAGCCTTGGCCAGGCGAGGGCAGCACCTACCTCTCCGTGGCATGGCCCTGGGCTCGGGAGCCTGGCGGACCTCAGGCACAATGAGAGGGTCTTCGTCCTCACAGCAGGAGAGCATGACGTGGTTGCAGGGGTAGCCCAGGTTGGGGTTGGACTCGCACGACTGGCCCTCGGCGCGCACGCGGAGCCCCAGGCCACAGCAGTCACAGCATTGCTGCGGAGGGACGGCCGTCACTGCCAGGCCCGGCCCTCGGCGCCCACCTGCCTTCCCGAGGGCCTCTGAGCCGGAGAGCCTTGCACAGGACCCCCAAGGTGCAGCCTGGGGAGTGGGCTGGGCGTGTGCTCTCCACAGCACCACCTAACACCCACCTCCATCTGGCTGTGACCGCCGGCCACAAGAAAGCCCCATGGAGGCAGGGTTTCCCTGCTACCATTTCCATGTCCCTGCGCCTGAAACAGGGCCCCGCCCGTCTTTCCTGAGTGAGAGGGTGTCTCTAACAACCGACCATGTTTCCGTGCAGATGAGAAGCCCCACCCTACCCCAGGCGAGAGGAGTCCTGCAGGGGAGCCCACCCCGCCCTCCAGGACCCTCGGGCCCAGGCCCAGGCGCCGCAGGTGTGCCTTGCCTTATACAGGGAGACGCCGCAGGTGTCGTTGTCCTCCGCCCCGCAGACCTCGCCCTCCTTGGCCCCCATGACGCCGGCCACACAGCTCTTCTCCTTCAGGTAGGACACACAGCAATGCTTCTGGGCTATCCTGCAGCGGAGGCCCATGTCAGGGGGCATCCGGAGGGAAGCTGGGCCAGTCTCCCATTCTCTGTGGGGCTGCCTGGCGCAGGGCGGCCGCCAAAGCAGCAGCACCAGGACACAGCCAGTGCGGGAAGGTGGGGTCCCCGGGAGGCTGGCTCAGCCCCATGAGAGGAAGGGGGTGCTCCAGCGCGGGCTATCGTATGCCTGGGGTGGGACTGGCTGTCCCTAAAGCAGTGCGTTTCCTGTCTCAAAGGGACGCAGGCAGCAATAGCGTGACCAGCGCGGAACTCCAGGGCCTGAGGGTATGGCGCTCACTCCTGAGTAGCCCCACACTGGAGGATGACGGGGACAAGACCGGGATGTAAACCTTCTGGAAGTGGCATGGTGGGCTGGGGATTAGGAAACTAAACTCTGCTGCGTGTCCCAGGGTGCCGCATGGCTGCGGGCGACTCGTTCAACTCTCTGAACCTTTCCTGGAAAAACGAGTAGGTTGGCATCCCTGAAAAGAAGGGGCAAATGGCTGACCAAGATCCCTTCAGGGCCTGACACAGGGAGGGCAGGGACATGACTGTTCCTTTGTGAAGACACGGGAGCCGGCCGGTCTTTTGGAGGCCCCAGGCAGCAGAAGTTTAGGAAGTCCAGTCCCGGCTGCGCGGGGGGCGGGGGGGGGGGCGGTGCGGCTGAGCACCCCCAGCAGAGACTGCAGCACTGGTAAGAGACGCAGCTCTTGATCCAGGGTGAGAGAGGTCCTTTAACTTGCTTCAGGGCATGTCCCCAAAACCCTCAGCAGCCACATCCTATCCCCTCCTTGCCCCAAGGTGGGGAAGCAGGAGGTCCCCTGCACTGTGGGTCCCCCCTCCCAGCTCCGCAGCCAGCGGATGTGGAGGCGGGAAGGAGCCACCTGCCTGCTCCGGGGTGCCGGCCTACCTGCACACGTCGCCCTCAGTGCCACTCTCGGGGATTTCCAGACACTCGTCGTTGTCGATGGCCCACTGCTGTCCAGCTGCACAGCACGTCTCAATCAGATCCTTCGTGGACACTGTGGGTGACGACACGGGCAGGCCCACCGTCCCTGAGTTGTGTAGTTGCAAGGTGTACAGGGCCGGTGCCCATCCGGATTCCCATGACGGGACGGGGCCCACCCCAGCCCTGCTGGACAGCTCGGCTTGCCAGCGGCTCTCACTGCACCCTCTGCAGAGCTGCCTGGGCGGATCAGTGTGCCCCCTGGGGGGATGGGCACGGGAGGACATGGCCCATCTGACTAGGGTTATAAAGGCTCAAAGGTTGGCTCTGTGGGGCCATCACTCCACAGCTCCCAGGGATGAGGAGCATGTCCCACTCCGCCCTGCACACCCCCACCCCCGGCCCCGGCACTTGCTCCAGAGGAAATCCCAAGGGCACAGAACCCCCAACGCAGGCTGTGCTTCCAAACAGCCCGACCTAAGACTCCAAGACACCACAAGACAAGAAATCAGCAGCGAGGGAGATGTGAACTGACGGAGGAACGAGAGTAAACAGCGGATTTGTGACTGGTGAGGGTGGAGGGGTCAGGCATCGGGAACACCTCTTTACAAAGCACAAATCCTGAGAAATGAAGGTATCTGCCTGCCTCAAATTTAAGGTTCTCCGTATAACCAAAAGCTAAGGGGGCCAACAGACTCATACTGGGTCGGGAGACGGTCTGGGAATGACAAAGACTCATTATCAAGTTAGATAATAACCTCCTGAAAATTAACAAGTTGTTCAAGTGGATTCTGAAATTCATCTAAAAAGGGATTCGTCTAAAAAAGGGAAATGATTAAGAATATACTCAAGAATATTTCTGAAGACTATACTTCAAAATTCTAATACTTACAACAAAGAGAGAAAGAGCTCAATGAGCAGAATGGCACTTGGACCCGACGCTGTGTGTGGGTGGCTGGTGTCCCCACGTGGCGCCTCTGGCTTGGCTGTGAGCTTCATTCTCAGTTGCCTGTTTCCCTCTCGGCAGTGGCAGCTCTAAGATAGCCTGGCATAGTGCCTGGCACACAGTGGTTGCTTAACGGCACTTGCTGAATGGAGCCTTGAGACACAGGGCAGCGAGAGCTGTGTCAAGTGTATACCGGAGGGCAGGGCAGGCACTCACCTGACCAGAGCCAGACTTTGAGGTTCTGTGGTCACTGAGAGCAAAGCCACTATTCATGCTTAATCCTCAGCCATTACACGCTCATGGGAGTCTTGCTTTGCTTGAATGCTTCTGATGATGGGGAGCTCACTTCACATAGGCAGCTTGTCCCTTTTCTGCAAACCTCATGCTCACAGAGCCTTCCTTTTACTGGACTGAACGCTTTCTCCCTAAGTCTTCTCCAAGATTGACTTATAGAGTTTAGAGATTGCAACAGATCTGGCCTTAGCCAGATGACAGGAGATGGGCACCCTATCAGTATAGTAAGAGCTGAAACGAACTGACTGCCAGCAATGAGCCAGGCACTGCTGGTCCGTGCACACTAATCCTTGTGGATGCTATGAGGGGAGTAGTGTTGTCATGCCGACTTTACAGATGAGGAGAGAAGTTAGAAGACCCAAGCCTCAGTTCTCCCTCTGCCCTTCCCCTCTCCAAGCCCAGCTCCCCAACATCTGTCATGCAGGTGGCTTGATGCAGCAGATCCTGAAGGCCATCTCTGTGTATCCAACCATCACCAGGCTGAGAGATGGTTCTGCTTTGCTGTGGACTCAATGTGTTCTCTTCCAGCCCCCTTCTTGATCAGATGCCAGGTTTCAGCCCGTGCTTGGCAAGCTTCCCACCATTCTCTCCTGGCCTTTCCCACTCTGGCTTCCCTGCTTTTCAGACAAAGGAACCCAGGGGCTGTGACCCCTTCTGCTGGGAGGGCTACCCACATGTAGCCAGAGGGGGAATTAGCACAAAGGTCAAGCGTAACATTGCCTGGTTCTGCCCTCTCGCCCCTGTGGCTTCAAGGCTCAGTCCAGAAGCTCCCTCTGTTCTAGGTCTCCTTACCAGCCATTTGCTGTCCCCCAGCCAGTCTCTCTCTTCCCATCCCTTTCTCCTCTCCCCAAGTTCTTCTTGAGTTCCTGGGCAGCAGCCTTTCAGTGTTTCCATTCTGGGCTTCTCTATCAACACCCTGGCCCTAGCTGATCTCATCCAGGCTCTCAGTTCCCAGGGCCCTTGCCCCAGCCTGTCATCTCCAGCCTCAGTCCTGTGTACATGGCTGTCTAAGGAGCCAGCACTGGGCAGCTCCCTGGCTTGCCCGTGGTCAGAATCTATTGGGCAATTGATTTGTCCCCAACCTCCTCTCACCAGGTCTCCCCTGTTATCATCAGGGTCATCAGGACCCCTGCCAGTCTTAAGACCCTCCTGGGCCTATTTCCCATTCTCTTCCTCTCGCCTCCAGTCACCCATAGGGTCACCCCCATAGTGTATCCTACTCGTCTCCCCTAGCCCCCCGCTCTACCATCTCATCGTCCAGTAGGCTGTTCCCATTTGTGTCCTTCCCAGAGCCACAGTGTCCTCACCAGCTTCATTCCTGGCCATACTGCTACATAGTCACACTGAGGTCACATGGCATCACTGTCAGGTGGCCTCACGTCTCAACCACCAGACAGAGTATCTCACAGGCCAAGAACGGGTCTGAGTCATTTCAGGTTCCCCAGTGCCCTGCACAGACACGCTACTTGAGAAAATCTGGGCTGGAGGGGGCACTCTGGGCTTAGCACCTACAACATGAAGCCCCACACTGTCCTGATGGCCAGGCGTGCAGGGAGTGCTGAAAGCTGAAGACCCATACCTAGGACCGGTGCAGGGACACACAGAGGACTCCAAGTCAGGCCCACCCACCGCACTCACACTCCCTCTACTTTGGCAGAGCCCATGAGCAAGGTGTCAACTGAGCCCCTCAGTCTCTAGCTGGGGGCTCAGGCAGGTCGGCCATCCTCAGAGTCACCATTCCATTTAACAAAGGGTGTGTGGGGGGGGGGGGCGTCTGGCAAGCAGGTGCTCAGTAAGCAGCATCTGCCCCGCCCTGGCACACAGGTGTCGGGCTGTTCTGAAAGTCCTAGCCCTGGAGCAGACCAGAGAGGAGGCGGATGATGATGGTCCCTGAGCAGAAGCAGCTGGCGGCACTTTCCGCAGTCCCGCCCCTGCCTGTTCCGCGGGGGCTGAGGTCGTCCTCGCCTGCCTTTATCCATTAGCACTGTGGACAGAGTTGAGGGCCTGCTCCCGCTGGGATAGGCCGGCCTGGCCAGCGGGCTCCCTCCGGCCTCCTGGGATGCCCTGATGTCGGCACACTGTGCCACGGCCCAGCTCACAGAGAAGGGTTCAGAGCCTGCCAGCATGTGGATAGCAAGATTGCAGGGACCCCCGCCTCTGACACCCCTGAGTGGCAGCGGGAGAACAAATGCACTTAGGAAAACACATGACTGTCGTCTGAAAAAGCGGAAGCTCCACAGACCCAACGAGGCGGCAGTCTCACGCCCAGGAACATGTCTGGAAAACGTGGAGACCACCCACCCCAGCTTGGAACTGGAAACTGTGCATGTGGCAGGGACAGGAGCAAGGGCGAGTCAGCCGGAGCCTGCCCCCGACGCACTCGAGCACCCACCAAGTGCATGGGGGAATCACAGCCATGTCTGGGGGCTGCAGGTCACCGAGGGCACCTGCCGCTTTCCATGAAGTTCAAGAAACAGAAGAGAGCGAATGACTGTTTAGGTGGTAAATCTAACAAATCAGGAGGGGCTCAAGCTCAAGTAGGCCAGTAACTGGACTGGGAAGGGGTTGGGGAGACCAGCCCCGCTTCTGTCCCCTCTGCCTGGGGCCTTCGGGGTGACGGCTCTCGGCGCTTCTTTACCTGTTCACGTTAGTCCCACATGCTCTTCTGTTCACGGCCACCTCCCTGCCCAAATCTTACAGACAGAAAGTATGATGGCAAAAAAAAATTTAAGACCAAAGACTGAAAGAATCCTTTAAAAATGTGAGCCAGCTACGTGTCATAAGCCAGACACAGAAAGACCAATATTACATAATTCTGCTTAATGGGGTGTCGAAAACAGGCAAATCCATAGAGACAGAAAGGAGAAGGGGGTTACCAGGAGGGGGATGGCAGTCAGTGTTTCAAGGGTGCAGGGTTTAATGCCACTGAACTGCACACTTCACAATAGTTAAAACAGTCGATTTTATTCTGCATATTTTATCGCATTAAAAAAAATCATGCATTGCGGTGTTTAAAAGAACTGAGACCCAGAACTCTCCCTCCCGGCAAGCTGCTGACAGATGCCCCCTCGGGCACAGTCGCGACTCTACCTCCCAGCACAGCAGGACACGCTGGCTGAGGTTCTAGATGTGCAGTCTCACGAATGTAGATAAACCTCGCACTGACTGGGGGCCATTTCTAACTGTATTATGAAGAATTTGTTTTCAAAGGCTCAATGTTGAACAGCGCGTACCAGCCACCATTTATCTCCCTAAAGGGACGTGTAGACATTCCTTTAAGTGTAGAGTATTTCTGGAAGGAGACCCAGAAAGCTGCTAACATTGGTTGGGGGTGGGGTGGAGGCAGGGGCCTGCCTGCGGAAGCAAGTTGACATTTCACTGTTTACCCCTTTGCCATCCGGTACTTGCTTCTCGTTACATGCAGGTATGGCCATTCAGGAAACATTCTGTTATAAAAAGATTCTGTGATTCCAGGGATTCTAACCTCCTTTTGATCAAAGGACAATGGCACCATGAACAATGCAGGCCCGAGGTCACGACCCTTCTAAACTGTCTCCTCTTCACATGAAAGCCTAAAATAATCAGAGAAAATGCCTACACCTGGCAGGAGGGTGCTGGACAGGCCATCTCTGCCAGCCGTCCTGTTTTTTTGCGGGGGAGCTAAGGGGAGCTCAACAAAACAACTTTCTAGGGAAAGTTGTACTCCCAGGCTTTTTGGGGGAGGGGGGCAGCCTGCAGGCCGGGGGGGGGGGGGGGGGGGGGGGGGGCGCCTGGAGTGCTCTTTACAGTGACTGTAGAGTAGATAAACAAGAAGAGTTCCTGAGCTGTCTTCCTGCCCCAGGATCAGACAAGGGAGAGAATGGCCCAGAAACAGTAGGAGCCCATCCAATTTAGCTCCTTAGAGCTGCCTTCCTGGACCACCCAGGGTAGCGGCCCCCAGCCTCCACTGCCCTTTTCTTTCCCACACCACCTCCCATCACCTTGCCTCCTGCCTGTCCCTACCCCAAGCTAGCACCACCCCCACTTGCTCACTATCCCAGGCTGGCCAAGGAGGCACTTGAGCCCTCTGGCTGACCAGCAGGAGGTCTCCGGCTGCATCTTTGCTCCCAATTCAGGCAGAGGGCCCCAACCCATCCCTGTTGCACAGAGAAGCAGCAGCAGCCCAGAGCACAGGCACCACCTGACAGCAGTCACAGGTTTCTGAAGCAGGCTTAAGGCTCCAAAGGGCTAGCGCCTGGGCAAAACTTACAGCAAATAAAGCAGGTTCAGTCCCTCACTCAGCCTCATTTCTCCAAGGAAGCAGGCCCACCACTCCCTTGGCTCCTTCCCCTGCCCACTCTCACAGGGGGTGTCCTCTGCCCTTCAACTTACACAGGACCAGGAGTTGGAGAGCCCAGACTCGGGTCACTCAGCCTTTCCTGCCCAGTGCCACCTGGGACCAAGTCTGAGCCTTCAGAATGACAACATCCAGTATTGGCAAAGATGTGGAGCAACTGGAACTCTCCTTCACTGCTGGGGGTGTAAACTGATAATGCACTTTGGGGAACTGTTGGGAGTGCTAACCAAATCTTTTGATGCAGCAGTTTCACTGCTAGGAATATATCCAACGGAAACGTACGCCTAAGCTGTCCAAAAGACACATGAGAATGTTCACAGCAGCTGCATTCACCACGGTCAAAAATTGAGAACAGCCCAAATATCCATCAACACTAGGACAGATAAATAAACCAGGGTTTATTCCTACAATGCAATAATAAATAGTAACTTTTAAAAATTAACTACTGCTATATGCAAAAAAACAAAACATGGATGCATCTCATACACATGATCTCGAGCTACAGAAGAAAAATACAAGCGAAATCAGACCGTGCAGTTCTCATTATACACACATCATGAATAAGCAAGAGTAAGTGATGGCGGGGAAAGTCAGAACAGAGGTCTCAACGGGGTAAGACTCTAGAACTGAGAAGGGGCACCAGAAAATTTTGAAACCAGGAATTGAAACATCAGGCATCTTCATCCAGGTAGCACTGTGGTGTCCACACGTGTGAACAGCCCCGAGCTGTCCTACTAAGACAGTGCACCTCACTGCATTCATTATGCTTTATGAAAAATACATCAGTAAAATAAAAACTTTTAAAGGGAGTCCTGAGATTAACGTAAATGAAGAGATTCCCAAGAGTATGTATAATACACTTTAATACAAACTCAGGAAGACAAAAACTCAGGAGCTGTAACAGCCAAATATAAACCAAGTAATATCTAATTGAGTGTGATTAAGTATTATTTTATGAAATAGGCTTACACAATGCACTTTGGGGTCAAGCGGAGAGATACAAACAGTCGGTGTACCAATGGCATTGGGGAATTAGTGGTTGTGTTACATGTAGGGTGGTAATATAAGAGAAAGTCTTCATTTTCAGAGTTGCAACATGTAAAGACTGAAATGTTTCCAGCACACACACACACATCCCTCTCAAAGAGATGACAAAAGAGCCCGGACAATACAGAGTGAACTACTTTGCATCACCCATGCCCCCCACCCCCCAGAAGCTTCCCCAGGGGTCTGTCCCAGTGGTATGGGCTGGGGCCTGGCCTGTCGGCATATGGGGCTGGTGAAGTCAAGGGGTTATAAGGGGTTCTACCGTGGCTGTGAAGACACGAGGCCCCCAGTTTGACTTCAGGCTGGCCCTTGGGAAGATTCTGGAAGTGGCAGATGAGTGGTCAGGCCCTCAGGGAGCAGGTAACGCGTGCACCTATCCTCAGCATTTCAATGACCTGTTTCTGTTCAGACTTTCACAAGGATTCATAGCTGATGCCGTGCGCAAAGAGTGCCTGCAAGCTAACAGGCCGGCATCACTGCAAAAATTCTCAACAAGCCCAAAAGGAGCACGTGGAGCCAGCATTGTGAGGCTGCAACCCTAGAAAAAGTCACCAGACAGATGGGACCTGGAGAACTGAAGAGTTGCTGGGGACCAAGACTACCCCTGAGAAGGAAAAGACTTCCCCAGAATAGGGCGGAAGGAAGCAATCTAACTCTTGGACACAGGGGTGGATGCTTCACCTCCTAGGAATGATCCCGTCATTGGGAGATGGTTCCAGAATCAGAATAGAGCATGTGACCAAGGGTGGACCCCATTATGGCCATTATGGCCATCACCAGCTGACGGCCCTGGTCAGCAGAGCTGTCCCTCCCTCCACTCGGCTCACCCAGGCTGCCAGCCACCTGCTGAGGCTCAGGGTGGCCCCTGCACCCACTCCCTCCCCAGGCTCCTGGAGGAGGGCTCCCCAGCCCCCTTCACAGGCTTCCAGTCTAACTCAAATTTCCAACAACCCAGCGTGGATTGACTTCCAGAACCTCACCCAGACACTGGTGCGCGCTCTGCCCCTCCTCAGCGAGAAACTGCGTGATCCTGGTTATCATTCGTTTCAGGAACCGCTGCTGCCTGAGACTGCTTTTGCTCAGACTGGCGTTTGGTGGGAATTCAGGTCTCAGGATAACGTTTTGTTTTAGAGATGAATCTTATAAGTGACTTCATTCTGCTTTATTGTTCTTCCCAGATCATTTCATTATCAACTCATCAGAACTACATAGAGCTAATTAGATGTTTAACTATAAAGCAATGTTGATTTTCCCAGGCCAGTATTTACTATAAGAAAAATGTAAATAAAGTGATTAGTTAAAAAAATACAAAAAATATCCCATGAAAAACTGGGCCTTTTTTTTTTTCTCTTTGAGGCAAACAGGAAGCAGACACCAGGGCCATTTCCTGCAAGCCCCAGGTGGCCCTGCTGGCCTGGCGGTGTTGACACAGAAGTGCCGCCTGCAGAAGAGGCCGCCGGGAGCTGCTGCCGGAAAAGCTCTGTCAGAGCAAGTGAGGGCACCGGGCCTGGGGGCCAGAGACTGGCTTCGGGTCCCGGCATTCCCAGATGGGAAGCCAAGGTCCTTCCAGGATTCCCAGTGAGTGCCCAGCGACTTTCTCTTTCTCCTCTCCCCACATATGTGGGACCAGGACCGTGGTCCCCTAGACCTGCCCTAAGTACACTTTGACCAGATCACTCCCCAGCACCCCAAGTACCCCCATCCTTTGCCCTCAGCCTACAGAGTGACTCTCAATATTCACAGTAAAGCAATAAGGGGTCAAAGCCCAACCCCAGCTCCGATGCCACATGACCGGGAGAGACAGGTGAACCCCAGCTCCATCCCAACAGGACGACACTCCTCACTCACAGCCTAAGTGGGGTGTAGGTGGGAGCACAGAGCTAGGAAACCCTAGACCCCCACTAGGAAGCTGGCTCTGCTGCCCCCTGGCTGAGCGCTGGGCTTGACATCTCTGGGCAGGGTGGTGAGGAAAAGAGCCCTCGGGTGGGGTGTCAGGACTCTGGGAACCCCATTCTGAGCTCACTGAGTGCGCCAGGGAGGCCCTTCTGCCCCTGGGCCTCTGTAGTCCTGGCTGTATAATTCAAGCTGGGAGGGCAAGGGGAACTGGCGCTCTGTGAGTCTTCCGGGCAGCCAGCTGGTGCCCGCTGCATGCTTTGTTGGTGCTTTACTATATTAGCTGCCAAGGTTTACAAATTGAGAGCTTTCATGTAAAATTCCAGAGTGCAGGCTTTTTTTAAAAAAATCCAAAACTACGGGCCAAGCTGGGCTTCCCATGCCTCGGGGGCACCAACTGGAGCTGGGGAACCCTGCACCACCTTCCTGGTCCCCATGGTCCCACCCGCCAGCTGCTTCGCCGTGGGCATCCAGCTTTACTTCCCCATCTGTGTGTGTCCCCCAAAGGCCTGCTTGTCATGGCAGGTAAGTCGGCCCCAGGGGAGGGTCTTCACTTTTACCTAACATAGCCTTCCCCATAGTGCAAGGCCCATAAATGTGTCATGAATGAGTGAATGGGGCAGGTGAGGTGGGGGGGGGGCTGTAAGCAAGACAAGCCAGCTTCTCCCTGTGTGTCTCACTCATAATCTCTCTAGCTCTCATCACTCTTATCCCCTTGAAGGCAGGTTCCCTGCAGCCAGATTTTGCTCTTTCAGTCACTTCCACTCTCCACCATGTGGGTCTCAAAGACTCCCAGAACCCCCAATTCTGCCAGGGAGGGAGCCTGGGGCTGGGGATGTATGCAAGCTTGGGGCCTGCCACCTCGCTTGGGCCCTGCCTTGCCCCTTGTGGGCCAATGGCCAGTACAGTCTTGGAGCCCGGGGCTGCTGACAGGAGGGCATACTTACCCATGGCGGGCAGCGGGGCAAACCCAGGGGTCAGCAAACATCTGGCTTATTGGTCTCGGTGACCTTGGACTGTCACTGAAGCTCCCTGTGTCTCAGTCAACCTCATCTCTAAAATGGGCATGACAACGACACTTTCAGGGGTGTCAGGAAGCTGGAGGTACATGTAGGAGGGGCACAGCACTGGGCTCGTATAAACGCCCCCTGACATAGGTTAACTTGTGCAGGCAAAGATGGACTTGGCACTGGGGTGTGTCCATGGAGGGCACCCCCTCCCCCATTTCTGGGCTGCTGGTCTCACAGCCAGCCCATGCTGATGATGGAGAGACCTCAGGACTAGGGTATTTGCTGACTCAGTTGGCAGGCGCTGAAACAAGAACATAGGGCAGGGAGGGAAAAGCCAGAGAGGAACACTGGGCTGTGCATCTGGAGGCAGCTGGAGTGATGGGGAGGGGGTGGGGAGCAGGAAATGTGCAGCTAATGCACCCCCCGCACCCCTCCTGGCTCCTTTGCTTTTGCCCCAGAGGGGACAACTTCTGGCCACCAGGAAAGACATACATCTGTTCACTTAAACAAAAACACAAATCCATCCACCCACCACCCAGAGTAGTGTGGCCCTCTGGCAGGGGGAGAGGGGAACTCACAGCCCCAGGTGCTCCTCTGTGCTTCCAGGTTGACATGACATCTCCCACCCCCTCCTACCCTGAGAGCAGGGGGAATCACTCCCCCATCTTACAGATGGAGAAAACTGAGGCTCAGAGAGGATGAGCTGACTACCTGAGGTCATGCAGCCAGGGACAGAGGAGGCAGGACTCACATCCAAAGATTTGTCCTCCACTTTGGCCCAAGCCACTTTCCCAGTATGGAGACCACGGAGTGGGCAAGGAAGACCCAAGGGAGGCCCAGCTCACAGGATGCTGCTCTCAGACAGACAGAAAATTCTACCTCTGAAGACTGGATGCTGTAGGACAAAGTCCCACCCCCACCTCTCCCACCACTCTCACCCCTGAGGCCACACAGCCTCGGCTGGACTTGGAGGAGGTGCTGGCAAGCAGACGAAGCGAGCAGTCCACAGCACAGACCACTGAACTCCACCTCACTGAGGCACTCAGGATTCTAGAAGGTTCTGCATGTAAGGGGTAAAAGAGGCTTGGTTTGGCCTCAGGAGAGCCACATGTCCCACTTGGGCTTGTCAAGGGAATGGGAAACCTTCACCCTCCCAGCAGAGGCCCAGCCACCAGCTGGAAGATACGGTGCATGTGGGGTGCAGGCAGGCAATCCCTGGGGAGGCCAGCCGAGAGCAGCAGGATCATCACAATTACACTGCCATTGGTAGCCATCTCCACCAGCGGCCAGTGATGGCCTCTGGAGACTCCATGACACTGTCACCACTTTGATGGCTCATGGAACACGGGCTTGCATCTTCCATATTCTAGAATCTGCTAAAGTAAGCTCGTGAAAAGATGAGCATTAGTCATCAGGGACATGCAAGTCAAAACCACAGTGAGATCCCACTTCGTACCAACTGGGAAGGCTAAAGTCAAAAACCCAGTCACAAGTGTTAGCGAGGAGGTGGAGATTGGGGTCCTCTGGCACTGCTGGCGGGACTTTAAAAGGTGCAGCCGCCATGTAAGCCTGCCTGACAGTTCGTCTAGCGATGGAACACAGAGTTACCACATGAGCCAGCAACCTTACTCCCCGGTGTATTTTCAAGAGAAATGAAAACATACATCTGAGCAAAACTGTGTGTGCAGATGGAGACTGACAGCCCTCGCCCCTCTAGACCAGAGGTTCCCGGGCGTGCTCTGAGCCCATGGAAGGTCGACAGGGCTAAGACAAGAATGCACTTTTGACTGACAGTATTTTCAACCCTGAGGGATGTAAACTCATCGTTAGGTCAAGGGAGATCTGTATATTCAGCAAACAGGCCCCCGCTAGATGCTCAAAAATGACTGTGGGGATTAAGATATGAAGAAACGCAGGGGACTCCTGGATCCACCACTTTCTGCACATGTCCCCATTGGCAAGATGCCTGATTGCCCTGTTGTGGAGTAAGGACTGCAGGCGCTGACCATGGAGCACTTACCAGGGTGCCTGGGGTAAGTCACTATGTGGTGTCTTCAATTAATATAATTTGAATTCTAGAAAGTTGGTCTGCTAACCAGAATGTCAAAGCATCCAGAGACCCCGCCCTGCAGAATCTGCTTACTAGAGGTCCCAAGGAAGGGGCCCCTTTCCTGCCCTGCTCCCGGGGCCCACAGAGGTTACGCTGGAGCCATTTCCAAGAGGAGGGGGCTGCCTCCAGCTGCTCCAGGAACCTCCTAATCCTTGAGGGCTGCCCTATACCCAAGGGTTCCCTTCCTCATGGCCCCAGAGGGCAGCTGGGGGTGGTCCCAGCTCCCTCCATCATGCCAATCCAGTGGTAGAAGTTGCCCTCACAAAGCCTCCTGCCCCACCCCCACCCCCAGTGACAACAGACGTCAGACCCTTCTCCCTGGCCAGGGAGCTAGGCATGTGGCTTCCATTAGGCCACATCTGGACCTGCTCAGAGGCAGCCTGGATCCCTGGCACAGCTCAGGCTCAAAGACAGGACCCCACCCCAGTCGAGCCTGGGGCAATGGCTGGAAACCTTCTTTAGGCCCCAGGGGCTGCCATGGCAACAAGACTGGGGGGGTCATTTCCTGCCCCCCAGCCCATCTCTCAGCAGGAACCCCCACCCGCAAGGGGCAAGCAGAGCAAAGATACCTCCCCAGCTGTTCCCCACCAAGGTCCCCTCCATTAATAGGGGCTCCCAGTGCTCCCCACCCCCCATAGCAGCCAGAGGCCCCTACTTCCCAGCCCAATGCTCAGTGGGGCACCCGACCCTCCCCACCACGCTCCCCCCAGCCCAACTCTATCACGAGGCTCTCCGTTTCCCCGCGAGTAAACCTGCGCAGGCTTAGCCACCGAAGCCTTCCTCCCTGGTTAGACCCCAGGAGGAGAGGCTGTGCCTGCCTTGCTGGCCGGCTCAACCCCTGGCACAGAGCAGGTGCTCTGTCAACATCTGTAAATAAGGGGTGGACTGAAGAATGGGTGGTGAATATTAATGGCTCATTCTCTAGCACTCAGTAAGTACTAAGCTCTGCGCCAGCTCTGGACATGAGTTAGCTCACATAATGCTGATAACAGCCCCACGAAAGAGGGGCTTCCCTGTCACTTACAGATGGAGAAACCGAGGCCCAAGCAGTAAGCCGATGGGAGTAGTGAAGCCCAATCATGTCAATGGGTGAGGAATGGGTGGTGTCGGGGGAATAGAAGGAGGAAAGCCGGAATGGGGGGAGGGGGGTGGCAGGCGCACCCTTGTTTGTCTGGCCAAGGCCAAGCTCCTGGGTCCTATTGAAATTCACTTACCTCCTCCTCCTAACTTCCGGAACCTTCCTTTCCTGCACGCCAGAACTGCAGCGGCCTGGCCATGCCCTGCTTATTCTCATCTCTGGGTTTTGCATGTGTTGGGCCCTCTTCCAGGACAGCCCCCAGATGGGATAAGGGCACATCATCAAGGGCCCCACCACCAAGCAGCCTTCGTCAAAGCCACACCCCAAAATCCATTGGAAAAAGTTCAGGGCAGAGGCAAAAAAAAAAAAAACCACTAGGGCTCCTGAGAACAAAGCAGTTCTCCGGGATTCCAAAGGCTCAGAGCCACAGAGAAGCCTCAAGCAGTAAAAGGCAGGGGGCGGGGGCGGGGCTGTATCCATTTTGGAAACCCGCAGCCCAAACTCTGTACCCCGCTCAGAGCCTGGTCCCTCCAGCACAGGTGCATTTCATTCAGCCCCAGCCCCGCACTCACAGTCTCTCCACCACTGTGGGCTCAGGGCTGGGTAAGCGGGAGCCCTGGAGCCCACTGTCCTTGGTCATCTGAAAATGAGGAGCCCACCTCCCTGATTGTGGGAGGGATCACGTCACAGAAACAGGGCCTGGCAACTAGGAGATGCCCAGGGAAGGTGAGTGCTCTGTGCCACCCTCCTGAGGCACGCTGGAAGCAGAGCCTGGCGCTGAGCTGGGGGCTTTGGACCAGAAGGAGGCTACAGTTTCACCCTGTATTACACATGGGGTGAAATGCACCATCAGTGCCCAGCGACAGCAACAGCACTTGACAGACAGGCAAGTGGGACCCTGGGCAGTTAGGAGGCTTGGCCTGGGTCACACATGTGGCAGCAGGGCGGGTGGATAGAAACACTGCAGAAACCCCAGTGCTCCTCAGCGCGCGGGTGAGGACCCATAGCCAGGCAACCCGTTTTATATCGGGGCTGCTCTGTAACACTCCCTTCTCCAGGAAGTCTTCCTAGATACCTCCTGAGGATCCCTCCTTCCCCGGCCTGTGAACCAGGGCCCTGCTGGTCCACTCTGTCCTGCTGGCCCACTCCTGCCTCCCCAGGGCTCAGTAGGACCTGCTCACAGTTGACACCTAATGGTTTGTAGAGTATGTGAGTCTTACCTTCAGAGTCGCCTCTGGGAACAGAGTGGACAGAGTTGGGGTCTGTGTCTTCCTCTGGCTGAAAGCGGGACAGAACAGGCAGCTCCTTGGGTACTTCCTGGGTGGGTGGGACCCGGGATGCCTCTGGGGGAGATGTGCTCAGGCTGGTGTGAGTGCTGGGCTTCGTTGGGTCCACAGGAGGGCTTGATGTGGCCTGTGATGGGAGGACACTGGGCCCGGCTCCCTCCTGCCTCGTGCTTCGGGGGGTGGCCTGGGCATCAGGGATGAGATTCTCTTCTGGTCCTTCCCTGGCCTCTTCACCCTCCTCTTGGACAGGGAGACCAGGCCCCACAAGCCCTGCGGTGGGCACTGTGTCCAGACCCCTGTGACTAGGTCCCATCTGCTCCATGACCGTCATTTCCTTCCTCTCCTCCTCCCCTTCCTCCTGGCTGTCCTCTGTCACTCTCCTTGCTTTGGCCTGCACAGGAGCTGGGGGGCCCAGAGCAGCAGCTGCCGTGGGCCTGGGGAGAGCAGCCAACCAGGGGGTGGCTTGGATGGCAGAAGGTGGGTGGCTCCCGCCTCCCAGAGCAGCAGGGACCCCTGCACCTGCATGGAGTTCCCCTGCCAGGGTGGCTGCCGCCTCTGCCTCAGCCACCTCCTGGTCATAACTGTAGGGGTCTTCATAGTGCCGCTCAGGGTCCCCCTCCTCCGTGTCTGAGAAGTTCCTAGCAGCAGCAGCTGGCATGGCTTCGGGGTCCCCATCACATCCGGGAAGTTGGTAGCAGATGAGCTCGCCACCAGCATCAGGACAGTGGCAGGCCTGGCAAGGTGGCAGGTGAACGGTATGGCCGGCGGGGTATTTGCGGCCAGAGTGGACACAGCCCACCTGGCCACACTGCGGACAGCTGTCGGCAACCACCACGGCCTCAATGCAGTTAGGAGGCAGCTCAGGGCACAACATGAACTGGCAGCTGATCTTGCCGCCGCCTGGGGGACAGGAGCACTCGGTGCTGCCGAAATCCACAAAGTAGGACTGGCCAGCAGGCACGCGGCCACGCACAAAGCCACCCTGCAGGCAGTCGTAGTACTGGTAGCCCTCACAGGCGCAGCCCTGCTGCACACACGTGGCACAGCAGGCGCCGGGCTCCAGTGCCTCCTCGATGCAGTTCTCCAGTGGTGGGCACTCCACACCTGTGCAGTCCTGCGGCTGGGCCGCCACTCGGGCACTGGAGCCGAGTGCCAGGGCCAGGGCTAGTGCCAACCAGGCTCCGGGAGGCTCCAAGAGCAGTGCCATGGTCTTGCAGTCAGCCAGGGGCCGCCTCGAGCCACAAACCGTCCCCTGTCCCGCGAGATCCTAGGGGAATCGGAAAGGTCACCTGTCAGCACTCGGGAGCACGTGTTTATCCCTGCAGGCACCTACCCCAGCGTGTGCACACAGCCACCGCCATCCAGGCACCGCCACATACATGTTCTTGACCTGACGTCCCCAGGGACACGCCCCCCCATGTGCACAGGTCTGCAGCACAGAGCAAGGTCCATGTCACCCCCGGGGGAGGAGGGGCACCGGTGCCATACAGAGGTGGCCACACGCCCCCTCTCAGGGCTGCTGACCCCAGTGTGCCTCTGACATACTCCTCCACAACCGCATACTCACACTCATGCCTGCACTCTCAGCCACACTCACACCCCTGGGGACAGTTGTCCACAGTCACTCACAGAGTCCCACCCTGGTCCTCCACATAGCACCTCACTCACATGCTAGGAAACATGAAAAGTCTCTCAAGCATGCACATGCACGACCACCCAAAGAGTCCCCCCTATACTCCAGCTCAATCCCAGCCATCTGCCTAGAGCCCATGGCTGCAGCCTGACAATACCATCAGGTGGATGCTGGGCTGGAACCATCTCCTTTCCAGGCCTGGCATATCTGGTCACGCCCTCCCCTCCCTAGTCCTCAGGCCCAGAGCCCAAGAATGCCCCCCAATAAACACCCATGGACCAGAGCCTGTGCTCCCTCTAATCTGAAAAGAAGAGCCAAGAGGGGAGGGACTGAGAAGGGGCCCTGACCTCCCTGCAGAGGCAGCCCCAGCAGCCAGACTTTGGCCAGCAAACACTCTGGCTGCCCAGTGCCTGCAAGGTTGGGTCACTGCGGTCAGGGGGGCACACACTTCTGAGGCAGGAGCCAGGGAGATGCCAAGTAAAACCCCCACAGCCTCTGCCATACTCTGTGGGACTGGTAAAGGTGGTAACGCCTCTCCATAATAGTAATTCTATGGTTATAATGCCAGCTGGCCCAGATGACCCCTGGGAGGGCCCCTGGACCGCACCGTGGGTGTGGTGCCCAGTCAACGACCACAGACATCTGCACCCGGCCCAGCACTCGCGCTGGTTGCCAGATTCTGTGGAGGCAGGAGGCGTGGCAGGTGCAGTTCACTGTGTGGAACTTGTTCCAACCCAGGTCCTGCCCTTCTCCAGCCTTCCCTGCCCTGAGAAACTGACCGCCTCAGACGGGGTCCCCAGGAGGGCTCCCAATCCTCCATTCTTTGGCAAAGAGAGGGTAACCGGGGTGTATTTCCCATCTGCCTCGTGTCAAGGTTCCCCACCCCCATCTCCCAGCTGGTGACTCTGCCAAGCCCTGAGATAATAAGCCGCCAAGATAATAGTGTGTTTAGCGGAGGAGTATAATTATCTCAGCCGCTAACTTCTGAAGTCTAGCTGGGACAATAGTCCTCACCCCACTGGGCCCCTGGACCAGCAGGTACCGAACCAGCCTCCGGGAGGTAGCGCCCACTAGGGGCGGGGCCTGACCACGAGGCCCTGCCCCCTCTTCACTGTGATTGGCTGAGGGCTGGGCCTGTGACCACATCTAACCAATGAGATGCGGACCCACACAGACCCGCACAGGAATGACAAGGATGCTGAGCCCCCTGGGGAGGCCTGGCTGCCCCCACCCACCCCCAGCACGGTGGCCAAGGGCACTGGGCCTCCGGGAAAGGCATGTGCCAACCTGTCCCAGGCCACCTGCGCCCCAGCGTCCACTCCTCCCAGTCACAGCGCTGGGCGAGAGTCCATTCTGACCCGGCCCCCCCCCCCACCAGCCCAGCGGCCAGGTGAAAACACGATGTGGCCAGCTGATGCCACGTTCCTACGAAGGTCACATGACTGCTTATCTGGCTGTTAGCCACAGTAAGGGGGAGGTGGGCGTGCAGCGCTGGCACGCCAGAGCCACCGGGACCCAATCAGTTCAAAGTGGATCAAGAGGAGCAGCGGCTCTAGAAAACCACCCAGCACGCACCGGATTCCCTCTGCCACTGGGTGTGAGCTGACACCTGGGCTAATGACGGGTTCCCAGGATGAACTGAGGACTCAGCAAAGTACAGAGCAGCTGACCACTCTGTGAGGTGTGGCGGCTGGCAGCGGCTGGCATGTTCCAGTTTAAAGAGTTCTGCATCACTACGGTGTGAACCCAGGCGGAGGAAAGGATCGCGGCAGAATGCTGGCAACCTGAGGTCCAGGTGAGTGGGGTCTGGGCATCTTCTCCTGCCTTCTCCAAGAGGAAGAGCTGCCATGACAATGGGCATTTGGGTCAGAGGGAAAGTCAGGGAGCCACCTACATGCAGGTAGCACCAGGGAGCACGTCCTGGTGGAGAGGCAGGAGCAAGATCGGAGGCCAGGCAAAGGGCAGGGTCTGGGCAGTCACAGCTTTGGGCTTGGTCACTATCCCTGCTGGGAATGGGGCAGGGGGGCTTCTCACATAGCCTGGGGGCAGATACTCAAGGCTGTAACTTGACCATGGGCAGGACAGGGCAGTGTGGGGGATGGGCACACACTGGGCAAGCATCTCAGAGACAGGTGGCTGGAAGCTGAGAGTAAACAAGCCAGGCCCCACCCAGGCACCTGGGGGTAGACTTGTCAGCATCGGCTGTGCTCCTGGATGGGCCTGCACTTCAGCCAGCTCAAACCTAGCTGCAAGCTCCTCTCTGCTGCCCTTGCTGCTGTCCCCCACCTAAAACACAACCATGTCCCTTCAAGGTGACACCACCCCCTGAGCTAAATCACCACCGACTCGCCCACCACAGGCCCCGGGTGCAAGCTCTCCTGACTGGATGACCCTGGGGGCCGATGCTTTCCCAGTGCAACCTTTATCTCAAGTGGGGCTGGCTTACTAACATCCAGTCATGCGGTAAGGAAATCCTTCCCTTTTCCACTTCTCTGATCTGATTCTGACAACAGGCATGCCAGAACTAGCAATACAAATCCAAGCCCTGCAGTTGTAGTGGGATTTCAGATAAACAAAACATCACTGTTTCGTGTAAGTATTTCTGTGCAATATTTATCATTTATCTGAAATTCCATTGTCACTGGACATTTTTATCGGCTAGCCCTAGACAAGAGTAAAGTCTCAGGTTAGTGTTAGTATGACTCAAAAACTTTTCAAAGATCGGCAGAGGATCTTTCGCTTGAGCAACAGACAAGTTTATCAAAACATTGGGTCTTTCAGACAGCTGGAGATGACAGAAGGGAAATAAACATGCGGGACACTGGCAGAAACACCAGTTATAATCACACAAGCAATCAGAGTTACAAGGCCTGCCAGCAGGCATGGCCAACAACAGCACAGTCCCCTGATCTTCCCACAAGCCTGCCCGGCCAGCTATCCCCTGCTCTCAAAGCCAACCACAGGGTCGTCGCAAACCAGCAACTAGGCTGTTTGCCCACTGACCATGTTTGGGACGACACCTGTTGGCCAAGGGCAAGCGTCTAGAGAAGAGTCCAGGTGAAAGCCATTAGAGCCAACACCTGGGGCAGCTGGGAGACAGAGCACCTCCAGGTGAGGGGAAACCAAACCAGACACCAGCAATGGCCACAGGGTCTGCTACACACAAGCACACACACCTGGGCAAAAGTGGCTAAGCTGGTTAACTGGAAATGGCCCCCAAACCTTCCTTGAAGTTATAATTTAGCCTGGGGTCACCCCGGCTCAGAAATGTGAGAAAGTAACTACTAAAAATAGTATCTGCACACCTATATTCATAGCGGCATTACTCACAACAGCTAGATGGTGGAAACAGCTCACATGCCATCAGAGGATGAAGGGAAATACAAAATGCACGCAAACTGTGCTCTACACATACAATGGAATATTACTCAGACTTAAAAAGGAAAGAAACTGTGACTCTTGCTACAACATGGATGACCCTTAAGGATATTATGGCAAGTGAAGCAGGTCACTTACCAAAAGACAAATGATGCCTATAGGCAGATGATACTTATAGGCAGACCCTAGAGAAGTGAGATTCATAGAAACAGAGCAGCATGGGAGCTGCCAGGAGCTAGGGGAGGGGGCAGATGGGACTTTGTGTTTCATGGGGACGAGTTTCAGTTTAGATGATGAAAAAGAGATGGGGATTCTGGAGACGGATGGTGATGATGTCTGCACAATAGGAATGTACTTACTGCCACTTAACCGTATATGTAAAAATGGTTAAAAGGGCCAACTGAATGTATGTCACAATGGAAAACAATAGTAACACATGTGCACTGTGGGGCCAAAATGTGTATCAAAGGGGAGAGGAAAGGAAAGAATTGCCTCGAAGATCCAACAGGAAATAAGGGATGCTCCTGGGACCTCCCTTTAGTTGTAAGCTTCTTGGCAGCCAAAGCCAAAAGGGAAATTAGAGGATGACCTGGTGCTCCTTGTCTGATAAGAGGAAGTCATCTAGTTCACTGGGAAAAATAAACTTGTTCTTGGCACAACATATTAGGAGGAATTTTAGTTGTTGATCAGGTTCATATTTAACTATCACTTCCTCCATGCTGACACAGAGCAAAATGCTGGACTGAGCTTCCAAGGGTGTTTATTTTATTTAACCATGTTCTACAGATAAGGAAACTCGGGCCCAGACAGGGCAGAGGTCTTCCCCCATCTGAAAGTAGACCATTCCTATTTGTATGATCTGGTGAATAATCTTTGAGGTCTAGGAATGTTATTAGCATTAGTTTATATGGAAAACTTTTGGAGCATTCCCAAACCCCCCAAAAAGCCTACCAAATCATACCAAATAGAAATGTTCCAGTTTTTGATAGTGGGGAGAAGATCTGCTCAAGAGAACACCTACAGCAAAAGGTGATGCAGGGATTTGAATCCAGGGCTGTCTGGCCAAGGGAGTACAGACGGAGTCCTTCAGTTTATACTCATTACGCACCTGCTACCTGCCCTTACCTACCACAGGGACTGGGATGTGACAGTCCCTGGTGGAGGGAAGAGACGAGAAACACACAGATAAGATGAGGATCGAGGCTTCGAAGGAGAGGCCCGCACTCCTTTATCGGGGGTCGTCAGAGCAGGACTCACATATGACATTTTACCTGTGACTTGCCTGGTAAAAATTTGGTGGCCGTGCAAAATCCTGGGGAGTGGCATCCCAGGCAGAGATAATGGCATGTGCAAAGGCCCTGAGGCAGGGGCAAGCTTGACACATCATGGCTGGCATGCCAGAAACAAAAAACAGAGCTGTAGAGGATGAGCTGAGTAGGAAAAGGAGAGAAAGAAGGCGGGAGCATGGAAATCAAGGAAGGAGAGACACTCGAGAGAGGAGAAGGCTGACTCTCTCACTAGGGAAAGCCTCTGGCTCATTCTGTAGACATTGTTCTAACAGAGTAGTGGGGCCACCTCCAAGTCACTGAACTTGAGGAGACTTCAGACACCCCTTTAAGACATCTGGGGAAGATGGATTCACAGAAAGCACAAAACCAGGGAAACCTCCACAACAGCATCTAGGGAATGCAGAGAGGAGGCAGGACTGGGAAGCCTGGGAGTGGAGGCCGTGGAAGTCTGCTGGTGGGAACCAGGGAGGGAGGTGGGGAAAGACCACAGGCCCTCGGGGGGTTAAAAGTGGGTTTGTTCAATTGCACGCTGACTCTTATGCCATTTTTTCTATGTGTGCGTTTTCACAATAAAAGAGACCTTTTAAAGAAAAATTTTCAAAAAAAAGAGCCGACTAATGTAGCCCAGAAAAAGGAAACAAACCAGAGGGCGTTGGCAGGAGAAGTGGAAAGGAGGAGGAGAAGGATGTGAAAAATAGACACGGATTAGCAAGAGAAAAGGGAGCGTGTTCAGCGTCCGTCTTTCAAGTCATATTTCCCCTCATTTCCTCGCGGGCAAAAGGTCTTAATAATTGATGGCGTCACCTACAAAAAGGCGAGAGTATAGGCCAGGGCTCCAGGGTGGGGGCTTCAGGGAAGGGTCTGGATTCCTGCTGTTGGGAAAGCTGCCAGGGCGCAGGCCAGGGGTGAGCGGGCCAGGCTGGAGGCACAGGCGGGGTAGCTAAGGGACACCGGGTCTCTCAGTCAATCCTGGGTGCAAAGGACTGAGGGGCAGTGGGACCCTGGTGGCGTGCAGAGCCGGTGCCGGGAGCCCCGTGAGCTCACATGCTCATCGGCCCCCCTGAGGATTTTCAACAGGGTGAGCTCATGAGAACACAGGGAAAAATCATCCTGCAAGTGGAGCAGCCAGGTTTTCACCCCTCCCTTCCCTCTCCTCCCTAAAAACATAATAAAACAATGAAATGAATTAAAAGCTCCTTAAACCTTGGGCGAGAGCTGACCCTGTGGACATAATCGCTAATCTCATTAGCAAAGTAGGCAGGTGAAAAATTACAAAGATGAATGTTGGTGACTTATTATCAACCTTTGAGAAAAGGAAATGTTGCTTTTGGCACTGGGAGGGAGCTGATATTTTCCTTCCCCACAAGTCACTACTCCAGAAAGGGGAAACACTCCTAGGGTGGAGCCCTGAGAACCAGCCTGCCTACAGCCAAGACTGAGCTCACTGCTCCCCCACCTGGGTCTCGGGCCCTCCACCGCCCCAACAGCCACTCACACCTTGGGCCTCGCTCCCTCTGAGAGGTCCTGGTACCCTGGCACCCTCTGGCTGCTTCTGCCCTCACGGACTTCTCCGATCTCCTCCCACCCCTCCTGAAAACCCTGAAAGGTTCCTTGCCACCTATAGCTCCTTGGAGAATCTGAGAAAAACCACGGAGAAGGCAACATGAACAAAGCTGGGTAGTAGACACAACATGGTTTCTGCCCACCATCGTGCATTCATTCACCCTCTTTCCAGTCCAGCCCCTGGAGTTCACTCTGGAGTCCACCCCACTGCACTGTCACTCCCATCAGTGTCTCCCACTCTCCCAAAAGTGTCTAACTCAGTGGTGGGTGCCAGCCCATGAGACTCAATTCAGTGAGCTCTTGGGTAAACAGCCTCCCTTTTCCCACTGTGTTAGACATGACATGATCTTTTCACACTGGAGCTTCCTGAAGTTGTCTTGTCATTGGGTGGAGACTGTATGAGGCTGGAATCAACTCAAAAAAAGAAAAAGAAAAAGAAAAAAAGAAAAGCCAAGATGTGGGGGGAAAAGAGAAACAATCATTAGTCGTAGCTGCTGAGCACCTGGATCTAGCCATGCCTGAAGCTAACTGAAAAGCTGAACCTTATAATGGCTTGAACCTATTTTTGCTTAGATTAACTTGGGTCAGGTTTTCTGTCATTTGGCACAGCTTTAATAGGTATGTGGGCATGTACCAAAAACTGTTGTACGTGATTTTAAACTCCCCGGAGCTCACTCGTGGACATCAGATAGAAGACTCTTAGTCCAAGGACAACGTGAAAACTCTTAAGGGAGGCACTCACAGTCCTTCCCCAGTTAGCTCCCACTTAGCTTCCAAACCCATTACCCTCATTTGCCTTCCATGCACCCAATTTTTGCTAAACTAGAGGACTTTGGTCCCCACCCCCTTATCTTTGATCATATTATTATCCTACACCAGGGGGCCCTTTGTCCTGAATCTCCACATATCCAAACCCTACCCCCCAGCTCTTAGAGTGGGTGGATGGGCAGATGGACAGGATGGGAGATGGGTAGGTGAAGAGGTGGGTGGGTGGACAGCAGATGAAGAAGAGATGAATGAGAAAGTGGATTTAGTGGCCGGGTATGTGAACAGGTATATGGCTGGACAGCTGAAGAGATGAAGTTGGAGAGCTGATGGATGGCAGACAGAGCATGGACAAATGGGTGGGTTAAGAGATGGTAGCTGGCGGGGCAGGCGGGCGGATGGAGGGATGGAAGATGGCTGGCTGGGAAGTGAGCTAGCAGGAGGGTTCATTAGCATGGCTGCAAGATGTCCAGTTGGCAGGGCACACAATGGGTCGGTTGACAAATATGGGTGAGGGGCAGTGAGTGGGACAGCAGGTGGGCGAGCTGAGCTAGAAAAGTTCTCTTGATGCTCAATCAGTGCTGTTCCCAGCCCTCTGGAAAAAGCAGATCAAGGTCAATGGCCCTCCCACAGCCAGCATCTCAGACAGCTCTCGTGCTGTGGTGAGGAGCATAAAAAGCACAAGCCCTGGAGTCAAACTGGCCAGCATTCCAGGCCCCTCTGAGCCGCTTCCAGCCTGTGACCACGGCCCAGAGCCCAGCCCTGAAATGAGAAGCATGTTGTGCTCCTTACAGGGTGCCGTGTGGATTAAAAAATAAAAAGTTATCCACAGAGGCAAGCCCAAGACCTGGTACAGTCAGTGCTGGCAATAATTTCCATCATTAAAAAACAAAGTTCCAGGGCCGAGAAAAAGAGTCTCCTCCTCTCATTTATAAGACTAGGGAAAAACCCTGATATCAAAAGCAGACGTGGATACTACAAGAGAGCAGTGCAGGCCAGTTTCGCTTATGAATCTGGCTGCCAAGTCCTAAATAAAATATTAGAAAATTGAATCCAGCAGCATAGGACAGGAATAGTAATATATTGGACCCCAGTAGGGTCACCTCGGGAATGCAAGGGTAGTTCAATATTTAAAAATCAATGCAATTCACTAAAAGAAAATTTCTATGTGATGACCTCACTAGATGTTGGAAAAAAGGAGTCAATAAAATTCTGTGATTTAAAACCAAGAACAGTATGCTTGTTCCAGCAGAGAGGGATCTAGAGATCGTCCTCAGCGGGTACCCCCTCCCAGAGAACAAACTGGCTGCTGGGGGACTTGCTGCCTCCCGGAAGGCACACAGGTGGGATTCTAGGAGCTGCGGCAGGCAGGGGAAGAAACTGCAGGCTCATCCCCCTCTGTAGTCCCGGGATCGAGGCCAAGGGTGCAGAGCAGAGTCCAGCCCTGCTGAGAAAGGAAGCAGAAAGGACTGCTTCAGGGAGTAAGGGGGTCTCCCAAGGGGGCAGAGGGGCTGAGAGGGTGCCCATCCCATCTAAGGCCTCCAGCAGGCCATCTCTTGCTTTCATGTTTCCTTCTCCTTTTGATACAGGAGGCGTTTTCAAGAGAAGTCGAAGACCAAGAGCCCTGACTTGAGAGACACACAGGCCAGGCCACCCTCGCTTGGCTGCCCTCACCTGACCCACCTCTGCCCCAATCCATGGGTCACTGCACCCCAATGTCCCCAACCACCATTCCCTGCCTTGGCCCGTCCCCACCCCCCACCCATGCCAGGACCTCACTGTTCCTTGGCCCCTCAATGACTTGCTCCCGGCCCCTCTGCACAGTCTGGACGAGCCCATCCACCCCTACTTCTCCCATCAGACCTCAGGCAGACAGACTGGCTGACCATGACACAGCTCACATGGCCCCAGGACCAGGCACATGCTGCTACTGGCCACACCGCAGAGATCTCGCCCTCCCCACCGGCCAGACTGGGGGCTCATCAGGGACAAGGGCTGGCAGGTTCCTCCCCACACTGCGGAGCTGACCTCTGCGCTGGCGTGTCTGCCTGCTGTCTCCCCACTGCATGGGCTCTGGAGCAGAGGTCCTGCTCCCCTGCTCAGCCCTCGCCCAGGGTCTGGCCCAGGGCAGACACTCAAGATGCTTGGGGCAGCGGGAGGTGGAGAGGGTTGGATGAGGGCTGTGAGAACACGGGATGTTATAATGTGTCACCAACGCTCACCCCAAAAGGGCCTTTCAGAGATAGAGAAAACCTTGCTGAGGTCACAGTGGTAGTCTCTATTCTCATGTCGGGGCTGGGGTGGCCCCCACCCCGGTTCTGCCCTTCATTCCACCTGTGTTGAGCCTTGGGGGGGTTGAAAGAGGGTTAGCCCCCCTTGCCAGGGGGAGAGACCAGGGTCCCAGTGCCGAGGGAGAGCTCAGCGGGGCCTGGCGAGGCGAGGCTGGGGGAGAAGCACCTGTAAGGAGCTGCACCAGGTGAGCACAGGTTGCTGATGTCACTTCTCATCAGTGATGCCAACAGCACCCACAGTGCTGGCCGACTGGCCCTTCATCAGCTACAGGACTGGGGGGTTCTGCCCAGCCCCCTCATCCCTGCCTCTAACGTGTTTTCTTGAACTGAGCAGCCCCCCTTGTGCCCTCACAGGAGCAGCTCAGCAGGGGGCTGCCGGGACAGGAGGGATGGGGTACCAGCTGCTGTGTCTGCTGAGCCCCCGCCACGGCAGGAGGCGTCTGACCCAGGGACGCCCCTGGGGTGGACTGTGGTTCTCGTGTGTGGGGTTGGGGGGGGTGGCCCGTGGAGCCTGGGTCTTCATGCCAGAAGGGGCTCCCGCAGCATCATGGGCCTGCCCTGCACAAGCGGTTCACACACTCCCTTCCCTGCCCCTGCCCCGCAGGGATGCATCCCGGGCTGCAAGGCTGCTCCAGCGCAACAGCAGCGGCTCTTCCCCACCCGGGGTGTTCTCTTGAAGAGAGGGAGGTGGAGAGAGGGGTTGGGCTTCAGGGCTCCGACCTTCAACCACACCCGCCCCAGGTGCCAGAGGAGCTGAGGCGCTGAGGAGCGGGTGGAGCCCACGACTCTCTGAGGATGTGGTGGACACCTCTCGTTATTCACCGTCCCCGCAAGCCCTGAAGATTCAGGAGCTCCGTGTACAGAGGCAGGTTGGTCAAAGGGGCAGCCATGAGCTCTGAGGAGAGGATTCCAGAGGAGGGAGATGGAGCGGGGTCTTGAGGGATGAACATGCGGTTGCTCAGGGGAAGCAGAGGGCGTGAGCACACTGGGAGCCGTGAGAGACTCAGAGCAGCGGGGGCCAGCAATTTTTAAATTTTTATATGAACGAGTATTGGTTGCCTGTTGTTCGCCAGGCTTGGTGCTGGCATCTTTACACCGTCTCCCCAGGCCCCGCCAGCATGGCCTAGAGGTGGCTGACATCCAGCCCAGGTGATGGCGAAAGTCACCCAGCAGCCGGGGGGAGAGCTGAGGTTGAACTGAGCCCCAACCTCTGGGTGTACAGAGCTGGGTCCTGCTCACTGACCCTCTGCTGGCCTTGGGAGTCCAGCCCCCCAGCCTGGGCCAGACCTGGCCATTTGCCACACACCGTGCCCTGTGGCAGACCTGAGAAATTCCTAAATTTCAGGGCCATGCAAATAAATTGGGGCACTGGCACTGCAGAGGCTCCAGGGAGACTCACAGCTGCTCTCTGCAGCTCCCTCCATGCAAAGGCATTTTCCCTGGCTGGCGCCTCTTTCCAGATGCTGCTGCGGTTGAGGGAGCGGAGGCTGCTGGGGGCAGCCCTGCCTGACTATCATCATCGCCATCTCCTGTCTGTTGGCTTGGCTTTTGGCCTCTTTGTCTCTGTCTCCTTCTACCTGACCCTACTCCACCCCTTACCCTCCACCCCATGTGTAATCCTGAGCTGAACGGACAGGTGAGAGGAGGGCGTTTGTGCACAGGGACAGGATCTTGCTTCAAGCGTGCAAGGCTCCCAGCTCAGCCCCAGCCCCCGGGAGATGCAAGGTGTTTAGTGGCCCTCACAGCTGAAAGGGCCTTCGCAAGGGGGCTAGAGGTGCCGGGCCACACCCACACTGATGGCAGATCTCAGGGGCAAGGCAGACATCTCCAGGTCCCTGTGCTGGGCAATCAGCCCCACCTCTTCCTCCTCCAACTAGTTCAGACCCTGAGAACTAACTCCCCATGGAGTGCCAGTGGGCCTTGAACTTCTCCCTGACACTTGCCAACCCTCCTGGTTAACAGAGAGCGCAGGACTCAGTGGACTCAAGGCTGAGGGGGGAGCAGCAGGAGGGCAGGAATTAGTTCTGGGGTGTTTGTATTTCTTTTAATCTAGGGCAAGAGGTCCTAATCTCTATCTATAGTTGTGATCATAGGTCTCCTTTAAAATAGGGATAAGTAAAGGCAGGAGAGGCATTTTTCAAATTAAATATTCAGTACAATGTAAAGGCCAGGGGGTAGGATGACATGGCTAAAAGCATGGTGGGATGAGGCTGAAACTCACTTTATAGGAAGAGAAAGCCAACCCCCTTGGCTTCTTCTCCAAGAAAAGCACAAGTCCCCCAGGGGGGTTGCTTCATCAGCCCTGTAATCGGACAAGAGCCACAGGGTGCTCACAGTCAGACAGCATGCGAATTAATCAGCTTTAAGGAATGCAGGGGAACAGATAAGGGGCACTGGGGTGCTGGCTATCACCAAACCACTACGAGAATGGCTAATCTCTCGGTCCCTAAGGACTAGCAAAATTGATGTGGAAATTGCAGGGATCAGCTGTGGTTGTGTGTGTGTGCGCGTGCACGCTGGTGTGTCCATGTGCCTGTATTTCGGGGGTCAAAGCAGCTATGGCTGGTTGTGCCTCCAAGAGGCTGGTGTTGTCAAGAGCCCCTGTCCCCTGACCCCTGAGCTGCCCCACTCTTATCCCTCCCCAGCACCCCCCAGCAGGTTGCAGTCTCCTGCCCAAAACCCCATCCCTAGCTCCCTAACGCTCACTGGCCCCGGGCCATGGGGGGCAGGGACGCAGTCTCAGGGATGCTCCGCAGGAACCTAACGTTTCATTGCGAAAAGACTTAAAAAGAAGAGAATTTCCTGAATCGCTGCAAGCATACTTGGTGAGCAAAGATGAGGCTGGGAATTTAGGGTCGGGATGGGGAAGAAAGGTCGGAGAAAGGAGAAACCCCAGGATGCTTATCAAGAACCAGTGCGCCCCCCCTCAGAAGGTCAAGGCCTGGCCCCTGCACCCAACAGCAGCTCAGTGATCAAGAGAGAAGAGGGGCAAAAGGTGCACCCACCAAATAATCCGGCTAACAGGAGCCCCACACGCTGTGCCCACCAAAGCCACGGTGTCCGGCCTCCCACCGTCCTCAGTTTCCGCACGCCTGCTGGGCAGGCACAGGCAGCGGCCAGCTTTATAGGTAGAAGAGTGGAGGCTAGAGAGAAAAGCCTGGACTCTAGTCAAGCAGGGATACCAGTGTCCTCTGCGCCTCCCTGGCCTGGCTGGGTCACCCCACATTTCAGGCTTTCCCTAGATACCAAATGACAGCAGAACCAGGAGGGCTTTCCCCAACTCACAGATTAGGAAACTGAGGCCCAGGAGATAAGATGGCCGAGGCCACAAGTCTGAAGGCAAAGTCCACCCCTGGCTGCAGCAGGGGCTCTGTTCTCTCTGCCAGCGTGTGGGTTTACCATCCCCTCCCTATCTGCAGGCCCAGGCTCCTAACAGCCCTTCCCACCATTTCCTCGCCAGCACAGGGACCAAGGCAGGGTCACTCTGGTCCCCTACAGTACAGCACTTCCCCCACGAAAAGACAGACTCCCCACCCTAGAGGAAGGAAATAACCTTTTCCAAACCAGCACGTTCTTTGCAACAATCTCCATATATGAGAAAACGAAGGCATTGTTGCAATGTTTCCAAATTCTAATAACTGTGAGGACAATGGTGCAAAATGACCACCCAAGAGGGGGGGTGGGAAGGAGCCGCCCAAAGGAGGTGAGGCATGGCGTGTGTATGCGTGCGTACCAGTCGTGCCCTGTAAGCAAGGGTCCCTTGCCTGGGCAGGGCCTGGAGGTGGACAGACGTTGCTCCTGCCCCAGTTCTTCATTCTCCCTGCTGTGGGACTGCAGCCTGGCACGCCCCCTCCGAGCCTGGGTTTCCCTGTCCTCACCGGCCTCCTGCTTTTTGTCCTGCTCCCTTCCCAGGGCTGCCAAAGATCTGGCCCTGTCCCCCCTCTGCTCAGAAGCGCTCCAAGGCTGCCCGGCACAGGCCCCCGGACAGGGTTTGAGGAACTCTAGTGTTGGGTTTCAACTACCCACACAGCCTGACTCTGCCCACATCCCTCCGGGCCAGCTCCCCAAGGGAAAGTAAGTGTTCTCCTGTCCCCGTGGACATTGTGAATGTCCCCCTCGACATTCACATCACAGTGCCACTCTCCCTTCTTCCCAGAAGCCCGACCTGACGACCCCCACCCCGGCAAGGCGAGCTTCCCTGGCCCCCAATCTCTGTGCTCTTCTCCAGGGTGGTCCCCACTGTTCAGAGCTGGCTGTGTATGTCCTCGGGGCCCTCAGGAAGGCCCCAGAGTAAATGGGCCAGCCCACACCAGAGGCTACTGCGAGCGCTGTGGTGTGGGGGGAACCCAGTGCCGGGCATGAAAGCCCAAGGAGACATTCACCAGGAACCCTGACTCACAGCCTCTCCCTGGCTGTTCCCAAGAACACTCAGTCAGGTTACTTAACCCTCCCTGAGGGCTAGGTACTGCTTTCCACAATCCCATGAGGTCTAGCTCTAGACCCCAACCTTGTGGCCCCCAAATCTGTACCTGCCAGAATGCAGGCACCTACTGCACCCAGGCATCTGCTGTACAGGCCTCCTCACGCTCTCCCTAAACTGCCCACCCCACTCTCAGGTCCCGACCAGTTTCGTCTGCTCTTCCCCACACGCAGGGTCAGCGTGGGACACTACAGCAAACACCCACTTCTCTGTGTCCGGGTCTCCCACCAGACTGTGAGTTTGGGGGTGGGGAAGAAACTTCTCCCCAGCACTCAGAACAGTATCCGGTACCTGCTGAAGGAATGATCTTGTTTCTTCCTTCCAACAACCCTAAGAGATAGGACTTATATTGCCCACTTCACAGATGAGAAGACTGAGGTTCAAAGGGGTGAATCACTGACCAAAAGGGGGCACGGTCTGAGCAGCAGAGCTGAGGTCAGAGCCTTGCAGGACGCCAGCCGTGGACAACCCTGCCTGCCGCCCTCTAGCGGGTCCTCCCGGGTCTGGGGCTGCTGCTGAGCTCCTGGCGGGCCACTGTGGTGGGCTGTGCGTACAGGGTCCCGACAACAGTAGGTGGTGGGGCACCCACCCCAGGAAGAGCCAGCAGTTGCCAAAAGGAAACACCCACAGGAAAAGGGGAAAGGGAGGAGGGGGAAGAGAAAAGAGGGTTTTTTCTTTTGTCCTTTTGCCAAACTTTGCAAAAAAGTGACTTTGTTACCATTTCATTTTAATCACAGTGGAAACTTGCATACCATGCCAGGAAGAAGTCAGCGGGTTCCGTGACAAGGTCGGTAAAGCAGGGAATTAAAAACCATCCTTAGACACTTTCACCCAAACCTCACAAATGAACAGTCACCCACCCACCAGCGGCCCAGCTGCTACTCCCTGCAATGACTTCAGCAGGCAACAGTCACATGGTTCGAAAACCAGAAGCTAGAAAAAAGCACCCCGTGGGAAGCGTGCCCTCATGTGCACTGTGGCCTGCACCTGTCCCCAGGTGACCACAGCAAGCGCTGCGTCTCGCTCCTGGAGCTTTATTCCCAGGCTGGTTCACGCACAGACAAGCCAAGGTGTGTTTGCATTTCTTACTTTCGCACAAGGCAGCGTACTCTACGGGCCACTCGGCACCTATTTTCGTACCAGATTTTGAGGATCTTTCTGCAGCTCAGCCTCCTTTTCCACGGCTGCAGGATATTCTGTCGCAGGCTATAGCAGCATCTATGCAAGTCACCGGTCCAGCCTGGGTCTCCAAAGTCTGCCTACCAGCCTGTCTCCCTCATTGCCCGCAGCTTCTCCAGGACAAGGCCTGCCCGCAGCATGCTGCCTGGCACAGAGCCAATTCTCATCTGTGCCTATCAAATAGCCTGGTGCCCCTGCCAACTGCCCTCCACAGAGGCACAAGGCCTCCCCATCTTGCTTTCGGGGAGGGCATCTTGAAACAGAAATCAGTTTTAGTCGCTTCAAACTCCCTGCCCGCCTCCTCTCCACCTCTGTCCCTCTCCTCTCACTCCTGCCTCCCCTCTCCCCCTTGCACACACCGAGCAGGCTCCCACCGCCAACCCTTCGCACTAGCTGTCCTGTCATGCATGCTCCCTGTGCTCCACTCCTGTGCCAGCATCCTCCAATGACCGGCCCCTTCACGCCTGGGTGACCACCTGCCGACTGGAGGCCCTTTGCGGCATATACACCAATCTGAAATCACTTCATTCATTCCTTTGTTGTCTGACTCCCGACCCCCCACCAAACCCCCAGCTACACTGTGGGCTCCTGTGATCATGCTCGGGCTTGTACATATCCCCCACACTCAGCCCAGGAGGGCCAGGCCACTGCAGCAGCTCCAGCCTGGTGGACAGTGCCGCACCCTTGCAGAGGCAGGAGTTGGGCAGAGCACAGCACCTGGCAGCCCAGCCCAGGCTGGACCTGTACCCCAGGGCACATCTCAGCCTCCTGAACTGCAGACCCCAGAATTCCACCCACTTCCTTCTTCACATGCACCAGAAAACTATCACAGCACCCTCTTCACAGAAAGGAAGACCAAGGCCCATGGAAGGGAGGGCCAGGCCTCTGCGCCACCCTGCACAGTCAGCAGGAAAGAAAACCTCCAGGCAATACAAGGAAGAGGCCAGTGGGACCGCTACCACCCCCAAGTCCAAGTGCACTTAAGTGGGCTGGCCCTCATTCATTCAGTCAACAAACTTCCAGGAGGCCATGTCCTGAGGGCATACAGCTCACAGGAATCTGCCACACACGTGGGCACAAAGAGCAGCAGCAGCATGAGAACTGGGATGAATAACACAGCGACTGCCCCACCCTATGCCACCCCTGGAGAGGCCACCCAAGGGATCGCGGCCAAGAGATGAGAACCACCTGTCCCTCTGCCTGAGTGCCTTCTTGTAGGGCATCTGGGACACTGAGTCCACCAGGGGCTTAAGGGGAAATGCACCCACCCACAGTCCCCACATATAAGAAAACACTGAATCTGCTGCCAACAGGACACACCAAGACACTCCCGTGGTCTTCACCTGGGCTGTCACGGCGTCACAGAGTAGCTGTCCAGACTGGACCAGGGAACTGCAATGGACTTTCAGGCCAGTTAAAGGGAAACTCAGAGGTCATTCAGGGCTGCGTGGGGCTTCACCCTAGGCCTGAAATTAACTCCACCTTGACCCCTGCAGAGAACAGTTTCACTTCCTTCAGTCTTCCACAAGCACTTATTAAACACCTACTCTGTATCAGGCGTGGACCTGACTCACAGAACTCGCCCAGGGTCCATGAAACCAAGTCCCTCCTCCATGGACTCACAAGAAGGAGGACAAAGAGTTTGGCTTTAGGATCAGTAAAACCTGGGTCGAAATCTGAGCTCTACCCTTTGGTTTCTGGGAGACCCTTTTTGAGTCTCAGTTTCCCTGTCTGTCAAACAGGGGTAAGACTGTGACCTTGCCAGATGGCTCAAGGATCTGGCTGGCTCTGAGATGGCTGGCTCCCCCCAGGCCACCATGCCCCAGAGCCCAGTAGAAAGTACCTGCCGCCCTCTCAGAGATGCTCAGTGATCCAGACCCCTGGGCTGCCACTCAGCACTCCAATAACAAAGGCCTGAAATTTTATGAGGCTTACTCCAGGCTCTCTCCAGCCATGGGTGGAGGGACTAGCCCAGGGCCCACCTTTGGGTGGGAAATGCAGCAAAACCTCCTAGTTTATACAGTAGACACAGCTCATGCAGAGGCCTAAGCAAGCCAGGGAGGAGTGAAGAATGGGGGAGTGGGTCAGGTAGGGACTGTGGCCAAATGGTGCTCCTGCCCCATTTCCAGCAGGCAGCACCAGTCAATGGGCACCATGAGGGGCTGTGGAACCCAAAACGCCAGATCTTGTCATTTTTCGGAAGACAAAATGCAAACCTCTATGTGAAACCTGCCTAGTTGCAAAAGCTGGCAACTAATTAAATTTTTAAAAATAATACTAACATAGTAAGAGCCAAACAAAATATGCAGGCCAGCCATGGCCAGGGCTGGCAGGTCTGCACCACCGGAATAAGATTCTTTTACTTCATCCATCCACTGCCTGTTCCCCAATCACACAGCTCTGAATCAGGAGGGGAGGGTGGGGAGTTGAGGGAGCAGGGAGACCATAGCTCCCAGCCCCTCCCTTTGCATGTGAGGAAGGTGAGGTTCAGAGTCCCAGTCATTCAGCCACAAACGCGTCATCACCCACTCCATGCCAGGCCTGCTCCGCATCAGGCTCACTCTGGGGAGGCCTTGCATCCTTATTCAAGGGGCTCGGGGTGTTGACCAGACCCAGTCCTTGTTTTTCTGGCCTGTCATGGCTCACCTGCTGGCTCAGAACAGCTTTGGACCAGCCCAAGTGGCTGTCACAAGCTGAGGTGGTGTAAGGCCTTGTGACAGCAAAGAAGAGAGGGAGGGCGCCCCTGTTTGGAAGAGAAGATGCAAGGAAGTGATGAGGAGTGGGGGGCAGGGGGGATGGACCCAGGTCCACTCTGCAGATGAACGCCCCTCCTCCACCCCTTCAGCTCCCCAGGACGCTGTGCAAGGCAGCCTCAGCTAAGTACCTCCCCCCACACCCCCTCCCCACCCACCCCCTACCTCCCCCTTCAAGTTAGCTGGGAAGACTGTCCATTAGGGTGGGAAGCTTCAGGGGTGCATGGGACTTTGTGCAAGATTTTTATGTAGGGGGGACAATTTGTGCCTGCAGGTATGTGAGACACATGTGTGAATGTGAGAGAGACGTGTGTGATAGACACACGTGTGTGGCAGATGCGCATGCGTGTTAGGGAGCACAGAAATTTAAGAGAGACACAACTGATAGAGAGGCCCGCGTGTCGGGAGACCCCCGTATACAAGGCAGGTATGTGTGAAGCAGGAGTGTACAAAAGTGAGGTGTGAGAGATTAGCACGAAGAGCCTGAACATGTGAGAATGGGGGGGGGGGCACTTTCTACTGACTGCAGGGGGTGGTGGCCCGGGGGCCTCCGGGGAAGCAGCTGGCTCACCCTACCAGCCATCCCGAGGGTGGTGTGTGTGCCCACGCAGAGGCTGCAGAACCCTCTGCTGGCTGGGGGTTGGGGGGGAGCAGCGTGACTGGGGGGTGTCTAAAGACTTGTTGAGCAAGAAGGTGGGGGGGTGGCACCCGAAAGAGGGCCCTGCCCTGAGCCTTCCTCTCTCAGGGCTTGGCGAGCTGGGACCTGAGCGCCTCGGGACGGGTGGGGTGAGGGTCAGGAAGCGGTGGGACAGGCCAGGGCGGATGAGACGCCGCGGCGGGGAGGGTGTCAGCGGGCTCCGTGGGGAGGGTGGCCGGACCTGCGGGTGCAGGAAGCTGCCCGCACACTCCGACCCCCGTCCCTGCGCCGCATCTGTGCAGGGTGGGTGCGCTGTGCTTGGTCGCGGTCCTGCGGCTGCGACCCCAGGACAGACCCGGGCGGGCTGGGGGCGTGGACACCCCGCGGCGCCGAGCGCGCGTCCTTGGGGCCACCGCGCCGTCGGGGCGTCCAAGCTCCCCTGAGCCGTGGGCAGCGAGGGCGGCCGGGCGGGGGCGCGGGCCCGCGGGGCAGAGCAAACCCGGGGCGGGAGGGGTCCGCGCGCACTCACCGCGCAGCGCTCCGGTCGTTGTCTGTGCGTCTGTCCGCGGCGCCGTCGGCGAGTCCGCAGCCCCAGCGCCCCCGGCTGTGTGAGGCGCGGGGCAGGGCGGGGCGGAGGCGCCGAGGGGCGGACCCGAGACGGCCCCGCGCCCCCTCTTCTGCCTCCGCCTCCGGGGCGGGGTCTCGGCCGCGGGCCGGGGAGGGGGCCGAGCAGGCGCCGCTGGCTCCTCACCAAGAGGAGCAAACCCGACATCCCAGGGTGTGCTCACCGCGGAGCTCCTAGCACCCCGACCTTACTGGCACCCCTGTGTCCCCGCCCAGTCTAATCTCCGAGTTCCAGATCCGGCACTGCTGCCTCTGCCCAGCCACCTCAGCCAGCCCGACCTCAGGGCCACCCGGGAAGAAGGGCCTGGCACCCCAGGCACGCGAGGGGACCCTCAGGTCGTGAAAGGTGCAAAGGCAGGCCGGCATGTGAGAGGGTCAAGGGGCAGTCCCGGCCCGGCCCAACCTCCCCATCCTTCTGATTTCCTACCCTGGGGGCTCCCACGCCCCCTCTGGTCTGCTGATACTCCACAGGCTGCTACAGACCCCAGATCCCAGTGCTCCGTTCTGCGACAGTCTTTGTCCTTTGCTTCAGCCGAAGTGCTGCCTGTGAGCACCGTGTCACCCCCAGCAGGGCCCTGGACCCCTGGGAGCCCAGTCTTCTCATCTCCCTACTCTGCTGATGGGTGCCATGGAGAACCCCAGATCTTGTCCTCAGCACCAGGCCCAACAGGCACAAACACTCTGCAAGTTATAAGCTGAAAACATTAATTACTGTGATGCCAATCCCTGCCCCCCCCCCTCCATTTAAGGTGTGTGTGTGGGGGGGGAGGGGTGTTATCCCATTTAACAACTGCTGGGAGAACCTACTGGGAGCAGGTGGGCAGCAAAAGGATACTTCCCAGTTTCTTCCCTCTGTCCCCTCTACAGCCAGGCACCAGGTGAAAGGGGACCCAGCCCCAGACCTACTGACCCTGCAGGACCTGGCTCTGATCCAGAGACCCCAAGCCCCCAGTCCCTTCCCCGCCATCAACCTAGAGTCCCAAAGGCCAAACAGATCTGAAGAGTTAAGATCCAGGAAGTCTGTCCTTCCATTGGTCTGTCTCTTTGCTGTCTGCTCTTCTCTCTCTCTCTCTCTCTCTCTCTCTCTCTCTCTCTCTCTCTCTCTCTCTCTCTCTCTCTCTCTCTTTCTCCCCTGTAGTAAAATTCTCTTAGCATAAAAAATTTCACCATTTTAAAGTGCCACAATTAGGGGCATTTAGAGCGTTTACACCTTTTCTCTTATCATCTTAAACTCCATCTTTGCTCTCTCTTGGTTTGCCTGTCACCATGAATCAACCTTTCCACATCTCTCAGTGTCCCGCTCAAATGGTCCAGGCCACCCCATCCCCACCTCCCGCCAAGGTACAGGCCACCCCCCACTCTTTTCCCACCTGTCTCTCCCTTTCTGTGTCTCTATCTCTGTCAGTCTATCTCTCTGTCTTGTTCTGTCCTTCTTAGTCTCTGCATTTCCAAAGCCTGACAAATGCAGGTGAAGGAGACCAGACTGTGGGCACCTGACTCTGTCGTGGAGGTCAGAGTCACAGTAATTAATGTTTTGAACTTGCAACTTGTAGAGTATTTGCACTTGTTGGGCTGGTGCTCAGGGGATGACATGAGGCTTTCCATGTCCTGACTCTTCCCTCAGTCTCTGTGTGTCTCTTGGTCGTGGATCTATATTCTCTAGCACTTTCTCTGGCAGCTCAGGACCTCTACAGTCACCTCCCACCCCTGCCAGGAGACACAGTGCCTGGAAGTAACCACCTCACACATCTGGGTGGCAGCTATGGGTCAGGGTGTCCTCCCTTCCAGGGGCCTCATTGTAGCCCGAGCAGAGAAAAGGGAAGCCACTTGCCTGGGGTCCCATAGCTGAGAGGAGGTGAAGTCAGCAAGTGCCCAGGGATTCAGACAGGACTGGCACAGGGAGGGGGGTAAGGAGCTAGGCACTACCCAGCTTTCTAATCACAGGCAGGTCTTCACTTTCTAGGCCATTTTCCCCACTAGGGCTTGTTTTTCTCAGCCTCAGGATCTTTGTACTTGCTCTTCCCTCTGTCTGGAATGCCCTTCCCGTTGATCCCACACTGTTCTCTGTTGCGTGGAAAACAGCTGAAATATCACCACCTCAGCAGGTAGTAACTGCACCCCCGTCAGTACTCTCCACCCTCTCTACCCTTAGAGTACTTATCAACAGCTTTTTAAAATTTCTTTGTAAATAACGGTAGGTAGGAAAGCCTGGTGGTTAGAAGGCCTGGGGCAAGTTACTTCATCCTGGACCTTGATTTCCTCACCTGTAAAATTAGAGTCTAATGGCGTCAGAGCCCAGGCCATGGGGTTGTGGAGAAGATTAAATGAACTGAAATATGAAAGTACTTTGAACAAGGCCTGGCCCACGGGGCGTCTCAGTGAATACCTGCAGTGTGAGTGCCAGATGAACAGTTCCTTCTGTCAGAGGGAGGCAGCCCGGATGCTAGAAGGCACCAGGCCTTGTCTCTGGGCCGTGGGTAGCTTCTGCCCTCTTAGGAGGCTCTCTTCCCTGCCGCAGGTCCCCAGGCAGGAGGAAAGCCCGTGAGCCGAGATTTGGCCTCACCCCACAGCCCTCGCAGCCCAAGCCTGGCCAGCTTTCCAGGAGATAAAGTGGAGACGCTTTTCCCTTCCTCTGTTATCTGAGCTGGAGATGCGGCCAAGGCGCTGTCCCCTCGGAGCCCTGCCGAGCTGTTATCACAGGCAGAGTGCACATCACCCACCAGGAATTTGGGGCCCAGGGCCTGGCTGAGACACACTTGGAGGAAGTTCCTCCCTATAAGGCCAAGACTGAATGCTCGGCGTGTGCAGGCGACTGATTCACATCAGAGACAATTTCACCAGCCCCCTCGGCCCTGGGACACCAGGACTGGCCAGTCGAGATAGGGAGGAGAGGGTTCACTGGGTCTGCACCACCACTGGGTACGCAGCCTCTCCTAGTACCTGCAAAATGACAGTAACAATAATAAGAAAGCTCTACAACAGCGCAGAGTGTGCAGCCAAAGGTCTAGAGACTCAGCCCACGTGACGTTCATGGGGCCTTCAGCCCTCTGGCCTCCGTGCCCTCATCCGGAAAATAGTTCCTGCCTCTTAAGATTGATTTGAAGATGTGCAGAGCAGTGTCTGCTGGTGGCAAGCTTGCTTCAGTGTTTGCCGCGGACACCACCTCGCCCTGGGAGAGTGGCCCACGCCAAAGACCGGCGGCAGCCAGTGCTGGCTACGGCGTGGAGAGACGGGAGCCCTCTTACTCTGTGGGAGTGGAAATTGGTGCAGCCCCCGTGGGGAACAGTGTGGAGGTTTCTCAAAACATTCAGATGGTTCTGCTCTGCGCTCAGGGCTCCGGCTTGGAAGTCCCCGCGTGAAGATGCAAAGACACTGATTCGCAGGGGTGGCCGCGCTGCTGTGCCCACGTGCTGTGTGTACAGCCACGCTGGGAAAACAACCTAAGTGCTCAGGACAGATGAGCGGATTGTGATGTGGTCGAATCACAGAGCAGGGTGACGCTCGCCATGAAAAGACGAGCTCTTGCCATTTGCAATAATGCGGCTAGAATCAGGGGCGAGAACATTAACCGAGATAAATCAGGAGAAAAATTAATATGGGATGCTGTCACTTATATGTGGAATAAAAACAAACACAAAACTAAGCCAACTAAAGCAAAGCAAACCTTTGGAATCTGATCACAGAGCTGAGGCTGCCGGGAGGGAAAGGGTGAGGCTTAGCGAGCAAACGCGGAGGCGCCCGGTGGCCTGTGGGGGCTTTGGTGATAGGGGCGGTGTGATAACATACATCTGTAGATGTGTGAAACTCTACCCCCAAACAGTGTTGAAACCAGCACTGTTGCTTTTCAAACTGCTAGCCCTAAAAACCTGCAACAATCATAAAAAGAAAAGTTTTATTGTGCTTGTTTTTAATTGCACACAGACTCAACTAAGTGACCCAGCAACAGTGTCCAAAATCTCCCTGCACACTGGGGTGCAAACAGTGTAGGGGCTGCCCGTGCCTGACTGGTGGGCTGGGATCCCCCCCAGAACTGCCTCTGAGGGCTGAGATGACACCAAGTCCTCCGAGGTGGGCTCGCCCCGGGTCACCTGGCACAGCTCTCACCTCCCCTTCCTCATCTCCTGCAGCCAGTGCGGAGCAGCTCTCTGTCCCTGGCTACAGAATAGGCAAGAAAAGTGAGGGGCTTGGCCCAGCAAGACCCTGGAATATTCCACAATGTAGGAAAAGTGTTTGAAGGTGATGGGCAATGATTTTCAGTGAGTGGCCTTCCTCACACAGAGGGTGGCACTACCTGGCATCCTGCTGCCCCTGAAATCTCCTTGGCACCACTGCCCACACCACACTTTAGAACAAGGGAGCCCATGAGAGCCACCTGGGGACATTTTTTGGAAATCTCAGTGTCTACAATCTATTCCAGAACAATTAAACCTGAGCATCCAGGGGGGCAGCCAGGTATCGATATTTGTTTTAATGCCCAGTAAATTGTAAGTTGCTGCCAAGTTTGAAGAACACTGCTTCAACGGTCTCCCCAGGCGCCCTCTTTCCACCTATATCCCTTCCCAAGGGGGAAGCATCTGTGAGACCAAGGAGACAGGGGATGTGCCTGCCTGGCACCCATCACGCCCTGGAATCCCATGATCAAGTCTCATTCCCCCCAAGAAATGGGCTGCACCCCCAGTGGACACACCCCAGCCCTAAGGGGTGGACAAAGGCAGCTGCTGGCAGGTGGTATGTGTGGAGCTGGGACATGTGGATAAATAGTCCATCCTTGGAACCCAAATCCAGCCAGTTCCCCCTGCCCTCCTGACTCTCCAGCCGCTTCACTCACCAAACCCTGTCCTCACACCTCAGCATCCTCTTCTTCAACCCAGTGAGAGGTTGATGGCACACTGGGAACTTCCCCACCTCCATGCCCTTCCACTCTTTGTGGGGTGCTGTTCCACCCAGGGGAGAAACTACTCGCCATGCCCACTCTTCAGTAAGAAACATAACTGTGGAGAATGGACACAGACTCCAGGCTGCCTGGCCAAAGTCTCCTTGTCCAGCTCCCCAGGCAATTCCAGGACCTGAATTTGGGGCCACTGGGCAGGAGCAGAAGTTAGGTGGTTGGTGCCTTTCACAGGAAAGAAGGAGAGTCCCCCTCCCTGTCCCCTTCTTGCTGACTGAAGCACAGACCTGGCAGCGGCCACCAAGCTGGAGCAGCCACCTTGTATAGCAGGGGGACATCGTGCTTGGGCAGAAGGATCTCTTGAGCACCACAGAGACACCCTACCTAGTCTCCCCTTCACGTGAAAGAGGAATCAGCTTTTCGATGTGCTGAGCTGTGAGTCTTTCAGGGCCTCTTTGTTATAGCAGCTAACCTGGACCTCACTAATCACCTGTATCTAACTAACAACCACCCTCCTCCTGCAACTTCTTACTCAAATGCTGGCTAAGCAGTTGCAGGCACATGGTGTGCACCAGTCTTCCAAGAAGCCCCATGCCATCCACCACTGTGGTTTTCACCCACCCGTGTCCCTACTGCAGCCACCAGCCCCGGGGCCCTCTGCAGAGCCCCTCCTATCCACCTGGGGCCCGCGCGATTTGCTGGGGTGGAGCGAGTCCTCCGTCTGCGGGCTGTCTCTTAGGGCAACCTGCTGAGGGTGAAGCCAGCTCAGGGAAAGCAGAGTTGAAGGGAGGGGAGAGAGAGACACTTTGCCTGTCATATAACATTTAAACCCCCCCACGAGCACCTAGCCTGGAGCCACCCCACCTCTGTAGTTTTCAGTTACAAGGGCCAATAAATTCGCTTTGAGGCTTCAGCCAGTTTGAGCCAGGTTTTGTTATTTGCACCCAAGAGTCTTAGGTAATAGCATTTGTGTCACGGAGGCAACATTATCTACCGAGTCTGACACGTGCATTTCACTCTGGACACTGGAGGTCAGTTTCAAAAGCCCAGATTCTCCCGAGGGTGCTCTGCTTTCAATAATGGGCAAAATGATTTGAATAAAAAACGAACTCATCCAATAACCATGCAAGCATTTTGATGGGCCCCATACATTAGCTCACTGAATGCTCAAAGCAGTCCTAGAGAGTCTAGATCTTACTGCTCCGTGTCCCAGGCAAGGAAATGAGGCTCAACAAAAGACTCAGTAGCATCGCTAGGGCCCCAGCCCAGAGCAGCCCAGCTCCAGTCTGCTGGCTTTTCCCAGCGGAAGGAACTGGAGCACGTTGCAGAGAGGCAGTGGCTGCCCACCCCGGGTGTGTGACTGGGACTGGGTGACCCCGTGGCAGAGGGGCTGGAGTGTGCAGACCAGGGGGTGGGGAAAGGAACTGGGGAGAGAGGAACCGTTACGACTTTTCTTCCACTCTGGGCTCCCTCTGCTCTTTCCCGAGCCGTCCTGGCCTGTCTGCTTATTCCAGGAAAACTGCCCGGCCAGACGCTCCCGTCTGGGAATGGCCAGCCCCTACCTCCCGTGGCCGGCTCACTTGTGACTCACCCGCCATCCCTCAGCCTGCTGTGATGAAACTTCTGGCACTTCTGGTCACCCTGGACAAGACTTGGCCAGCCTTGCTCTTCAGTGGGGCCAGAGGCTGGAAAACTAGACTGAGGGGGCTCAGCAACCCTTGCCTACTGCAGCAGCCCAGAGAGGGAAAGGACTTGCCAAAGGCCACACAGTGAAGCCCTAAGGGGCTGACAGGGGTTCCCTTGTCAGCAAAGACAGTCCGGACCCCAGAGGCCTGGTCCCAGCAAGTCTCTTGCCTACTCTGTGCAATGGCAGAGACTGACTCTGATTTTAATAAGAATAATGTAATAAAACATTCCATGCCAGCAAACCTACCTTCCCAAGGAAACTTTCCAGGCACTTTCGTTCTCTACACTGGCACGTCCACGTGTGGCCGTGCGCGGTGAGCTTGCGTGCTCGCACACCCACTGGACACTGCTTCCTGCTCCATCCCCGCGGGCGGTGTGGTGGCATCTGCCGGCACCGTCACCGGTACCGCAACTGTGCGGCCACTCTCAGCAAGTGTGCAGCAGCCTGCTGTCCACGCACCCCCAGATTGCTCATCTGGCCTCCACCAATCATTTCCCACTTTTTTATGTTAAGAAATGGTTTGAAGAATATCCTCAAAGCTCTATTTTTGGGCACTTACCCACTTTCAAGCAATTGCAAGGGCAAAGTGCACGTACAAGTGAAAAGCTTTTGATAGGTGCTGCCGAGGAGGCCTGAGTGCTGTGCAGCTCCCCTCCCCTCACAGTGTGGGCGAGATCTCGCGGCTCCACATCGCTGCTGGCGGTGACCAGCCCGCCCAGCGCGGGCTCAGTCTGTAAGGTGAAGCTGGCACCCTAGTCTTTTGAAATTTATTAGCCATTCGTGTTTCTTCTGCTCACCCATGTACAGAGACCTCGCTCATTTCCACCGTAGCCTGATGGCCCGTAAGAGGCCTCGGTGTGGCGGGTGTGCTATCCCCTTGTTTGCCAAGCGCGTGGGACAGACACCTCCACTTTGACTTTGCTTGTGTCTTTTTTTCCATATAGAATTTGTCGGATTTGATGTGGAAAAGCTGACAGCTATTTTCCTTTGTGCTTAGAAAGGCTTTCCCTGAGCTAAGCTGGACAGGGTAGGCCACCTGCCTCTCTCTCCTCCAGCTCCTTCTTCATCCGCTCATCCATCCCTCATTCACTGTCGCCCTGGAATCTGACCCAGGGCCTCTGGCTATCCCATCCCACACAGCTGAGTCCTCTAGCACATTGCCTGCTTGTGGAGCAGGAATTTCCAGTAATTCCTGGAAGCCTCCCATTCTAGGAATGTGGGGAAGGAATACATCTTTGTTTAAATAGCCCCCAGGGCTCCAAATAACCTCTGGTGACCTGAAGGGGTTCCTGCACCCCACCAGTCCTTAGGTCCCCAGGTGTTTAGGAGAGTGATGATTCCGGTGGTCTTGGAAACATGTACCTCAGAGCTCCCGCTCACCCCCCTGGAACCAGCAGGGCTTGGTGTAGAGGCCACCAGGAGCTGCCCCAGCCAGCAACAGGGCATGGTGGCTGAACTGCAGAACCTTTCCCTCCTTTGTCCCGGCTAAAGCTTTTTGGAATTGTGCTACTTTCTAGATCCTTCCTCCCCCATCTTCCCTCCGTCCCCCTCTCCTGTCCCAAGTGTCAGAGCACCCCTAGTTTGAGCCTCGCCTTGCTTCTCTTGCTCCCTCCCCGAATCATTTCTTTGCACTCTTATTTTGTCTCGGCAAACGAGATAAAGATAGTAACTCAGAGTCGCTGAGTGAAAAGTTTATAAACTATGATGCAACCCACACTCCCCACCTGTTTCTGCTACTCTATGGGAGCCCATTTTGCAGATGTGAAGCCAAGGCTCAGAGACAGCTGAGCATGGGTCTCAATCCAGGCTCTCTCCACCCACCAGGCAGCTTGCATGAACCCCATGGGCCCTGGAGTCCCAAGCTCTCAGTCTAGACATCCACTCCTGGGTACCTCTGCCCAGGGCTAGAGCCAGCAGGCTGTATTTCTTTATCCAACTCTGAGGCCCAGGGGCCCTACCTGGGCCATAGGAAGGCCAGGGGACAAGGCCCAGAACCCCTTTTCCTGGGTAGAAGGAGTGCACATCATCCCCACCCCTCGCCCCAGCTGAAGCCAGGGGATGGAGCCAGAAACTTGGCAATGGGTAGGTGAGCAGCACTTCCATTGTGGGCAACTTTTGCTGTTAAAAAAGAGTCTTCTTCACATAAAGTGGTGACTCTTTTCTTAGGTTCCAGTCCTGCCAGCTGGCCTGCAGGTCTTCCTGCTCCTCCTCAGTCAAGGCCTTGAGACTGTCATTTTCTATGCCAAGCTCCCCTAGCTCCTCCAGTGCCCTGTGACCAACTCAGCTGGTTCTTCCTTCAGCTGGACTGGGGGCTCCATAAGGACACAAGGGGCCCAAAGAGAAGTTTCACCATCCACATTCCAACCTTTAGACTTCAGGTAATGTGACCCAAGCTAGAGATAATTATTTGGAGTGATTGCATTGAGGTGTCAATTTACATTGATTCCAGGATTCTTCAACTCCCTTGCTGAGCACACAGAGCTGCTTGGTTCTGTGTTAATCCAACCAGGTTGCACTGAGTTGCCATCTCGTCTCTTTCCAGCCCATTCAGCTCTCTGGAGCCTGCCTCGGCCCCTTCTGCCTTCCAAACTTCTCACCATGGCCCTGATAAGGCAGCCAGTGGTGGGTGATCCACACTCTCTGTAGCACCCCAGCCAGCTGGCTCCAGTCTCAGGAAGCAGAGAAGTTCCCTGGCAATGTGTGTTTTAACCCTACACTCCCTCTGTCCAGCTCCGATATCCTGACATACTTGGGAAATAGGCCCAGTCCCGGCTCCACACCCTGATCTCCACTTACCCCAGACCCCTGTGGGATTGGGGCTGCAACATTCATCTGGCCTACCCACCTTGGGTGACTTGCTTGCAGGCACTGACTCTTGGTTTGAGTCCCAGCACTACCGCTTACGAGCCTGTGACCTGGGAAAGTCCCCTCCCTGCGTCTCAGCGTCCCCGCTGTCAAATGACTGCCAACCTCTGTGTGCTTCTGTGAGAACTGAGGGAGCCAATATGTGGGAAGTATTTAGGAAAAGGCTTGCACACAGAAAATGCTCAATAGTGTTAGCTGATAGTACTTACCCCACTCTGTCCTGGACACCTGCTCTGTGCAACGCACTGTGCAAGACCCACAGAGGATCTGGCAGGAGGGCAGATTCGCTCCTGCCCACATAGAACCAACGCTGTAGTAGGAGACAGATATATTCAACAGCCTCACTAATAGTAAGTAGTACCCAGAAGGGGGGATGCAGGGCAGGCAGGAAAGGTAGAGAGGCTCTGGGGCACCGTGTGGCCTTCCTTCCTGTGAAGGAAGGGTTGTAGAGGAGAGACCTGGCAGGCCCAGTGTGTTACAGGAAGAACTGAGTGTTAACCTGAGAGTGATGGGGAACCCCCAGGAGGCAGGTCCTTGAGTCCAGGTAGGAGATGATGGAGTTCAGATGCAGTGTGGCAAGTGGTAGGGTTGATTGGAGAGGGTGAGAAAAAGCTATGCACTGGTGTGAGGTTGGGAGTCAGCAGAGAAGCAGCAGGGATGACTCCCCAGTTTCTGGCTTAGAAAGCACCACTGATGAGTTGAAACAGGGTGAGGATGTGGACTTTCTGCTGTGAGGCTTACATGCTTGATCCAAAGAGGCTTAGCTTAGACCAAAAAAGGGAAATGCTAAATTTCATGATGAAAGGAGAAAGGCGTAGACTTCAAGCAAAGTTGGATCCAAGTGCTCAAATGTCACCTGGCACAAATTTTTCTCCCTGTTGGTCCCTCAGCCTTTATACCCTCTCCTTTTCCCACCAAAACCACCTCTTCTGGTGACTCAGATTCCCAGAAGTTCTAGCCTACAGCCCTTTCAGTCCAGACAATTTGAAGCACTAGTCCACTGATCTTACGGCTCTTGCTGATTGGAGGGTCTACATCAGGGACCCAGGCCTGAACCAATCCCTGTAACTAGGAGAATGGGCTCTGCTGATTGGCTCAGCCCAGGTCATAAGTTCTCCCAAAAACCTGAGGGGTAGCATGAATCTCCAAATGCAAAGTAGGGGCTGTTGCTAGAAGCTGGAGAAGGATCCATGAATGAGACCAACAGGGTGGGTGGATGTGCAGTCTTGGATTCAAAGTCAACTGCTTCTCCTTTAGATTCAGATACTGCCAGACAATAGCACACACTTTAAAAACATGTTTTCCATATGATCTGCAACAGGTGCAAGGGGACTTTGTCAAGCACATCAGTGGGCTCTCAGCCAAAGAAGTCCTAGCCAGTCCAGCCAATGAGAGCCCAGGCATTCCTGGATCTCATGGTCAATGACTGCACTAGGATGGGTACCATAGGTCAGGCACAGCATGGTGGAAGCAATGTGGATCTGATGGGAAAGCCATCGCCTGCGGTTGGTGACTAATAATACAAGAAGCAGGTTACACCCATTGCAACAATGTTAGCCAGCAGGAGAGAATGTGATGAGTCCAGTGACTGATTCCAGTTATATGAAAACACCAGAAGAGGAGACTATGAAATATAGAGAAAACTGGACCCTGAAATCTTCTCCTGGGTATCCTCCCCAGTTGCAAAGTCTCCCCAAATTTCCTTAAAAGCATTACCATCTCTGTATACATCCTGAAATTGTCATTAAGTTCAGGATGTTTTCAAACTTGCTATAAACAGACATACATAAATGCTGATATGCATTGGTGAGAAATCCAATGTCAGTGTCTATAGCTGTCTTTTGTTTATTTTCAGCGCTGTATAATATTCCAATGGCCAACTAACACACCAATTGATTCTTGCCTGTGGCTATTTCAGTTTTTTTCTATTTCTGTCCTATTACAAATAATGCTGCTGTGACTGTCCTATACCAGCCTTCCTGTGTCATTTGTGTTAGTCCTTTAGGGCTTGTTTCCGGGAGAAGGAGAACTGGGTCATGAGACATGCATGTGTTCAAGTTTCTCAGCTTATGCCAAACTGTTGTTTCAGAATGTTTCTATCAGCAAGCATTCCCACCAGCTGCTGCCAAATACTACACCTCCTCCCCAAACCTTGTTAATGTGCCCATGTAGTAGGTGTGAAATGGTATCTTGTATGGTTTTAATTTACTTGTCCTTTGTCATTAATGAAGATGAGAGTCTGGACATATGGTTGTCAGCCATCTGCATTTTCTTTTTTGTGAAATTTCTGTTCATGTCTCTTACCCCTTCAAGCATTGTTTTCTACTTGACAGTCATTGGTTTCTAAAGCAAGACCTGGTCATGTGACTCCCTGCCTTAAAGCCCTTTCATGGCTCCCCAGAGCCTCTGAGAAGCCCACGCCCGGCAGCCTGGCCTGCAAGGCCCCACAGCGGTTTGGCTCTAGTCTGCATCTCCATTCTTGATAGGAGCTGTGTCCTCACTCTCTCCCCTCACTTCCTCCCTTCCCCTCCACCCTGCAGGGCTTGCTCCATGTGCTTGTCCACACCCTGCCTCTGTACTCTCCCAGCTCCTGCTTGTGCTGTGGCACCTGCCAGAAGCACCCTCCTCTCCCCACCAGCCCCAAATCCTTGCCCAGCTGCTTCTTTCTCAGTCTTCAGAACTCAGCTAGAACATTGTGTCCTCCAAGGGTCCCTCCTGGCTTCTCCCCAGCCCACGACACTGCAGGATGACAGTGCCCGTGCGTCTGTCTCAGGGCACAGCTTCTGCACTGTTATTATCAGCAGGCAACGTCCCTGAGGCTGAGGCCGTGACTGTTTTGCTCAGGTTAATATTCCTGGCCCCTAGGAGTGGGGCTGAAGGGAGCCTGCGTTCACAACTCTGTGCAAGGGCAGAAGGGAGGCAGGGGTGTTGGGGTCATCTAGGGCTGTTACAGAAAACTGACTGCCACACAGACCCTGGGAGGGATCTAGGGGCCACTGGGAACCAAGGTTAAGGTGGCAGAGGGGAGAGCACTGAAGTGGGAGTCAGGGAGTTCTAGTCCTGCCTCTACCACGTAGACTGAGATCTCCGGACATGTTTCTTGTTCTCTCTGCCTCACTTTCCCCATCCAACAGAGGGGAGACCTGACAGTCTTCCCATCAGTGCACTGAATGGCAAGCCTGGGGTTTGACCCGCAAGTTCAGGCCCAGGGAATGGGCAGACCCCGCACCAAACAAAGGGGCCTTGTTCCTGGGCTCCGTCTCGGAACCTCCCCCATCACCACAGCTTGGCTCCAGCTGAACAAAACCATATGCCAACTCGTGGGAGGAGGGGGTGGGTGGGCAGGCAGCATCCCAGCATCCCTCTCAACATCCAGGCCCCGCCTGGAATGTCAGATGCTGAGGACGCTGAGGAGAGCCCCCATTCTGCCCCCCCGAACACACATACGGCGCCCCATTCCGCGGCACCAGGCCCTGATCTGAGACTCCCATGGGGCTGAGCGAGCCAATAGAAGCGTCTTTTCTCCTCATCTCGTGCAAGCCCCCGCCAGCCCTCCAGGCAGGCACTGCCACCGGGCCCAGTTAACTGGCAAACTTGGAGCTCAGGTCAAGAGCCCTGGAGTGCAGACGGAGAAGTCAGGGCCCAACCTACCCCCACTGCTCCGTGGCCCCGGGGCTGCCTGCCCAGACACAGACCTCCACGTCCTGACTGCTCGACAGTCGGGGCAGGAGACCATTGTCATCCCCAGACCTCACTGCAGCCTCCCCCGCCAGAAGACGGGGTCCAGGGTAGCCTCCTGTCAGCGAGTCAGAGAACAGACAGGGACGAGGTGTCATCACCCACCTGCGGGACAGCCTCGAGGGGAGGAGAGTCTCGACGCCACTCACCACTTCATGTCCAGAAGCTGCCGCGTCCACCCCCGGCCCCGCCACCCACCCGCCTGCTCCGCAGCTGGCAGGCCTTCTGGAGACAGTTCTGGCTCCGTGCCCACCCTGCCCCCCGCACCTGCACGAGCCTCTGCTCCCTCCTCTGTGAGATGCGGACAAGGGCTGTGGGGTGGGAGGGCGGGGGCCGACACACACCCCACTGGACTGCAGGAGGCGAAGGGCAGGACGGGCGGCGCGGGCAAGGCGGGGAAGCGACGGGAGCTCTGCCCCACCAGCGCGGGCGTCGCACATCGTCCAGTGGCTTCAGAAAGTTGTTCGGTGGAATTGGCTAAAGCCGACACATGCACGTATATATGATGACCCAGAAATTCCACCCCAGAGACTCTCCTCCTCAGCCAAGACGAGCTTCCTAGCGCCAGGGTTTGCACCTACCTCTGCAAACTGGACCCCACTCTAATGTCGGTTGGCGGAGGGGGCGGCGAGCCAGCCGCAGGGTGTTGCGTGGCTCCGAAAACGAGCAAGGGATGGACGGCCACACACAGCAGCACGGAGACGCATCTGTGCTGGAATCAGGCACAAGAGCTTCCACATCTGAGACCCCTTTTAAGAAAGTTCTAAAACAAGCAAAGCTCCTCTGTGCTGTTAGAAGTTAGGAGTGGGGGCTTTCAGGGGGTCGTGCCCGGAGGGGTACAGAGGGGACTTGGGGTGTAGTTTCTTGACCTGGGTGCCAGCGTCACAAGCTTGCTTGATTTGTGGAGGTCCATATGCACACCCTTTGACGGAGGCATCAGACGGCCATGAAAGACAGGCTGCGGTAAGCGGAAGCCCCAGGGTCTGTTTATTTGGGGTTTTGTTAAGGGATGACAGCGTGGTCCCGAGAAGACCGGTCCACACCCTGCTGTCCATGCGGGAGGTCACTGCAGCCCTGTGGTCAGCCCCTTCCCACACTCTTGCTGTAAGATCTCCCCTGGCCCCTGTTCATGGCCCCCCAAATCCCATGGAGTTGAAGGCTCTAATGCAGCCTCAACCAGACAAGGGCAGGATGGTACCAGCCAGTACCCCAGCTCCCTCGGCCCTGGCTGGAGCTATTCTGAGGTGTCCCTGCCGGTCCCCAGCTGGCTAGCACCCCTGTTACCTGCTATGATCATACCCTATGTTGACTGTCTTCCTTTCTCTGCCTTACACCCTCACGGTGCTTTGTGGGATCAACTCCCCAAGAACCTACAAGCACCCAAACTCTTGCCCCAGGTCTTTCTTTGTCTCTCTAAAGGTAGGCTTAAAAGTGATGACCGAGGGGTTATCCCCATTTGGGGGAATCAAGAGGCCAGGCAGTCAGTTCCACTTCTAGCTGGCACACTGGCCCCTGCGGCTTTGGACAGGCTTCCCGCACACCCGAGCCTGTCAGCATAATGGGCTTTGAGTGAGACTTTTGCTTTTGCAGAAACTAGTGGCCGGGACCCAAAGCTGAGGGCAAAGAAGCCCACCTGCAGCCCACATTCCACAGAGACCCAGAAGCCTACAGGGGCTGGACACCACCTTCAACTCCAGCCCTACCCAGGGCTGAATGTGTGATGACCAGGAGGAAAGACAGAGGGACGGCGGACTGCTGAGGGGGCAGGACCAAATCTGCCAAAATCTCTAGGCAGTGTGTGGGGTCTGCAAGGAGGGGAGACAGACACGCTCTCTCAGTTGGGATGTCATTTCCTGCCGGGGGCGCAGGTCCAGACCTGCGTGCCCAGGAAGAGGAGAGCAGGAGCGCTCGTGCGGGGCAGAGGGCGGCCAGGGACTGCTGCCTCCCGCCGGCGGCAGAATAGCTGTCCTGCTGGTGCCCAGCCTAGAGGGATGCCTGGTGATGTGGGGGACTGCGGCAGAGGACCCTGCCGGGGGCAGGAGGTAGGGCAGGTAGGGAGGGCTTCCCCAGGAGCTCTCCCGAAAGAATCAGAAGTTCCCATGAGCATGCTGGTGGAGATGGAGGCTCCGCGAAGGGCAGTGCTCGCGATGGCAGCCAGTGCAGCCGGGAGGCTAGAGACAGACAGAGAAGACAGCAGCCTCGGACACCAGCCTCCTCCCTGCAACCCTCCGCCTCCGCGTGCTGGATGCAAAAGAAGGCCGGGAGGGCAGGGAGGACAGGCTACACCCTCCCCACCCAGGCCTGGGCCACAGGCCACATCCAAAAACAGACAGGGAGGGCAGGGCAGGGCAGGGCAGGGGAGAGGAGAGCAAAGCAGGCCAGGGCAGGGGAGGGCAGAGGAGGGCAGGGCAGGGGAGGGCGGGGGAGGGCAGGGGAGGACAGGGCAGGGAGGGGCAGGAGTGGGCTAGCAGCTGAGAAATCGACTTCCCCCAAGTATAAAAAAGAAAGAGTTCTGACAATATCACCCAGAGATGATGCAAAAATCCTAAACAAATGGGCACAAACCAAGTCCAGTCTTCTCTGAAAAGACAGTGCATCACGTGCACGTGCACTTACCTGGTGGTAAGTGAAAAGAAAAATCATGCAGTCATTTCAGTAGGCATAGGGGGAAAAGGTGTCTGATAAAGTCAGTGTCTTCAAGATGAGGGGAAAGGAATGTCTTTCATCCGACTCAGAGTCAACGTGCACATTGAATACATAGACGCCATCGCTACAGAAACTCCAAGACAGAGCCAGACAAGCCCAAGCTGGATGCGCCAGACTCGGTTCAGTACCAACCTGTTTGTCCTCCACGCAGCCTCACCTGCCTCTACCCATAGCTGGACACCACCTGGAACTTGGCCATCCTCAGCCTCAGGGTTGGACTCCTCCCCACACACCTCCAGCTGTGCCCTCCCCGGCCCTGCCTGGCCACCCAGCTCTGACCCAGCACTTTCTGTGGGTGCTCTGACTCAGTAGCAGATTTAGCTTGTCTGACTCTCAGAGAGAATCACTTTTCAAGAGCCTTGTTCTCTATAGGACAAATCATTTCCAGTAATAATCAGGGGATGGAAATACTCTACATAGGAACAAAATTGCGTGCTTTCCAAGAAAAAGCCAACGCAGAGTTGGCTTTTCCCCCACAGTTTTAAATTTTAAGCCTAAATAAAAACTCATGTGGTCATTCAGAAAGAACTGAAGTAGCTCAGGTCCTGCTTCTCCCATCTTTGTTATCACAGAGCCATCTCCCATTATTTTGAATCTACCGCCTAGACCTCCAAGAGGGTTGGAGCCAGGCGGTTAGACATCCACGGCGCCTTAAGTGCCCGGATGTGTCTAAGCTAAACTTCTTCTCCAAATACATGCTGATAGCTGCATAACTGGGAGGTCTCCTATTGAATTCCATGCACAATACATGTTTATTAAAAGATTTGTCATCAGAATACTCTTACTTGAAGTATGAATATGTTGTTAAAACTTAACAGTCCCTGTAACAATTGTTTAGCACACGAAGTATTTTATCGCTGACCATTTCAAAGAATTTCCAGAGCGTGGTGATAATGAAAAGCAGGCTGCCCTTTGGTCGGGTTTATATTGATTCAAATCATGCACAGCTGATGCACCCCACGTGGGCTGGCCTGGGAGACCGTTCCCATCCCTGCCCCTGGTCCACCACGGCCCTGGCAAGATGTCAGCTGTAAGAAGGTCCCCCCATCCCTTCCCTCCCCTCCCCCCCCAGACCCAGCCCCGCGATGGCTGCCCCGGTCCTGCAGCTGGGCGTCTGTCTTGTTCGCCACTGCCCCCCAGCGAATGTCAACTCAACTGGGGCCTCGTGTTGACTGTGTCCCACCCAGGGCAGCCACCCAGCCCCTGATGTGAGCCACACAGGACCCGCCCCAGGGACAACCTCTATGGCTGAGGACACCACAGCCGTGCCCTATTGTCCCAGAAAGACACTTGTCAGGCGCCCTCACTTCCCCAGCCCAGGTGGCAGCGAGCTGGGCCCGGCAGGCGGGTCCTGCCCGCACACAGTGCCCAGCAGGAAGCCTGGATCAGCCCCCTGCCTGCTCGGCCAGAGAGATGACCCTAGTCCCGTGTGCAGACGGGGCAGCCGGAACCCTCCTCTCACAAAAGGCCTTTGTTCTGCTGCCCCGAGCCTCTGCCCCCCATGGCACCTTCCCAGCAGCCACAGAGGAAGGAGGCTTCCTGAGCAACCTCGCTCCTGGGGGCAGGAGCCGGCCTGCCCTGGCTCTGCAGCTGGGAAGATGCCGGAAAGGTCAACCAGGGGCTTTGGGTCACACCCAAGGGAGCTTGCTCCCCAAGGCCACACACCAGCTGTACAAATGTGGGCTTGCTCCTAAACCTCTCGGAGCCCCACTTCTTGGACAAAGAGATGTTCGACCGCCAGGAATAGATCCAAGGACAACAGCTGAGCCCGTGTCCCCCACACTGCTCGCCCCATGTCACCAGTTCCCTGGCTATACAGAACAAGCAGCGCGCTCCCTCCCTGTCTGACGTCTCACCCGATTTACTCTTCCTCATAAAACTCGTTGGTATGTTACACAGTGGTTCACAAACATTTGGTGATGCTTTACAGATTTGCTAAGTTTAGTACATGAATAAGAGTCAGGATACCCCATTTAATTTGAATTTCAGACAAATGACATTTTGTTAGTATAAATATGCCTCAAATATTGCATAGGACATACTTGCATTTTATCTTGCAACACAGTCCTTTATGCTCTTAAAAAATTACTGAAAACCTTATACAGTTTTAGTTTATGTGGCTATAAATACCGAAATCTATGCTATTATAAACTAAAATGGGAAAAGTATTAAAATACTTGCCTATTTTAAAAAAAAAATATAAATTACATTCTATGAAGAATAGTCACAATGTTCAAAACAAAAATATTAATGGGAAGAGTGAGGCATTGTTTTTGCTTTTTTATAGATCTTTTTACTGTCTGGCTCAATGAAGATAGCAGGATTCGCTTATCTGCTCTGCCTTCAGTTTATTGTGAAATGTGATGTTGGTCAGACTATGTGGGGTTAATCAGGCCTCACAACAAACAGAAAAGTAGAATTTTAACAGCCTTCTCAAATCACTGTGAATCATTTTCTTTGCTGTCACACCAAAATTCAACAAGTGGGAATTTCTTAAATTTTACTTGCTATGTGGAATCTAAAAACATGTGTGTCTACTTCTCAAATGTGGTTACAAGAAAACTCATAGTCTGTCTAGCCTGGTGGCTATGAGTCTGGCGTATCTCCCTCCAGATATTTTTCTCGGTGTCCCTGAATTTACATACACCCAGGAAACAGCTAATATTAATTCAGCACATATGTACTGAGCACCACTATGCATCAACCACTGTGGCAGTCACTGGGACAGACCCACAGTGGACAAAGACCCTCTGCCCTCCTGGGGCTGGCAGCTGGGAAGGAGGGAGCACTGGGGACAAGCAGTGTGCAGAGGGTGACACAGGAGGGGGACAGGAAGAGTAAGCCTGAGGTAGGGCGTCGGGCTTACCTGAGAAGGGAACATTTAAACAAAGAAGTGACAACAGTGAGGGATAAAAAGGCAGAAAAACCAGCCAGTGCAAAGGCCCAGAGGTAGTAATATGGCAGCATCCTGTGTGGGTCACACATAGGATTCATTGAACAGTCCCAGGATAGATAGGGGATTGATTGATGATAGCTAGCTAGCTAGATAGATAGAAAACACTCTGGAGATATTTCTGAGCACTGACGAAGTGTTAGACTCTGTTTAGGTCCCCATGGAGCCAGTCACGAGGCATCAGCTGCACCTCTCACTCACGTGCAGCATTGTGACCTTAATTTAAAAATACAGGCAAAAATCGTGATTCAAAAAACAGAAGGAGGAGAGAGACAACATAAAGGAGTAAGTAAACAGGTCTGAGGTATCCACATGTGGTCAGTGAAAAAATTTCAGCAGCGACGCAGGGCACGCAGTGCTAGGCTGCCACTGTGAAAGCGTGAGGAAGAGGAGGGGAGACTTGCTGGCCCCAAACTGCCAAGGGCACACAGCTGTGGGGTCGCAGTCAGGAGGAGATGGGGGAGTCTCTCAGGGAACGAGTCCCTCTGGTCGCCTCGAGCCAGCCCAGAATTCGGGCTGGAGCCCGCTGGCGCGCCGGGGAGCTCTGATGCCAGCCTGCCCAGCCCTGTGTGCTCGCGCCTTCTCGGGGCTCACCAGTACCTCCAGGGGGCTATGATTACCCCATTTTATAGACATGGAAACCGAGGCCCGGGGGCTTCCACGCTCTGGCTACAGGCACCTGGTTTTATCCCACAGTTTTCAGCAGTAAAGACCTGACTGCCTAACGCCAGCGTAGTCAAGTCACCCAAAAAGAAAGGCATTGTTTTTAGCCTCTCTGCTGAGATGTAACTTGCACGTCATACAATTCACCCCTTCAGAGGAGACAATGTGTGGTGTTCCGTCCATGGACAGGGCTGCGCAGTCACCCCCATTTCCTCCCTCCCCCCAGCCCTGGCGCCCACTCATCGCCTTTCTGTCTCTAGTTTGTCTCCCCTGGATCTTCATGTGGATGGAGCCATGGGCTCTGCCTCGTTTCCCCCCCGGTGTGGGGTTTCGCGGTCCAGCCCTCGCCCCTCCTCAGTGCCCATCCTGAGAACAGACTGCGTGTCGTGGAGCCGCTGACCAGGTGGACACTGAACTCTTCGCCCTTCAGTGGTTATTTATCCACATGAAACCACAGCCCGCGCCGCTGCGTCCGCGCTGTCGGAAGGCAGGTTACTTCCTGGCAGTGCCCACAGATGCGCTGGGCTGAGCTGAGGCCTGAAAGTAAGAGATTCTTTGCCACCAAGGACAAAGCATTTGTTATTCTTCAGGATTTGTTTTAAGGCTCTTTATTATGGAAAGTTTCTAGGAGAAGCAGAGAGCACGGTATCATGCCCCCCACGCCTCCCCCATGAGGGTCCCACAGTCCCCCTAGCCCGGTGGCCAGCAGGTTTGTCCGGAAGGGGTGCTGGCATGGGGCGCCACTGGGGGTTCCAATCAGCTGGGTGCCTGCCGGAAGGCCCCGCCACACTGCCAGCTTCCCCCATTAAAGATCCTGGCTCAGGCAGCCTTATCTCCAGATTGATTCCTTCCCTGTGGAGCCGTCTGGGCGGGAAGGATGCTGGGGGAAGGGGGAGAGGCTTTCTGGGGAGGGCACAGTCCTGACTCACCTAGGTCGTTGGCTGCCCTTCCTCCCACTCAGACTTCCCTGTCCCAGCCTTAGATCTCCTTCCATCCAGTAAGAAGCTCTGGGAACAGGCTGGAATGAGGTAGAGTTGGGGAAACAGAGGCCCAGGAGAGTCAGGGACTCTCCTCATCATTGCACAGGGGCAGATGCTTTGCAGGCTCCTGAGGGGGTCAGCAAGGGAAGACCAGCCCATCTCAGCCCACTGATGCTGGTCTGTGAGGGCAGGCGGGGAGGGGCCGAGAGGGCCTTGGTGAAGGCACTAGTTAGGAGATGGGGGGCATGGGGAGCTGCAGGTTGTCAGAGGCTCACTCCTGTGACCTTCCGCCTCACTTCCCTCTTCTCTACATCTTCACAAGTTTTTCCAAACACAACCTGGTGCTCCGGGACCCAGGGGCAGGACCTGAGGCATACTGAGGCCAGGGTGTTGGAGAGAGCAAGGTCACCGCCACTGCCATCCCTACCCCAAGGTTTGAAGCTGTTGTGGGAGGAAGAGGCCTGGGGCAAAGTCGGCAGACACTTTGCGTCCCAGTTTCCCCCACCAAGGAGGCTACCCTTATTAAGCCAAGGCTGGGGAGGGGGAAGGTGGCTCTGAGGAAGACCCAGGTAGCCATGTCCACTGATAGAACCTCTGGAGAGCCCATGCCCCTTCCCAAGCCTGGGTGTCCCAGCTGCCTGCTGAGGGGCACCTTCTTCTCATATGCTTACAGGCACACTGAGGGGCAGTACCTGTCTGTGAGGCCCAGGGAGGGGGGCTTCTGGGGCCTGCCAGCAACCCTACCAGGGATGGTGCTCTGGCCCTGATGCCTGGTCGCACTCCCTGGCTCTGCAACCTGAGTGCCAGCTCCAGATGGGCACCCTCCTGTCACTCTCAGCAGGTGCAGCCATCCCTGCACACCTGGTATTTCCTCTGTCCAGCCACCCTAGGGAGCTCCCCAAGTGAGCTTTGTTCTAAGCATCCTTTGGGAAAAAATTTGCTCACTGCCTGCTGGCCTCCCATGGCTACCATTTCCAGCCCTCAGTGGGCAGCATCACTGTTGATGCTGGAGCCTGGCCATTAGCCCCTGGCGCTGGACTCTGCAGGCTGTGCCCACTCTCCAGCTCAGGTCCAGCAGACCTTGGCAGGGCCCTGGCCGAGCCTCCACTCTGCCCTTTATCCTCCCCACTGTCTGGCCCACATTCCTGGGATGGACCCAAGTTCCCTTGGGCAAAGACTCCATCCCTGGGCTGGCAGTGTCTGGGAGAGGCAGCCGAGGCCTGGTATGGAGGTTTCCAGGGATGAGAGAGCCAGTGCCAGAGCAAACACCTCCTGTGCCGGCTTCCTCAGGCCCCCTGGACGGAAAAGAGAAGGTGGAGGAGGACAGGCATGAGTGCTGGCTGCAAATCGGGCCAAGTTTCACGTGTTGGTGGCCTTGTATTCCTGCTTTACAGAAGAAGACTTGGGGACACAGAGAGGAAAAGGGCATTACCAGGAAGTGGCACAAACAGGATTTGAACCCAGGACCGAGTTTCCAAAGTCTTTCAATCCTGGCCTCTTCCTGCTTGGGCCCTGGGAATGCCTGACTGAGGTATTCTCATCCCCATCTCCAGGTAGGGCTAGAGGCCATGCCCTTGGGCCCTAGATTCAAAATGACCATGCAGGAACTATGGGGGGAAAGGACCCCCACAGCAGGATGTGCATCCTTTTCTGCCTCCCAGATGCCATGGGAGAGGCGGAGGAAGAATAGGTCCTGAGTGGCTCCTGGGGTGCAGTGGGCACTCAGCAAGTGTCAGCCCCTGCCCCCCTCCCACACCCCCGTGTCTCCTGCCTCCCTCCTCAAGGCCCTTGAATCAGAAGCTGCATGGAGACGCACAGCTCCATGCCCTGGTTTTCCACTGGAGGCCCAGAGGGGGTCAGGTCCATCCCTGGTCACTGCACCGCACAACCTCCGTCAGTAGGGGCTGGTCCAAGCCAAGGAGCCAGGGGAGCCGAGGGGTGGGCGGGGCTGCCGGGATTATGGCTGCTCTCTCTCCCAAACAACAGCAAAGGACAGCAGCCAGACGGACTGGGACAGCTTGTTCCCAACAGCTGGGCCCAAGGGAACCTGCCTGACCACACCTCAGTTCTGCTGGACCTGACATCTGCTCAGCAGCTGGCCTTGTCCCCACTCAGGCCTCAACTTTTAATTCTGTACAAAGGGGTACTGGACGTGGCCATAGAGCGGGGCCCCAGACCCCTTTCTGCGGCTGATGGAGCCGGCAGATCTTCTCGAGGTCAGGTGGCCCATACCCTGCCTCTGGGGGCGCCTCCCAGGCTGGAGGGAGGGCAGAGGGCCGGGAGCGGGGAACCTCCAGGGCGGGGGTCTCCCTCCCGCGGCCTCTGGCCTCCGCGTGGGGATGGCATCAGCGACCAGGCCCAGGCGCAGGGCGCCTCCCCGCATGCGCGGTGCAGGTTGGCGGAAGTGAAGTGATAGATGCGCGCCCTGCGCCTGAAAGCGCCGCCATTAGGCCTGGAGCCGCTAGAAGGCCTGCCGGCACTGATGACCGCGGCAGCTCACGCCTGGGGCGTCCACTCCACGCCAGGTATTGTCCGGAGCGCTGTGGGGCCCAGGGATCCTTCCCCCACAGCACCCCGAGAAGTAGGTGCTGATATTCGCTAGGAAGAAACACACCAGGGAGGTTAAGCCACTGGCCTAAGGTCAAGGCAAGTGGACCCTGACCCGTGCCGGCCAGCTTGCCCCGGGCTCGTCCCCAGTGGAAGGAGAGGGTGAGGCTCGGTTCGTCCCACACCCGCTGGCGTCTCACCCTGAGCCGCCGCCTGGCTGCCAGCAGCTCCTTGGAAGGTCCAGGTGGAAAAACAATTGTGGTGTTGGCCGGGGCCGCTGCCGGCGCCGGGGGCTCCCTTCTCCTGGGCTCGCCGATGCCAAGCAGCCCTGACTAAGAAACCTGGGAAGGGGCCAGAGGGGGTGGGCACTTACTCAGGAGCAGGATGGGGCCGTGGATTCCGCGGGGCCCACCCCTCCTCACAAATGGAGTGGGAGAAGTGGTCTCTACCTTGGTGATCACAGCCTTGAGCGTGGGGCGGGGACAGCCCCCCGTACGCCCCAGCCAATTTCCCTGACAACTGGACGGTGACAGTGTTTACCGGGCACATACTAAGTGCCAACAGGCCCTGTTGTAGGCATAGTTCTGGGGGGACCCACCCTTGCCCCTCTGGCAGGGAGAGTAGTGAATAAGAATGTGCCTGATTGTTTCTAAACTCCCTGGGAATCGCCACTTTACACTGGAGAAGCTGAAGCCCCAAGAGGCAGGGTGACTAGCCTCAGGCACCCAGCCAGGCCAAGCTGAGATTCATAATCAGGGCTGAGCCCGGCTGGCCACCCTCTTGGTGCCAGGTGCTGGGCCTGAGCATCTATTGCATGCCGGGTCCTCTCCATGCTTACCAGAATCCCCCAACAACCCCTCAGGTAAGTGCTGTCCTTCCCGTTTGCAAGAAGTAGCAACTGAGCTACTCCCAGAATGGGGGAGCACTTGACTAGCCTCACTTAGCTAGAAAAGACTGTGCCAGACTCTGAGCCCAGATTATCTGATCCAGAACCCACAGCCTTCCCCACACCTTTGCGAGAAAATCTCAGCATTTATTGCTGCGGGAGGGAGCTATTGTGAGCAGGTCAGAGTGAGGTCAGGGCTGTGGCCGATAGGCAGCCCGTCCTGCACAGGGACAGCTGGGGAACTGGCCCTCGGCCGACACTATCATTTCTTGCACAGTGACAGTTGTTTATCTAGCTTCAGCCACACACAGACGAACTCTCTAGATAATTTTGGTCTCTCCTTTTAAGCAACAACACAGTGGCAATATAATCATGTAAGGAAATGAAGTCTACACAATGTCTCTCTGTGTTCTAAAGAAAATCTACCACTTCCGACCATTTTCAGGCCACAGCATAGTCAGGATTCTAGATACACACTGAGAGATAGGAACTCATTTGCCCCTACACAGACAACTCTAAACGGACCTGGGGTTGTTCTTGTGTCTGCTTCTAATGGTGGTTCTGTCTCCTCTTTTATTCTTGGACTGGTATTCTCTAAAAGCTCTAGAAAGTGGAAAATAAGTCTGATGCATCTTGTAGGTGACTGGATGATCAATGATTCTGCTGTGAACAGAGCCTAACAACAAAGGGAATTTAGCACAAGAACAAGTTCTACCAAGTAGCGTTCAAGCTTGGGGAGCTCTAAGGACCCAAGACTAGAATCAGGGACTGGACACGGGCTGGCTGCTAATCTACAGAACAATATGTGCCAAGTAGAAAATTGTTCCACTGCTCGACACACTATACTGTCACCTGCCGGAAAATTGTCCTGATAAACAGAAATCTGCCTTGATTACTATGTGAATAACATGCTTTCAAATTGTGCTGTGTACAACCTATACAGCTGTTCCTGTCAGCCCTGCCTGTCTGGACATCATCAGGATTCCCTCTTTATCCTTCGTGTTTTACTTTCTCTCCCTCTGTTTTACCCTTTCTAGCCTTACAGGCTTTATTTTTTTGTAGTTGAAATATGGTCACTAATGTCCCTCCCCTCCCTTGCAAAATGTAAAAGTCTAGGTAAGGACTCTGGTCCAGTGTGAGTCACACTGCATCACTCAACCAGCCCTGTGATCAGGGAAAGAGGACGTGTGTCAGTGAGGATGAGCAAGTTTATGCTGCAATAACGAGTCGTCCAAAACCTCAGTAGCGTAAACAACATGGGTCTGTTTCTTGCTCACACTGATGTTCACTCCAGCCTGAATGGGGAGCCTATTCACTTGGGCTTTCGGGGTCCCAGACTGACAGCAGCTGTAGCTCAAAGTGGGCTCCTGCCATCACTACAGCAAAGGAAAGGGCATTTGGAGAATTGCCCGCTGTCACCCAGGAGACATACAAGCCATTGAGTTCACAGTTCATACAGGTGTCTAGCAGGAACCTGAGGGACCTACAGGGGCCAGACTACAGAGAAGCAGAGACTCCAGCCCAGGGGAAAACATGTGAGTAGCCCCAGTCAGACTCCACTGGGCCTCTGTCTGTGTCACCTCCTGGTTCCTGTGATGGCTGTGGGTGGACAGAGGTGCCAGATGTGTCAGGAATGACTATCAATAACCCTTAGCGCTGCAGACCCACCTTACGGAGGAGCCCATGACATGCACCAAGCACCCCCACGTGCCAGGCTGTGTTCAATTCTCAGAAGCTCCTGTGTCCATTGCAGGGCTGAAAGAGCATGGCAGTCGGGGCCACCTCCAAAGCCTGAGCTCCTCCCCCCCACTACCATGGCACCCTCAGAATTCCTGGGGTCATTGGGAGGGGCAGCCAAGGGGAAGGAACAGTGGCCCTTTAAAGGGATGATGGGTTCGGCTTGTGATCAAGGAACTCATGAACCAAGTGGGCGTCTACCAAGCTGTGTTCAAGGCACATTCCTGAGCTCTGAAAGGAGAAATAAAAGTGTTTCCTTGTCTGCTAGCTGAAGAGACGGCAATATTATGGTGTAACTAGGACCAGATGGGCTCCAGGGATTTCCAAAGGCCTTTTAGCATATTAGACAAAATAGCCTCCCCGTCACACACCAGAACTTTGTCTGGCTGCCTGGGTATCAGTTACTGAGATGACTCGTCGGCTGCGTGCACTAGCTCAAGGGTCTCAGAAAGGAGTGGGCCACTGGCTGGGCCCCTGCCTGTTCCTGATGCCCCGGCAGGAATGCCCCCTGGAATGGGACACCTTCCCTAGACTTCCCAGATCAGGGCTCACCTTGAGAATCTCACAGTGGGTGGAATGATCCAGAAGCTGCCTATCAGATTCTCCTGCCCCCCGCAGGTGCAAATCCTTCCCCACCACACCTTCTGGGAGGCTAAGTCACCCCCAAAGTGCAACCAAAGGTAGTGAACACTCTGTGTGAGGGTGAAGCTAAGTCACACATGCCTAGGGCGGGGCTCTGGCAGCATGTCCCCTGTAGGTCCCCTGGCTGTGAGATGTCCTGCCTGGCTCCCACCAGAGACTTCGCTAACATGCGCTGAGACTTGCCAGCTGCCAGGGCTTCTTATGGGGAAAGATGGAGGCTCAGGGGGTGATTTGCTTGCTCAAGGCCTCACAGCCCTGCAGGGCCATGCTGGATGCAGACCCAGGCTCCAACCGCCATGTAACATCGCCCACCATGTCAGCCTCTCAGACCCCAAGGCCAGCATCTGTCCAGGTCTAGTTTTCCCTGTCTGCACAGAGAGAGATTGGACATTGAGCCCTGAGGGTCTTTCCTACACTCCCTTCTGGGCCCCATTTCTGCCTAGAGATGCAGCAGGCCTGGCTCCTGCCCTGAGGAAATTTGGTATCCAATAGAAGAGACTGTTTGGGTCCCAACCCAACCCAGCACGCAGCAGGTACTCAGAAAATAATGGGGTAATGTGTGTGTGTGGGGGGAAATCATCAAATACCATTTTGCAGGTTAAGTGACAGTGGGGCCCACTTGTTTCTGTTGAGGCAACAGCCTGTGTCCCTTGGTAATCACCAGAACTGGATGCAGGCAGCCCAGCACTGCTCAGTGGGGTAAGCACTAGCATGAGCCCCATCATCCAGATGGGCAAACTGAGGCACGGATAGCTGTTGCTTACAGAAATGAAGTGGGAGTTGGTTGCCCTGGCTGCTGGGCCTGTGCCCGTCCCCACCCCACTAACCCGCTTCGGAAAGGAGTTGTGGCTGACACAGGCGAGAGTGACCTTGCAGGTCCTGGATGGAATTTCCAGCCTGGTATATGTGAGGGGGCCCCGGCCTGCTTTACCTGCCTGACCTCCCGTAATCTGCAAGCTACCCTAGGAGGGCAAGGATCCCCCTACCTTAGGAGGACGAAACTGAGTTTAAGTCACTTGCCCAGAGTCGCCGAGAGTCTGGGTTTGAACCCATGCCTGAATCCAGGCCACCCCTCCTGGCCTGGATAGACATTCCTGCTGGGGGACAATTCTCCCAGTTCGTTCCCTGCAGGGGTTGCAGTGGACTTCAGGGAGGCTCCCCAGCACCCCAGGGACCTAGTTGTGATTGACCGATCTTTTGAACCCCCCCAGGAATATGACCAGCCCCTTGGAGGCCAGGGGCTGTTGGGGAGGGGCTCCAGCCTGAGGTGGGTACGTGTGAAGGCCAGAGTGTGGGGGCCCTTGAAGGGCCTCCTCTCAGGCCCCCTCTGGCAGGATTCACCAGGCAACCCACCCAGATGCCCCCAACTAGAGACTGAGAAATGAATTTGGCCCTCCTCCAGGTCAAAGTGGCAAAGACCTGAAGAAAAAAGGAGAGCACTTAGCCACCCTGTACCAATCATGCGTGTGCTGCCTCCCCGCCCCACCCTGGCATCTCACATGGTTCTCTGCAAAGGGAGAGTCGAGCCTCAGAGCGGGGAGGCCGCCTGCCCAGGATCTGAACCCAGGCCACAAACCCTGGAGCTAATGTCCTTCTCCAGAGACCCTCCCTACCACACACCCCCAGCAGGGCTCCTGGCACCTACTTGCTCTGTCAGCGGTGCCTTAACCCCAGCACTAACCAGGAAATACAGAGGAAAACGGAGTGGGATGGTTTCTGAGCCTTGGTTTCCAGGCAGTCTGTGAAAGGGGCTCACAACTGCCTGGGCGGGGAGGGGTGACGGAAGGGGGCTGTTGTGAGGATGAACAAGGAGTGGGAGCACAAGGGTGTGGCACATTACAGGGAGGGCTCCCCAGGCCCTCTCCCTGAGCCATGTCCCTGTCCTCACCCCCATCTTCCCTTCCCTCTCCACTGCAGGAGGAAGCCAGGCGGCTGGGCTCCTAGCCCAGGGTGTCAGGCTCCTCAACAGCCCTCCCTGGGCCTCGCTTCCGCACCGACAAATTCCCTGTGGCGAGGCCAGCACACACACCATAGCCTATCCCAAGCCACCCCACTGCTCCGCCCAGGTTGCCCCCTGGTCTGGCAGCAGTGGGGCCAGGGCTGGGACTCAGTGCACCATGTGTGCGCCCAGCGTGGCGGGTGGGGGGGATCAGGTGGTCCCATGGGCCCTCAGCTCCCACCACATGCGTCAATCCGTAAAGCACTTCCCAGCTGCCTGCTCTGTTGTTGTTGTTCTAAAGTTACTTTGTACTTGGAAAAGTCAAGCTGTGCACCAGATGACCCTTCAGAAAGCCCAAAGTGTGTCCTCCAGCCCAAGGGCGTTGCCAGGTTAGTTGTGGAAGCTGCCTGTCTGCAGGCCCCGGCTACTCACCCACTTAGAGCCACTGCACTTGCCCTGCCTGGCCCTGCCACCACCTCAAGGATGTGCATGGCTGCCTTTTCCCTCCAGGTCCCTTTCCTCATCACGCCAGTGGGCCACAGACACCTGCCTCTCCCAGGACTTCTGGGGTTGGGAGGTGGGCGGAGGGTGGGCGATCACTGGGAGATCACTTTCCTTCCAAGCCTTCGCCAGAGGGTCTGTTGGGGGGAAATTCCTTTGGGTCCAATCCCTGATTTTGCCATTGTCTGGCTGTGTGATTTTGGGCAAGTTACCTCACCTCTCTGAGTCTCTCTGTCCCCTCATCTACAGAATGGTGAGAATGGTGGTGATGGGTAACTCGGTTGCTCATTCCACACTGGGCACAGCTTTAAACACTTTTAGAATATTAACTCATTCAAGTCTCATGGTAATCCTATGAGGTTTGTGCTCTTGTCCCCTCTCTACAGAGGAGTAAGGAAGGCACAGAAGGGCAGTTATCCTGCTCGCAAGGGAAGAGGAGGGGCTCAGAGCGGGCTGCGTTAAGCACTGCACCCTGCAGCCTCGCTTACAAACACAAGAGAATAGCGCTTGCTTCCGGGTGGCACTGAGCCTCTGGAGTTGGCCCAGGGCCTGCAGGAGGGTGTCCCCAGCCAGAGCTGGCTGAGCTAAATGAAATCAACTTAAGGGCAGGCTGCCCTGGAGGAGTTCCTGGCCCCGAACCCCAACCATTTGGCTGAAGAGCCAGGGAGGTGTCAAAAAAGTCACTTCAGATCTGCCTGGGAGTCCACTAGGCTGGGGTGGGAGGTGCCCTGCCAGGCCACCTTTATTGATGCCTGAGGCAGCCTAGCTCCTGCCCCTACCAGGGTCCTATTAAACTAGTCTCAGGCTTGGTCCCCCTGGGGGACAGAGCACTGCTATTTCCAAGGCTTGTCTGAGAGCCTCTCCCTAACCCCCACTGGAGAGCAGACCTATGATGCTGGGATGATGTACCCCCCTTTTCCCAGACCTCAGCCTGCTGACCAGCCAGGGGTGGCCCAAGGGTCCGTGGGGAGGAGGGCGGAGGACATTGGGGTTCAGACAGCACTACCAGGGGCCAGGTTATGAGCTGCCACCAGCATCACTCCCCCACACACCCCTGCTCCAGCACAGCCAGCTCAGGACTGGGATCCACCAGGAGGAGAATGAGGGGGAATGAGAGGCACTGGCTGACCCTCAAGGGGCTACCCTGCTCCCTGCCCGGGCTGTGCCACACACTGGGGACACCCTGATTACTCCATCAGGCTGAGGACAAGGTCCTGCCTCCCCACCAGCTTGCATCCCTCTCCCCAGCCCAGCGCAGGGCTAAAAGATGGCCCTCCTCCCACCCTCTGGCCTGCCAGGGCCCCTATCACACCCTGCTCAGCCTGCTCTCCCAACCCCACATTTTCCAGACCCCATTTCCAGTGACCTTAGCCCTATCGGGAGAGCCTCCTGCCCCCACACCCCCTTCATTCCTGTAAAATAGTAAAATGGGCACATTTATTGGGCAGCAACCCCATAAATCAGGCCTTGTGCTGTGTGGATTTTAATCTTTATTTCTTTAATCCTTAGGAGTAGGGATTCCTCATCTCAAGGTCCGATCAAGAGCCTTTTTGGTTCTCTGTGAACTGAAGCTCAAGTGGCGAAGTGTGTCACCACCGTCTCCAGACGTCACAGGCCGAGGTAGAGATGAGGGGTGTTAGGGACCTACAGCCAGGGCCAGGGTGGGGGTCCACTGTGTAATTAGGGCCTGGGGTCTTGACCCATTAGGTCAGTATTTTGGATAGCTGGTAATCTGGGAGCCTTCCCCTGCCTCCAGCAGAGGAAGCATCAAGGGAAAAGGTGGGAAAATACAGGAGCCCCCCATGGTAATGACCACAAGTCCCATAGGTTGGGGGCTGATGGAGGACAAATGCCTCAGCTGACTCACTTTCCCTCCCTCCCACATCTGTTCACCACTTAGGAACACACCCCGGCACTGAAGGGGTGGACGTGCCCCGCCCACCTGCCTGAGGGGTCTGAGTGTTCCCTTCAGAGCAGAACTGCGGATGGGATTTCAGGGTCTAGGGCTTCTCAAAGGCCAGGTGCGGGCCCACTTGAGACCCTGGACACAAAGTGTGCTCAGGGCCTGGGGTAGTTTGGGAGAGGCCAGTGGAGGCCGCAGCCCTACCCAGGACTCACCCTAGCCCCCACCCTTACAGCCTGCAGGTCAGGATGGGGGCCTTCTGCTCTCCCTCTAGGAACCTAGCCTCACCAGCACCTCGGTCTCAGTCTGGAGCCCCAGGTCCTGTGGACCTGGCCTGGTTACCTGCTCCACTCACAGTTTCCCCATCTGGGCCTCGCCTTCTTCTGACCCTGCGCACCAGGTTCAGCAGTCCCCAGAAGCCCCATTCCTGAGCTAATCCTCTTCCCCCAAAACCTGCCCCTGTGGAGCCATTGCTGAAGTGGGGTTGGAGCTGCTCAGGGCTCCCCCCCCCCCCTTACCACCACTCAGGGGCTCTGGGAAAGCAAGCCTAGCCCTGCTTCACTGAAGGGGCATGCAGATGGAAAACCACCTGCTCCCCCTCTGCCCTGCTACCCCGTGTTCCGGCCAGGGCTCCCCAGAGCTGGCCAGAGGCCTGGCTCCAGCCTATGCCTCCACCCCACTCTGGGTCCACCCACGTGGATGCCCTCAGCCCTGCCGGGTAAGGAAGGTGAAGTACGTCTCACTGCTGCAGAGGGAAGAAGCCCAAGCTTGGCCAAGATGGAAGCTTCTCAGTCTGGAATGGACTAACTGGCTGTGTCCCCAGGGGACCTAACCTGTCCTCCCTCTTTCCCCAGAACTGCCGGCCTCCACAGGGCCTGATCAGACCCATGAGTCCAGGGGGTCTTCCTGGGACTTAGGCCCTGTCCTCCACCCCACCCACAGAGAGGCCCAATACTAGACACCAGTGGGGAGAGCGGAGGAGCTGCTGGGAGGGAGCGAGGCCCCTAGGGCCAGCCCAGTCAGGAACAGGCCCCCACTCCCCAGCGCTCCCTGGTGACTGCCCCATGGCCCCATGTGGGGGAAAAGGAGAAGCACTGAGGGCGGCAGGGCAGGAGGCAGGCAGGTGGGGAGCCACTCAGAAGGGCGCAAGGTCAGGGCACCTCAGGCGGCAGCAGAGGCGTGTCTGAGTTCTGTGCTGAGACGTCGCTCAGCTCAGGCCCGATGAAGCCCAGATTGTACAAGTTGAGGATGGAGTCGGCAATGATGCGGGCCGTGCGCTTCTGGTACCCACCCGAGGTCACCATGAGGATGGGTACCTGTTGGCCACGGACCATCCGGAACACCAGTTCATCCCGCTTCACGATGCCCTGTAAAGGGAAGGACAAGGCTGACTCAGGAGGGGCGCAGGTGGTCAGGGCAGTGCTGGACGTCCTGTTCCGTGACGGGTCTAGCCCCTCCCCTGACTGCCCTGCTGCCCATCCCTCTGACAGCTGGAGACGCTCCGGGGCTGCCCACCCTTCCCGCTGCTGCACAAGCCCCAGAGCAGACCCCCCTCCAGGGGCACAACCTACCTGTGGGCTGATGGACAGCCCCCCAAGACGGTCACCCTCGAGGATGTCGGTGCCCGCGTTATATACCAGCACGTCGGGCGGGTGTTCCCGGAGGGCTCTCTCGAGGTTCCGCTCCACTTTAATCAGGTACTCATCATCCTCTGTACCCCATTCCAGCTCCACCTTCCGCCTGATGGCCTCTGAGAGGGAGCAAATAGCTCGTCAGCAGACAAGGGGAACTGAGGCTCAGAGGGCCAAGATTGCCCGGGTCCCTGTCAGTGCCCACAGCGGGATGGAAGACCATCTGACTCCACTCTCATTTCACCCAAAACCATGCTAAAAAGAGGAGACCCCAGGAAGAAAAGCGGGTGGCAGATGAAGCTCTGCCCCAGCGGGCTAGAGCCCCCCTAGCCCAGCTGCTCTCACAGACTCCGTGAGTCCGGGCACGTGGACAAGCCGCTGTGCCTCGTGCCCAAATCCAGCATGTTCCGGTCCAGAAGCACGAGCTGCGGGCCACGCCAAGGGCTGAGCTCCAGGACAGACGCCAGAGGCTTCCTGCATACACGCTCCCCCCGCAAAGGAGCCAGGTCTCTGCGTTTTCACAGCTCACCTGAGAGCCTCTGTCTTATGGCTGGTAAGTTTGACCCACTCGTGTTTATTTTATTGCTACTGTATTTGAAGACATTTCTGCCATCTTATTTTGCATTTTCTATTTCTAATTTTCTTGTTTCTCTTTTGCTCGTTCTTGTTCTCTACTAGACAGATGTAAACCTAGGAGGAAAGTCTGATTTTCTTCTTCTGGTGGCTACCCCTGACCTAGGGACCTAACCATGTGATCTTGGGGGGTTAAATGACTTCTCCAGGTCTCGACGTTCTTATCTGTAAAACGGGAACAATCCCTGCCTTGCAGGGACACTGAGGACTCATAAGTGACTTCTGCAGGGTCCAGGGTGTAGGAGATACTCAGGAGAGAACCCCGCCACGCAAGAACGCAGCTAAGACTGCAGACCAGGGGCAGCTTACGCTTGGCGAAGCCGTCCCCAGGGTAGATGTGGCGGTTGTAGACGTCCAGGATGTACACGCGGCTGTCGCCCATGAAGTCCCGCTCGTGCCCGTTGCCCTGTGGGAGGACATGGGAGCCTCTGGAAAGCAAGTGCCAGGACACCCCACCGCACCCCAGGAAAAGCCCCACGTGCCTGGGGAAGCACATTCACCCCTGGAGCAGGGGTTCCTGGGCAGCTAGGTGGCAGAGCTGTGATCCAAGCTCACGGCCCTGCCATGACCTTCCAGCACGACCTAGACTCTCCTCCCACCCCGCACCCAGCTCCTTTTCTGGGTCCAGGGTCCTGCCACCCCAGATCCCAGTAGTGGGATTGACCGTTGGGGTCAGGGATATGAGGTAAACTGTAAAGGGCTGTGCACACGGGACTTGGTACAGAAGCTCAGTTCATGTGAACTCGGAGCAGGGCCAAGCAGCTCACAGCCACAGAGTGGAGCCCATTTGATGCCCTGCCCTTCTCTGGAGTCCAGAGGCCCAGCCTGGGGATGGGATGTCTCTGGGGGAAGGGAGTCGCCAAGGGTGGGAGCAGGCCAGAGCCTGGCCCCAGGGCACTCACCTGGTGAGCATCAAGATCCACGATGGTGGCTCTGGAGATGCCCTCCACGCGCTCAAACAGAAACTGCCCGGGATGAGAGGGGAGACATTAGGACCTACCCTGGGCCACTACTGGGGGGAATGGGAGGCTGCATGTGCTCATGGGTCACCAGGCCACGGCAGAGATGCCACGTGCCAGGAGCGCTGTGCAGACCCAGAGAGCAGGGTGCCGGCGGGGCAGGCTCTCGCCGGAGGGGAATGGGCCGTGCTGCAGAAGGCCAGCCAGAGGCCAGGAGGTGAGCGGGTGCTTAGCAACAGCCCAGGACTTCTGGGGAAATATATGGGAGGCTGAGAGGGAGGACTCGCCCCTCAACACTGCCTGGAGTCTCATTCTCCAGTCTCTGTCCCATTCTACCCTCTCCTTCCCCTCCCTTGCTTGCCTCCCCCCAGTAGTCAGTGTGCCCTGAGAGAGCAGGAACCACGTGTGTTCCCAAAGCCCAGCACATTGCCAAGTGCAGTGGGGAGGGGGGGCTCCGGGGTCCCACAGACACGGGGCCAAGCTCTGCCTCTTCGGCTGACCTCCCCTCTCTGGGTCTCAGTTTCCTCATCTGTAGTACAGAAAAATTAAGTGGGGTGAGCCGTGGGGAGCAGCGGCTGGCACGGAGTCTGGCCAGCAGGTACTGTCCTCACCGTCACTGCTATGAGATGGTGACTATTTCTGTCTCCTCACTCTGAGAGAAACGCCCTTCTCAAATTTTAATGCTGTTGATTGGTAAACGCTGCTCCCCGCCCACCCCACCCCTGCACTCAGCCTGATCCTGGTTCTTCCTTCCGGCACAGGCATCAGAGGAGGAAGTGTCAGCCTGGGTTTCAGTTCCAGCCTAGCTGAGCACCCAGCAGCAAGCTACCCCCACCCCCAGCCTCAGTTCCCTTCTCGATAATGTGGGGTAAGAAGACCAAATATGGGGCTACAAGAGGGTTCCAGGAGGACCCCGGAGGCAACTCCTGCATGTGCTCAGGAACCTTGATGGCCAGCGTGATGTCCGCGTAGGCACAGAAGCCCCCGCCCCGGTCGCTGGAGCAGTGGTGGAAGCCGCCCCCTGCGGAAGGGCAGACATAGTGGGGTCAGCACTTGACCCGAGCACGCCCCTCCCCTCCGTCCCCGCCAGCACTGCCCCCACTCAGCTCCCAGGAAAAGCTCCTCAGATTGGCCAAGTGATTGGCATGTCACCATCCTGGCCCAGAGCAAGAAACCCCTGGGTGTGGACACATCAGCCTTAAGCCCCTCACGTGCCCCAGGGCAGGGCTCATACTTCCCCCAAGAAAGCTGCCCCTTGGCCCCTGGAACTGGGCCTGCTCCCGCGTGGCTCCTGGAGGCAGGAAGGGGTAGGGGCACGGGGACCACCCAGATTCTGGGGGTGCGAGAGGGAGATGATGAGAAAGGACACCCTCTCCATCCACACGGTGGACTGCTATTCAGTCACAAGGAAAGAGGAGATGCTGCCACGGCAGGAAAGGGGAAAGAGCTAGAGGGAGTTGCGGGAGGAAAGCAAGTCAGACTGACAAAGACAAACACAGCAGATGGACCAACAAAGCAAAATACATATAAAATCAAACACCAATGAATGAAGTTTCCGAGGTGGGGAAGGAGAAAGAGTCAAGGGATGGTGCTCGCGAAAAAGAAGAAATAAAGTAAAAATTTTTAAAATAGATTAAAATTTCTACACTAATCACTATTTTAAAAAGCTAAAATGGTGGTCAAAATGTAGTAAGGGGGACTACTCTGGAATTCTAGAAGGAGAAGGAAAGGAAAGAGAAGGGAAGAAGGAAGGGAAGAAGCAGAAGAGAGGGAGGAAGGGGGGTGGGCGGGAAGGAAAGGAGGGCGGGGGGGGGGGGGGGGGGGAGGGAGGACACCCTTTGCTTGCCAAGCGGGGTGGCTCACTCTCAGGACCAAGCCCTTATGGTCACCTCCAGAAGATTCAAGGAGCCCCAGGGTGAACACCCCCACCCTCTCCAGTTTCCCCTGCTCCTCCTTCCCCCCAGGCTCCCAGCGCCACCAGGCCACACCAGCCTGGCCACTCACCCACGTTGATGGCCCAGCCGCGTTCTATGGCCAGCTTCCCTGCCTTGGGAGACAAGCCCAGCGTGAGGGGAGCAGGCAGTGGTCCCCTCACTCATTCACAAACTCACCCACTCCTTCCATAAACAGTTTCCGGCCAGCTCCGAGGTGGGATGAGCTCTGAGGTGGGGTAGCAGGTACTCCACCCCCCACCCCAAGCAAACTCAGTCAGCCTTGGAAGCAAGTCCCAGACCCGCTGGCTCAGCAGATGTGCAGCAGAAGCCCCTTTGCAAGTGTGCAAGGAAACTGGACGACATAAAAGTTACTCATAATCCCATACGCCCTGAAGATTTTAATGGGGCTTTCAAAGGAAAGAATGTTTTGCTCATGGAAATAGGGTAGACTGGATACTGAGATCCTGTAAGAAATCATAGTTTTGGGGTGGGCAGTTGTATTCTAATACAAACGTATACATTTGCAGTTCAAAAGAAAACTACAGAATCAATAGGTATTGACCCAAGAGGTAGAACTGCGCTAACTCCAATCCACTCAGCTACCTGTGGCAGATTTTAAAGAAAATCACACCCAGGATGGGAAGCCTTATGTTGCTGGTTCTTTACTGTCGCACCATGTTGGGGGGAGGAGGACGTGACCCCTCCCTGAAGCCACAGGGTCTGGTTCCATCTTTAACATGCACGGGGGCCAGAGCGTGGCATGTTGTCTTTGGGGGAAGTCTTACATTCCAGCAAATATGGTAACTTTAATAGGCGTCGTAGGGGAAGGAACTAGGAATTCTAATGTCATGGGATGGGAAAGCATTTGGGAGAAAGGGCCATTGTTGCTGGGCCTTGTGGAATATTTAGAATTTTGTTCCACTTCAAAGCGGGGAGAGGCATTCCAGAGGCAGAGCCCAGGGTGAGCCAAGGCCCAGGGTAGCAAGGAGCCGGATGCAGGGTCCCCAGCCTGCCTGCCTCCCACCTCCACCTCCCCACCTACCATGATGGTGCCTCCTGTCTGGGTCCGAAGGGGCCTCAGCACCTTCCTCTGCACCAGGAAGTTGGGGAGGAAGATGACAGGGGGGATTTCCGTGATGGTCGCCACAACAAAGGACCACTGCAAAAGAGACAGGTGTGGGAGCCTGGAGCCCAGAGGCAGCCCCAGGTAGGAAAGCGCTAAGGCCCTGAGCAAACTCCAAGTGCCCTGCGTGAACGCCAAAGTCAAGGGCAGCTGCTCTGGTTAGAGATGAGAGCTCCATCCCTTCAGGCCCCCACCAGGCTTTGGGCTCCCTCAAGAGCCCCAATTAAGTCAGCCCCGAGTCCACGCTCCAAAGCCCTTGGCTGCCCTCTTGTGCCCGGAACAAGATCTGCAAGGGCCACCGTGGTGCAGACAGAGCTGACCCAGCACCCCCCACTGTACAGAAGAGGGCAGGAGCTGGGGGCTCTTTCTTTCCAAGGTCACACAGTGAATAAGACAGAGTCAGCACCCGAAACCCGCACAGCAGGGCCTCCTCTGGAAGAGGGTGAAGACCTCCCCTCAAAGGGAGCGTATGGGAAAAGGGCTTCTGTCGTGAGTGGCACCCGAGGACAGTACATTTGCCCTGCATGCGGAATCGTCATCAAGAAATTTTGGAAGCATAACACTTGTAATATTTGGGCAGCTTGTGATCATTGGTCCCGAAAAGGAAAAAACAGGGCATGGGTCTGGTCATGGGTCTCCAGCTGAGGCAGGGCATCCTGGGAATGGCCTTCCCTGTGCCCTCCCCGGCCCCAGGCAAACATCCATGCACCAGATCCTGAACCATCGCTTGCCTGGCTGTGAAAGTCCCTGGGCCCCTGCTCCCCACAGTCAGGGGAGGGGTGCAAGTGAGTCACTTGCTTTGTAACATTTGCTGGTGCCTACTAGGTGCCAGGCCGCCCGGGTGCAGGCGCGGCTGGGGAGACGCCTCACATCAGGATTTGGGCCTCTGAAGCTAGAGGGGAGGGTTATGTCTCACACGCAGTGATGGCACGGGCCAGAGAGGCTTTCTGGAAGTGTTGACATTGATGCTCAGACAGAAGGTAAACGGGAGTTATCCAGACGGGGCGCAAACTCAAGGTGAAAAGGTGACTGCGAGCAGGAAGTGAGTCCATGTGCAAGAGAATCTGGGCACTTACATGCCATGTTCAATTAAGTCACATTTCTAAAAATTAGAAAATTCTTCTTCATAGTAATTGTTTTTCAAGTGCTCACTAGACATGTGTTTGGTGGCTGCTGGATTAGAAGAACCTTTCTAGAACGTTCCCATCATTGCAGTGCTGTGGCCAGGTGAAAAATAACCAGAGGAGTGGGACAAACTGGCAGCTGGGGCCAGGACGGGATCACCTGCCTCCCCAGAGTCAGGCTAGCCCAACCCCAGACTTGGCTCCTCAGTGTGTCTGGGCATGGCCCTTCACCTCACCCTCTTGTCTCCTCTGTGAAATAGGGGAACTTCTCCCGGGGCCTGGACAGAGGACCTAGATTCATGGGAGAGGCCTGTCCTCACTGCCCCATCTGGAGGATGGCCACCTGCACCCTAGACCTGTTTCTGCTTCATCTTTCTGGAAGCACTTGTCTCCACCTGAGCTTACCATGCACCTCTGTTGTTATCTGTCTCCCTGCCACAGGTGTTCCTGTTCTCTGCTGCACAGACCACACTGGGAAGGACACCCCCACAAAGTAGGTGCTGGTAGCACATGCTGCCCCTTCTCCCCCAGGCCCCAACCTGCACCTTCTCCCAAGAAGGCTAGCTCCCCTGCCCCACCCCTCCCAGGAGTCATGGCAGTGCTTGGCTGATGAGGGGCTGAATCAGCCTGGCCTCCTGCTCCCAAGACAGTACACAGCATGCTTCAGTCTCAGGGCAAAGCTCGCCTCCTCTGGGACGTGTCTGAAAAAGCACACCTCCGCCCAGTTACCACCACTGTTTTTCCTTCCTGGCCCTTGGCAGTCTCTGAAATGCTCTTGTGTAGTTATTTATTTTTGGTCCTCCACAACTAAAATGTAAATGCATGGAAAGAGGGCACCCTGCCATACTGTTCATCTTTTTGACCCAGCACACAGTATCCAAGACACAGTGTTGAATGACTGAATGCTTCTTCACCTTGATAGTCACTAGGAAATCATCTGGTTTCTCCTTTTGCTATACCTGCCAGGGAGCGCCCAGTCAAATATACAGTTGACCTCAATTTTCTATTTTGGATTCTCCCTGATAAGATTTTTTTTATTACTTATGACATAGTGAGTGGTGTTCAGCCTTTTGGGGTCTCAAAGCCAGGCACACAGCTTCCTTGCAAGGTTCCCCTGAAAGTCCCCCAAATGGGTGGGGCCTTGGAGTCGATCTACCACCATCCCAGCCTTATCTCGGTACACTCACTCCACTCTGCTCTGGTCCCTCCCCATGCCCGCCCTCTGTACTCTGGTAGGCAGCTCCTCCCAGCCTAGCCTCTGGGCTGTGGGTTGTAACCACGCATGTCCATGCCCAGGAAACCAGGGCAGCCAAGCACTGGGCTTCCTGCCAAGGTCTCGCACACCTTTTTCTCCCAGGAGAGCCAGGAGCCAGGTATCAACCTCTTCCTGGTAATTTTTCATGAGCTCACACTGTCACAGCTCCATCTAGACTTCTCGCAGCTCAGGCTGGAGCGGGGGAGGAGAGAGGGCTGCAGCTGTGGCCAGGAACTGGAAAACTACATTGGATTCCCTGCCTGGGGTCTCCTGAAGGCCTGCTATTATGTCCTGGGTAACCTTGAGCAGGTGCAACCTCTTTCTGGGCTCATCTGTAGAGGGGAGGAACCTGGTGGCCTCTGGCATCCATTATGGCACTGAGTCTAAGACGAGGCTAGCGATGAAGCCTAGGGGCCTGGGCTCCCACACTTTGGGGACTGAAAGCCTGTGGCATTCCTCACTCCGTGCTCCCAGGGCAGGCTGGCAGCATCCAATTCTGAGGAAATCATCTCTCCCAGCACCCCTCCTGCCCCATGCAGAGGCTGAACTACCTCCTCAGATTGTGGGGCCTTCCAGAGTTCCCATGGGGGTAGCCTGTAGGCATAGTCTAGTCTGCAGGTGAGATTTAAAAATCTGAAAACGAGTTGCCACATTAACGATTCAGGTCATAATCTGCCTTTCTGGATTCTCTTGCAAAGCCGGGAGCCCTGGCCATGCCGGACCCGCCGTGGACCTGAGTGGCAGTCGCCCACAGGGGAAAAGACAGGGCTCGCCAGTTCACCCAGTACATAGCCCCCACCCTAGCCACTATTTACCTTCCTGGCTAGGCCCAGGGGTGGAGAGTATTCAAACTAATGTAGAGCCCAATAGTTTTCAACAAGTCTTTAGAAGTATGAAGTATGTGGAACAGAATGTTTAACCTCAGCCTAATATATAGTACAAAGTGGAACGGCTTTAGTTAGCTGGAGACAAGGGGCTGACCCCAGCCCATCCCAGAGCCCAGGCATGAAATGCAGACTGAAAGTTGCTAATGTCAAAGTGCAAAACCCTGTTAAAAGGTTCATTTTCTACCAAGGGTTCACCTCTGCTTTCAGGTGAACAGGGAGTTCACCAACCCCAGCAGCAGCCTAGCCCATCCTTAGTGTCTGCCTATTTTATGTCACCTCTGTCTTTCTCTTAGGGACCATGGTCTCATATGCTATCTCTGTACAAGGACAGGCGTGGCCTCTTGAGGCTGTGCGTCCCCAAGCTGAGCTTTCCCTCCTCCTAGCCAGCAGCCCCTCTGGCCCAAAGCAGCTCCCCACCCTCAGCCCTGTACCTTGAGCTCATTGAGATAGCGTCTTGTATGCACCACCAGCAGGTCCTCCTCTGAGGCTTCCTGGGCCTCCACCAGCATGTTGTCCGATAGAAGTTTCTCTTCTGAAACCACAAAGTAAGGTGCCCTGATTCCTTGCTGACCTAGAGGTCAAGCCCAACCCCAGACCCTTCTGCTGGCGGCCAACTTGGCCTCTGTCGGGCCTGCCCAGGAGAAGGTGGGCATGGCTGTGGGCGATCTGAGTATGGGCCATCCTGAGCCAGTGTGGACCACGGCCAGGTCTTCAGGCCAGGGGGCACCAAAGACTATGTTTCCTGATCCACTGACAGGACCAAGTGAGTGCAAGTGTGACTGGACAACCTTCAGAGGCAGATGGCACATGGGTCAGTAATGTGGTAACTCGAAGTATAAGAAAACTAATCTCATCAGTTCTCCCTCTAGCTTCCCCTGACATCAGTGGGGCGGGGGGTGCCCAACCCTTGCTCATCTTCCATTTTAACCAAAAGAAGACAGGGTCAGCCTCACAGCCTGTAGGCAGCAGTCAGCAGCCTGAATTGAATTACACTGTTGTTTTCATTGCATTTATTTTTTTACCATGACCTTCTATTTATGGCAAGTGAAACTGGCTTTTTCCATTCAGATGACATAATGATTCTTTTTTTAAAACAAGTGTATTTAAGATTATTAAAACAGAGGCTAAATCCATACAAAATATGAAGTAAATAATGGAACAGGTGGTATGAGGAGATGGCAAGGCCCCAAGAGTGCTTTGCAAAGGACTGATGTTTGGGAAACAGTACATTATTTCATCACCCCTCACAGAGTCCAGACACGATTCACTCCAAATTGCGGAAGAAGAAACAGGCTGAGAGCAGGAGGTGCTCTAAGGCACAGTGAGGGCAGGACCACAGTGCTCTGGGTTCTTGGGAAATCAAAGCAGCAAGGTCAGAATCTAAGGGCTCTGTTTTAATGTGTCACCCTTCGGAACCTTGGTAGAAACCAGTGAATGCCATACATATAGTCCCATATATAGCAGGCATGTCCCCCACCCCTGAACATCCTATGGCTCCCCTGTGCTTTAAGGCAAAGGCCAGCTCTTGGAGAAACCCAAGACACTCCACCATGTGGCTCCTGCCACTTTCTAGACACCCTCAGAGGAGGGTAGAAGGAATTCAGGAGTTGGATCAGAGAAGAGGGAGACAAGAAACCCTTCTGTTGAGCCACTGGGTGACACAGGAGCCCATGAAGGGGCAGTGTGTCTGGTGGGGGGTAGGGGAGGTGTCTTGGGCTGGGTCTGCAGGAAACAGCATAAATGACCATATTCAAGAAGGCAAGAGAACTGCAAGGTGAGAGGCGGGCTAGCTCCGCTCACCTGGCCAGGTTGTCACCATCACTGCACACCACTTGTCTGCTTTTCTACTTTATCCTTCTCTGTGAATACTCCCTCTGGTCCCTACTGCAAAGAGAAAATCAGTATCACTTGCCATAAATAGAAGTTAACCAAAAAGTACAAATACAAATAGAAAGAAATAGTGTTATTAACCTCTAATTTGGTCCTGTTTTCTTCAAGGGGCAGAGCCTACAGCTTGCTATGTTAATGGACTTAGCTCGCCTCCAGTGGAACTTTCTCCATAGTGTCATCAGGATTGTTTGACGCTTCATCTCATATAGGTAATACTTTGGGGAACATTTCCTATGCCCGCCATTAAACAGCCCTGATATAGGGAATGAGGATAAATTCACACTAGCCTATAGCCATTCTTGAGTTTCCCACCTATACCACGTCCCTGGATTACAAACCAGAGTTGAAATCATGGCAGAAGGGCACCCCCTTCTTGGGGAGTAGGAGCCTTAAGCTTGAAGTTCTAGACCCTTTAGTAGCTAAAGCCACTTAAAAGCTGTGTGGCCTTGAGCGTGTTTCCTAACTTTTCTGGGTCCTCATTACTCAATTTGTCATCAAGGAGGTAGAGAAAAAATTCTCTACCTCTTATGGAGTATGGACAATGGATTCTCCAAGCTTCAGCTTCCCTGTGTCCATCAATACTCAGCTTCCCTTCAACTGGGCCTCCAGGGGCAGAGGCAGGATTTAGACCCATGGCAATGGAGAGCCAGTGAATGTTTGAAATAGGGACAAATGCTGTTTAGAAGTCTGTGCCAGAAAGATCCTTGTAACAGCATGGTGGGAGGTAGTCTGAGGGCTGAAACTGGAGGTGGGAGAGTCTTAAGCTTGCATTAGGCAGACAGCAGAGAGGAGCTTGGGGAATAACAGGTGGTTTTGAAGAAGCAGATACAGGGTCTGATAAAGGGACCTTCCATACCTTTTAGGAAGCCGATCACTTTGCCCCATTTTCCTGCATCAAAGGGGTGCAGCTTCTCCAGGCCCATGAAGGTTATATTGTAACGTGGTGAGTACACAATGGGCCAGCGGGACTCCGGCACATGCTGGTACAGCTGGGTTGCGTGTGGCCTTCCATGTGCAGAGAGACAGACACACAAATAGGGACAGCTTCAGCGCAGAAAGCTGCCTCTTCCCCTCCACCAGTCAGCTGTGATGGATCAGACAATCCTGACCCAGTACCACTACCTCCCTACCCACAGACAAGGGATCACTTAGCAACTACTGACACAGTAATGAAAGTGTCTCCCCACTGAGCACTGACTGTCCTTGCACTGTCCCACTCTGTTCTCACAGCAGCCCAGGAGGTAGGCACCTCTATGCCACCAGAGGCTTGGAGAGGGCCCAAGGTCATACAGCGGGTCTGTGGAGCAGCCCCTGTGCACCCAGGTGCCTGGCTGCAAGGCCTCAGCACCTCACCTCCACATTATAACAATCACAGGGAATAGCTGTGCAGCTCCAGGCCCCAAGTTTCCTGAACTATACAGAATGTGGTTGTAGAGGACTGAGATAATGCAACTAAACAGCTGAGCACAGAAAGTGCTCTCTATGTGAGAGCTGCCGGGTGGGGGTGACAGTTTCCAGAAACAGAAGATCTGGGCTCACATAGGCTGTGGCTCAATCCGGAGCCAGAGATAGGGGTGACCTCAGGACCCATGAGCAGCTGACACCCGCCCAATCACATCTCCCAACCGCAGCACGGGAGCCAGAAACCCCAGCTATAGCCGGGCCACTGCGGGGGCCTCCGCACCGCTGGCGGGGCCCGGGGTAGAGCAGACGTCAGACCCGCGCCGGTCGCCGGCCCCCGCCCAGGTCGGGGCTCCGCGCCCGGCTTCGGCCCCTGGGGCCTCTGAGAAGCGGCGCGGGATTGGCCTGAGAGCACCCAGCCCGCCCGCCCGCCCGCCCGCCCGCCATACCTGGGCCCGCACCTGACGGCCCACCCGGCTACCCGCGCACTCGCGCCCGCGCCCACTGGGACCCCTGGGAGCCCCGGGGGAATCGGCCCCGCGTCTCGCCCGCGCCCTCACCCCCGCCGCACTCACATCGCGGGGCCGGGCCCTGCTGGCGCTGGGCACCGCTTCGCGACCAGAGGGGCGGGGCGGGGCGGGGCACCGCCCCGCCCAGGACACGCCCCCAACCGCGGCTGCCTACGCTGGAGGCCGAGCTCCGGCAGGCTCGGCCCCGCCCCGCCTGTTTCCGCGCCTGCGTCATAGGGGGCTGGAGCGCCTGGCTCGGAAGGCCACGCCCCCGGGAGGGCCACGCCCCCTGGGGGAGGGCCGCGCGGGGGTTCGCGATAGCGTCACGGCGGGTAGGAGCGGGCGGCGCCCCGCCCCGGGGTAGGGGACGTTCCCCCGCGCCCGGCGCTCTGCGCTCTCCAAGGTGGGGAGAGGGTGGGAGTCCGGGTCCCCTGGCTCTGCGCGGCTCGCGGTGTGACCTGCAGCGTGCAGCTGTGTTTCTGTGGGCGGGTGTTGCCACGAGTAAAACGGGGGGCGGCGCTCTGCCAACTCCGACTTAGTGGGGTCCGTGACCTCTGATTCCGAGCCCCCAGCGCGCCCACCGGGGTGACACCCATCCCATCCCGCCCCGTCTGTTTTTACTCTAACGGGAAACAAGCTCTCCCCACACAGGCCACGGACGCGCTGTGTCAGTTTCTTCATCGCTATGATCGGGCGCCTCCAGGGCGCAGGCGGGTGGCTGTGCGCTGTCGCTGTCCTCACCCCCACTCCTCCCCGGAAACCCAAGACAAACCAAAGCAACAGCTGAGCATGCCTTGGGCCTGGGTGCTGAGAGGAGCTTCAACAATAGAATGCCAGAGGGCAGACAATGGCCTCTCTGTCGGTGCAGCTGTCCCCGCCAAACAAGCAGCTGACCCAGCGTAGCCAGGAGTGGGGCAGCTGGCATCTCCGCGGCTCCTGGAGGGCGCGGTGAAGGGGAAGAGCACACATTCAAGCAGGGCCCTCCAGGGTTTGTTCATTTGTGTCCTGTGTGACTGAGGAGGGAGGTGGTCTGAGGAACCCCAGGGGCTTGGGAACACCTTCAGACCACACCAGACTGGACCCCTATGCACACCCTCACCTGTGGGAGAAATGTTCTTCATACTGAGGGTGTGTGTTGTGTGTCGGGGGTGGGGGGAATCTCTGTTACAGCATCTGGGCCTGTCTGCTCACTAAGACTATGCACAGGGGCCTCTGAATGAAGACAGCAGGCAAGATCTGGAAGCCTTTGTCGAGCTCACAGTTTAGTGGGAAAACTAAACCTTCAACTAGGAAACAATCTTAACTACAAAATGTGGCAAATGATGCAAAAGGCACAGCCTGAGGTGGCGGGAGAGAATGATGTTTAGATGCTGCTCAGGAAGGCCCCTACAAAGAGGTGAGTGTTGGTCACTTTTTGACCAACGAATATCTTTAAAATGTCATTGTGATCGGACAAAATGCTGACTCGTTGAACATGTTTACTTACTGTTTTCCCCCTCATTCAATCTTAGAATATATTTCTCAAAATCAATGAATAAGAACCTCCCCAGCCCATGACATCATACTTCTGTGGAAAAGTACAGACAAAGGGCAATATTAACTGTAGGAGCCCGCCAAACATGAATGATAATTGACACACACCTAATATTTCAATATTAGTAAGTAGTAGTTGAATGGACACCTCCTGTTAAAACCACTATTAAAACCTTTAAGGTCCAGGAAAGCCCTCTGTGCCCATTGGTGCCTCCCATTGCTGAATCCAACCGGGAGCCAAAGACCAAGGAAGCCCAGATGACTATAGCTACAGGTGACAGCATCCTTCCAAGGGTGGCCACAGAGCAGGGTGGAAAACTGGTGAGAGAATTTGGGGGGCGGCAGTAAACACAATAACCCCTGGTGTTCTAGGTGACCTTGAATTTTCTCCAACCCTCTTAGAGATAACTGTAATAGGGGTGGGTTGGGCTTGAAAACTGACCCTATCCCCAGTACTTCTTGCAAAGGTCTTCTTAAGCACTCACAGGACGTGTCATCTTGGAAACCCGATACTCAGCTGAGGCTACCTCCACCTACCATCCATCCCCCAAATCAAACTGCTGGGCCAACCTGGGAATCAAAGGACAGAAATCACGACATCAGTTCAAATCCCTGGTCCAAGAGTCAGAACCCCCAGCCTCGGCCTCAACCAGGCAAATACAGCAGGGACCTTGAGAGCAGTGGGGAGGTTTGAGTGCCTTGGGTGGGGTGAAGTCACCACACCCATCTCTGCTCCAGCAGCAGGAGCAGTAGCTTCCTGCACCAGGAGGACTGGCCCTGAGGGAATTCCACAGCCCTGGGAACTCACTGGCCCACAGCACTGCCTGCCCCATCACTCAAAGGCACACAGGGCCAACAACAAACACAACACAAGAGTACTGTGTGGAGGGAGACACAAACAGCAACAGCTGCAGTGCACATACGCCATTACACACGCACAGATGCACAGACAGGGACAGACACACTGCCACACATGTACCACTGCACCCAAGCTATTTCTGCCACCCCTGATGAGTTTCCTCCAGTCTCGGCTGATAGTCCCGGGAGGAAGGTGGGGTGCCCCAAAGTACACTCTTGTGGGTCCCTGGAGCATACTGGGATAGCACCTCCAGTGCTGATGCTTCTGCCCCGGGAGGGAAGTTCCTGGGACACAAATATTGAAGGAAGAAAGAAAAGAAGGCAGAGAAGTGGGGGTGGAGGGAGGAGCACAGACACGATAAGCATGTGACATGAGACCAATATGTCAGGGGCAGATTCAGGTTTTGCTGATGGGGGGGGGCTGTTTTCCAGAAAAAGACTAAAAATGTGATTACAACTTAGCAACAGAGCCTGGGAAGGGGCCCTGGAGCTTAATAACAATATGCCACTTATGTCTGTGCATGGCGTACAGATGGGTCAGCCCACAGACTACGTGGGGGCACAGCCACAAGCACCCCAACCTCCAGACATGCACACACATGTGCACACATGCACAGGCCAGCCCAGACCTCGGCTGCTGTCAGGAGCTGGGCCTGTCTAGGCGACTGTCTTCTGAGGCCCCTGCAGCCCTCACTGAGAATTTGGTTCCACTTCCATACTGACTGCTTCCACACCACACGGCATCTTCCCAGATCCACCCCCATGTGTGCCCTGTTTCTGGGGAGCAGAATCTGCTCTTGCCGCCTCACCTGGGCCCCTGACCTCACCCACCGCCCGCATGAGCTCACTTCACTCCAGATGGGCAGGAGGAGGACTGGGAGCTGGCGCTGGAGAGAGGGTCGGCCAACACCCTGGGAAGGCCCAGCTTCTGACTGTTAGAGCCACCCCCAGGGTACCCGCCAGGGCTGGCCTGTCTTCTTTCCCTGCACATGGGAAACTGAGGTCCAGAGAGAGAGCATGGGCTCCAAGCTCTTCCCAGGGAACCATCACACACACACACACACACACACACACACACACACACCCATCACATTTTTCTGGAATGCAAGAGATTTTGAAAGGTTGTCTTTCTCAGTACAGAAAAATAAAGAAATTGTAAGTGGCTTGTGGTGGGTGCCAACCACCCAGATAATCCCAGTGGCATTTTTAAAATGAAGTTAATGCATGCACACGTTAAGAAAATTCAAACAGTTCCAAAAGATTGTAAATGAAATGAAAACCTTTTCTATCATAGTCCTGTCCCTAAAGACGGTTACTCTTGACATTTTCTTTCCAAATTCTTTGGCATACCACATTTTTACTGATAAAAAGAGAATTATGCACAGCCCACAAACTTGTCCCTTGCCAGTTTTCTCACCAAAAACATGTCCCTGCGGATCTTTCCACATCAGCGCAGACTAAACTACCTTCTTTTTTCATGACTATGCTTTATTCCTCCACAGGGCTCTGTCAATGTGATTTTAGTGCCAGTTTCTTTGCTCTTACAACCAGAGATCTTCGGTGCATCTGAATGAGTCATAGAGTCAGTTAGAAACAGAAGCCCTGGGTCAAAGGGTATGTATGTTTTAAATTCTGGCTTAAGGACTGAAACAGCAAACATTCCTAATTTTTTGTGAGTCTTAGGTCAGTTGGGTGGTTCTGCTCATCGAGCCTGGCTGATCTTGGCTGCACTCAGCTAGACTCCCCAGGCCAGGACGACTCAGGCTTCCGAGTCTGTCTGCCATGAACTCTCTAAGTTTTTGTCTTACATCTTTCCAAAAGCCAGCCCAGGTACGTCCTCATGGCGGTGGCAAGAGGCCAAGTTAAAATGAGCAAGGGTTTTTGCAAGCTTCTGCTTGTATGAAGTCTCCCTCCGTTCCATTTGCCTAAGTCAGTCCAGCCAGCTTGAGACAACACTACCAAAGGCCGTGAATATTGGGGAGCAAGAAAAATCGGGACCATTATTTTAGTGTACGTCAAGCTTCACCCTCAGCAGATGGGAATGTGTTCTCCACAGCAACCAGCAAGGGCCACTCCCAGGCCCAGATGGCACAAGGTGACATCTCAGTGGAGGCTGCCGACCTGGCCCCAACAAATGACTTGGCACGACATTTAATTCCCCTGGAAAGTGGGTGCACCCTGGGGATAGGAAGAGGAGAATCATCAAATTGCTACCCTAGAGGATTGGGGTCTGAACACAGAAATTAAGTTGGAAGGTGACAAAGAAAGTTACCATTCTTGCACTCCTGAGTTAATAGGCTAGAATTTGAATCCACTGCAAATGGGAGAATCATTCGTCTCCAGTGGAAGGGGGAGAGGGCAATAAAACCGGAACGCTGTGAAAATGTTTCCCTGTTGAAGGGAAAGAATCCTCCCACTCTCTTGGAATCACCCATTTGGGGGCGAGCATAGGGTCCTTTAATTAAGGGTCCTTAGGTATCAACCAGCATAATGTCCGTATTTCCTAGCCCAGGAAACAGGAGCTCGGGGAGGTTAAATGACTTGTTTGAACCCCACTGTGAGCTAATGCAGGCAGCGAGAACCTGAGCCTGTGCTTCTCCACTGCACTGGGCTGCTGCTGGGGTTTGCTGCAAACAGTCAAATTGCTTCTTAATTGGAGTCTCCTGCTTAATTAGCTGCTTCCTGAGCAGCCTGTGCTCCCTGTTCGGAAATCTCAATCAACACCATCTTCTCTAAATTGGTGTGACCTCGCTCTTGTCGTCTCCCCCACACTGGGGTTTGCTTCATGATTGTGCCCAGTAGCGGGGACAGAGCGGGTGGGGTGTGCAGACAGCCTTTAGGGAGACTGTGCTGTTCTCGCCACCGCCCCCTGCTCCAGGGATTTCATTCGCAACCGCCCTACCAGGGTCAGGGCTGGGGAGCAGGGCTGGGGGGCAGGCACAACTAACTTCCCGTGTGATTTGGGTAAACATCTGTCCCTCTCTGGGTCTCACTACAAGTCTCCAAATTAGGCTGTGAGGCTTAGCACGTGAGAATACAGGGTGCTCCTTTGCATTTGAATTTCTGTGAAAAACAAATCATTTCTGAGTATGTGTCCACTGAACAGTTTGTTGTTGCTTATCTGAAATTCCAATTTAACTGAAAATACTGTATCTGACAATTCCATCCCAAATAGAACATTTTGCTCCATTCTGCTCTATAGAGCTAGCCTGGTGTAGCACCCAGAGCGGGCTGCAGTGTGAACCCCAGATCTGCCGCCCACTTCTGTGGGATCTCCTGCAAGTCACTGCACCTCTCTGAAAGTCAGTTTCCTGCATTGTAAGATGGACATGTTAATCCCTCATTGGTTCCCTCAGAACTGAAGTGAGCACACAAACAAAAGGACATAATTAAAATTCCTCAATAGACTGTAAAATGTGCTATGAATGCAGACATTTATTAAAGGCCTATTATACATGACCCTATTAAATCTGAGGAAAAAAGGTAACAGTGCAATTGGGAAGACATTCGTGTAAGAAAAGTCTGAAAAAATTAAAAGGAAAAAAAGAAAAATCTGAGACTTTTTCACAGAATCCTTTCATGAAGTGAAATTCCATCAGGAATCTGAATTTGGTCTGCTATGAACTGATCAGGGATTAGATGCTTTAGGGGAAAAAAATCCTTGCAGTCCTGGGAAAGAACCATCCTTGGGTTTGATTCCAGAAAGAGCTAGAATGATTTTCTGGACAAGCTGGGCTTTTAAATTTACATTTGGGAGGGAACCTGACTGATGTTAATCAATTTGGGTGGAATCTTTCCCATCTTGCCTTTGGGCCTTGGATACATTGTTAGAAATAAACAGACTTCACTTGATTCCCACCTTTCAGAAGCCCAGACTAATGGGGTAGATGTCAGTGAAAGGACCTGCCAGCATCCCTTCTTGTTAAGAGAAACTACCTCAGCTACCTCAAATGATAGGGGAAAATATTTGCAAATCATATATTGATGAATGATTCATATCCAAGATCTACAAAGAACTTCTACAACTAAACAACAAAACACAGACAAGCGTATTTAAGAGTGGGAAAAAATATTTGAATGGACATTTCCCCAAAGAAAATACACAGATGGCCCAAAAGCACAGGAAAAGATGCTTAATATCACTAATCATTTGGGAAATACAAATCAAAACTATAATGAGATAATACTTCACACCTGTTAGGTTAGTGATAGTAAAACAAAACAAAACAAAAAGACCTCTAACAAGCGTTGGCCAGAATGTGGAGGAGCTGGGCCCTTGTACATCCTAGCGGGAACAGGAAACCAAGCAGCTGCTATGGAGACAGTACGATGGTTTCCCAAAAAGTGACATGCAGATGGCCATGTGATCCAGCAATACTGCCTCTGGGTGTCTACCCCAAACAGTTAGGGTCTCAAAGAGTTGTTAGCACACCCGTGTTCATAGCAGCACAAAGCACCATATTCAAAATGTGGAAGCAACCCAGGTCCCCATCAACGGATGACTGGAAAAGTCAAATGTGGCCTCTACACAAATACGATTGCCATTCAGCCGAAAGGGGAAGAAGTTCTGACTGGTGCTACATGGAACTAAGTGAAATAAACCATTAAAGGAAGAAACACTGCATGGTCCTGCCCACAGGAGGCTTCCAGAGTGGTCAGAGGCAGAGACAGCAGAAGGTACAGGAAGGATAATGGGGAGTTAGTGTGTAATGGCTGCAGAGTTTCAGTTTGGGATGATGAAAAATGTCTGGAGACCGTGGTGATGGTTGCTCAACAGTATACATTCTTTGACACCACTGAATTGGACACTTCAAAAAGGTAAAAATGGTAAATTTTTGTTTTATGTGTATTTTATGATAAATAAAAGGAGGGGTAAGGAAGTAGCCTAAATGGTTTCTTTTATATTTTTAAAAAGGACCTATCTCTTAGGGAAACCTACACTGGCACTCTCCCCATTCCTCCACCCTCCACCCTATGAAATTCTCGGTGTGTGGGCATTTCAGTCACACCGGGGGCCCTGTGATTGGTCAAGCATGTGACTTGAGCTGACTGGCTGAAAACCCTTCGTGAAACTGTTCCTGGGGGAGCTGGCAAAGGCAGCTTTACCACTAAGGCTAATCAAGAAGGAATCTAAGTCAAGAGCTGCCTCTGGCACCTTTGCTGTCAAATTGGAAGGACCTGACTGAGAGTGAGACCAGCTTATTGGGATGCAGAGTGGGGAGGCCAAGGGAGACAAGCCTGCTTTGTTTGAGCAAAGTTCAAAGCCTGAGCAAGTTCAAAGTCTGCATAGGAAGTTCCCCAAGTCTGTAAACCCCTGTGCTGATTTGAGCTGGACTTTCTGTCACCTGCCACCAACAGACAGTCCCTGTCTGCTAAGATACACAGAGGTTTCAAATGAAGACAAAGCCTCCCAGTGCCTTTGGGACTAACCTAGCCTGACCGTGGGGCAGAGGACATTCTATGACATCTTGGGAGCGGGCCTGAGTCCGCTAACTGAACTTGACCTGTATTCCATAATACCGTTCACATGCAGGAAGCAGATGCACATTCAACTTGCAACAACTCAAACATGACAGTGAGCGAGACCAGAGCTGAATCCCTTCATCCTTCCCTAGTCCCCACCCCATTAAACCTGACCTTGATCTTCCCTGTCCTAAGGAAAACAAAGCCACAGCTCCAAGGAAAGCAAAACCAGAGTCAAAATGAAAAGAGGAAAAAAAGTTTATTATTCACATTTGAACTTTCAAGATCCCTAAATTCTGTAAATTCAGGGTGATCTAAGGGCAGCTCCAAGGCAAACTGACCATAATGGCGTCTGTGTCTTAGATAGGCTGCCGCACCCAAGGGCCGCGTTAGGCAGAAGTTCTTTACCTTCCTCCAGCCGCCGCCTTTTACAGGTTTTAGAATTCTCCTTTCACGGACCCCTTTGTATTGATGGATAAAAACTTGATCGCTACAACAGACGCCAGAACACCAGTCAGCTTAAATTTACCCGAATTCTTCCCTCCTTCGTAAAGTCAGTGGGTGGTTCAGGTCAGGTAATCCAGCTCTGGAATAATCCAGACCCTAACTGTTACTCCGCCATTGATGTATGGTTCTTCAGGTCAACACATGGCGACTGCAACTTCCACCGAGGAGCCATTTTCCCCTCTGTGAAAGCTGGAAAAGCAGGTCCACATGGCAAGCTCCTTCCTTCCATAGGCACAGGCAGGCCGCAGCTCACATGACCCTGTTCGCATGCTATTGGCCAGGCTGCAGCCCACGTGACACTGCGCTCACGCTATTGGCCAGGCCGCAGCTCACATGACCCTACTTGCACGCTATTGGCCAAGCTGCAGCTCACGTGACCCTGCTTGCACACTATTGGCTAGGAGCAGCTCATGTGAGCTCCCACACTAGTGGCTAGGCCACAGCTCACATGACCCTGCTCACATGCTATTGGCCAGGCTGCAGCTCACGTGACCCTGCTTGCACACTATTGGCCAGATCATTGCTCACGTGACCTCCTGCTCGCACGCTATTGGCCAGGCCACAGCTCATGTGACCATGCCTGCACACTATTGGCCAGGCCGCAGCTCACGTGACCCTGCCTGCACTCTATTGGCCAGGAGCAGCTCATGTGACCCTGCTCGCACGCTATTGGCCAGGAGCTACTCACATGACCCTGTTGGCCAGAACGTAGTCACGTGACTGTAGCTGCAAAGGCATCTGGGAAATGTGTTTGGTTGGGCCGATGTCCTCAGCCAGAACGCAGTTTCCATTCAGACGATGGGAAGAGCAGCCAGGCCCTGGGTGAAGGAGCCTTGGCGTACCACCCCTGTGCAGTGAGCTTTTGGTGGGAGTCCATGGAGCTGCCCACGGAAGAGGAGGAAGAGCCACATGGTCTGTTGCAGGTGGGGTTCCTGGGGAAACAGTGTCTGAAAGATATAGGAGGAGGTGGTTTGTTCATCTGTACCCTGGGGAGCAGACCCCGGAGGGCGTCAGAAAAGGAGGAAGCGGCTCTGGGCGTTGGGGAAATTTAATTTCCCCGCACAGTTGCAGAAGGCACCAGGACGCCACAGTGGGGAGCACGTGGCCAGAGGTGCTCAGGAGCTGGGACACGAACCCTGAAGTGACGAGTCATGGGGTGGGGGCAGCGAGCCTTTGTAAACACCCCCTGTTCACCATTTGTGGGATGGGCTGTCCTGGGGAAGGCAGCGGCCCATCACCTACTGCCTCCCCTTCCTCCCCAGGGCCAGGTAGAAGTTAACCAAGGGTGGCTGAGCTCCATGCCAACCTGCGTGCCCCTTCCCAGAAGATGAACTCAAGTAAGGAAAGCAGACAATAGCCAGGCCTAGTCCAGTTTTGAGACTCCCCGGGGTCTGGGGCGCGGGGCAGGGGGGCGGAGGGTGGGGAGGGGCAGTGGTCTCTGCTGTTAACGTCTCCTGGTGGGGCTTGGGTGCCCCGGGTCTGGGAACTGGATGGAAAGAAGCGGGCATGTGAACAGGCTCCGCAGGTGAGCACCAGCTCAGATATGAATTTTAGGAAGATCCCTTGGCAGCGCCCGTGTTCACTCAGTAGGGCTCCATCTTCCCCGGTGGAGCCAGGCCTCGCCCTTGACGCTCCCTTGGTACATCCTGCAGTTGTCACCCGCTCACTTGCTGTTTTTCCCACTGGCCTGGAGGCCAGGGAGGGTCCCCAGGGCAGCATGGGCCTGCAGTAGCATGGGGGTGAAGAGCACACCCCTGTTCAGATTTGTAGGGTGCAGTGCCCACCTGCCTTCCCACTTCGCAAGCCTTCCCCGGATGGTCTCGCTGTTCTGCCCGCGTGTTTTCTCCCCTGTGGAGTGGGAATAGCACCTGCTTCACCACAATAAATTGGAGCACAGTGGTCATCCCAGTATGTTTGATGCATTTTTAAATAAGATTTAACATACAACATGTTATATGCAATATAAGTATATTTTAATTTCAGTATGACATGCAAATATTAAGATATGTATGTACTTGTTTACCTGTCCAGTCATTTCAGAAATTGTCCTTTTGCAGTTACCTTCCCTCCCCACAAGAGGGCACCACTACTCCGATTTTTGAGAGACTAGCTTGCTTTTTGCCTCCTTTTGAACTTGGAGCCAGTGGCATCACACAATGCGTGTGTCTGACTTCTGTTATTCTAGATTATACCTGTGGGATTTGTGTCTCCACGTTTGTCAGTAGCTCTTTCCTCCTCTTTGCTGGCTGGTATTCCATGTTGCGAACGCACCACGATTTATTTATCCCTGCTCTGGTTGAAGGACTTCAGGGTTACTTCTGTTTGGAGCTATTATGAGTAAGGTCTCAAGGATGTTGTGTACGGGCGGGGCAGGGGCACATATCATTTTACTTGGTTAATAGCTAGCAGTGGAATTGCAGGGCCACAGTTTGCTTAATTTTTAAAGAAAGCGCCAAATGGTCCTCTGAAGCGGCTGTGCTATTTTAAACGCCCACCGGCGAGGTAGGGGAGCTCCAGTTGTTCCAGAACCCTGGGGACTTCCGGGATTGTCACTCCCTGCTTTGGCTGCATTGGCAGGTAGGAAATGGTGTCTCTGTAATCTCAGTTCTCTGCTTTTCTCTGATGACTAGTGAGTGTGGGTGCTGTTTCATGTGTTTACTGGCCATTTGTATGCCTTTTATGAAGTATCTGTTCATTCTTACCCACTTTTGAAAAAAATCACACTTTTTCAGTATTGATCTGTTGGATTTTTAAAAAATGTTTCTCTCACACACACACTCTTTAGCATCTTTGGGGTATAATGGACATATAATAAATTGCACATTTAAAATATATATCCTGATACTTTGGGACACTTACACACTGTAAAAACCATCACCACAGTCAAGACTGAGCATCCTCACCCCTAGAGCCCCTTGTGACTCTTCCTCCTGCCTCTCCCTGTCACCTGGAACCCAGCCCTGGGCACTCACTGATTAGCTTTCTGTTACTGTAGATGAACTTGCATTGCCTAAATTTTTCTGTAACTGGAGTCATAGAGTATTACCCTTCTTTTTCTGAGGTCTTTTATGCAAGGTAGTTATTTTGAGATTCATCTACTCATTAAAAAGCTTTCATTTCCCAGTTGAATGACCTCATCACCTTTGACAAAAATCAGTTATGTACGTGAGGGTTTATTTCTGGGCTCTAATTTATTACATAGAACTATTAGTACCTACATCAATACCATAAAAGCTTGCTTACATTAAACTTGATTATATAGCTTTATAGTGGATCTTGAAATAAAAACGTGTAAGCTCTCTGAACTTGTTCTTCAAAATTGTTTGACTATTCTATAGAATATTCTTCACATTTTCATATAAACTTTAGGATCAACTTGGCAGTCTCAACTAAAGAGTCCACTCACTTTTTTCTTGTATTTGTGCTGAAATCTTACGTGAATTTGGGTAAAATGGGTATCTTAAAATTTTCTAGTACTCCAGTCTGCAAACATAATGTGCCTGCCCATTTATTCAAGTCTCCTTTCATTTCTTTTTTTTTTTAAATGCATTTTATTTTTATTTTTTTTTTAATAGAGGCATGTTTTATTTATTTATTTTGTTTGTTTGTTTGTTTTGTTTATACATGCACTGGGTACAGTCAGAAGCGCAGGAGGGTGACAGAATTCACCAGAGCCAGAGCGGGGAGCAGAGCAGGCAGAAGGACCGAAGTACACTGCTGAAGGGAGCAGCGGGCGGCAGGAGAGGTCTGCGCGCCATGTGGGATCCTCCGCCGGTGGCCGGGGAGCAGCCGGGGATCGAACCGGCGCCGCAGAGGCCGCGGGCAGCTTCGCAACCCAGCGCTCAACCGCTGCGCCACCGGGGAGGCCCCCCTCCTTTCATTTCTTTGTGTGTTTTGTAGTTTCCAGTGTCGAGATCATGTATTTGTTTTATTAAATTAATGTCTTATGGTTTTGATGCTATTACAAAATAATGTCCTTTTACATTGTTTTCCAATGTTGCTTAGTATATACCAGAACAAGTTTTGTTATGTTGATAGTGTATCTTGCAACCTTACTAAGTTTACTTACTAATTTTTGGAAGTTTTCATTATTGTTTTAAAGTTCTTTGGAGTTATTTTATATTCGAGTAGCCTGTGAATAGAAACAGCTTTATTTATTCCCTCCTAATGTGCACTGTTTGGTTTTTTCCCTCCTTTTCACCTTGCTCCACTGCCAACAACTTCCAGTACAATGTTGAACAGAGGGGATGAGATTAGTTACCCTTGTCTGTTGTTGGTGGGGACAGGAGTTTCCTAGGTTTCAGTGTTAAGCATGTTGTTAAATGTGTTTTAGACACTTAATTAGGTTGAAGAAATTCCCTTCTCTTCCTACTGCTGAAGTTGTTCTTGTAAGAGGGCACTGAGTGTTCTCAAATGCCTTTTCTGCCTTAATGAGATAGTCACATGATTTTCTTCTTTTATCTTTTCATGTAATGATATATATTGAAAGGCTTTGAATGTTAAAGCAAACTTACCCTCCTAGAATAAGACACTAGGTTCTATGCCCTAATATTTTAAAAGGATTTTTGTGTTTGTGTTTGAGAGGGATATTGCTCTATTAAGTTTCATTTCTTGTCATGTCTTAGTCAAAGTTTGGATCAGAGTTTTGTATTGGCCTACTAAAAAGAGCAGGGAAGCATTTCCACCTCCTCAGTGTTCTGGAAGAGATGGCATAAATTAGTATCATTTCCTCCATAAATGACTGATAGAATTTTCCCCCAAGAAGCCATCTTGACCTGGATTTTCCTTTGTGGGAACTTTTTTTTTTTTTAAAAAAAAAAAAAAGACTTATTTTATTTATGCATAGAAGAACTGGAGTGTAGGCCAGAGGTGCAAAGGGTGAGAGTATTCAGCAGAGGCAGAGTGAAGTGAACAGGCAGATTACCTGAAATACATTGCTGAGGGGAGCAGCGGGCGAGACAGGAGAGGTCTGCTGCACCATGTGGGTCAGCTTCCTGGCCGGGATTGATTTCAGGCCGCAGCGGTGATAGTGTGATAGTGTGATAGTGCTGAGGCTCAACCCCTACATCACCAGGGAGTCCCAAGTTTTTTTTATTATATCAAATTTAATTTTTAACAGTTAAAGAGTCATTTAGATTTTTTATTTCTCTGTGTGTGTCTGTTTCAGTAAGTTGTGTTTTTCAAGGAATTTAATTTTACCTAGGTTGCTAAATTTTTTAATCTCAAATTCCTAATATGAGAGATTAATCATCTCCAAAAGGTGTAGTAAAACATCAGTAAGGACACAGAATATCTAGTCAACATGGGCCTCCCTGGTGGTGCAGCAGGTTGAGTGCAGTGCTGTGAAGCTGTCCGCCAGGCGGCAAGAATCCCACATGGCACTGCAGACCTCTCCTGTCTCGCCTGCTGGTCCCCTCAGCAGTGTATTTCATCAGTCTGCCTGTTCTGCTCCCCACTCTGTCTCTGGTGAATCCTCTCACCCTCCCGGGCCTCTGGCCTGTACACCAGCTCTTGTATAAAAATAAATAAATCTTTTTTTTTTTTAAAAAGAATATCTAGCCAACACTTTCTCCAACCTTGTCCTAACAGATGTGTATAGAATAAGATGCTTAACACTTACAGAGAATTTGCCTGAACTGTTCATAGTTCACAAACTAGAACATAAAACAAGTCTCAAAAATTGGATTAAATTAGTTGTGAATAAAGAATAGCTATCCTTTACACCCAATTGGATAGATTTTTTTAAAAAAGACAATAAAAAGGGTTGGCAAAGATTTAGAGAAATTGGAGCCCTTGTGCGCTATTGATGGGAATGGAACATGCAGCTGCTTTGCAGAAACAATATGACAGCTCCTCCAATCCTTAAAAATAGAATTTTTCTATGATTCATCAGGGGAGAAAGGGCATGGGAGAGAGGGCAGCAGTCAGGCTAATGCTAGGCACCTGAGGGTAGGCTTTAGGCCAGAGGAAGGAGAGAAGCTCCAGGGAGATAGCTTTTGGGCCAGTTAAGGGCTGAGCAGGTGGACAGGCTGGCTGTGATGGGGGGGGTGGGGGTGGGGAGCACTTGTCCATGGAGCTGCTCAAGAATAAAATCCGACAGTAACATCTCTACTCCCGGTCCAGCCTGTGGCCCACATTCCCAGCAGGATTTAATGGACATTCCTCAGGAAGCTGTCATTTTCTGTCTAATCTGTCATGTTTTCTTTAAATAATGTTTTTTTTTTTCTTTCACAAGCCATAATTTTCTGGTCAATGGTCTAAAAGACCATGAAGGTACTGTGAATAGAAACATGATCCATTTCCCTCTTTGAAAAGATGTAGTCAGACCACCAAACCCAGCCCTCTGGTCTAACCTCACGCTAGTCCCACCCCCAAAGGCAGGAACATACCCTGGACCCCATTTTCTCGGTCAAGTTCTGTGGGACCATGGACACGGTATTCTGGGCCTCAGCATCCTCACCTGTAAGGAGAGAATAATGATGAAGTGTACCTCTGCTGGGTCTCTTGGAGGTGCTTCCCCAATTGTTTTTGTGATTTGACTTTTTAGTGAAGATGGAAAAAAATCACAGATGAAAATGACATCTGAAAAGTTAAAAGCTGACTGCACACAGAGGGTGTCATCTTCCCCTGCCTGGGAGGAAAAGAATCTCATCTTTTCAAGTCAAAGCTTTTCAAGGATTATCAGCTCTTTTGCATCCAAATGTAGCCCACTTTTGCAGAAAAATACCCTCAGTTCTATGACTTGGGGATCAGAGACTGGCACCCAAGAACAACAAAACCTTTCACAACGCTCCTGGACATGTTTTTAACTTTTTTTTTTTTTTTAAAGGACTAAAATGGTGGGGCAGCATGTCCTTGAGCTGACCCTTGCCAAGTGAAACAGACTAGTTAGTGTAGAAGAGAGAATACCCGCAGGTCCAGTTTCTACTTTCATTGGCATCTCACTCTCAAAGTGAGAATGAAAACAGGAGAAGAATTCTAATATTTTGAAAATGTCAGTCCAGAAAACTTGGGTTTTGAGAGAGGAAATGATTTTTTTTTAATTCACCTAAAGGGTACAGCAGGGGCATACGTTATAAATGAGTCGTTAACAGTGTCATACACGCAGAGGCCTACCAGACTGGCAGGTAATGGAAATTATTAAAGCTGCCTGGGAGTAACAATAGAGATTAGGTTGGGCGGTGGCAAACTGGAGAGATCACAAATCCTCCCTCTAAACGGTGACTGCCACTGATCTCTTGCATAGTATTGCCCTGTGGGAATATGGGTTCAGTATCTCCCGGGCTTCTGGTTTTTCATGGAAAATTATATATTCAGATTTTATGTAAATATCCCAATTTTCAAATGTTGATAAACAATTCTAGTTAAAGAAATTTGATTTTGGGCCTCCCCTGGTGGCGCAGCGGTTGAGCGCTGGATTGCGAGGCTGCCTGCAGTCTCTGCAGCGCCAGTTCGATCCCCGGCCACTGGTGAGGGTCCCACAAAAAAAAAAAAAAAAAAAAAAAAATTTGATTTTTCTTTTTTGTCTGATGATAGGAGTAGGGGACTCCTAGTGGCAGTGATTCTTGAATACATACCATTCTAAGATTGTCCCGAGCGCTCTACATGTATGAAATTGAATCTTTGTTCCCTACTCTGATGTTATGGTGCTGTGATACTGTAAGAAACGCCATATTATGAATAAAGATATAACTAAGAAACCTCCTCAGGGCCACACAGTCAACAGGTAGCACAGCCAGGATCTGACCAGCCTTTGCAAAGGCATCAGAGTGAACATGCCAAAGGTGGGCAGTGGGGGTGGGCAGTGGGAGTGGTCTCCAGGCACAGGTGGTGAAGGGGCCCTGTCTACAGAGGATTTTAAAACAGTAATAAAAATGAACTGAAGGTTATCTGGCTGTCACTATCACCATGCATGGGCAATACTCAACAATGTCAGTGATAAAATACACGCTGAATATTTATTTCTTCTCGCACAGTGATAAAGCCAATAAATCTACGAGAAAACTTTCATAGGGCTAAGTTTTAGAAATTTCCAAGGCTGTTGAGGTTTTTTAAAAATTTAAATTTTTTTTTATCGTGGTAAGATGCATGTAACAAAAGTTTGCCATCTCAGCCATTTTTAAGAGTACAGTTTACATGTTGTGCAGCCAATCACCAGATGTTTTCATCATGAAAAAGTGAAACTCTGTACCTATTAAACATCGTCTTGTTGAAGAAATGTCTACTCTTGTCCTTTGTCCATATACTTGTTTATATTTGGGGGTTTACATTTTTGCACTTCTGTATGTGCTTTCGTTCCACTCACCCTCCACCAGACCACCTATGCCGAAACCCGTCTGCCGCCTTCTCCCATTCCCTCCTTCCTTCCCCCACTCATTTAACCTTTATGTTCTTTCACTGAGTTCCAGATTTATTCCTATTGTGTCTGGGTTACTTATATTCCACAGATGAGGGAAACTATCCAGTATCTTTCTTGCACTTTTTTTTTTTATTCATTTATTTGTTTGTTTTGTTTATACATGCACTGGGTACAGTCAGAAGCGCGGGAGGGTGAGAGAATTCACCAGCGCCAGAGCGGGGAGCAGAGCAGGCAGAAGGACCGAAGTGCACTGCTGAGGGGAGCAGCGGGCGGCAGGAGAGGTCTGCGCGCCATGTGGGACCCTCCTCCGGTGGCCGGGGAGCAGCCGGGGATCGAACCGGCGCCGCAGAGGCCGCGGGCAGCTTCGCAACCCAGCGCTCAACCGCTGCGCCACCGGGGAGGCCCTCTTTCTTGCACTTTTTGACATTTCTTTTAACACAATCACCTCAAGGTTCATCCATTTGTCCCAAAGGCCACTATTTCATCTTTTTCACCACTGTGTAGTACCCCACCGAGTGTATATCCAACAATTTATCCATTCATCTGTTGACAGGCACTGATGTTGATTGCATGACTTGGCAATTGTGAGCAGTGCTATGTACATTAGTGTATATAAATCATTTTGTATTAGTTTTCTTATTATTTGGATAAATACCTAATAGAGGTGTTGCTGGGTTGTATGGAATTTCCATTTTTATTTTCTTAAGAAATGTCCATACCATTTCCCACAGGGTCTGTATCAACTTGCATTCCCACCAACAATGGATAAGAGTTTCTTTTTTACCACAACCTCAAAAACATTGGTTGATTTCATTCTTTTTTTATATAGGCCATTCTCAAGGTGATAGCTCATTGTGGTTTTGATTTGATGATGATGAACAATTTTTCATGTCTGTAGGCCACTTCAACGTTTTCTTTAAAAAAGCGTCTCTTTCGGTTCTTTGTCCATTCTTTGCCTGATTCGCCTGTATCTTAATCAGGTCATTTGTTGCTGAGTTGAGGAAACTCTATATATTCTGGCTGTTTACTCCTTATTCCATAGATGATTTGCAAACATTTTCTCCCATTGTATAGATTGCCTTTTCACTTTGATTGCATCCTTGGATGCACGAAAGTGTTAGTCTGTTGTAGTCCGATTTATCTGTGTTTACTTTTGTTGCCAATGAACTGTTGAGTTTTAGTAACTTACAAACTTTAAAATAATACACTTTAAAACTTATGCTTTAATAAACAATGTATTCTACCTGGACATTAATTCATAAAACTAGTTACATAATCTGCCCCTTTCTCAACACCTCCCCCACACAGTCCCCAACCCCGTTTAAACTATGCGTTTTGTTTCTAGACTAAGTTTGTAACGTTATGGAGTCCTTTGAATTTGCTTCAGGGATTGTTCTTGTCTCCAACATGGTATTACACGTTCCTGTGCTAAAATAGTAGCCAGGAAATAAACAGTGATAAGCAGTGATTGTAAAGAACAAGAAAAACAGCCTGAGTTACTGCAATTTAAGCATTCTATATGACCACTTACAACTTTCATTTAGTTTAAATTTTAAAACAGTGTAACAGTGTGAAGTGCCAAGTGTAAAATTTTTGTTTGGTAAGCTCAAATCTTACCTTATACATGAATTTTACTAAATTTTCATATTAGCTTAAAAATGGAAATTTCTATTTTGTTATTTTTCTTACTCATTTTATGAATCAGTACGCTCTAATGTGATTCACAGTTGCAACACACCAATATGTAGATTTGAGTTTTTTGTAATCCGTCATTATAATTAAAGTTATTAAACCATTTTTTTCTTTTAGATTTTAATATGTTTAATTTCTTATTAAAAACTTGTTTTTGCTGGCTTGATTATATATACAAAGCTCAATGAAACAATTAAAAAGTTTTCCCCCCAGCTGTTATGTGCCATTTAATGTTTAGAACTGAAAGTTACTTTGTCTTATAAAGGAGGCTAGCAGTGCCCCCTCCCCTAAGATTCAGGCAGGTACTATAGGTATACCACTGGGACGATGAAGTGCCCAGGTGTGTCCAGGCTGGAGTAAGAGATGTAAGAGGTGACAATGGGCATAGACATAAGAGGTGACACAATGCTATAGGCAGGGACCTCTTGGGAGGGGCCTGAGGACCGTGAAAAGGAGTTTGGATTCTCTGCAAAGGCATCTGGAAGCCTCTGGAGGATTGTCCTGTGATCTGTGTCCACCACTCTGGCACCAGTGCAGAGTGGTCTGGCTGGCCGGGACAATTCCGGAAGCCCAGGAGCAGGGCCACCCTCCTCCAATCTGGCAGCCTGGTGATGTGCTGACTCTCTTGTGGATCCAGCCAGGGCTACCGATGCCAGGCTTAGCCCACTGGGTAGCACACATGTGCCCAAATTTCTGGGTGGGGGGACCTATGGTGTGAAGCTACCTATCTTGCAGCCCTTTCGATGCCTTGGGGATGAAGGGAGTGGCTGGCTGGTGAGGATGGAGGGGCTCAGCACCTACTGAAAGTTAATTGGCTGAAGTACAAACTCTCTGATCCTAGCACAGGATGAACATGCAGTTGTGAGGAGAACACCTCAGTGGGAGTAAACAAACGGACAAAAATTGACTCCTCGAGCAGGCAACATGTCTGGGCATTGATAAAAGGCAGTAATTTCTGTAATTAAATGGCGCCATTATTTTACCCATGATGAAGTTTTAGAAAGCATTTTGCAAAAACGGAGGCCATTCCAACACATTCAGTCTGTTTCTTCTCTTTCATTTTCCCAAATGCTGAGGTTTCCTGCACCGTGATGGTGCTGAGGGTCCCAGTGGGTGACCCTTTCTTCAGTTTCCAGGAAACAAAACTTCGTTGCAGACTCGTGACAGGGAACCATTGCTGTGGCGGCGGTCCCAGATGTGTAAACCCAGGGCAGGGGCGGGAGTGGTTGGGGTGGGGGTGCAGAATCCAGCATTGGATGCTCCTAAAATACAGACTTCTCCAGAAAGAGGCAACACAGAAACAGCATGGGGAGGGAGAGAGATGGCGGGGAACCTATAATTTAAAAAAGACTTAAAAGACATTTCAACCGATTACACTGTGTAACCTTTTTATACAAGCTGAAAAAAAATGACGAGAGAAATTTGAACTCTGAATAGCTACTTTATGATTAATTACTGTTTTTTTTAGGTCTGATGATATCGTGGTCATAGTATCCATATGTGAGGGCCTTTATCTTTTAGAGATATTCACAAGGAGATGAGCTGATAGGATGTCTTGCATTTGATTCAAAATGATATGGGGCAGGGGCTGGGGTGCTGCTCTATGCCCTTCCCTGTATCTTGGAGAGTCTCCATTGAAAATGTTTTTATAATAGCTTCTGCACAAAGGTGGGGGATAGGCACTATGTGACATCCCACTACGGAAATGATAATTGCCTTTTATATTCTCGCTCAGTCCCTGTAAGCTCAAGGAGACAGGCCCAGATTGGGGTGATCGTATCTCTGATACCTCCTGGCAAGCAGTGAGGACAGTGGGGCCGCTCCCAGTCTTTGACAGAGAACTGTCTGCTTGTAACCCTATGGCCTCCCTTGTTGCATTGTATGTGTTTCATGCTACTTCTATTTTGGCAGCTGATACTGGTCTCCTACTTACAGAAGTGGCAAAATTTTCTTCCTAAATGTATGTAAACACTTTGATTTAAAGACAAGTAGGACATTTAAAGACAATACATGAGGTACTCAGACATTGTAAGACTCTTTTAGGGTGTTAGGAAATGACAAGTTTGGCAGGCACCGGAAGAAGTCATAGGAGACATTTTCCTATGGCATTTTGTAGGGTAGGATGGTCTCACACCAATCTGGGGGCCTTCCAAAAGATCCCTATGCCTGAGGGATCTCTTCCAAAGGATCCCTATTCACTGTCTCCTAGAATAAAGCTCTTGACACACAGAGAAGGGGATTCAATGGCAGGGAGTGGAAACAGGCCACACAGAGGTGGGGAGACCACATGGATCACAGACAGCACCCCTTGCCAGCTCCACAGACAACCAAGGGGGAGGTGGGGGAACAAGTTTGAGGACGTTGTAAAGGGGAAAGTCTCCGACAGGAAGATGCTGCATTTATCCTTTTGCTTCCCATTGGTGGTTCTCTGCTGGGGGAGTTTCTCGGCTACCCAAATTAAATATAGAGCTGTGCCTGCTCAGGTGTGTTTTGTCAGGTATGTTTGTAAGTTTGCTTTTTTGTTTGTATAGTTAAACCTTCTATTGGAGATAATTGTAATTCACACATGTACTTGTAAGAGGGAAACCAGAATCCCATGTGCCCTCTGCCTCCAATGAATGGTCATATCTTGAAAAGTGTAGGACAGTATCGCAACCTGGAGATGTATGTGATGCACTGAAGTCCCAGGACATTTGCACCACCACAAGGATTCCTCACAGAGGAATCCATACACTCCCTACTGGCCAGCCCTCACCCCTGGCGTTAGCTTGCCTGCTCTCCATTCCTGTAACTGTTTTTCAAGAATGTCATAGGAATTGAATTATACCGTGTGTTTTAAATTATCATTTACAAGATGTTTCACCTAAAAAAATGAGGTTACTGATTTTTTTCCTCAGTAATCAGAAAAGCTGGAAAGATTGGGCCCATTACTGTAGCGGCAGGCCCCGGCTCCTTAATACCCACCTCATCCCTTTTATTATTTACTTGCCTGGTAAGGCTTTCAATTTTTTTTTTTTTAAGATTTATTTTTATACAAGAACCAAGGTACAGACCAAATGCGCGGGAGGGTGAGAGGATTCACCGGAGACAGAGCAAGGAACAGAACAGGCAGACTGATGTAATACACTGCTGAGGGGAGCAGCGGGAGCAACAGGAGAGGCCTGCTGCGCCATGTGGGAACCTCGCTGGCTGGCTGGGGTCGAACCAGCGCTGCGGAGGCTGTGGACAGCTTCACAGCGCAGCGCTCAACCGCCTGAGCCACCAGGGAGGCCCGGTAAGACTTTCAATTTAAGTGGGTGAACTGGAACATGAAGTAGTGTATCTTGATTAAATGTATATAAAATATCTGCACTATATATGTAAAATAGAAAAAATATAAATGTCTATTTACAAATATAGTGACTATATAAAAATATTTTTTTCTGGACGTATACTCCAGAAAACAGTGGCGAAGGGTATTGGATGATGGGGCAGTAAGGGGGAATCACTTAAGTCCTTTTAAGTCTTTTAAATTTATGCCATGATCGTATTAATATTAAAAAGTGAATCAATAAGATGTGCAAACAAGAACACTGAGATTTCCTCAGGGATACCCCTTCTGGGCTGCTTTTTCTATACTACGTGTTCCTTCAGAGAAAAAGTGTCCCCTCCCCTGAGCACTTGGCTCCACACCGTGAAGACACTCCCATCTTACCCCAGCTCTGGGGTCTCTAGAGGTTTCTCCTAATACATGTTCTCTGGTCTGGGCCTTCCAGTTTTGAAGGTGACCCCAAAACACCCCTCATCACCATCCAAAAGTCCCATAACCCCGGAGGGTGAGGCCCAGACCCCAACACTGCCTTTCTGATGAGAGAGGTGTCTGTTCCCAGTCCAGGGCCGCCTTTCCCGAGAAGCCTTCCGCAGCTGAGGGAAAATCCAGTCTCCTCTTCACCAGCCGCTGGCCGCGATGTGCCTTCCTGGTTCCAGGTCAGCGAACACTCCCTGGGCCCCTTATGCCAGCCGCCCTGCAAGCTTGCAGCCCCTTGAGACCTCTCACTAGGTTGTAGAGGCACATGGTGCCCGCGGAGGAACCCACCCCCTCAACCAATTCTTGACAAAGTCCCCTACTGTTCCAACCAGAGCTGGAAATACATGTCGACTGAATTTAGGATCTGAGAGTTGTGTGAGATGAATTCAGTCACGCTGAACATGGTATCTCTCTGGGCAGCTGGAGCGTGCAGTGTGCTCTGGCCTGTTGGCCCTAAACCTGCCCTTTGGGTAACCCCCTTCTCTCTGAATGCTGCCCACCTTGCTGGGTGATCCTTCGGCCATTCGGGACGAAGAGGGGGAAGCAGCAGGTCGTTTCGTTTTGGGAAGCCCCGAGTCCCTCTTCCAGGAAGCAGAGGGACGGAGCTGGGGGGCCAATCGCCACTCCGCACCCCAGATTTCCTGGTGCCTGTGCCTCCGGTGTGGATGGTCGGTTTCTCCGACGAGGCTACAGGTCGCCGGTGTCCTAGGGCTTAGTGTGCGCTGCGGTCAAAGCCGGAGGCGGGAAGACTGCGGGCCTGGCGGGAAGGCCCCGCCCGGGCGTGTGCGCAGCTCGGAACCGCGGGGTTCGAGCGGGAAGGCCAGAGAAGCGCGCAGGTTTCCCGCGAGGCCGAGGGGGCCCCGCCGTGGCGCGCGCTCCCCTCTGGCCCCCACCCCGAGGGGACCTCGGCCCGCGCCCCAGGCCCCCGCGGCTCGCCCCGTCCCGGGCACGCGTCTGCTGGAGTCCCGCCCCCGCCGCGCGTCCCGGGCCCCGCGCTGCATTTCCGCCCGCGAGGGCGGCGGCCCGAGGCGGCCGGGGGTGGGGTCGCCGCGAGCTCGGCCCCTCGCTTCCCGCGCGCGGCCCGGCGGGCCCAGGAAGTGCGGCCGCGGCCCTCGCCCCGCCCCGCGCTCCCGCGCTCCCCACCTGCTGGCCCGGCGCGCGGCGGGCACCAGGGCGCGAGGGGGAGCGCGCGGGCGGCCGGCGCCGGGTCGCGGGAGGTGAAGCGCGGCGAGGATGGCGGCGCCGGGCGGGCGGCTGCCGCCGCTGCTGCTCGCGCTCTCGGCGCTGCTGGCGCTGGGCCCCGCCGCCGCGGCGGCCAAGCTCAACATCCCCAAGGTGCTGCTGCCCTTCACGCGCGCCACGCGCGTCAACTTCACGCTGGAGGCCTCGGAGGGCTGCTACCGCTGGTGAGGCGCGCGGCGGGGCGGGCCTGCGGGCGCGGGGGCCGGGCGGCTGCGCGCGGCAGGTGCGCCGCGCCGGCGGGGCTGGGAGGCCGCCGGGGCCGCGGCGGGGCGGGCGAGGCCGGCGGGCGGGGCGGCCCGGCCCGGGGAGGGCGGCAGGTGCGCCCCCGCGCTCGCCCGGCCCCACGGCCCCGGCGCGCTGACCCGCGGCGCGAGCGCGGCCGCCTCCCGCCCCCGCCGCGCCGGCGCCTCCCGGCCTGTGCGCCGCGGCTGCGCGAGCCGCCCGGCGGGGCCTGGCGGGCCCTGGCCCGCGTGCTGCGGGCGGCGCTGGCGCGGGGGGCGCCGTGGCCGGCCGGGCCGGGCCGGGGGTCTTCAGAACCTCGCGGGCGGGGAGAGGAACGCGCCGGCGCCGCCGAGCCCGGGAGGGGCGTCCACGTGGTCCCACTTCCCCCCTTGGACTGCGAGGGGCAGGTGGCGGGCAGAGCCCCAGGGTTCTCGAGTTCGTGGCGGGACTCCGCCGCCGCGCCGGGCAGGCGTGGGCCTGGCCTAGGGGAGAAGTGTGGGAGCGCGTGTGGGAGCCGCTCCCAGCTGTCCAGCGTCCAGGGGGCACCTGAGGCTTGGCTCAACGGGCTTTCGGAGGGAACCCTGAGATCCATTTTACAAATGAGACGTGAAGACGCGAGGAAGTGTGGTTGGTGACTCACCTCCGGGTTGCCCACCCAGTGGAGTTGGCCTTGATGCTCAAAACTCACTTCTTCAGACACCTCCCCTCCTGCCTCCTTGCAAGAACTCAGAAACTCTAGCCCCTTTGTGGGAGATGTGAGCGGGGAATCCCCAGCCACTAAGGCAACTGGAGGCCTGTGCCCTCCTCCCCCCTGTAGCCTCCAGGGAGACATGGGGTGCAACTGTCCAACTCTCCCACTCTGCACTAGAATGCAAGGGATTTCACCTCTCAGCTGGGTGGAGGCAGCCTAGGGTGTGACCCGGCCCCACCCACACCTGGCCCCACCCACTCCTGGCGGCTCCTACCTAGCTACAGATGAAAGGTGCTGTGAGCCCCAAGGATACACCTTTGCTTTCTTTGCTCTGCTACAAGGCTGTGTCGGCGCTGAGACTTAACAAGGTGTGATCACAGTACAAAGAACTCGTGTGTGTGTGGTTCTGTGCATACATGCAGGTAATGGGCCCAGCGCTCAGACCAACGTTCTTCCTTGTGTTTCTGGTCCCCACTGATTTCCCGAGTCTGCCTCCTGAAATAAGGACATGTGGCCTAACCAGTAACAGTTTAGGGCCTATCTTCTGTAAGTTTCCCATGGCCCTGTCTAGGACATGTCTTGTGTGGGAAGACCAGCTGTTAGCCCTTGACTTGCAAGGAGATGCCTGCTCATACTCGATGAAGTTGCTCTCTTGATTTATTGGCTGGAGAGAGGAAGCTCGCTAGTAAAAACAGCTGGCTTCCAATGAATCCCTCTGGATGTATTTGTATGCTACTTCCTCTAAGATTTTAGAGCCATGCTTTTTTTGTTTTCTCTAAAGTAACAACTTTGTTGTTTTTTTCTTCTTTTTCTAATTGCATTTTCTTTTCTGAGAGGAGCTGATAGACTCCAGGGGATTTGAATTTATTTGTGCAGCTTCTTAGGAGGAAGGGGGAAAAACATTTCTCATCTCTGATGCATCAGAGAAGTGCTAAGTACCTTAAAACTTGTTTTGCATCTGATCCATAGTTTTTATTGCAAATGTGTGAGGGCATAAGTGTCTTCTCAGAGGTGTTTGGCAGTTGTGATAGACCCCTTAACTTCACAGGAAAGTCTTCCATCAATCAAGCACTGAAAATGTTTTCTTTATTTTTAGTAATGCTGTTTCTGGTTTAGTCATCTACAGTTTTTTTTTTGTTTGTTTGTTTTGTTTTGTTTTTTTTGAAGATTCTCCTCTGGAGATTTTCAGAGTTGGCGTGCAGACAAGTCATCTAAACCTGAGAGGAAAATATCCTCGCCCGAAGAGTTTCTTGTTAATTTTCTGATATGAAAAACAAAGCAAAATCAAAAACCTCTTGAACCTTAGGAGATTTTTTTTGCTCTTTCTTTGAATTTGTGGCTAGCCTCCAAGTTTACTGAAATCTCCTTCATGCCCGAGCCGATGACTTTAAAGGTACTTTTCCTGTTTCTTGATTTTATAGCATCAAATCTTTGCACAATTTTAGGGCCAGAGGAATTATAGAGTCACATCCTTTAAGGGGCCCGAGTGTCAGTCTGGGCCTCAGGCAAGTGCTGCCTGTGGTGGTTGTGTGCTGGGATAGGCTATTGATAGGGGCCTTCCTGCCCCTCCCCACTCAGGGACCTGAGCCTCTGGCTGAGTAGCCAGACTAATTGAATCCTGCTACTTACACCAGCATTGCTGGTTATGTGACAAGTTCGGACTCTTTTTTGATATTTGGTGTTCTTGAAAATGCTCCCTAAAGCATGCATTAGATTCTTTTTAAGTTATCCTTTATATACAAAATGGCTGTATATAGAAAATTGGGGAAAATGAAGAAGCCGGACCTTACCCTTCAACTGCAACACCATCAGCGTGTGGTTTCCTCTTCATCACTATTCCCCTCCCCCCTCCCCAAGCTGGCTTTCTACCCTGTTCGTACTTGGCGGTTGGGTCACTTGGTTATGAGCTTCTCTTTAAAGCCACAAGTATTTTTCTACATTGTTTCATAATCCGGGTGTCTGAGCACCCTTCTGTGGGTCATGTTGCATCATTTCCTCCTTTTCCTTGGGGCTGAAGTCCCTGGTGTTCTGAGCTGCTTTATCTTGGAGAAAGCACCTTGGATTGGTTTCCCAGAAGTAGAGCCTGAGATGAGACTTAGTCGCACATGGTTTCGAAGCTGGCTAGGGAAGGGAATGAGCAGGGACGGAGGCCGGGAGACGCCGGACTCCTGAGGACCTCTGCAGCTGAGCTCCACTTCAAGTTGTCCTGGACACAAGGGGGAGGAGGGCACTTTTTTCTGTTTTTTGACCCACTGTCAGTCAGCTATTGGCTACTCCTGGCGGCAGGGGTGTTGTACAAACTGCAGGTCTCTGGGTAGAGCGCCCCTGCTGGCCACACATGTTTGAGAGGAGGAGGTGACAGGTGTGTGTGATGAGGCACTGCCCCCAGCTGCGTAGGGGTGTGGGTGGGGAGTGTCTGGTGGGGGCTCGGGGTGGGGAAACCACTACACCCTCTGTGCTGTGCTGTGTCCAGACGGCTCCTCCTCCCCATCCCTGAATGACTTGCCCGGGCACGCTCGCGCTGTCCTGGTCTGGCTATCGGGGCACCTTCTCCCCATGACCCAGGTGAAGAGTCTCTGCCAGATCCCCTGCTCTGGTCGAGGACGACTCGACCACAGCCTGTTTCACCGCGAGGCTGAGGATTCCCTTACCAGAAGCTGAGCCTTGCTATGATGTGGGCCTCATTCCAGGTGCTGGGGACCTGTGATAGAGAGCAAGCCAAGGAGGCCCTACTTTTGTGGCATTTATAGTTGATCACAGGAGTTAAATAATACATTAAGATGGAGAAATTGTTTCATGGGGTAAGAAATCTGAGAAGGCAAGGGACTGTGGAGCTGCCGCTAGCTGGTGGAGTGGCAAGTGCAAAGGCCCTAAGGAGGGACTGAGCTTGCAGGAAGGACACAGATAAGGCATGTTGCTGAGGGGAGAGCTGAGGTCAGAGAGGTTGGCAGGGACTGGGCCATGTGGAACTTGTGGGCTGTGGTGAGCAGACAGGAAGAGGGCTCGCCAGGGTCAGAGTTGGGTGGGGTTTGCTGGGATGGGTTCTCTGGGCCGTGCTTTCCCCCCTGCACCCCGGGGCTGCTGCAGCTGTGGTCCCTGCAGGATTGGTCTGGGCTTTGCGCCACCCGTTCAGCAAGCCCTCGGGAGGTGGCCATGAAGTGACTGCTCCCTGCATTGATCTGGTGCCTGGTTGTTTTCTTCCTGCTTCTCGTGTGTGTCCCTCACTCCACCTGGGCCCAGGCAGCCCCTGGAGGTGACTTCCGCCCTGCAGGCCCTGCCTTCTTCCCCCGGAGGGGCTGGACCCTTGTTGTGGATGGTGGGTGAGCTGCCTCTGACTCTGCTCGCTCCCACCCCATTCTTTGCACAACTCTCACTTCTCCTGTTTCACTCTTGCTTTCTGGCCTGATCTTCCCACATCCTCTGGTGCGCGGCCCCTGCCCAGCCTCTGCTGCTGTGTCCCGAAGGTTCCTCAGAGGCAGCGCCTCCTGGAGCCCGGACACCTGTGACATTGTGTGTGGGAAAGGTCTACCTTTTCAAATCGTCTTTTAGATTTCCTCAAATTAAAGGTTGCTTTTCTGGTGCCAAGATGTTGTTGACATTTTTTTTTCTTTTAAATTGTGGTAAAGTATGCCCATCAAAATTGAGCGTCTTAACCATTTCTGAGTGTCCAGTTCAGTGATATTAAGACATTCATAGTGTGCATTTGTCACCAGCAACCACCTCCAGAGCTTTTTCATCTTCCAAGCTGACCCTCGCTGCCATTAAACACTCCAGCCCCTGCAGACCCCTCAGGCTTTCCTTAACATCTTTAATGTTGGCCGGTGGGCTCAGAACCTTCGCAGGCAGCAGTGGGGCCCCCTAAGGTGGTGACGTAGAGCTGATGCTTGTTGGTTTCTGTGGTTACCACAGAGTATGGCAGATGAAATGCCTTTCTATACAGCAACGTGGAGTTTCCTTTTAAAGTGCTTTTTCTGTAAAGAAGAATTGTTTTAAAAAATAAATAAGAAATGGATACAGGGGTTACCTCGATGTGGGCTGGCCCCGGAGGGTGGCACACAGAGTACCGGACACTGGGGAAGGGCTGGTGGGGGTGTCCAGGCCATGGGTCCTGCCCCGCCATGGTGGATGGAACCAAAAATAACAGAACAGTTTTCCTGCTAGCTCCTTGTCTGCTACTCCCCACTTAAGCCTAAAAATGGGAAGCCAGAGGCCAGGAGCTACTTCATGGCAAAGCCATGTTTAGAACCAGCCTCTGGCCCCAGAGCCAGTTCTGGGATGTTCAGGCAAGTGCTTCTCCGCCGGGCTCCGTCAGTAGGCCCTTCAGAAAATCAATGCCACTCTTCAAAAGCAGTGTTAAGGATACATGTGGGGTAGTGGGATGATACAAGAGGAAGTCGAGGTCATCATCTGCTGGGGCCTGGGAGTCTGGACCTTATTTTGAGCAGTCTGTGCGTTCAGCACCAGGGAGTGGGAAGCATCTGCAGCAGGTGTCCAGAGCCAGGCCGGACAGGAGTTTGTCTAGCAACGTGACCATCAACATCACGTAGAGGTGTCCCTGTGTATCAAATGAGGATTTTAATAGGATTTTTTTGAGGTAACGCAATATTGGTGATGTGTTTTGCTTTATGCCTGTCATACAGGTGCATAATGAATGAAAAGTTGCTGTTTGTCGTTGCTTTAAGTGTGTGTGTGTGTTACAAGTTATCTGAGTGAAATCAGGCAGCACGCCTTAAAGAATTCAGCTGGGGGAGGAGGGTTCATGCTCTAAGCCTCTAAGCTCTTCTGATTATATATGACAGGAAACTCAAACCAAAATAGTTTAAGTAAGACAAAGGAGTGTTTGGGCTGATGACGCTGCGGGCGGGGCGGGGCTGGCTCCCAGCTCCTGTGCTACAGACTCTTGTATGACACAGTGTCAGCAGGACGTGGGTCATTCGGCCTTGTGTCCTGTTCTCAATAATCCCCTGGGGTAGCAAGGTGGCTCCAGCCCTACAGCCCTTGGAGATCAGCGGGGGATACAAAGTCCTGGGCCCTGTGTCCAGAGCCACGTGGGCACTTGGGGGCCTCATGGACTGAGAGGAGCAAGGCAGTACCCACAGAACCCTAGGCCCTGTTATTCCCAGGTAGATGCTGGCCCGGCAGCCGAAACTCAGCAGGGGTGCCCATAGGAAGCACACCCACACTGTGTGTTCACCTTGCTTGCCTATAGACTGGGGTGTTCTGGGTGCGCGGGGAGGATGTCTAAGCACCATGACTTGCCTGGGGTCCTTGAGGGAAGCTCTGAGACCTGGGAAGAGGGCCTGTGGGATGTGGACATCATGTGGACAGGAGGCCACGTGGCTGTGTGACAGCTGCTGAGCCTCCATCCCCCAGCTTTCAGGGGGGTGCTGGGAACTCCTCCCCATGCCCCATGCAGGACTTCAGGGATAGTTGTACAAATGCCTGGAAGGGTATGGCACCTTCCATTGCATTGCAGATTTGGCCAGATTAAGTTTATATTTGCAAGCCTCCTCATAAAGCAAACTCATGTGTCCAGATGATCTTAGCTGAGAAATTTGTGAACCATTGATGGACTAATAAGTCCATGAACTCAGGAAAGAGAAGAGGAGCTCAATTTCCTAGCTTATTTTTTTGAGGCCCACATTATAAGAATTGTGAACCAAATGTAAACACTTACAAGAAGACATCTGCAGGCCAACACCACAAGTTCCTTGATGGAATACTAGCAACTCCAATCCTGAAGAGTAAAGAGAGGACAGCATACTCTGACCAGCGAGGCGAGGCCCAGGTCCCAGCAGGGCAAGGTCGACGTCACCTCAGCACAGCAGTCAGTGCAGGCACGCCTCCATTTCAGCGCGTGAAGAAGGAAAGCCAGATCATCTCCTTAGAGCATCAGCACCCGTTCATGATGAAAATTTGCAGGGACCTTAGAAGAGAATCCGTAACCCAATGAAGAGCGTCTGTACAAACCTGCGCCAGCGTCTCAAGCTAGGTGCTGAGCAGGCAAGAAGTGAGCAAGGCCATCGGCTCCGGCCTCAGCTCTGTCTCCGAGGACGCGGCACAGGGGAGAGTCTTCTCGCTAGGCCCTTGCCTTGGGAACGCTATACTTGCTGGCCTTTTCCCCCTGAACCCTCTTCTCCCAGATATGCAGAGCCCACCCTGCTGCTCGTCCTTCAAGTCTCTGCCTGAAGCAGAGCGCCTCCCTGCTGCTTCGCCATCCTGCTGAAGATCCCAGCCTTCCCCTTTCCTGCGTCGTGCGCATCTGTGCGCCCATGTCTAAGTCCTCATGTTTCCTCACTTTGTTTATTTTGTTCTCTTCTCTCCCATGGCAGTCCCGTGACATGGGGGCGGGGGCTTCTCCTTAGTGTCTGGAACGTTACCTGGAGCGTTGCACATAACCCAGTGAATATGGGCTCGGTGAATGCTCGGGCCTGCATTGGGGCCCCGAGAAGGAGTGGGCTAGTGGGACTGAGAAGAAGATGAGGGATGGGTCCTTCTGCCCAAAGGTTGGGCAGCACAAGAGCCAGTGAGAAGGGCAGGTGACAGCAGGAGAAGGGGATGGAGGTGGGAACGCTGGGAGGGAGGGAGGAGAGAGGGAGAGGCCTCCTGTGATGGATAGACTTGTTGAAGTCGGTGGTTTGTCTCTGGTCAGCAGCGTGGCCGGCCTTGGGCATGAATCTTTGCTCGGGCTCCGGGCACACCTGGGTCAGGGCGAGTGCTGTAAGGGGGCTGGGTCAGGCGTCATTCAAAATGAAATAACAACACACTGGAAACAAATGTGTGAGTTCATAGTGGCTAATTCAGATGGTAGGAATATGGGTATTTATTCTTTTATTGTATTCTCTGCTCTTTTCTGTTGTTCTGCCTTCTAAATAAAACAGTTCCCTCCTAATAGTTGATGTAACTCGGAGGACTGACACCGCACCCTCGTTTTACAGAGGGATGGTAAACGGACTCCCAGAAAGAAGGGGGGACTGGTTCCAGGCCAGGGCTCAGGTGTTCCGAACCCAAATACAGACGTTTCCTGATAGCCTAGTCTCCCCCTGGCCACGCACAAGTGCTCTCTGCCACTCCAGCTCTGGGTGGACCTCAGAAAGGCCCTGCAGATACCCCTGGGGACTCAGGCTGGCACCTTCCTGGGCGGGGAGGGAAGAGCTGGCCCAGGGAGGGGTGCTGGGGTGGAGAATCCCCTTCCCTCCGAGGAAGGCAGTTAATCACAGGGCCAGGCAGAGGGAGAGGTGGGTGTTGGAAGAGATAAGCGGGGAGGTGACAGGCAGGAGCAGCCAGCGAGCGCTGAGATACTGGGGCCATTTTCTGATTAAAGAATAAAAATGTGCTGAGGGAGCAGGATGCTTGAATTTGTGTCAAGTCAACTGGGCCTTGCGGTGCCGACTGTTTGGTCAGACGTTATTCTTGGTGCTTCTGTGAGGATGTTTTTGGCTGGGCTTAACATTTAAATAGTTTTTTTTACAAAGAAAACATTGCAGGTAAAGCTGAGGCCCCCTCTGCTGTCCCCTTCCAGCTCTTCCCCCTACTGCTAGTCTCCATAGTGAGCTTGAGTCCAGTGCAGGCTTTCTTTCTAATTCTTTGACACTTCTGAATGTGCTTCCTGCTCCCCAGACTGTGGGGATACTGAGGCCCAAGCACACACCATTGAGCCTGTAGTTCCTCTGTGCCTCTTAAAGGTACAACCAAGTCACCCTGGCCTCAGAATGCCCCAGAGGGAGTCAGGTCACTGAAAAGAACCCTGTGCCAGTAACAGAAACACCACCCTAACCGACAGCCAACTGTAGGTGGTTGGCGTGAGGCCTTCCAGCTTCAGGTGCAGCCCAGAAAATCCCTAGGTGTGGTGGGGCCGGGTGGGTCGTATGGCACGGCTGTGCAGTCCTTGGCTGTCTGTCACACCTGCTGAGGTGCTCAGCCTTTGCCATTTATCTCCTCCACGTGCCCAGCCTCCCTGCTACCTGGGTGTAGCCTCCCGCTGCCCTGAGCTTAGCAGAGTTGAGAAGGTACAGCCCGGCCCCTCGGCTGCAGTGCGGGAGGTGCTTCCTCCCCTGGCAGCTGGAGGTCAGGACCCTGCTCGGTCTCATCTCCAGGCCACATATTATCTATCGCTCCTGTGTCAGCCCAGAGTGAAGAGGAGGGACTTGCCTCTTTAAAGGTAACTGGAGGCCCAGCACCTGCAGCTGGTGGTGGGGATGTGTGCACAGGAACATTTGTCAAAAGGAAGACGTTAGCACTGGCACGCAGCTACCTTCATGCTCCAGACTGGATTGTACATTTATTTCCCCATGAAGGTCCTTTTTTCTGTTTTTAGATGCAATTCAGGAACCTCCACTGCATGTTTGCCCCCTCTCCTCAAGCTCTTCTCGTCTATGAGCTTTCTCCTTTGTCCTAGTTTCTGCAGTCAGTTCTGTGTGCGAGTGCCTGAATGTGAATGCGCCTGAGTGTGCGTGTGCAGGTTTAATATCCTTACACTCCTTGAAGACGCCACCAGTTAAACGGAGCCTGTTTCAAGCTCGCGTGAGCGTGTTGCCACAGGTACCTTCTCTGCTTGTCTGGGTCTGTGTTCTCATCATTATCTCCCCTTAGCGCCTCAGAAGCTCTTTTCCAGAAGTCTCCCGGGGAGGGTTCACAGATGCATTTGCTCAGGGGATTTGACTTCTTTCCTTGAGTGTGGGTGAGGTTTATTCTCGGTGGAGGTGCTGCTCTGTCTCCAGGCCTTCTGCCAGTCGCTCGGCTGCGCCTGTGATGTTGTCTGATCCCAGGGTGTGCTTGGGAGGCGCGCTGCCCACCTGGCTGACGGGAGACTCGGCGTCAGGCCAGAAGATTTGACGACATTTCAGTGTGTTCCACGCCTTTGCTTCTGAATCCCCCAGAATGTTCTATCTGTGGCCTTAAGCAGAGGTTCTCCTTGGTGGGGGTCCTGTGCTGAGTGCAGCATCTAGGGATGATCTTTGGGGGGCTGCCAGGTGAGTCCCCCTCCCCTGGCCCTGGATCCCACACTGCAAGCTCACAAGGCAGCACCAAGTCTCTGCAAAGTGTGACACTGATTCGAATGTTCACCCAACATCCAAGCGTCTTGTCATTACTCCCAGGATGTATGTACGCAGTTTAGCCGGCACCTTCTTGGAAGGCCTGTACGGCGCTGTCCTTTGAACGCTGAGGAGGTTTCCAAGTCTCCCATTTGATCTGCTCAGCAGGAAAGTGTGTGTTGGGCCGCATGGCCCTGGACCTTGACTGTGCCCCGTTTCTCCTTGGGGTTTGGAGCTGGCAGAGATGGCCTGACTCTGTTCTGAGTCTGGGACCCAGCCCCACGTGGGGTGCAGTGGCTTTGGCTTCTGGTCCCACTGTGCCTTTTGGGGAGGCTCCAGAGAGTAAATTCTTGCCTTCATGCTGCAGGTCCTCCACCCGGCCGGAAGTGGCCAGCATTGAGCCGCTGGGCCCAGACGAGCAGCAGTGCTCCCAGAAGGCTGTGGTGCAGGCCCGCCTGTCCCAGCCTGCCCGACTGACCAGCATCATCTTTGCCGAGGATGTCAGTAAGTGCCCGGGACTTCCTGTGGGACACTGTCAGCAGGGAGAGGTGGGAGACACCCTGTGGGGCCTCTGGCCGCTGAGGCTGCTGGAACCAGGCAATACTTTTCTTCTTGCTGGTTGGGCCCAGGCAGGAGGGGCACCCAGCAAGCAACACCCCCCGGCTCCCCTGCAGATACTTGTATTGTTTCCCCTCCTGTGGAGGCTGACTTTTTATTTCCAGGTGTTACTTATCATCCAAACAACTTTTAGCGGGCATTGAGCCAAGATGAAGAAAGTTGTTCTGATCCTTTGACTTCTCCGGGTCTGATTTACCGTATCGTGGTGGCAAAATGCTTAGAAAACAAATAGAATTTTCCCATCATGCTTTTCCCTCACCTAACATGATGGGGAAAATTTTGTATTTTATTACGGAATAATTTCTAGTGGCTGAAGAGTATTCTTACAGGAGGTAGTCCCGTCACCGTCCGCTTACATTGGATGTTGAGATTGTCTTCAGATGTTCGTTGCAGTGTTAATAGAAAAATAAATATTTCTATACAGAGAATTTTGTAACCTTTAGGGTATTTCCAGTCAAGGACAAGTCCCCAGTTTCTCTGGGCCGTGGCATCTGGATAGTTTTAAGACTTTTGGTAAATGGCCTGTATTACTTTCTGACGAAATCCCACCGAGAGACACGGAGTTTTCTGTGGAGCCTGGAGAATGATCAGAATGCTCCTGTGGTACATTTGTCTTCCTTATACAAGAGCATTCTCTTGGCAGTACCAGTTACATATCCTAGTTACAGAGCAAGCAAACCTGTGCTCACACGCAGCTGTTCCTGGGGGGCGTAGCTGGTGGTCTTGTGCAAAAGCACCAGGTGTGTGATTCCTGTGGGGAGTGTGGGGACAGGCCTCCAGGGCATTCTTTTTTTTTTTTTTTTTAAACTGAGAACCAAGCAGGGGAACGATCTGCCGGTCCTCAATTTTTTTTTTTTTCTTTAAGATTTATTTATACAAGTACTGGGTACAGTCAGAAGTGCAGGAGGGTGAGAGAATTCACCAGAGACAGAGCAGGGAGCAGAACAGACAGACTGATGAAATACACTGCTGAGGGGAGCAGCGGGTGGCAGGAGAGGTCTGCGCGCCATGTGGGACCCTCCTCTGGTGGCTGGAGAGCAGCCGGGGATCGAACCGGCGCCGCGGAGGCTGCGGGCAGCTTTGCAACCCAGTGCTCAACCGCTGCGCCACCTGGGAGGCCCTATCCTCCAGGGCATTCTTTTTGGATGCCCATTTGTCATACTTAACTGAATGATTATGCTCAAGAAAACTAGATTTTTCTGGAGGAGTTTTTTGCACTCTTCAGATGCTGCTGCTCATGCTGGGAAAACATCAGATGGGCAATGAAAGTGTCCCTAGGGCCTGGGCCCTCTGGAAGCACACACTGACTCTCAGAAGAGCCCTGTGCTGTTTGGCTGCTTGGCTTTCGAGGGTTAATTTGGTTCTTCCAACCCTGCTTTGTGGTGGTGTTTTTGTTGGTTGCCCTCATCTTTGCCGAAGTGTAAGAAGGCCCAGGGAGGGAGGCCCTGGGGCATGGGGTGGCGGTGGGTTGGGGATGCTGCTGATGGTGCTGACCCCTCCATACCATTCCTCTAGCCACCGGCCAGGTCCTGCGCTGTGACGCCATTGTCGACCTCATCCATGGTATTCAGATTGTCTCTACTACCCGAGAGCTCTACCTGGAGGACTCACCCCTGGAGCTGAAGATCCAGGCACTGGACTCAGAAGGTGAGGCTTGCTCCTGGCCACCCTGCCCTGTGACTCTTTGCTCTTTGTCCTACCCTGCTGTTTCCTGGGGCACCATGGCAGTGAAGCTGGTGCTGGGGAAATGTTGGAGTCATGACCCCCTCGGGTGGAACCCCGGATCTGGCAGCAGCCTTGTGTGCACTGGCCTCGGCAGTGCGGCCTACGTGGAGAGCTCGGTGCCTGAGCCCGTCCTTGGGGAGCAGACATCTTCGTGTCTCTGGGCAGTGCAGAGACCCCAGGAATGGCTCTTAGGGTCACCATGCTGTGAACAGTGAGAGGGATTCTTGCTCAGCTTTGAGGCTGGGAGTAGCAGGGGGAGGCGGGGACATGGCCAAGGCTCCGGGGCCAGGCCCCATCCTCCTTCTCCTGTTCACTTGACCAGAGTCACTTTGGCTTGTTCTGGGCTGGGATTCTTCCCAGAGACTCTTCTGTCAGATTGTCTTGGCTGTAGCCTGACCTCTTGGTAAAGGAACAGAGAGAAAATGTGGTGCTTAAGATTCTTGTTGAAGAAGGTAAAAAGTCAGGCAAACAAGTGTCTTTCAGACAAAGGGTCTTCTAGAATTTCAAGTCTAAACCAACTCTTGCCTTGTCTTTGAAATCTTCCCTGAAATTGCCTAGTTCCTTCCAACCCAACCCCTTTTAAAATTTTTAAAGATTGGGGTTTCTCAGCCTAGGTAGTTTAAGATTTGGGGCCAGATAATTCTTTGTGGCAAAAGGTGGTTTAGTGCGTTGTAGAGTGTTCAGCCACGCCCCCAGCCTCTACCCATTTGATGCCTGCAGGACTCCCCAAGTTGCAACAACCAAAAACGTCTCCAGACTATGCTGGATGCCCCTTGGAAGCCCAGATCACTGTTCTAGACTATCTGTGAGGTTCTTTCTTCCTCTGTGTATTCCTTCATCGATAAGCTGCCCAGTGACTCTGAACTGTGTGGTGGTCTGTGAAGTTGAGATGTTGGTGCTGAGCCAGGGGCTAGAAGGATTGGGTGAGAGGAGCATGCCAGGTACGGTGGGTGTTCGGAGGCCAGGCGCCTGCACACTTATGCGTACCAGGCTTTGTGCCAGGTCCTGGGGTGCCGGGTGAGGAAGGAAGGAATCTCAGACTTAGGGGAGATCCACGTGCAGTAGGTGGCCACACACATCGGTAGATGCTGTTTGAAATAAAATTGGATGTGAAGTGTGCAGGGACCACAGAGCTGGGGGGCCAGCCCCAGGGAGGGCTGAGGTGGAGTGTAGACAGATTACTGGTTCCTTCGAGACCTTGCATTTGAGCTGAGCCTTGAGAAATGTGGGGTTTGCCTGGCAGGTTTGAATTTAGGATTTGAAGGCTGGATCACTCTTAAGGAGACAGAATTGTGGGGAGGAGGGTACAGAGCATCGTGCTTTTCAGATGTGGGCTCTGTGCTTGGTCCCAGTGTAGAGGGAAGCCGGGGAGGGAGCTTGTGCATCAGGGCTGGGAGCTCATCTGCAGGAGAGTGTGCATGGGGGTCACTGCCTGTTTAGGGACCAGAAAGGCAAAGCTTAAGATAGGCAGTCCTGTGGGTGTGCGTGCATACCTGCATGCGTACACACACACATGAGTTAGTGCCTTGAGTCTGTTGTCTTTGTGGGCCAGTCTCCTTTGTAACATGAACTTAACCCTGGTAACCTTCGAGAGACTTGCTGTCTCAGAAGGGCCATATTCCTGTCTTGGTGAGTGGGTGTTTGTCTAAAAACATACCGCTTATGACTCAGAAAACATTGTTAGGTGCCCTCGGTGTGCCCAAGGCACCTATACCCGACTCTCCTACCCCACAAAGGCTCATGGTGTTAATGCCCATTATATAGACAAGGAAGCTGAGGCCCAGAGAGCTTGAGTAACTTGCCCAAGGTCACACGGCCTGTGAGTGGTAGAGCAGGGTCTGATTCTGTTATGTGGACTCTTTTGTGCTTGGCCACCCTGCCTAATTCCTGCCCTTTTCCTGGGCACTTGGGCCTGGTATACTAGGCTGGATCCACCTGTATAGCCTGAGGTTGTTTGCAGAGTGCCTCTCTCGAGTTAACTCTGCGATTACTTCCCGGCCCCTTGCACTGATGCATGTGCCTGGCACGTCGGCAGACTGGAGCAGCTAGGGGCCGTCAGGCTTCTCCACTTCCCTCTTGCCACCCATCCTGTGCAGAGCACATTCTACATCCCTGCTGTCTCCATTCAGAAGCCTTAGGCCCCAGCCTTCCCTCCTGTAGGGCCCAAGGAGGACTCTGTTCCTCCATTTTGAAACCACAGCAGCAATTCACTGGCCCCGACTCCAGGTATGGGGCTGATTGCATGGTCAAATTCAGCACATGGAGGGAAGAACCGGGGTCACTTCATTCTTCTGAAGTCCTCTGTGTGTGACAGTGGACTTTGGGCCCCACGGGCATCTGGCCAGTGTTTGCTGACTTGTATTGCTTAATGTTTTTCTCCTGCCTTCCACCGGCTAGGACAGTGGAGGTGCATCCTCCAGAGACTGAACCCTTAGGTTTTCCTGGTTAATATTAGCACTTGCCTAATAAGCTTCAAGGTCACAGGCACATAGTAGGTGCTAATAGCTACTTTTTTGAATGGAAAAGCAACCTTCAGACAGAAGTTTCTTGAAAGCACTTCCCTTCCCCCCTCCCAGCCATGCAAATCCCTGAGCATGTTAGGTTGGAACCTGTTATTGGCTGAGAGGTGCTTCTTGCTCCCACCCTGGAGGTTACTGGGGGTCACAATGAGCTGCTTGGTCACCTGGAAGTCAGTCTCCCCTACCTGTCCACAGAGCCAGCTTCACACAGGGCCTTAGAAGGGCCCAGGCTTGGTTTAGCACTTGGCTGTGGTCTTGACACTTGGAATACATTTCACTCGTGTTTTGTGAGTGGAGTCCAGTGGGGCAGCAGAGCTTCAGCCGTTGCAGGGCCTGCTTCCCTGATGAGAGTCTGTGGGTCCCATTCAGCTCTGGGTGGAGGTAGGTTCTCAAGCTCAGAGGCCTTAGAGGAATGAACACCTTGGTGGTGGGTAGTGAGCTCCTTGTCTGGGGTGTGCAGGGGACCGTGGGCTGAGGGGGATGCCGCAGCAGGGGGTGGTCTCCTGGGTTGGCAAGGAGCTTCCTGAGCCCCTGGCAGCCTGTGTGCTTCGCTGGTGTGGGCTTCACCGTCCACTCTCTCACTGAACGTGCAGAGTGCTGGGAGGACGGCTTACCATGGTCAAAACGTGCTGTTGGGTGTAGACATGACAAAGCTTCTGTCTGTGCAGATCACTTACTGAGCAGACTGTATGTGTCAGGGCTCTCTGAGGAGGCCACCTGCCTGCCCGTTGGATTGGGTGCTCCGCAGGCCGGGTTTCGTGGGGAGGAGGCCCAGCGTCATTCAAGCCCCTTATCCTGCCACATTTTTCCCTGCATAGGGGTTATCAGGAGCCTCAGGAGCTGCCACCTAGTCTGTAAAGTGCTCACAGACCCAGGGGCACTGACCTACCATGTGCAGCCAGGCCAGAGGTGCAGTGGGAAGATACAGCTTTCCTGGGACAGGCCTGGCTCCACTGCACCCCATCCCACATGGGGACCCTGACCCTTTCAGCCTTGGCTCCCTTCCCCAATAGCCTGCTTTGAGGTAGCAGGGAGGGGCACAGGTTCCTGCGTGGTAGGCATCTTCTTTCCCCTGCCCTTGGCTGTGAGTTCACTACAGCATTTCTGTCCCCTCCCCCATCTGCTCTTACAGGGAACACGTTCAGCACCCTGGCGGGGCTGGTCTTTGACTGGACGATTGTGAAGGACACGGAGGCCAGCGGGTTCTCAGATTCCCACAATGCACTGCGGTAAGAGGTGGCCCTAAAGAATTAGGGCCGTTGTCTCGTGCTTTGTTAAGTTCATTTTTAAAGAGTATATTTCCTTTTGGGAGAGGAAGCCCTATCCCAGCAGACAAGCCAGCGGAAAAGTTGCAAGTGCACCGAACCATTCAGAGCTGGCCGCCCGCCTGATGTTCCCACTTCTCTAGTGTGCATTGCCCGCTGCTGAGGGTCTGTCTTTCCCTGCGTGCCCGAAGCACAGCCGCCAAAACTGGGAGATTAGCACAGACGCCCAATCCTTAGGCCTCATCCGGGTTTTGCCAGAATCCCAGTTACATTCCTTGTAACAAAAGACCCAGCCCAGCTTACCTGCTGAGTGTCTTCAGTCTCTGTCAGCCTGGGACAGTATCTTGGCCTCTGACTTTTGGGACCTTGGCATTTGTCCGGTTATTTTGTAGAATGTCCCTTCTTTCCGTTTCTGTGGTATTTTCTCCTGATTGGACGCAGAGCCCCGCGCCTCTGGAGGGAGGGTCACCAAAGCGAGAGACTGTTCTCCTCATGGCATCTCACCACATGCGGCTGCTGCTCCTCTGATGTTCACTGTCACCTCCTGGGGGAGGCGGTATCTGCCAGGTGCCCCCCTGATGTTCTTTCCCCTTTGCAGTTAATCTGTATTTTGTGGGGCGTTGGCGATCTGCTGTATTTGTACCTCTGGACATCTAGCCTGGGGCTCCAGGAGGTAGGCATCCAGGCCTGGCTCACAGCCACCTCCACATAGATGTGCACGAGCCCTGACCCTGTGCAAGCTGTGCTGCCCACCTGGCCAGACTCCATCCCGGCCCCGTGGCACATGTGGCCTCTTTAAGACATGTTGCCCATCTGAGCACCAGCTTCCTTTGCTGCCCTCTGGGGGGTCAGCACACTGACTGACAGATGCACTTGGCCAGGACACGAGATGCTAAATGCTTAGGGGATGCTGGCTCCCTGCCCCCTTCTGCACCACCGAACCCGTTTCCCACCTTGAGAGCCCATTGTGTTTCCCCACACTTGGTACGTGAACTGAGTGTCAACTGAAATGCAAGGCGTGAGGGCGTGTTGGAACCAGTGTCCTGCATTTCCATTAAATTCAGCATGTCACACCTAGTAAAGTCAGGCAAGGAAATAAATCTCGGTGTGGTGCAGTGCTGGGCAGGTCTGGGGGAGACTGAAAGCGTGTCCCACAGATTGCCTTTGCTCAGACAGAACGGCGGTGGTCAGATTGTAAGTCACAGTCTGCAGGTAAGAGACTGTAAGGGTCCCTGGCCTTGGCCCTGCTCGCCAGCCACGTTTTTGGGGGGAGGTTCATTGCCTCCTGACTTCTCTCCCCCACCCCACTCCTCACACTCCTCCCCACAACCTGCACCCCCACTCCTGATGCTTGGGGGGTCATGTCATTTCCCAGAGGCAGGAGCTGGGGGCGGGGGCGGGCTGGAAGGCAGCAGGTGCTCCTGGGGGACCCGGTGGGCATTGCTGACCCCGCCCTGGAGCAGTCTGGCATCTTGGGGGCCTGCTTCTTAGTGGCCCTCACCTTTCACGTCTGTGAGAATGCAGCATTGCCACTGAGCAGGTCGGGGGTCCTCAAGTTTCAGTGTTTGTCATAATCACATGTGAATTTAGACAAAATGCAGGGTCCCAGGTCTTGTGCAGAGGTCTGAACCAGGGGCCAAGAATCTGGATTTTTCACATTTTTCCTGATAAAGGAAGTTTTGGGGGCACGTTTCTAAGCACTGCCACTGAGGGAGACATGACCTGGTTCGGCACCTGGCACCTACTGAGAGGCGCCCATGGGTGGTGTTAGGTGCTTCAGTTCCAAACATCAGGTCTGACAACATGTTCCTTTTCCAGAATCCTCACTTTCTTGGAGTCTACATACATACCTCCCTCCTACATCTCGGAGATGGAGAAGGCGGCCAAGCAGGGAGACACCATCCTGGTGTCGGGGATGAAGACCGGGAGCTCCAGGCTCAAGGCGCGCATCCAGGAGGCCGTCTACAAGGTGGGCGGCGCCAGAGGGCTGGGCTGCCTGGGTGGGACTAGGTGGCTGTCCTGCTCAGCCCCAGCACGTTTCCCAGTGGAAGTGAGACCTGTGGTGAGGGTTCATGAAGTGGGAAGCTGGGGTGTGAGTCCAGAGCTGGGTGTGTTGGCCTGGACACTGTGAGTCACACTTAGAGAGTGGTGGCCAGCACGGAACAGAGGCTCCCCTGCCTGCCGTGCTGGGCATTATGTAATTTACGGTGCCGCGAGGAAACCTGTGGCCTCCCGTTCAAAGGAGAATCCACATTGCAGACCAGGGAACGGTTGAGTCCAGAGCAGTGAGTCAGCATCACTGGGGTGATGGTCGAGAGGGACTGAGCCTGCCCTAGAGAAAAGGGTTTGCATTCCTGTGGACCTCTTTGCCATCAGTTTTCTCCAACTTTTAGTCACGGTGCAGGCCCATGTAGGAGCTGGTCACCCAAGGGGGTGCTGGGCTCAAGACAGTCGACCTTTCTCCCTTGAGGTCTGTAGGGTGTTTCCTAATAAGGGGGTCCTGGTGGGGTGCCAGGCGGGCAGGGGAGGGAGAGCAGGGCTGTGCTGTCAGAAGACTCACACCCTCTCTTCATCGTCAGGGTTGTCTCGCTCTGCTTCCCAACCGCCTTGGCCTTTGGGCCTTTCGTGGGGAGATGTCCTGGGCCCCTGGGGGCCACACTCTCCATGGGCTGCACTCCTAGCACTCGTTTCTCTTTCTGGTTGGTTGTTACTATTGCATGTTGGGCTGTAATCACGTTATGTAATGTGACGTGTTTGGTGTGTTTTGGCCGTGAGGTCCGAATGCTCACCTTCTACGCATGCGGAGCTCCTTTGGGGTGTAGGTTTGGACTTGTGGCCCTGAGTGTCATCTTGGTTTCTCATTCCTCCCTTTCCTGCTCCTACACAACCATGCCAAAAGTTCTGAAGATTCTCTTTCTCTCACCCCAGCTCCTCTCAACCTGACCTTTCTACCCTTTTTTTTGTGTCCAGAACGTGCACCCTGCGGAGGTCAGGCTGCTGATTTTGGAGAACATCCTTCTGAACCCAGCTTACGATGTCTACCTCATGGTGGGGACCTCCATTCACTACAAGGTGCAGAAGATCAGGCAAGGAAAGATCACAGGTGGGCCTCTGGCTCGGCTTGGCGGTCACGGCAGGTGCCCCCGTGGTTTACTGTGGTAAAACAACATGCACTGATCTTTCAGCTGCTGTCTAACAAGCTCACGTGCTTCTGTGATAAAGCACAGAGAGGGCTCTGGCATTAGTATCTCAGGCGTTTTAAAACAGTAGCTTACAGGGCCTCCCCTGGTGGTGCAGCGGTTGAGCGTTGGGTTGCGAGGCTGCCCACAGCCTCTGCAGAGCCAGCTCGATCCCCAACCACTCAGCGAGGGTCCCACAAAAAAAAAAACACAAAAAACAGTAGCTTACAGCAGTCACAGAAAAGTGATTGCCTCTGAAGATCCACGGTGAGTATCCACTTTATCCACAGGCATGGAGAAGAATGCAATTTAAATTCTCTGGGACAAATTAAGAAAAAAATAATCACGCTGCAGTGCTGACGGCAGGGTCCAGAATCAGGGGAGTCATTGGCTTGTGGTTCCCCTTCTCTCACTCCCTTCTTTTTTTTTTTTTTTTTTTTTTGTTTCGGGCTGGCCAGAACTCTCAATGCCTTCGGATCAGTATGAGCTGCAGCTGCAGAACGACATCCGGGGCCCCAAGGGCGACACGGGCCGGCCTGTGGCTGTCTTGGCCGAGGATACCTCCACTGTCACTGCAGTGCAGCTGGGACAGACCAGCCTCGTCCTGGGCCACAGGAGTATCCTTTCCTAGGGCCAGCGTGTCTGCTGCGTGTGGGAGAGCTGCTGTGGAAAGTCATTTTTCTCACTGAAATCTTGGCTGAGCTAAAAATAGCCCTGTTTTTCCTCAAGGTCTGAAAATCATAAAAGAACCAAAATAGCAGCGTGGCTGAGTAGAATGGCTCACCTCTGCTGTGACTCACTGGAGAGGTGCCCCGGTGGAGGGGGTGGGCTCGGAGCCGGCTCTTTGCCTCCAGGACCTTCTTGTCCCTGGGGCTTGGCCAGGACTTTGCTCACTGGCATGTGGGTGGTACCATACTTGTTGCTGTGCCCTGTGTGGTCTACAGTGCCCCTTGCTGAGACCCCCCACCTCCCCTCTCTGCTAGTGTGGGAAGTATGGTGTGGGCTCTGATTCTGCCAAGCAGCTGACCCGCTCAGCCTCACAGCGAGTTTTCGTCCCCTCTTCCACCAAGTGACAGTGGTCATCGGGCCTCCTGGCCAAGCTGGAACCCACTGGCTGACTGGTTGGCTGTCTTGTGTTTGTGCCTTAATCAAGAACACAGGTATCCGCATGCAGGGTGCGTCCAGGCTGCCTAACAGCACCATCTACGTGGTTGAACCCGGGTACCTAGGTAAGCATGGGCACCTGGGCCCTGCTAGATGCTGCTCAATTGTGATGACAGGTGTTAAAGGAAAAAAGTAAAAGCAGCTGCTTCCCAGAAAATGCTCCACTCTGGAGAGTCCCATCAGTCGCGAGGCCCAGGGCCACCAGCACCTGCCAGACCCCCAGGCCTCTCCCTAGACCTAGATGGGATTAGGCCAAGTTGGGGGGGGGGGTTTCTGCCTCTTTTTTTTTTTTAATATTTATTTATTTGTACAAGCACTGGCTGGGGTACAGGTCAGAGGTGCAGGAGGGTGAGAGAATTCACCAGAGACAGAGCAGGGAGCAGAACAGGCAGAAGGACCGAAGTACACTGCTGAGGGGAGCAGCGGGCAAGACGGGAGAGGTCTGCCGCGCCATGTGGGAATCTCACTGGCCGGGAATTGAACCCACGCTGCAGAGGCTGCAGTCAGCTTCACAGCGCTGTGCTCAACCCGCTGTACCACCGGGGAGACCCTCTGCCTCCTTTTTATACCAAGACTCTGGCTAGACATGACTTAGTTTTGGGTGTTTGGAGGGTAAGCTTGGTTTCCAGAGAGGCCCCTAAGGTGACTTGACAGTTGGCAGATGTCTTGGGTAGGGGGAGAGGAGGATAGACGTTTGGCAAGAAAAGGGGAGGGGAATCGGCCACCACGGAGACTTTGGGGGGGAACGGCTAAGGCTTGAATGTCCAGGACACCTGTGTCCCCTGCGTCACTGAGGAAACTGTTCTGAGTTGACTCACCTGTTGGGAACATTCAGGCATGAGAGTGTTTGAAGTGCAGGAAGCCCCAGGGTCCCCTTGTGAGCTGCAGATGATTTTGCCATCGGGCACAGACCCACATTGACAAGGTAGTGACGCCAGGCCCGGTGGCTCTGTGTGTCTTAGGAGCTTCATTTACTCAGAAACGTTTGTTTCGTACCTTTCGTCTGTCTGGCCTATATTGGACACAGAACTTCAAGGGAGAGGAAGTTGGGGGGCCCTGTAGCTGGTTGTGCGGGGGAGACCGGCAGGCAGGCAGTGACAGGACAGCAGTGTATTGAATAATTGAGTATGGGAGAGAGGCATCTGGAAGATTTGGGGTGGGTTTTCTCAGCAGCTGCTCATTTGTGGGTAGAGGGGACAGTGGGGACAGTGGTCCTGCGATGAGAAGGCGCACGCTGTCACGGGGTCAGGAGCAGCCGGTCTGGTGTGGAATGTGGGAACAGGCGACAGGGCCATCTCCCCCTCTCCCTCCACGGCGTGCCCTGTGGCTGGAGTGGTCACCTCTGCTGCCCATCGTGTTGCAGGGTTTACAGTCCACCCCGGTGACAGGTGGGTGCTGGAGACCGGCCGCCTATACGAAATTACCGTTGAAGTGCTTGACAAGTCTGGCAACAAGGTCTACCTGTCAGACGTGAGTGCCCAACTTGGGACCTGTTGGGGGATGAGGTGGGATGGGTGTCCTGGAGCAGCTGCCTGATTGTAGCCCCAAAGCTGCAGGGGCCCCCACGCAGGCAGGCTGATTTGGGGTGCTTCCTGGTGGTGCCAAGTCCACGAGAGACACTGCAGGGTTGTCAAGACCCTGCAAGCCTCTAAGTGTGCGTCCTCCCTAAGGCTGAGGTGAAGAGAGGAGGCAGGAGGGGAGGGAATGGGGAGAGGTGACTGCCTATTGCCTCCTGCTCCCTTCTCATTGGCTGAGAACTTTGAGAGGCCATCTTTGCCTGCTCTGTTGGAGCCTTCTCTCTGCAGGGCAAGGAATACCCATAACTCTACAGAGTCTGGGCCTGGGCTGCTTTGGGTCATGTGGCTTCTTCCCTGTGTTTCCTGAGTTTCTCCAGAAGCGCCCTCCTTACCCACCCTCCTTACCTTCCAGAACATCCGCATCGAGACCATGCTTCCTCCTGAATTCTTTGAGGTGCTCTCTTCTTCTCAGAATGGCTCTTACCATCATGTGAGGACCATAAAGAGGGGCCAGACAGCCATTGAGGCAGCCCTCACCTCTGTGGTGGACCAGGCAAGTGGGTGTCCCCCCACCCCTGCATGCACCCTTGGGCCCTCCTCAGGCAGAGCTAACAACCCCAGCGAGCCGAGACTCCAGGACTCGGGTCCCCAGACTCAACCTGTGCTGCTCTCATAGGAGCCGTGGGTCCCCTCTCTGGACTCACCGTGTTATCAAAGGCCAGGGTCTTACCACTCATCGCCCGACAGTGATTCGAGGTTTGGTATAAAGAAAGCGGCTTGATCAGGTGCGGGTGAGCTGAGAAGTGGCGACTGCAGTGCCCCTCTCAGGCCCGGCGAGGTGGTCACCAGGGAGGTGGGCTGCTTTCCTCTTAGCAGGGTGCACCTTGTCAAGGTCTTTGCCAGCACCTGGTTCTTGCAGAGTGTGCTGTGACCAGGGCCCACACCAGCTAGTTCTTCCTGCCAGTACCTCCCGCGAGGCACTTGGCATTAAGCTGTGACAGCTAGTCCTTGATTTCTGGGCTGCTGGGACCCTGAAGAAGACAAGTGGGGGTAGGGGGAGGAGAAGAGAGAAAATGCACAATAGAAATGTACCCTTTCAACAGGGTCCCTGGGCACTGGGCCTTTGGGGTCTCCCTGCCCCCTGTTTCCACACTGGGCCCCATCTTTCTCTGCCTTTACGGATGCCTATGAAAATGGGTCTGTGCCTTCTGGGGCTAGAAACCCTTGGGACAGTGTTGACCCTGTTTGTCCAGCTGTGCTCCCACTGGGAGCCTTGAGCACTCGAGCTGTGAGGCTGCTGGTCTTCCTAAATCTTTTTACCACCCCTCACCCACCCCTGTGTTTAGGAGGCCAGTCAGTTCAGGTGGGAGTGACCTTTCACTGACAGGAAGGTTGGTGGGTCCTCATCTTCCTGCCTGCACAAGGCATCACGGACCCACAAGAGGCATGGGCCACAGCCGGAAGCGTCCAGCAGCCATTTCTCCAGCCGTCTGCCACTGCAGCCGGGGCTCTGGGTGAGGTGCTTTAGTGTCCCTTGCCTTGGTGTCCCCATTTGTAAAGTGAGGATCACTGTGTCCATGGTGGTTGGGCCGCTGTGGGGGTAAAGTCCAGCATCTACTTGAGTGGCTCTTACTGAACCATGGAGAGCTGTCTCTGTTGAGAGAGCAGGCTGCAGGACAGGTGGCTTCTTCCTTCTGTCCCCCACAAAGTCTTTTGGGATCCAGTCCCCAGGGAGGTTGACTGGGAATGGACAGCCTGGTTGTCATGGTGACATGTGGTGCTCTCGCCAATTGTAGGATGGAGGAGTCCATACGTTACGGGTGCCTGTGTGGAACCAGCAGGAGGTGGAAATTCATGTCCCCATCACCCTGTATCCCGGCATCTTGACGTTTCCCTGGCAGCCAAAGACCGGGGCCTATCAGTACACCATCAAGGTAATCCTCTGGCGGTGCCTGCGGGCCTGCCTCTGGGTGTCTCCCTGGGCTTGGGGCTTTCCCTCCAGTCTTTGCCTTTCCATATTGCCCTCTTGTGGTCAGAGCCAATTTTAAGTCAAAGAATCTACTGTATTTTCCGAGGTTTCCATCACAGCAGTGCATTTTGGTAATCGAGGGGGGAAAATGTGAAAACAGAAAACTTAGAAAGATAGATCAAACCTCACATTTGCTTTTATATAAAATGATTGTTTTCCCCAAGCAGGTAAATGTGAAATTCAAGGGACAAGGCCTCCCACCTGTGAGCGGGCCAGTCTTCTCGGTCTCTGACATGTACGTGTCCTCTGGCCTGGGTCGGAGCAATTGATGCTCTCCATGGCCTGCTCCCTCGCGGCCTTCACAGTCCCCACCAGTCCCCGCCTGTTCCGTGGCGGTTGTGACAGGTGTTTTGTCTGTACCCTGGCACCTGCTGCTTGTGGATTAAAAAAAATATTTAACTTGAGTTAATTTGAAGATCTAATAATTAGTTTTATTAAACAATTCAAGCAGAGAGCTATCCCGAGGGGTGGTTAATCGAGATGGGAGGCTTTTATAGGAAGGAGGGAGGCCTGAGGATGTTGTCAAGAGATAGAGGGAAACTCGTTGGAGGGCCAGTTGGGGGCCACGTCTCATTGGCTGAGGCACTGCATGTCCATTGGTTGGACTCATTGCTGGACTGGTGGGAAACTTTCCTTCCTGCTGGGGGCTATAACTGCCATTAACTGCCACCGTCCTGTCCATTGTCGCTTTGGGGAGAGGGGAGCTGAGGGCTCCTTCTGCGGACTTCTCAACTCGGTGTTGGCTCAGGCTTCCTTTGTGATTTGTCATGGTGCCCACTCAGGTGTGTGGCCTTCCTGGCCCCTCGAGGGCTCTGGGGTGGAGGCCCCTGCTGTGGCCACCGTGGCAGGTGCCTGGGAGCCACGGGGGTGAGCCAGCAGGGAGGCAGTGTTGGTCAGGGGAGCAGCGTCCTGCACCTGGCTCCACGGCAGGGCCTTCCCTCTCCTTGCTGAGGCCAGGGGTGCCCCCTGGGTTCTGGGCCACTGTCACAGGCACATGCGTACATATGTCGGTCACGAGGTCTCCAGAATATAAGGCTCAGAAAGGAGATGGGGTGGAGGGGGAGCCTCCAGCAAGATGTTGACCAGTGCCATGTTTTTCCAGGTGCTGTGGAATGTAGATCGTGTGTGTGTGTGTGTGTGTGTGTGTGTGTGTGTGTGTGTGAGAGAGAGAGAGAGAGAAAGAATATGTGTTGGGGGGGAGGTGAGTGGGTTTGAATGTGTGAGAGAGTGGGCAGGTGGGCTCATCTGATGGGTATTTTCCTCCCCAGGCCCATGGTGGGAGTGGGAACTTCAGCTGGTCTTCATCAAACTACGTGGTTGCTACGGTCACCGTCAAAGGTGTGATGACCACAGGCAGCGACACTGGCCTCAGTGTGATCCAGGCACATGATGTGCAGAACCCACTACATTTTGGCGAGATGAAGGTGAGACCCCAGGGGCCAGGACAACTCCAGAGGAGCGGGGTGCTCTGGATGGTGGTCTCTAGCCATCCCCTCTTAACCAGCCCTCTGGCTTAGTTTCAGCCCTTGATCTTGTACTTGGTATTGGTAGCAGGTGAGTGCTTGGCTTGTCAGGCCCCAGCCCTGCTTTGAGCAGCTCATGGCCAGCGAGGTTAGGGAGAGGGCTGGCATCTGACCCTTGGCAGGGGATGGGACCAGAAGGGCCAAGGCCAAGACAGATGGAGTTTTTGGAAGGGGAGCCAGACAGTAACAAGAGAGTCGGTATAGACAACTCTCTTGACCTGGAAATAGGGATTTCCACCTGGCAGGGCCTCTGGGTGTGGGCTTATGAATTCACAGTGAAAGGGAAACTCTCAGACTCCTGGCCCAGGTGCCTTTCCCCTCTTCCCTGTTGAGGTACGAAGTCAGGAACTACCTGCATTGGATCCTGGCTTTTGCTCCTGAGTGACCTGGGACCAAGACCAATTCAGTTCGCAAAAGCTGTAGCCCAGCCCGTACCTGCCCCTCCTGACGGTCTCCTGATGCCTGACCCCCACCTTGTCCCCTTTTATTGCCTCATTTAGGGCAGAACTTAGGTACGCAATGCGTTTGATCCCGACCTTGTGTTGTTTGGGGCGCGGCTGAACATTTGCTCTCGTTATTGCTGGCCACACACACGAGATCTACCTCTCATAAAGAGGGGTGTAATGGAGACCCTTTCGCTACAATATGGTTGTCACTTATTTGGATTAACTGACTGTCCTGCCTTTCCCCACCCCCACAAGCTTCCTTGTCTCAGTAAATGTACCACCTTTCACCCGTTTACTCAACCTGAAGGCTTGAGGACACTCCTGGAGAGGCAGTGAGTGTGGCCAGCTGACCCCGCCTCCGCAGCCTCCATGCCAGCTTCTTCATGGGTCAGCGAGGCTGTAGCAGAGCCTGGGTGCCCAGAGGCGAGAGGCTTAGATGAGCTAGCAGTGCCTTAGAGCAGAGCTGGAGTCAGGTCGGTTTTGTTTTGTGTCATTCTTGGTGTCATGGGTGGTGCCCCTTCTCGCCCGATACAGCCACCTGGTCGTTTGTCCGGTGAGCTGTTCATTCTCACCAACCCCAGTTCAGGATGCCATCATGTGTTCTCTCGCTGGGTGGGATTTCCCAGCAGCCTCTTCACTTGCTACCTGACTGTGACTTTCCCATGGAGGCCAGATTGACGGGAACCCGCAAAGACTTCCCCACTCGACTGTAGTGAAAACCATCCTGGCCATGGCCCACGTGACCTGGCCTACTGCCTCTTACACTCTAGCTCTTTCCATTCTACCCCCACTCAGGACACTGCAGACACACTGGCCTCCCACAGGCTGAGCTGGTGGCACATGCTTCAGCTCCTTTGCATGGGTCACCTTTTCTTCCCAGTGTGTTTCTCCTTGGTCTACTGCCTCTGACATGACGCTTAGGTCTGAGCTCCTGTGTCAGCGCAGAGACGCCTTCCCTGGTAGTCTGTCCCTGAACATCGCCCCAGTGCCAGCACACTCCATCATGTACCCCAGCTCCCTCTCCTCATTGATGTGTTCTCGGTGTCCAGCACAAAGCAGTTCTTCATCTATCTGAGCAGCAGGCCGGTCCTCTCCCTTGGAGGCCAATGACCCCAGCCTGTGCCCCTGCCCTCCAGGTGTACGTGATCGAGCCCAGCAGCATGGAGTTTGCCCCCTGCCAGGTGGAGGCTCGGGTGGGCCAGATCCTGGAGCTGCCACTGAGGATCAACGGCCTCATGCCTGGTGGAGCCAGCGAGGTGGTCACCCTGAGCGACTGCTCCCACTTTGACTTGGCAGTTGAGGTGGAGAACCATGGTGTGTTCCAGCCACTCCCAGGTAACCCGGCGCTGTTGAGCAGGCACCAGGTGGTGGGGTTGGGGCCAGCACACGTGGCCTGAGTCCTCAGCACTCGGCGGAGGCCAATGCAGATCACTGAACAGGGGCTTGAGATGGCAGGGGGTCAAGGCAGAGGATTGGCATTTTGTCCCCTATCTACCTCAATGATCTGGGTCTTGCTTACTGTGTGACTTTTGGCAAATCACTCAGCTCTTTGAGCCTCAGTTTCCACATTTCTACGTTGGATGTGTCCTGAACAGCATCACCTGTCGCAGTATTCAGTGCAGTCGGTGGTTGGAATACCTCTTCCACGGGGGCTTTGGCTGGTGACTGGCTTGTTCCTCTGGCGCCACTAAGCCTGTGTGTGACATTTTTCTTTCCAGTCTCCCCTGCAGGGTTTTGGTGGCAGTATCAATGGTGACGGTGGCAGTAGCAGCTTATCAAGTGTCTGCCCTGCATGGGATGTGACTCACAGACTTCATGCCACTGTGGGAGGGGCACACATGTACAGGGTTTGGGGCGGCGTGGGGTATGGGTCTGGGTGTGCCTAACCCTGGAGCTGTGGCCCCTCCAGAAATGGGAGCAAGAGGCTTCTGCTCTGGTTTGCAGACAGTGGGCTGATGAGCTGTGGAAGGAGGAGCAGAACTTAGCCAGTGGGTGACAGTTGGTGGGCAGGGACTGCTCCCTTGGCCAGGGCTCCAAGGTGGGCATGTCCTTGGGTGTGGGCACACACAGTGGACCTGGAATGGCAGAACATCTCAAATCACAAATCACGGAGGGGTTGGACCCTAGTGTCCAGGAGTAGGGAGTCGCTGATGGGTTTTGAGCAGAGGAGTGACCATGTGATCCTGGCAGTTTAGGATCTAAACCAGTGGTAGAGGCATCCATAGAGTGCCTGTCTTGCCAGGTGGCGTCACAACCATTGCTGTAGTTGTGGTTCCTCATAGAGCCGTTTGAACACGAAGCTGCACACAGGAGGGAGGCAGTATCCGAAACCAGGGCACACTATCTGTGTCCTTCTCTGCTGCTGTGGCCCCTCTGACCATCCAGGGCAAACTGAGGCTTATAAAGTAGTCGGTGTTCTTTAAGCAAGAGAGCCATTTAAGATGAAGGAAAACATCAGTTCGAGGGAGAAAGAGGCCATTGATGGCAGCACAGGAGCCCGCTCTCCCTATAGGACCTGCCACGTCAGTCCTGGAGAGAAGTCTGCAGCCTCAGTATCAGGTCAGTGTCCAGGAGGTCCTGAGAACAAGGGCAGGGTGTGGGATTCCAGCCCTGGGCTCAGGCACCACATCCTCCATGTGTTGGCTGTGTGATGTCAGGCAAGTTGCCCAATCTGTCTGTACCTTAGGTTCTCTTTGTATGAAATGGGGTACCATTCCCTCTCTTCTTACAATGAACATCCCTCAGTGCGTTTCTAGGGGTGTGTTCGGAAGACAGCAAGTAAAATAGAAATCCTGTCATGTCAAAATTTCCCTTAGAAAACTTCAGATAACCCCCAGTGTAGATAGATAGGTGGCTTTGTGGGGGTCCAGGCTGTATGAAAAGGATGTATTGGACAATCTGGGGCCTAGACAGGGTAAAAAGACACTGATGTCGTGGAAATCTGTGGGCCTGGTGGGCCTGGGGTCGGCACATTGACACTTGCCCTTGGGCACAGGCAGCTCAGGGAACAGATGCAGAGATGATGCCCACAGCAGGTGAAGGTCCCCACCCCCTCCATGTACGTCCTTGAGTTTGCCCAAGTTATGAGCACAGAACTGTTCTCGGGAAGGGACTGCCCAGGTCCCCTCTGCAGCCCCAACCCGCTCGCCCAGCAGCTTCTGGGTCAGTTTGGGGCGCCATCCTCTTCCTGCCTGGGAGCCCATTTCTAACTTGTCCTCATTGTTGATGTCCCCTTGAAAGCCCCTTGGCCAGTGGCTGTTCCTATGGCCCCTCCACAGAGCCACCCAGCTTGGCCAGTTTGCCCTGGCGCTTGCACCTCAACTCTTGCTCTGCTCTGATCCTTTCTCTGCTCTCAGCCTCAGGTGACTTCCAGCTTTCTGCTCACTGAGCACCTACTAAGTACCATGCTCCAGGGGCTCCCTGGTAGACATGGAAGGTGTGGTGTCATTCTCATCACCCTTACTAACTCGCTCAGACAGAGCATGCAACGGGCTTCCCAGGCCAGGACAGTGGAGCAGTGGGTGGGCCACAGGGCGGGACACTCTGGGTGTGCAACCAGCAGAAAGGGCCAAACTTTGTCCCCAAAAGAAATGTGTAGAAGACGTTGAGTCTAAGGCAGTTTGGGGTGTTTGGGGAGGCTGCTTAGAGGAAGTGACAGTTAAGGCCTGCAGGGTGGGAGCAAATGTGGGGGGCATTGTTCAGGAGCAGGGACCTATGTCAAGAGCCTGGAGTCAGGAAAGAGTGTGGCCTGCTTAGGGGTCCAGCCTGGGCAGTGCAGCTGGGCCTCACCTGCCCAGGGCGGGGTGTGTGTGATGGGGAGAGCCTGCTTGTCAGGGAAGCACTACCAGTCTTCACTCCAGCAGGAGGGGGGTCGGGGAGTCTGGCTGACATTGCACTTCCCAAAGCTGCTCTGCTGTGCTGTTGGAGCCAGAGTGTGTCTCTTATGCTTCCCTTCCCAACCATGCAGAGGGCTTGCCGCTCTGTCCAGAAAAGCATTTGTTCAGATTCTCTGTACCTGCCTGGAAGCCAGGAGGGTTCACACTCAGCCCTGTCATTTCCCACTCTTTGTCAGTGTTGTGGACACAAGCAGGCCCATCTGACAGCGTTGGCAGTTGTCAGAAGCTCCTGGTTTTCCCATGGAGTCTGTAGCTCACTTTTCTTGGTGGTTTAGGGGCTTCCACCCAGGGCCACAGTGTGGCCATTGGCCACACAGTGTGCGTTGAAATGTACAAATCCTAAGAAAAAGTAAAACGTCCTCAGTGTGGCTGTTGGATACGTATGTCTGTAGTCACCCTGAACTGGAAATAGGCCAAATGCCTGTTGACTGGGAAATGAGCCTGCGGTGGATCGGTCTTGCAATGGCATGCTTCTTGGCACTAGAGGAAGCGGCTGCTGCTCACACAACTGCATGGATGGATTTTGGAGACGTGCAGGGCACGAGCTGGCTGGGGTGACGTGCTGGGCACAGTGCTGTGTGGGGGAGGCAGAGGCGAGGGCCTGGTGGTGCAGCTGCACCTGCGTGTGGGCCTCCAGGGTGGGGGTGCTCTGAAATGGGTGGCGAGGGTTGTCCAGCTCTGAATATGTGAAAAACCACTGACTTGTGTGCGCTCCTTAAGTGGGTGTTTCTGTGGCATGGGAGTTAGAGTTCAATAAAACTGTCCTGAAAAAAATGCTTAAATTGTGGTGAAAATTGTCAGAATGGCTTAGTGATGGTCCCTGGGGTAGGGGTGGACAGGGCTGTGGGTAGGAGTGCGGGGAACTGGGGGCAGTTGTGATCTCATTTAGGGAGGGACCTGGGCTGGCAGTGGAGCTGGCAGACAGTTGGCATGGTCCGTTTAAGGTCTGTGCGTGTCTCACCTTCAGAAAAGAAAAAAGCACTAGCATCATGGAATCATTGATGCCAGTGTGTGTGCTAGAGCATGTGGTGAGAAGCGTGCTGGTGCCTGCGGTGTGCTTTCAAGTGCGTTTTCAAAACGAGATGGACTGGCCGCTGCATGGGGGTGGACAGCTGTGCCACCGGAGAGCTGAAGCAGAATGTCCGCGTAGCCGCCAGTGCATGTGGGTGTTGATGGTACAGGGTCTCCAACTTGTCTGTGTATTTGAAGATCTTCGTCACAAAGTGTTTGGAAAGAAAGCAATTGAATGCCACCGGTACCTCCTCAGATGGCTTTTGAAAGAAGGTGGGAATACTCGACGTTGGGGGATGTGACACAGCCTGTGTAGCAGTGAACTTGACACAGCCTTCCCCCAGGGAGACTTGGCTCTGACAACGAGATGGAGCACTCACCCCCCTCCCAGCAGGAGCACAGGGACAGTGCCCTGATGGGGACATGCCCACGGAAAGCTGAGACACGTCCCCTTAGAAGGCGTGTACAAGCGTTGAGGTGGCACTACTTGCCCTGGCCACGCCCTGACACAATAGTTCATTCCCAGTCACCTGGGGAGTCAGTGGCTGTTCACACGCCCTGGCCAAGCTGCAGAGCCAAGTGTGAACGGCCCTTCAGACTGGGCGCCCTGCCCTCTTTGGAGCTCTGTGGGTGTCACGTCGCTGTATACTTAGGCAAAGTAGTAGGTGTGTCTGCGCACACATGGTTGTTGTGTGTGTACGGTAAGAGTGGCCATAAAGCAGTCAGCAGCCACCGCGTGCTGGAACTCTTTCCCTCTTCGGGAACAGATACAGTAAAGAGAAACAAGGTCTCTGAAGCCACGCCAGTGGAATGAGCCTTGGCTCTGCTGTCTACCAGCTTTGGGACCTCAAGCACGTTACTTAACCTCTCTGTGCCTTGGTGTCTGCCCCTAAAGTGGAGATAATTGTGGCTCCCCACTAGGGCTGTTGGGAGAATTGATGTATGCAGAGTCCCTACCAAGCCGTCCAAACTCAGCATCACCTCCATTGCCGTCTCTCCTCAAGCTTTTCATGGCAAACCTCTATTTCTTTCCTAATTAGAGGACTTACATCTGTGTATTTTAAGAATTCACAAGGAAGGATCTGAGAAAGGCTCTGGCCTGGGCCAGGGTTGGCCTGGGCGATAGGATACTAGTAACAAGTTTATTGAATATGTTTTCTATGCAACTTCTTGCCACCAGTGATTTGCAGGCAAGGAAAATGAGGCCAAGAAAGGTTAAGTGATTTGCCTGAGGACACGGCCAGGGCCCAGGGGAGCAGGCTACCCACCTGAGTAGCTTGTGAGTGTTCCCTCCAGCTGGGTGGTGTCTCTAGAGGACGGGGCTGGGCCTTCAAGGGTGGTGTGCACCTCTTGCTGCGCTGTATTCTCAGGCCAGATAATCAAGAACTTGAGTTCATCCTCAGGAACCTCGCAGGAGCTGAGAGGAAGCTCAGCGAGGAACTGGAGGTCCAAGTTCTCTGGCAGCTTGATGTAGGCAGGATTCCACCTTCAGGCTGTTCTCACAGCCTGGGGGCCCTTGGGGTTGTGGCCCTCTGGGTTTCTCCTGAAACTGCTTCGAAGAGGATTTTCTACATTGACATGCAGTAGGCAGGAACCCCCTAAAGATAGTAATTATGCCAATAAATTGTTTCAGTCACTGCCTACGTTGGCTTCAGAGTTGACTTATAAAACCCCATTCAGCCCAAGGGACTGAGCTTGGATTAATGAGGAGGAGGCAGCCGCTGGCCCAGCCAGCCAAAGCCCAGAGCTCCCAGCAGGAGAAAGTCCCATTAGCAGACCATTCAGTTATCAGAGCTGACTACATTCCAGGCCATACCTAGGAGGGGGAAAGTTTAAATTTGGAGGTGCAAAGCAAGCTGCACCAGTGGGGAGTGGTCCAAACCCCCATTCCTGTCCATTTCCTGTGGTCAGGCTCAGGCACTGGGTTCCCAGTGGCACTACCATACCAAGAAGTTGCCCCTATATCTCCAGCAACAGGTGAGCATGCCCTGTGCTGCGTGCGTCCTTCCTTCGTACCTGGGCTCTGGACCTGCCATAGGGAGGTCCGTGTCATCTTCCCAGCTGGACTCCGAGCTTCTCGGGTGGGATCTATGTCTGACTTACCTCGGGGCAGCCGCGTGGAATTGGCTGAGCGGACACTGCACCTGCAAAGGCGTGGAGGTGATAGTCTCTGTGGCGGGCAGAATAGTGTGTGCCAAGTGCGTGGTGAGGTGTGTGCAAAAGTCTGCAGGGATGAACCGTCGCGGAAACTGCGGAAAGCCCACCTAGGAATTGGGCCTTACCCTGAAGGAGCAAAACTGGTGGCCCGCCATTAGGCTGCTCAGCATGAAAGAAACCAAAACTGGGGAACAGCTAGATAGAAGATGCCTGCCCTGGCCCCAGCCCTCATCTGGCTTTCCCTGGCCCTTCTCTCCCGGGCGGAGAACCTTCCGACTAGGCACACACTAAGATCACCCCTGGCCATGATTCCCGTTGGGCAGAGCCACGGCATGTGGAGGGGTCCCACACAGAGCAAACACAGCCTCCTGGACATTCCTCGGGCTTCTCGGGAATGCACAAAGATGCTCCCTGATGAGAAGCTGAGACCACAAACCAGCTGTCTGCAGTGGAAATGCCAGGTTCCTGGGAACCTAGAACTTGTCTTTTAAAAGCCATTTATCCTCCGTCTCTCCCACCTGTTGGGACTAGTGTATCTTCCCATAACTCTTGGTGGACCCCACCCCAACCACCTGACTCCTCGATCAGTCCTGGAACCTCGAACTTACTGAACAGCCATCCCCCAGCCTGGCCTGCCGGAAGGACTGCTCTGTGCCACTCTCAGAGGAGAAACTTAACGTGGGGGCCCAGCTCCACATTCTACTCGGGAAACTCAGCTGCACAAGTAAGTGACCCCTAAGCCAAATTGGGGGACCACCCCAGGCCTCTTGACTCTCCACGCAGACTGGTCTGTGGGCCATTGTAAGCCTATAATGGACCTCTTGATCGTTAGCAACATAGGCCGCAGCACCAAAAGTTCCCAGCCAGGTGAGTCCGTATGGGGAAGCCTGCACAGCGCTGTGTCGTTTCCTGTGGTCTGGTCTGTCCCTTCAGAACCAGACTTGTTGCTCTCAGGGGCTCCTGTAGGAATTCTCTTGGGTCATGTCCCTCTTTAGTTACTTGATGGACCCCAAGTACTACGGTACTGCATGCTCTTCGCCCTGGGGTCCACGCAGCCCCATTCTGTACAGGGAGGACGCAGACAGTATCTGGGACACAGCATGCTGGAGACTCAGTTCTGCCATAAGATTTGGAAGATCCAAGTACGTTGCAAGACCCGTCCCTTACCCCCACCCCAAACATGGCAGAAAAGACACAGGGGAGCAGGGGCAGGGAGGAGGAGGCTCTAGGAAAAGGCCGGCCTCTGAGTTTCACCCCTGGGTTGGGTGAGGCAGACCTGCAGTTGGGGCCTGACTCGGCCCAGGCGGCCCAGCTGTCCACTGCACTCACTGGGTGTCGCGGGCACACTGCTTCTGAAGCCATGGAGGCGCGGGCACCCCCATGATAGGGACGCGTGCTCAAGGGCAGCCGAGGTCTGCACCCTCCACCTTCCTCTGGACCCAGGGCACGCGCCACGTGCACACAGCGGCATCTCCGTAGCGCGCTCCCCCTAGTGGCCAGGCAGCTGGTGCCCAGGAGCTTGTCCTCAGAAGATGCAGGGAACCCGGGACTGTTTTTGTGTAGAATGGTCACTGGGATCCTTCCTTGGGGGAGAGGCCTTCTGGGAGAGGTGGCAGCAGATTTTTTCAACTGCACACGAATTGTTGCCCAGCGGCCTCAGACAGATATTGAGTGTGAAACTGAAGACCCTCCTGACACCCCCTGCTGGCCTGGGCTGAGGGAGAGGCGGGGTCACCCTGCCAGGCTGTCCTCGTGAAGAGTTTCCGAGGAGCCTGTTGGCTGCTCAGTAATAATTTGCTGGGGAGTGGAGGGGGGATGCCCCGGGTCCATGCTGGGCCTGGACTGGGAAGGCGGTCACCACCGGCGGGGCTCCAGTGCAGGCTAGGTGGGACCCGGGCAGACACTCTGCTGCTGCCCTTTGACCCTGTGTCCCGGGCCTCCTCGGCGGGCTCACTCCATCTCTAGCAGTTCCTTGGGCTGAGCCACACTGGCCAGGGAGAGAAGTCCACTGTTGGGGGTGGGTGTGGGGTGGGGGCTGACAGTGCCGTGCGGCCTCCACCGTGGGTCTCGGGGACCTCAGTGTGAGCTACGTTGCCATCACACCATCAAACCCCCTTTGTGCTGTAGCCCTGGGTCTGTGGCCACAGAAAACCCATGGTCATCATCTCTGTCACCTGGGGATTGTTGTCCTCTTAGGGTGGTTTACTGAAAGACCTGTTTTCCCCCTTTTTCATGTTGTTCCATGGATGTCTCATTATTTCATCTAATGCTCCTTTCTTCAGGGGTCATCAATTCAAGAGCTGTTCACATGCCAGAGATAAGAAAGGGATAAAGAGTTGTCTACTCATTATCCAATGCTACAGCTTCCAAAAGTCCTCGCCCAGGAAAGGCAGGGACCCAGTGACCATTCTACACAAAACAGCTCCCAGATTCCACAGGGGTGCTGCAGGGCTGTCTAGTTCTGGTTCAGAGAGAGTTCCAGGGCCATGCAAAAGGGGCTTCCACGGGAGGTGCAGTTTATGGCTGATAAATTCATTGCTTAGACCAAAGTCTGTGAGTTTTACATTGAGTTCAGTGTTGACAAGCAGGTTTTCTGGCTTCAGGTCCCTGTGTACGATGCCTTTCTGGTGGCAGTACTGCACAGCTGGGAGCCACTGTCTGAACATGCCTCTTTTTCCAAAATGTGGACTTTGTCCAGAAAATAATCAAACATATCCTTTCCCCTGACATACTCCATCATGAGGAGTTAAACATCTTTCCGGTCAATCACCTCAAATAACTTAACAATATTTGGGTGGTTCAAAGCCTTCATACTGTGGACTTGCTGGAAAAGTCCCCAGAGTTGGGGCACCATGGGTTACATTATTTTCCTGGTCTGGATGTGTGAGGCCAACTTCACCTTGGTGAATGTACCCAGCCTAGGTTTCTTTGAGGGTCTTCTAATTTTCCTTATGGGTCTCCTCATTAGCAGAGATGGCTGCAAGGTCTTGCATCACAGCATAGTGACTGCTCTCTGTACCCACTATAGTACTGGAGCCAACTCTACTTGGTGACTATGTTAGCAGTACTGACTGTGCTAACTGTCCTAACAACGCTAACAATGTTAATTAAAGGAAAAACATTAAAGACAGAATGAGAAAACAGAGACATTGATGAAAAGAAAGAAAGGTTTTTAAAAATGACAAAACAAAAGCCTAAGAAATAGTAGAAAATAGAAAAATAAGAAAAGGGAAAAAATAAAAAATAGAGTTAAAGAGAAAAAGTGAATAAGGTAGCTGGGGTCCAAGTTTATCACGTTATCAGAAAAGTTTCCTGGGATATATACACTACAACTAGGCCCAGCCAGAGATTTCCGGAGGGTTTGGTTTTGTTTTTGTTTTTGTAATGTTGTCAGATGTCTCCTTGGGAGAACAGAGCAAGAAATAAACCAGCCACTGTTCTGTATAAACCACAGAGGTTTTCTCACTTTCGGGTTTCAAGATCCTCTTATTCTTTTTAGAAAAAATGGACCCCAAAGAGCTTTTTGTTTATGTGGGTTATTACAGATTAATATTTACACCAGAAATAAAATCTATAAGATGCTTTCAATGACCTTTTCGTTACTAGTTTGAAAAAAATCTACTAATTTCTGGTTTTTAAAGATCCACATATATCTACACCTAAAACACTCAGTTCATTTTCCTTAAATTCTGGTCTCAACATGATGCCACAACTTGAATTAACATCATGATACTGTAGGACAATGTTCTTTTGGGGGGCATGTCAGTGATATACATTATTAACTAGAAATGTGAGAGGAAGGCAGTTTTCATCATATTCTCACCTGTGAGATCAGTAGCAGATTTCTCATCAAAACCCTGGCCAGAGGGCAGTAGTTTGATCTATTCAGAGTACTGAGGGGAAAGGCTGTCAGGCAAGAATCCTATATGTGGCAAGACTGTCTTTCAAAAATGAGGGAGAAATCAAGACTTTCCCAGGTAAACCATAGCTGAGAGTTGGTTCCCATTACACCTGTCTGTATAAAGGAATCCTTCAGGTGGAATGAAAGGACACCTTGATGAAGCAATGCAGCTCTCTGGGTTAAAGCAAGTACTTTTGTATGATTGTGAAAGCACTATTATAACTTTGGTTTGTAACTATTTTCTACTTGATTTGAGAGTTTTTTTTAATGTTTGTGGACACAAAGTGCGTAAAGGTGTACTTTTTGTGATAACTACAAAGGGATGGGGTCAGAGCTGGATAGGAGCAGAGTTTTTGTATGTTACTCAAGTTAAGCTGGTATAAAGTCACACTAGAGTGTTCTAACTTGAGGATGCTCAGTGTATCCCCTTGGTAACTACAAAGAAAATAACTCCAGAGTATACACAAATGGAAATGAGAAAGGAATTGAAATGCTTTATTGAAAGAAAATCAGCTAAATACAAAAGAAGACCGTCATGCAGGAAATGTGGGCAAAGAAAGTTAAAAGGCACATGGAAAAAAATCAGCAAAATGACAGAAGTTTCACCTTAACATAAATGTAAGTGAATTCACCAAAAGGATTTTTTAAAAAATCAAATTATCTGCTCTCTGGAAGAGATTTACTTTGGATCCAAGGACACAAAAAAGTTGAGCATGAAATAATAGAAAAAAATTTTTTACTCCATAAAAACTATTCTCTGCCATAAAAATAGTAACCGAAGATCAGAAAAGATAATTTTATAAAGAATTTTAATACAGCAGGTTTTCACAGTTATATTTACATTCTTAATGACAAACCATCAAATTATATGAAGCAAAATTTGGCAAAATTAGATCTACAGTAATAGTTGGAGATACCAGTAGTCCACTGTCAGTGAGGGAGAGAATCTGACCAAGTGAGGAAGTGGAGGACTCAATAAACCAACTAGACCCAACAGACACATGCATGACACTACCCAACAATAATCACATACGTATTCTTTTCAAGTGGACATGGGACATTCTCCAGGAGAGACCATATGTCTTAATAGATATAAAAAGATATCAGACAAAATATCTTATCCTACCACAATGGGTGAAGTTAGAAATCAATAACAGATGGAAAAGTGGGAAATTCACCAAAGTGGAAATTGAACAGCACATTCTTAAATAACCAATATGTTGAAATCACAAGGGAAATTGGAAAATATTTGAGACTAAAGAAGGCAAAACACAACATACCATACTTGAGCAACACAGTTAAGCACTAAAAAGGAATTTGTAGCTATGAATACATAGATAGCAGAATAAGCAATATTTGAAATCAGCAGGATAGCTTTATAACTTAAGGAACTGGAAAAAGATGTGTGAACTCAACCCAAATCTAGCTGAAGGAAGAAAATAAGAGCAGAGAGAAATAGAGAATGGCACAAGGATAGGGAAAGGCAGCAAACCAGAAGCTGTTACTTTGAAGAGCTGAACAAATTTAAACCATTAGCTAGGCTGAGAAGAACAGAACACAAATTATTAAAATCAGAAATGACTATTGGGACATTATTAGTGATTGTACAGAAATAAAAAGGATTATTAATGAGTGCTATCAACAGTTGTTCTCCAGCAAATTATATAATCCTTATAAAATGCAAAATTTCCTAGAAATAAAAAAATTAAGACCGAGTCATAAAAAAAGGAAAAATGTGAGTAGACTCCTAACACTTGTCAGTAAGCAAAAACCTATTGACAAAAGTTTTGGACTAGATGGCTTTACTGGTGATTTCCACCATACATTTAAAGAACTAACACCAATCCAAAATTGCAGATGTAGGAACACATCCCAACTCGTTCCACGAAGATAGCATTATCCTGAGACTTGCATGGTATCATAGTGCAGATACTGCAAGAGAAGTGCAGGTCATTATTCCTGGAGCACAGTTATGTGCAAATCAGCAACAATGCACTAACACTCCAAATCCAACAGCATAGAAAAAGGATCTTCTCCCATGACCAAGTGGGATTTATTCTGCATTCAAAAGCTGTGATAGGCCCATTAGGAGAATGAAAAGGTAAAGGTGAAACGAGTCTCCACTGATGCAGGAAAACCCACAAACTTTCAACACCTTTGATGGTAAAATTAGTCAACAAACTGGAAACAGAAGGGAACGACCTCAACATAATAAAAGCCATAAATGATAAACCCACCACTAGTGTCATTCTCCATTCTAAAAAAAACTGAAAATGCTTTTACTCTTAACAGCGAGGATAAGACAAGCTTGCCTGCTTTTGCCCCTTCAGCATAATACTGAAAGTCCTAGCCAGACAGAAAAGGAAGTAAAAGACACCCAAGATTGGAACAGAAGATGTAGCTTTTATTTTCAAATAACATGCTCTTACAATTTTAGACTGCAAAGGTGTCAGCAAAAAAATCTGATAGAAGGAAAATGAACTTTTAAAAGTAGCGGCCGTGTGGTAGCTCATGGAACTTTGCACAGCCAAAATAGTATTACAAAAAGATCTCATACTTCCTTGTTTCAGAACTTATAAGTTACAATAATCAAAACCGTGTTTTAGCATAGGCTCAGAGACTGATGAAATAGAATAGAGAGCCCAGAGAGAAAATCTTGCATCTGTGCTCCAACAGGTGCATCCGAACTATTCAGTGGAGAGGGGACAGTTTGCAGCAGGTGGCACTTGGAAAAGTGGATGTCCACATGCAAAAGAACGAGCTGGGTCCCTACCTAACATCATATACCAAAAAATTAACTCTGCACTTCAGCCCCAAATGTTGGAGTTAAAGTTAAAACTCTTAGAAGACCACAGGGAAAGAGCTCCACGACAGTGGATTTGGTGACGGCACCAAGGAACAGATTGCAAAAGTAAAAATAGCTAAATTGGATGACATCAGAACTAAAACCAACCCTCAAGGCATCAAAGGGCATGTCAGCGTGAAAAGGTATCCTGTGTAATGGGAGAGCAGGGACACATAGGTTCAAGCAATCCCAGTCAAAATCCCCACAAGTTATTTTGTGGCTATTTACAAACTGATTCCACAGTTCACACAGAAGCGCAAAAGACCCTGAAATACTTTGATTTACAAGAAAAAGACATTTTGCCACTTACATGACCAGAATGTATTTGTCATATATATACTTGGGTTTGTCCATGGTTCCTGGAGCACAGCTCCCCAAACCCTTAGAATCTCCTATGTGAGAGTGATAAAGGTGTCTGGAGTCATGTCTGTGGTGGACTCACTGAAGGATGCTGTGGGTCGCCAGGAGAGCCAGCCGTGTGATGAGAGATTTGGAACTTCCAGCCCCATCCCCTCACTTCTGGAGGGGAGAGTGCCTGGAGGCTGAACCAGTCACTAGCAGTGATTTAATCAGTCATGTCTATAATGACGCCTCCATAAAAAAACCCAAAGGATGGTGTTCTGGAGCTTTCGGGTTGGGGAGCAGGTGGTGGTGCCGGGAAAATGTGCTCAGAGAACCGGAAGCTTCTTGCCATGCACCCTGCCCACTGCATGTCTTGCATCCAACTGTTCTGAATTATCCTTTTGTAATAAGTTAGTGATCTAGTGCGTAAGATGTGTCTCTGAGTTCTGTGAGCCACAGAACCAGCTGAACCCGAGGGAGGGTGGCCTAGGGGCCACTGAGTTACATGCCATGAGGTCACGAGCCCAGGGAGTAATGACCTGGGCTTCTGATGGGGCAGCGGGAGAGAAAGAGGACTAAGCCCTTCACCTGGGCAGAGTGTCAGAACTGAGTTGATTCTCAGATGCTCAAGTGGTATCTGAGATTTATCTGTTGGATGTGGGGAAACCTCTCCTCCACCATCAGAATGGGTGATCAGGAGTTCATCTACTTTGTGTCATAAATAGCATTTGCTAGCATCACCTTGATCACAGAAACATGGTTTGGGGAGGAAGGGGCGGGCAGGGGTGAGGGGCCTTTGCTTCCGATGTGGGCGTTCACGGTGTGGGGCGGCGGCTGTGCTGAACTCAGTTACTAAAGGTGAAACTCAAGAGTGGAAGTTACAAAATAGATCCAGCTTCCGGAGGTTTGGTTCCCTGGATATGTGAGGAAATGCAGACTATAAGAAAAAAGGCAAATATTCTGTGCCGTGATTATTGTTATCTACCATAGCTGAGCTAAATGTAGAAGCATGCTGCGTCAGACCTTGATGCCAGACCAAACTCTGGTCCTGAGCTTGAGCCACTGGCCTCAGCTGCCTCTAAGAGGGAGCCGCGCAGGGACAACAGACCTCTAGGACCTGGGCAGCAGGCAGATGGCATGGTGGGGGAACCGAGATGTGACTGGAACCAGAAGGGGTTGTGTGAAGTTGCTTCATCCTGTGGTGAGGCACATCCGTGTTCCCGGGGAACCTGTACTGAGGTGGATGGAAGAGGGACTCTTGGGAGCTGCGTTTCCAACTCTGAATGCTGCAGAGGGGAGGAGTACAAGAGCGGCTTCATTCCGGATCCACAGCTCCCTGGGGAACGACCACAGCAGCACGTGATCCCGAGGGGCCCGACACCTGGTGCCTGGACTAAAGCCATCGTGAGGTCTGTTGAGCCCGAGGGAGGACCGTAGGTCACCTCATTAACGCCAGTGGTCCCTCCAGATGAAGCAGCTGTGCTGTTCGCTTGCAAGCGTGTGGGATTGGCTTTGATGACTAGGATGCCCACCAGCCCCCTCAAATACACCCTTTCCTGGGTCATGGTAAATGTTTGGATCCTGGGGCCCCTTTCACATGGGTACTCCGTGTAACCTTGTTGTTACAAAACATCCTTTCTGGAAGCCCTTCTGGAATATGCTGTGTCAGCTTCTCTTCTTGGGGTTACCAATGCCAATAAAAACAGGAGAATGGGGAGAGGCCAAGGGAACAGTCAAAGACTCTTCCTGACAAGGGGGGATTTTCTGGAGGATTAGTAAGCTGAGAAATTCTCAAAGGGGAGCATTTTGGAAGAGGGTGGGAATGTTTCAACGGCTCATAGGAAATGGGATGAATCAAAAGGGCACTGGGATTAAAACAGTTTTTGAGGTGGCATTGCCTAAGGTTGGACAGGCACAAAGGCCCCACATTTGTTCTACTTACCCTGTTTGGAGAAATTTAAAAATCTAGAAGGTGGAGATGATGCTGAGAAACGCGACCAGCACCCACTTGGAGCAGTGGCCAGGTGGGTTGAGTTCAAGATTGACTGAGGGGCGGGGGTGCTGCACGCCTCCTCGCTGGGTTCCCAGAGCCCTTCGCACAGAAATGAGTCAAATGGTGATGGGGTGGAGAGAAGGCACCCAAATCCATTGGTGAAGCCCTAACTTATTTATTTACATTTTAAAAAGGTAAAATCAATAGGCTGATGAAAATCAGGTTTAAGTAGGTACCTGAACATTTCTTGGCAATGGCTGTTTTCCCTCCCTCCTCTGGTCAGACTAAACGCTGTCGATGTGGAGACTACGCTCATGACTAGAAGGGCTGAAGCAGTTAAGGTAAACATTATAGAATGTACGTGTTTGAACAGCCTTAATGTGAAATTTTGTGTCTGTTTGACCTGATTGTATTATGCGGATGGGTCTTATATCTCACTGGGCAGCGCCCCCCGCCCAGTGTTGTACAAGAGAAGTCATGTAAATCCGCCTTTCACGTAGCGCTCATGAGACACGCTAGATGTGGGCAGCCAGGCTGCCGAGCGCCTTCCCTGCAGAGCCCGGGGGGTGGGGGCGGGGCAGGAGGACAGTCTTGGTGCCATAACCCCACAGGGAGCCTGCCCCTGCTCATGGCACGAGCTTGTGCGCGCCTCCCAGCGATGACAGCTGCAAGTTTGGACCAGAGCATTGCCCTCCGAGGGGTATTTACTGCCTTGCCACCTGACACGTGTCGAAGCTGCCCTGATGACTGAAAGCCATGAAATGACCTTAGAATCGGAGACAGCTGTGTCTAGGATGGTGTCAGGGAAATCTGCAGTGGGGAGAGCAGTGCCCAGAAGAGTCCCATGGATTTATGCTGCCTGCGAGGGTGAGGAGGAGACCCAGGAGAGGCAAGAGGATGCTCTCCCCTCGGACCGACTCTGGACCTGCCTGGGGGGACGTTGGACTGGACTGTGCCTTGACCGTGCTCTCCAAAGAGTTCTCAACTGGCCGACAGAGCTGTTCGGTGTATGGACAGCCATCCAAGGGGGATGGATGACGCCCTGTTTGGAAAGCTGCTGCATAAAGACCAGTGGGTGGACAAACTGGTGGAAGAAGGTGAAAACAAGTCAGCTCAGTGGGCTGAATTGCATGCTGTTTTCTGGCAGTGATGAAAAAGTGGTAAAATACCCCTACGTTTGGGTTTTTACTGGCTCATGGATAGTGGCCATTAGCCTGACCACGGGGTCAGCCAGGAAGGTGATGGAAACCTGACCTACTAGAGATACCCACACGGAGCATAGCCCTGTGGAGACCTGAGAGTCTGACACTCGAGCAGGACAGGAACCCCACTCCTGGTTTGGAAGGTGACTGGAATCAAGTAGCTGGCCCACGTGTTCCCTGAAGTGGCCACCTGTGTCCATGATGTGCGTGGACAGGAGGGCACCGGCGCGGTGCAGAAGTGGACTCAGCCTGGACATACTCCTCGTACCCTTTGGGGCACAAAATACCAGTAAAAGCCATAAGAGAGACAGCACAGATGACTCTGTGCCCTGGGGCACATCCTGATCACAGCTGGCAAGTCAGGCTGAGGCTGGCAGCCTGGGGGGCTGCCCCTGGGTCCTGACAGGACCAGGCTTTGTGTTTCTGATGGTGGATGCAAGTTCTGGGGTGCTGTAGAAGAACCAGCGAGAAGGTGCTTGGCGGTTTGCACAGCTGCGTGTGGTGCAGATCAGAGTGCAGTGTGCAGCCTCAGTGCCCCGCAGTGGGCCGACTCCCTGTGGAGGGAGGGCAGACTTCCCCAAGTGAAAACGTGGCTTGTCTAACAAAGGGAGAAATGCGTGAAGGGTTGACTTACATGCCTTTATGAGTGTGTGCTCACACTCAGCGTGAACGTGAGTGGGGCTTAAGGAATGTCCCAATGCATAGATTTGTCTGTTCTTGGGGGAGGAGGGGAGGTATTGTTATTTCTTCCCCACATCACCCTTCAGCCTGCTTGAAAGAAGGGTCCATACGACTGGTGCATTGTCTGCAAGGACTGCAAGTGGGGCTGGTTCCTAAGCAGAACTGTAACTTTTTAACCTTTTATGTCGGAATCTCTAAGGGCTTGAGGGCCAGGGTGTGCCTTCCTGCCATCTGGCAAAATGGGGGCTCTCAGTGGAAGCAGCTCTCCTGCCTGGTGGGGAGCATGGCTCCCCGGCCCTGTGCCCTGTGGACCTTGCCTCCTCTGCGGAAGCACCTGCCAGACCCGGGTAGCTGCCTGCCATACCCACCAGCACGGTGGCTGGACCTCGCCCCTCCCCAAGGTGGAGAAGCTTTGCCACGTGTGGAGAGAAGGGGAAATGGCAGCCGTGGGTAAGGAGTGAATAATGGCTGATATAACGAGGGGACTGCGCTACTGCATTAAGATCTCAGAAGAGATTCAGAGCAAGACACGGCACCGCCTCAGCTCTGTAACGCCGGAAGGGAGAAGCCTTGCGTGCATTGCCAAGGCCACACGCCCGCAACCTTGCCTGTCCTCGTGCCGGAGACGTTTGCAGCTGATGTTGGGCTGGACAGTCAGGAAGGGTGGACTGAGATTCGGATAATGTGCCATTGTTGTGAATTGTGATTTTACTTTAAGAAATCTGTGTTCCAAGACTAGGAGGTCAATTGCAATATTGTGATTTGTAAGAAAAATGTGTGTGGTGATTCAGGTGTTGACTGTGATAGAGGTGCCTGGTGTCAGGTTCATGAGGTGCACTCCACCTGAGGGTGGGGGCAGGGTGCCAGGAGAACCAACCCTGCGTAGAGTGTTGGGAAGTTTTAGTTCTAGTCCCACCCTGACTGCGGAGCGGGAGGGCCACGAGTCAGTCACCATTGTCTCTGTAGTGAGGTCCCCTGGAACCCGAGCAGGGGCTTCTGGTTAACATGTAGAGGTGCTGGGGCAGTAGCACTCGGCTTGCCCACCCTTGCCCGGGCATCTCGCCCTCCACAGCTCCCCCATTGACTGTTCCCAAATTATGTCCTTTTATAATAAACCAGTGATCTAGTAAGTAAATGGTTTCTCTGACTTTTGTGATCCTCTGCCTAACTGGACCTGAGCCGGGGGTGGGAGGGGGATTGTGGGAACCTCTGGTTTATAGCCAAGTCAGTGCAGGCGAAAGCTGGACCTGCAGCTACTTCTGAAGAAGGGGTACTGGTCTTGCTGGCTAGTCAGAAGCCACTGTGTCTAAAGTGGGGGGCAGTCTTGTAGGCCTGAGCCCTGAACCCGTGGTGTTGGGTACTATCTCTAGCTTAACAGTTTGGATAAAACAAACTCCACCACATGCAAGAAATGAGGGGTCTCGCCCCCAGTACTGAGCTGCAGGGGGCAAACCCAAAGGGGTTCATCCACAGTGGTTGCTTTTGTTATAGAAAATACAGAAGCCAGCAAAACTGCTGTGTTGTTAGAAGTGAACCACCATTGATGTCCTCTGGGGAAGGCCTGGTGATGGGCCTGGAGTGTCATCGGGAGACTCGGGGGTACAGTTCATGTTGTTTCTTGCTGCTTGTCCTGGATTCAGGGTGAGTTCCGTTCAGGGGGGTGGAAAATCATTGTGAATTATATTCTGATAAGCATACTTTTGGTATGGGAATTATACTTGAATTTTTTGCTAAAAAAGTTCAGTGCATATCAGGCCCAGAAGGAAAGGCGGGGCTGTTGGCCTCTCACGTCCTTCCCAGCAGAGCAAACTCACAGTGTCGGTTTGGTTCTCCTCCGCTTGCAGGGAGGCTGCCGCCGGGATCGGAGCACTGCAGTGGAGTCACGGTACGAGCAGAGGCCCAGGGCTACACTGCACTCCTCGTGAGCTACAAACATGGCCACATCCACCTGAGCGCCCGGATCACCATTGCTGCCTACCTGCCGCTCAAGGTGAGCCTGGACGCCCTGCCGTCCACCCTCTTCCTGATGCGAATTGCTCATTTGGCCCAAGACACAGCACCTGCTCATAAGCATTGGTGATTACAGTGTGAGCGAGAAAGACCTGGGCCTGCCTTCAAGGTGCTTGGGAAGCATCACATGAGTGGCTGCCACGCAGCAGGAGGTAAATGTGACTGTCACTGACCCTGCTTCATGGGGGAGGCCTGGAGAAGACAGGTCAGTGGGCAGTTCCCACCCCTTCATGGAAGGTCTGGGGCTGGGCTAGTCAGTGCTGACTTCTAGGACCGCTGTGGTCTCCGACGACATGTTTTCTTCTCCCTGTCTCCCGCTGTAAGGTGCTCGGTGGTGTCAGAATCTCATCTCTGAACCCCCAGCCTGAGTATAAGGCTGTCAGAGCAGGCAACAACCAAGGGTTCTTGGCCTTTCTTTCCCCTTCGAGATATGATTGACATATTAACGCTGGTGTCGGGCGTACAACACGATTCAATATATGTTTACACTGCAGAGTGATCCACAGTGAGTTCAGTTAACCTCTATAAGCAGTTTTCCTTATGGTGAGAACTTCTGCGATCTACCCTCCTAGCAACTTTCAAATACGTACTGTAGTGTCGTTAACTATAGTCACTGTTCTGTTTGCAACATCCCAGGACTGACTGCTTTCATAACTGAAAGTTTGTACCTTTTAACTCTTTCCCCCCATTTCTCCCACCCTCACCACTCGTACCAATGAACTTGTTTTTTATAATTTTAAATTCTTTTAGATTCCACATATAATTGAGGTGACACTGTATTTATCTTTCACTGTTTGGCTTGAGTCACTTATTGCAACACTCTCAAGTTCCATTCATATTGTCAGAAATTGGAGGGTTTTCTAGTTTATTTTTTGTGACTGAATAATATTCCGTTGTGTGGCTACATAATTCGCTTGTCACTTCATTTGTTGACAGACACTTAGGTGGTTTCTGTGATTTAGCTATTGTAAACAAACAAAAACAAAAGCACTGATGTGAACATGGAGGTGCCAGTATCTCTTCAAATTAGTGTTTTTGTTGCCTTTGAATATAATTCCCAGAGTGGAATTGCTGGATCATGTGGTAGCTTTATTTTTCATTTGTGGAGGAGCCGCCCTGTGCTGTGCCAGGTCACATTCTCACCCATGGTGCCCCTCCTGCCAACACAGTTTCCTCTTGTCCTTTTGATGACAACAATTCTGGGGGGCATGAGGGGATACCTCCCCGTGGTCTCGTTAGCCACGCCATCAGATCTTGGTGACAACCCTGTGAGAGTCCCTGATGCACACACCGCGTTCCAGAGAGGAGCCGGGCTTCCTGACCTTTGTGGGGGCCAGTCAGCCACGGGCGAGGACCCAGCCTTCAGAGGATCCTGAGCCCGCATCTTCCTCTCTCACAGGCTGTAGACCCCTCCTCTGTTGCCTTGGTGACCCTGGGCTCATCAAAGGAAATGCTGTTTGAAGGCGGTCCCAGACCCTGGGTCCTCGAGCCTTCCAAATTCTTCCGGAACGTTACCTCTGAGGACATGGACAGTATCGGTCTGGCTCTCTTTGGTCCCCCTGCTTCCCGAAATTACCAGCAACACTGGATCCTTGCAACCTGTCAGGTTTTGGGCGAGCAGGTGAGTACTATCCTAGACGCACCCTCCAGGGCTGGGGAGGAAGGTCACGTTCCCCAGTTTACCCTGCTGTGTCTCATGGCTTCACTTACCCAGCCTTCAGAATGACCCTGAGAGATAGCTGCTGCTCTTGTCCCCACCCTACAGATGGAGGAACTGAGGCTCCATGAGGTGCATGGGCCTGAGTGAACACCAGGTGGAGGCAGGTGCAGCACGCACGTCCCCGTTCCCCCACCCCTTCGCCCCATTGCTCTGGTGGAGCCAGCTTGTCCCCACTCCCTTTCCAGTCCCCCGGGACCTCCTCTCTAGGCTTCAGCACTCCCCACTCCCAGTCTGACCCCCAAGGTCAGATGTCACCACGTGACGCTACCTCCAGAGTGAGGGAGGTAAGCACGTGAGATCACAGACAGTTGGCATAACTTTTGTGTTTAGAGATAAATTGGGAATCCCAGCTGTTTTGGTTGTTTTTTAAGAAATCTGTTTTTGTTTTTTTTTTTTTAAATGCTAAAAGCCAAAAAACCTAGGAGACCAGGTATACCTAGCAGAACAGGTATGAGCCTGGCTTCCCGTGGGGCTGGAGCCCGCTGGCTGGGGCGGCAGCTTGCCTTTCAGGTGCCCTGTGCCAGCATTCCCAAGGCTCAGGACTGGGCACTAGTTTTCCTTATCATAAGGAGGTACCCTCATTCCCAGGGGCCCAAAAGTAGGGAGCCAAAGATAAGGTGGGAGGCCAGCAGGAATCCAGAAAGCTTAGGAGAGTAACAAGGGGCTCGCCAGAGAGCAGGGTCTCCGACTCAGGGTGTCTGATGGCTCCCCTTGCTCCCCAGGTCATCGCCCTCTCAGTGGGGAACAGGCCCAGTGTCACCAACCCCTTTCCTGTGCTGGAGCCCTCGGTGGTGAAGTTGGTGTGTGCGCCACCCTCCAGGCTCACCCTCACGCCTGTCTACGCCAGCCCACAGCTGGACCTATCCTGCCCGCTGCTGCAGCAGAACAAGCAGGTGGTGAGTGGCACTTGGGCCCGCGTTGCTTAGGGGGTACGTTTTGCCATGTGTCACCCGTGGAGCCCACCTGGCGAGGTGAGGCCTCTCGGGGCATAGCTGCTCGTGGCAGCTCAGGATGGCGTGGTGCCTCTCCCCTCCTGCCGGGCTCAGCGCCCACTCTGCTGACACCTGGCAGTTTGTATGAAGCTCGTCACTTTCTTCTGTGATGCGGACGTTCAGGTGGGGGCTGTTGACTGGGCAGTGTGTGTGTGTGGTCAGCAGGGTCTGCTGAGACACGGTGGGTGACCAGCGCCTTCCACCCATTTCGGGGGCAGGTGGGCTGTGATTCAAACATAAATGTGGGGTTGGGAAGACGGTCACTTGGGGTCACTCTGCATGCATGGATGTAAATTGGCACCCACAGTCTGCAGCAGAAAGCCCAGCCCCTTGCCGCTCAGATGATCAAGGGGGAGAGAACCTTCCAGCAGCCCTGGCCCCCAGCCCCTTCTTAGCCCCCTTTCATTGGCTCAGCCTGTAATTGTGAGCCCTACCTCCGCTAGGCTTGTTCCTAGGTTCTGGAATACAGAGTAGGCAGGGCAGGGCAGGGCTGACGGGGAAACCAGGCAGCACACAGATGGGCAAGAAGGATCAGAAAGTGGGAAGTGCCTTAAAGGAAGTGAAATCCAGGGTAGAGGGTGGCACCAGAGGCCACTTCAGAGGGAGCAGGAAAGGTCTCTCAGGGGTGCATAGACCAGTCTAAGCTCTCCGCGGTCAGGAGATGATGGGCCAGAAGAGTTGAGGTAAAGGTGCCCCAGGTAGAAAAGCAAGTGCAAGGCCCTGAGGCCAGGACAGGCTCTCTGAGTCCTGCTGCGCTTGCAGTCATCAGAATAGTGAGTGGTGCTAGAAACTCACCTCTCACTTGTTCCCAGTCCCCAGGATTATCCTGTCTTCACCCAGTCTTGTCCATGTGGCATGGAGGTGGGCAGGGTCCCAGAGGGAGAACCTAGGTTTAGCTAGCCCTAAGTTCAAGGCCTCCTTGGTGCAGCTGTTTCCCTTCTCCCAACCCAAGTAAGCCCTGCAGCCAACCCCAGGTACACCCAGCTATTCTCTCTCTCGGGGGTCTATGTCTCCTGGGGCCACCTCCGGAGCAGAGCCTCTGCACCTCTTCCCAGCTCACGCCAGGCGTGCTCAGTGCATGTCCTCAGTGCCCCGAAGGGAGCCTCTCCTAAGCTGTTTGTGTCACAGCCTCTCCCACTGGGGCAGCTGGAGATGGAAACTGGCTCCTCACTGGAGGTGGAGGGCTGGGAATATCTCTCTCTGGAGCTTCAGGGGAGGTGCCAGACTGCAGTGTCTGGGATTCGGGAACAGGCCCTCTGTGGGGTGTGTGGCTGGCCTCTCGTCCCCAGGGGTGTGGTCAGCTTTGCTTCCCACGGCTCTGAGGGTGGGTGGTGGACTTCTGTGCTCAGCTTTGTTGTTCCCTCAGCTCTGAGACACGGGTCCCTGTAGGGTTGGCGCCTCCACAGCATCTGCTAAAATCAGGATTCTTTGTGCTCTGCCACGGAGAGTTCTCCTACCTGTCCTGTAGGGGCCAGGGAAGAATCCCCAAGTGTTCCTTCCACAGGTGAGGCACCCCGGCCTGGAGCCCCTGGGGAGGCACACCTATGGGCAGCTGCTCCAAATAGCCATTTGCTCACACAGGGCTACTGAGACAAGTGTCCTGAGAGTTTCATGTTTTAAATCACTTTTATGGGTTTAGCCGGTTTTCCCTGTGGAACGAATAAAATACTGAGTGTATACTCTGGAAAACCTCACCTCCTGGGTCTCCGTGTGTGAGGCAGGGAACCTCCTCTGATGGCAGGCCCAGCGCTTGGGGCTGGCAGCCAAGGCCTGAATCCCAGCCTTGTGCGTGCCCCTCTACCCTGGAAGGTGCTGATGGTGCTGGGGCCTCTCGGGGTGGCTGCAGGGGGTGATGGGGCTGGGCAGAGGGCATTCCCAGTGGTGACTATTACTTGTTTGGTCAGTGTTATTCTCTGCTTAAACCAGGTGGTGGCTGGACTTTCACCCAGAGTACAAGCCAGAGCCCCTCTACCCCACAGGCCCGAGGGCCTCCACCCACACGTTCCTCCCCTGCCCAGTGGTGCCCATGTCTCGGGCTGGCCCTTCCCTTGGGCGTGAGCTCACCCTGCCTTCCCCAGCCTTTAGACCACCTCTGAAGTCTCTCCCTCAGCATTTTACATTCCATTTCCCTTCTCCCCCATCCCCCAAAGAACTTGTCATCTAACACTGCAGATGCAGAATTCGGGAATTGATTTTCTTTTTTCCGTGTCTCGAACAGCGCTGTGCTTGTGGCAGGAACTCAGACTATGTGGTGGATGAGCGAGTGTGCGAGTGAGCACGCTGTGTCTGTGGCCCTGTGGTCTTCTGCCCTGACTCTCACAGGCTCAAATGCCTGGAGAAGCCAAGCTGGGGTGCTGCTGAAGAGGGGAGAGGGTCTCGGAGATAGTGCAAACCTGGAGAGCAGGCACCCCTCAGAAGCACAGCCCGCCTGCCTCCCTGCAGCCAGTTCGTGTCCAGGCTGGGCAAACCCAGCAGCTCTGCATGCATCTTGCCTGTCCTTACATGGTGGGCACTTGCCGAGCGAGCTGTATCTGGCCCTCTCTCTCCTGTTGCTTCTGGGGCAGCCCAGCGCTTCCATCTGGACTGCAGGATGGTGGGCAGGCAGTGGAGCATGGCTCTGACCTGGCTTGGGTATGTTGTAGATCTCCCTTGCCAGGAGGTAATGACTTCAAACATGGAACTGCTATGCGATCCATCAGTTCTGGGGTCCCGGAGCTGTGAGCCATTCAGGCATGGCTCCTGCGATTTATGATCTCATTAGGGGACCTTGAGAAAGGCAGATCCTGGCGATGCATCCTGGGTGCAGAATAAATTTAATTGTACACCTCTCCAAAATGCAGAGGCTGCCCAGGAAGCATTTGCAGAGTCCATTATTAGCAAGACCAGACGCCAGAACAGAGCTGACAAGTTGGGCTTGACAAAGTGGAACCACTCTCTAGCCTGCCCGGGTCCTTGAGCAGATCATCCAGCATTCAGCAACTGTGCTCAAGTGCTGGTGGTTTGCCAGGAGACTGATTAGCTGGTGCTCGGAGCCGCTGCCCAGCTCATGCACAGGGGAGAAGGCTACCCGGTGTTAGAGGAAGCCCAAGGGCCAAGATGTACTAGCCTCGCTGCTGGCCCCGTGCCTCATGGACATGTCCACCCCTAAAACTGTGTGACCTTGGGTTAGTTGCTTAGTGTCTCTGAGTCTTATTTTATAATGAGGGGGATAATGTTTTTGCCTCAGATGGTCATTGGAAAGATCCAGTAGACTTGAGCATGCTTTGGCACACTGGGTTAACATCTTTCCCTGGAGGAGAAGGGAGAAAGAAGGAATGTTAGTTTTCTACCTGGGGGTGGTTGCATCTGGGGGCAGAAGTGCGGCATCCAGAATGTGCTTATTCTTGTCCCCGACCAGTCACAGCTGCCAGACTCGTGTCCAGAATAAATCCTTTGCATCTCCAGGAATCGTGCTGACCTGTATTTAGAATTCCTAAGATGCTTTGGTCCAGTGTTCTGTAGAGACAGGAGACCTGGAAGGACTTGGGGAGGATCCTTCCTGGTGGGATGGGGAGTTGGGTAGCTGCATAGTCAGGACTTGTGAGGTTGGGCTGTAGTAACAGGCAACCCCAGATCCCAGCGTGCTTCTTTTCCCCTGGCCATAGCACAGGTTCGCATCTGCACATACTGCACATGCCTGCCAGTGAGCGCGGCAGGTCCTGCTCTGGCCAGTAAAGCTTCTTCGTAGAGTTGTCACAAGTGATTTAGCACATTTCACTGGCCTGAGCAAGTCACATGATCACTCCTGGCTGCAAGGGCCAGAGATGTCCAGCCCCTCCTCTTGGCCCTGTGCCTGGTGGAGACCTGGACACATTTCTGAGCACTACTAACAAGGGCCCAGTACCCGCTTGACCATTAATTACAACGAGCCAGGCTTTTAAAATGATCGCCCCTGACCTTTACTGAAGACAGCCTTAGGAAGTGGTTTCCGTCGCGATTCCTACCTCACACTTGAGCTCTGGGACATCAGCAGCTCTTCGGTGGTAAGAGGTGGAGCTGGGATTTGAGTCCAGGCTGTGAGACCCAGGTGTCTGTGTGCTTGGGGTTCCCTGCTTCGCCACCTACTCCGTCTGTCCCCATGCCATTCAGTCAGGGAGGGAAGTGGGGAACAGTGTCTGGGAGGAGTGAGGCTGGGCGGGTGCTGGTCTAGGGCCAGACTTGCCAGGGGAGCAAGGAGGCAGTGGAGTTGAGGGAGGAGCCACTCAGCTGACACATCACCTCTGATCTGTTCCTCCTCACACCCCTGGGCCTCTGCTTCCCACCCTTACTAGGGGCATGACAGCTCCCACCTCACTGGGATCTTTAATGATCAAGTGAGAACTCGGCTCCAAAAGGAGCAAGTTCAATGGCTCCAGGACATCTTATGGACTGCAGATGGCATTCCTGTTAACTCACTGGGGGAGCCATCCTGGAGGGGTTGAGGTGTTCATGGGGTGGGGAGGAGAACTGGATTTGAGCGAGTGAGACAGAAAGGAGAGCAGCCTGTCTGGAGTGGGGCAGGAGAGAGATGTTGGATAGGGTCTTCCAGTCTTGGCACTGTTGACTCTTGGGACTGTCCTGTGCACTGCCCATGCAGGACGCCTGCTGATAAGCTGGGCTGTGGCAGTGGTCAGGTCATACCTTACCCCATCCCCTCCCCAGTCCCCTCATGAGCCCACAAGGCAGCTGGCCAGGTTTGGGGTGCACTGTGTGGTCCGGAGCGACTGTCTTTCATCCTGGGTGTGACCTGGGCACTGGCCTTGACTTTTTCAGGTGCCGGTCTCCAGCCACCGCAACCCCCTGCTGGACCTGGCTGCCTATGACCAGCAGGGCCGCAGATTTGACAACTTCAGCTCTCTGAGCATCCAGTGGGAGTCCACCAGGCCACTGTTGGCTAGCATTGAAGTTGACCTACCTATGCAGCTGGTGTCCCAAGATGACGGGAGCGGCCAAAAGAAGTTGCATGGTGAGCTGGGGTGGCCACGCCATTGCTTCAGGGCAGAGGACAGAGCAACAAAACCTCAGGCAGATAAGAGGGGTGCTGAGGAAGGCTGATATGGTTGGAAGCTGTTATCCGGGACTCCCCTTAATTGGAATTAAAACTTAGGGAACACTAGGGTAGGAACTGGAGCCCCTGTTTCAGAGGTGGGGAGATGCTGCAGGAAAGCCTCAAACCCTGAGTTAAACAACAGGGCAGTTTGGCTCCAGGACCTGAGCTCTGCTGCCTACTGCCTCGTCCTACCCCAGCCAGAAGTCTAGAGCTTCTCCAGCTCTCTAAGCTGCCCTTGAAACTGCCCCAGCGCCTGTGCATGGAAAGTCCGTGCAGTTTGAACACACTCAGTAGTCTGTTTAGGACTGTGTTAGAGTTAATAGTACAAATTGGTGGGGGTGGGGCTTCCCGGGCCTCAGTGGGGCAGAAACCTAACAGGCACTTCTCTCTTCCTGGACTCAGGTTTGCAGGCCATTTCAGTCCATGAGGCCTCAGGAGCCACCGCTGTCTCCGCCACCGCCACCAGCTACCAGCAGTCCCACCTGGGCGCAGCCGGGGTGAAACAGCCGGTACCTTCCGGTCCCAGCGTGGGAGGGTCCTGTGTCCCCATGTCCTGAGCCCTGTTCACACCTCGCCCCCCAGTTGGGGACCACCACGCAGGGCTCTGTGACTGTCTCCCCACCTGCACGCTCTGCACTCAGGCGCCTGGAGGCATTGGACTAGGAGGCAGGCTGGTCCTACACCCTCTCAGCTCTTGTTTACGCCTTTGGGGTTTCTTGGTCTCCAAGATGAAGCCACCCTCATTGTCAACTGGGGCTGGCCCATCCAGCTCCTTCTCGCCCCACCCCCTGACTTACGGACCCCGCCAGACCAGACCAGGTGGTCCAGGCCGCCATGACTTTGAGTACACAGTTTCTGCCATATGGAATGCGTCCCTTCCCTCCCTTACTTTTCCTGTGGGTTGGCCTCCATCCTTTTAGTCCCAGCCTCCAGGTCAGCTCCTCTGCACTTGGTCCCGGGCCCTAGCACAGAGTAACTGCTTCTCCAGGGCTCAGAACCCCTTGAGCGCCCCACTCGCTGGGCACAGACCCCTGCGCACATGTACACAGGACTCCCCCATCTGCACACATGGACCGTGCCCCCATCTCGGTGTCTCACTACCCCAGGCAGAGGCATGCTCGTGGGTGGCAAATGGGTATATTTGAGGTGGGAGGGAGAGGGATCCCCAGGAGAGTCCTGCCCAGATGTGCCCACCCCAGTGTAGATTTTGACTAGCAGGGAGACAGCAGGTGACAGCTGGAAAGGGATGGTGGGGCTGGAATGTGGGGGGCCCTAAATGCCAAGATGAGGGCCTTGAATTGTCACCTGGGGAGTGGGGAGCAGCGCTGAGGGAGTTGGCCTTGAGGGAGGTGGCCTCGGAAGTGACACCTGCACCTGGCCCTGAAGGTGGGGCCTTGGTTCCCACAGCACCAGGAGGCCTCTGGCTCATGGGTGGCCTGATGGGCCTCCCCGCTGGGTGGGAACACCCCGACAAGTGCCCCTGAACAATCCACTTTTTGCCCTATGTCGTTCTCTTTGTTGCCCTCATGCCTTCACTTCCCTTCTCACCAGAGAGTCCTCCTGGGAGCCCCTGCGCCTGTCATACCCTTTCATTGCCCACACCAGCCCGCACCTGTTATCATTCATTCTTCTTTTCAATCCTTGCATTGGCATATCATCTCCCTGAGGGCAGGTTGCTCTGCCCCCTCGGCCTCACTCAGGCTGGGCCCAGCCGTGTGGGTTCTGCAGCCACCTAGAGTAACAGGTGGCAGGAACCGGCTGCTGAAATAAGCACAGCTGAGGGAGTGAGGGCCCCGCTTGTCCTCCAGGAGCCGCCCAGATGCTGCCTCTGCAGTGACCCCCATGCCCAGGCCGCTTGGGCCCTTAGTCAATTGCTGTGTGCCCCCCAAGAGCCCCTGCTTTCCAGGGCTCTCCGGGGGTGGTCTGCGTGTTCCAGCCCAGCAGGTGGGAGGGTCGCAGTCACCCTGACAGGCTGGGGAGATGTCTCAAAGGGGTGTGACCTGCCGGCTGCGCTAGAAGCACAGATCGTTTGCTTGGGGGTGCAGGCTTATGTTCCAGACAGAACCACTGCCCTGGGGCGAGGCCAGGACCTGGGGCCTAGGGTCCTGCTCTTCCCAGAGCGGGGATGGGGTCCTGTTGCCTCCTGACTCTGACGACGCTGGCCTCGCCTTTTAGCACGACCCCCTCGCACCTGTGTCAGCCTCCATAGAGCTCATCCTGGTGGAGGACGTGCGGGTGAGTCCAGAAGAGGTGACCATCTACAACCACCCGAGTGTGCAGGTACAGCCCTTCCTGCCTCCTTGCTGCCCCCAGACCACGTGCGGGAGGGACCCAGCCTCTGACGCCAGCCCACCCCTCCTCACAGGCAGAGCTGCACATCAGAGAAGGCTCTGGCTACTTCTTCCTCAACTCCAGCTCTGCAGACGTCGTGAAGGTGACCTACCAGGAGGCCAGGGGTGTCGCCGTGGTGAGTCCCCTTGTTCCTTTTACTTACTCCTCCAGGTGGCCCCTTGGCTCACTGCTTGATTTTTCCAGAGCTGACACTCGTCTCATCAGCTGCAACCTGCAAGGGTCTTTGATTCTCTGATTCATTGTTACTGAAACTTGAATCATTCACTTGCTACCTTTGTGAGTTTTATTCCATATCCACAAACTGCCCACACTATTAGCTAATGGTTTCCTTTCCGTCAGTCTTTTAATTTTTAATTAAGAGTAAAATATTATTACATAAGCATCACCATAATAACCATAAAGAAAATTGCATTTAAAGTATATATCAGTCTTTTCTGTTTTTTCCACATTCCTTTCTGAACCCTCTCCCTAGTCTGGCAAATACTAATTTGGCCATGTGCATGGTATGGAAGTGTTTAGTGTTCCACGTTCTTCAGGGATTTTATCCTAAGTTCTCCCTGTAGGCTGGCTGATTATATTTATGCTGTCATTTGTACTTAGTCCCTTTCTCCTTGCAGAATATTCAAGTTGTTTAAATCTTTTTTAATAACCCTGTTGTTATAGCAAAGAGTAAAAACAAAACAAAAAAAACACCCAATATTCTAAGGTTATGAGTTGTTATGCAGTCATGAAAACTGAACTGTGTTTAAGAGGAAACTCACCCGATTGTCAAGCCACTACCATAGGCGCAAACACAGGCAGCCAAAACCAGAGGTAGTGACGCCAAGCCTGTCACTAAACTGCAGCTGTGCATTGGCCTTGGATGTGCTGGGCCCAAAACCCACTTTTACTTGGTGAAGGGCACTTACCACGTGTCCAGGGTAAAATGACAGCCGCACCGGCACCAGATGAGCCTCGTCCCAGATTTGAAAGAGACCTGGGTAGATCCATTGTGTGGTGGGGATCCCGAAGGTGCAGCAAGGGGGTGCAACTTCACCTCCCCCACCCCGATCACAAGCCATCCCACGGTCCTGATGCTTGTGTTGGCCTCTGACATTGCCTTGTTCATGTGGCCGGCAAGTCCTCGCAGGCTAGCAACCATGTGAAACAGACTCCCCTAATTCCAGGAACGTCTGAAGTCAGAATTAACCTTCACAGAGACCTAGTCTCAGAGTCCTTTTCTAGAAACAGTAAGGTGCCTTGCCTGCGGTTGTGCGCTGGGTTTGCAGCATAGCCCAAAATCCCGGAGAATGTCACCTCACTCTACAGGGTTTTTCAGTCTTAACAACCCCTTCAGGCGCATTCCTCTGACTTTGAATCCACTGCCTATCTTGACACGGGGTGAGACAGGTAAAGTAAATGAGGGAAACAATCAAGAAGTGTGGAACATACCTGGAAGTGCAAGCTAAATAGCATCTGCCTCTTAGCCTCATTGTGGAGCATTCTAGGAAGTGGTGTGGACTATGGCAAACTGGAGAATACAGGCCATGTCTAAGGGACAGCCACTATACACATCTTGCTGACTTGTGTTAATTTTAATAACACTTTTATTGAGGTTTAATTCATATACCATACAACTCATCCACTTAAACAGTACAATTCAATGGATTTTAGTGTATTAATAGGTATGTACAACTATCATCTTGGTCAGTTTGAGTATTTTTATCACCTCAAAAGAATACCCAAGCAGCACTTCCTCTGCCCACCTGTGACTATGCAGGTGCTTCTTTTCACAAACTCTCCTCTGCAGGGCAGCAGCCTTCCTGCCTGCCCGTGACCTGTACCATGCTGGAACTTCCCTTCACTGACCTCCCTCAGTGGAGGCCGCTGTCCTCAAGGCTGGCCACCTGCAATCACGCAGGCCTCTCTTAGCAGCTCTTCCTGCCCACTTGTGTCTATGCAAGTGTCTTTAACTGTTTTATCCTTTCCCTAATAAACCTGGCCTTTAAATATAAAAAAAAAAAAAATACCCAGACACATTAGCTATCACCTTCCTTTTCTTACACACACACACACACACACACACAGAGATAATTGGATTTTGTTAAATGCTTTTCTTTTGTCTCTCTCTTTTTTTTTTTTTTTTTGGTGGGACCCTCGCCAGTGGCCCAGGATCGAACTGGCGCTGCAGAGGCTGCGGGCAGCCTCGCAACCCAGCACTCAACCGCTGCGCCACCAGGGGAGGCCCTTTTCTTGTGTCTCTTTAAACAATCTTGATTTTTTTGTTATTCTATTGATTTATTACATTAATTGTCTTCAGATTTTAAACCAACCTAACTGTCCTGGGATATATGCTGTCTGGTTAATTATGCTTATATATAGCTGAATTCAGTTGACTAGTGTTTTGTTGAGAAGTTTATGTACGTATTCACAGGAGATGATGTAGTGTTCATTTAGGAGATGTCTACCTGGCATGGGGTATCAGGGTAACATCAGTCTCACAGGATGACTTGGATATATCCCCTCTTCTTCTCAATTTTGGAAGTGTTTGTGCAGAATTGGTAACAATTACTCTTCACTGTTTGGTAGACTTAATCAAAGAAGCCTTCTGAAATGTGCTCTCTCGTGGGGAGTTCGCTGATTACTGATTCAGCCTCTCCTCTAGTACAGATCTAGTCAGCTTGTCTGTTTCATTTTGATTCAGTGTTGGTAGTCTGTGTCTTTTTAGGACAATTCAAACCTTTTTAGGTTTTGTCACTTTTTTGGACATCTTTTACATTCCTCAGTGGTCGACCTTGGTCCTTAGCCTGTGTGTGTGGAGGGTGCTTTCTTGCAGTGTCACCCATGAGTGAAGGGTAAGGAAGTGTCTCCACAGGCCTGTTCTCAGGGGCAGACTGGCGGATGATGGGTCCGCTTGGGTTTGTCACCATAAATCAGAGCAAGAAAAACCCACCCCTCGGAGATTTCTTGACCTACTAAACATAGAGCTTCCATATGATCCAGCAATTCCACTCTTAGGTATTTACCCAAAGGACACAGAAACATCAATTCCAAAGAGCACCTGCACCCCTATGTTTATAGCAGCACTGTTTACAATAGCTAAGCTTTGGAAACAGCCCAAATGCCCAAAAATAGATGACTTGATCGAGAAGATGTGGTACATATACACCATGGACTATTACTCAGCATTCAAAAAAGATAAACACATGCAATTTGCAGCAACATGGATGGCGCTGGAAGGGATCGTGCTCAGCAAAATAAGCCAGAAAGAAAAATACCGGATGGTCTCGCTCATAGCAGGAATCTAGAAAACTTAAATAAGGGACCAGGAAAAAGAATAACTATAAGAAAGAAAATATCAAAATCAACAAACAACTATGAACCAGAGACACTCTATGGGTGGTGGGGGCAGGGAAAGGAGGGCTTGGGGTCAAAATAAGGGGGTTATAATTGTAAGGGGAATATAAAAATAAAATTTAAATAATAAAAAAAAGAAAAAAAAAAAGAAAACCCACCCCTCAGCACCTGGGAACATGTGTTGTGAAAGGTGGCTTGAGGGCTGCCAGGGCCTGAGATTATAGGAAATGCCTGAGTATGTTTATTTCCTTTACAAAAAGAGGAGTAATTCTCTGGCCACCTCTCCTGCCATGTAAATGAGTCATCACTGTCAAGTCCTTCACATCAGGAGGAAGACTTCGAATCGTGGCTAGTCCCGCCTGCTGAATTAGTTTTAAGCCTGTTTGCTTTACCTTTAGAGATCAGAACCAACTCCCCAGTTATCAAGAATAGGGGCATTTCGGATTAAGAAAAAATGTATATGGGGGCCTCCCAGGTGGCGCAGCGGTTGAGCGCTGGGTTGTGAGGCTGCCCGCGGCCTCTGCAGCACCGGTTCGATCCCCGGCTGCTCCCCGGCCACCAGAGGAGGGTCCCACATGGCGCGCAGACCTCTCCTGCCGCCCGCTGCTCCCCTCAGCAGTGTACTTCGGTCCTTCTGCCTGCTCTGCTCCCCGCTCTGGCTCTGGTGAATTCTCTCACCCTCCCGCGCTTCTGACTGTACCCAGTGCTTGTATAAACAAACAAGCAAACAAACAAACAAACAAATAAATAAATAAAAACATGCCTCTATTAAAAAAAAAAATATTAAAAAAAAAATTAAAAAAAAAAAAGAAAAAATGTGTATGGTGCCAACGACCCTTGGGAGCCTTTGGCCCACATGTCCCTCTGGTCCTACATTTTGACTAAGCCCTGAGGGCAGACCAGTGGCCAGAAATAGACCTTCCCTCCAAGGATAAGCACACCTGAGGGCTGCGGTGACGTGGCTGCCCTATGGGTATGGAGCATGCCTGATCTGCTGCACCCGTGCCTTGACCGCTGGGGTCTCTGCTGCCCTCACCCAGGGCCCCCACAGAGAGCCTTGCTGTTCCAGGTGGAAGTCAGGTTCTTTCCTATTCGCTTCTTCGTGACCTGCAGGAGGAATTTTTCATGGAGCGTTGACAATCTGTGATAAGTCCTAGCAGCTTCTCTCACATGGTGGTTTCTGAAGGACATTTACACATTTCTTTGGCATTTTCCAGCTGCTAATTAGCAGCATTCTCATTTCCCTTAATCAGAGAGACAAGAAAGCCCACAACAGTTGTTCAATTAGCGCATAGAAAATGTTTCTTTCCTTCCTATTGATGCAGGTTCGGGATGCGTGAGTGGCTCGCGGGTGTGTTTCGTGCCCACGTATCTAGACGGGGGCTGTGGCTGGCGCTGGGCCATCCTGCCCACACGGTGCACCAAGGGCAGCACTTGGTTCTGCTCACAGCCCCTGGCACAGCAGAGGTGTCATTACATCTTTCAGTGCACGTAGTGATTGCCTGATTTAAACTTAGGGTTCCTTTCTGCTCACCAAGTCTTTACATGTCAAAATCAGTCCTCCAGGCAGACCCAGTGAAGCAGAGAGGAGCAGAGAGGAGGAAACCTCTGTGTGCTGGGCCCCTCACCCACCGCTCAAGTGCTCACTAGGCAAAGATCAGGTCCAGGTGCAGATCTGGGCTCTGGGGTTCAGCTCTTAGCAAATCAGATGGAGGCTTTGCTGGCAGGAGCCCAGGCTGCTTCTCTTCACCTCCTCGGCCTGTGAGGGGGATCCATTCATGGTGACACTATCCCTCCAGGGTGGCACATGAGCAAGGGCATCTCCTTGAGATGAGGTAGGGTGCAGCAGTAGCTTGAGATGAGTTGTGCAGGACACAACTCAGGTGTGTCCTGTTTCCGCTGGGAATGACCAGTGGGCAGAGGTGTCTGTCCAGCCCTGGCCCTGCAGGAGGTCTCAGGGCTGGCTGGGCCCCTGGATACAGTTTCATCCACATCCCAGCACTTCTCAGGGCCTATGATTTTTGTGTAATCTTAACCCCCTAGACCTTGGGGGCACCTAGTTGGGGGTTAACCCTCTCTCCTGGCACAGCCTGGCTGCCATGTGACATTGATGAGCACGCTCTAGGGCACAGGAGCTGATGGTGTCGGTGGCATTCGGAAATATCTGTAGGGTCTTTGCTCTTCTGCAGATGCCACCTATCCAGAGACAAGTGTGATGGGGCCCGGGGGATCAAGGCGCTGAGATGGTGCCAGCAAAACCTCAGGGCTGGCAGGTGTGAGTGGATGTCATGGCTTGAACCAGCTGGAAAGCAGAGCTGCCTCTGGATCTGTATACAGCCTCTTAACGAGCAATAATGCATTCACCGTCTCCCGGGAGATGACAGGTCTCCCCCTGGGCTCAGGACTCACAAACATTCTCAGGTGGCACCTTCCACACTTAGAGATTAAACTTTCCTCCAGGTGTGGCCCCCACCACCTCTCCTTTAGTGACATTCATTCTGTGTGTCAGTCAAGGAGCAGGTGGGTCCAAAAGTGGCTGATGCAGAGCGGGGTGACAGACACACCTGCTGTGGGGGCCAGGTCCACCTTGCCTCCAGCTGCTGGCAGGTCCCCTCGTGTCAAGTATCATTTTTTTCTTAGAGTAGCCTGGCGAGTGCCCCCAAGGCCTCGTGTGAGTGAAGTGGTCTGTGCCGTGTGTGCGACTGGTGGGTGGGACCATGCAGCCTGGGTTACCTGGTGGAGGCCGCCCTCCGCTTTTGTCCTCCTGAAGGTGATGACATCCAGCCTCCGAGAGATCAAGTGGAAGAGGAATTGATTTCCCTGTCACCATTTTATGTCTTGTTTGAAATGTGCAGAGTGGTCCTTTTGGGGGGTGGGAGGAGAAGCTTTTCCTTGCTCCCTGTGTGGCTCCTCAGCTGTCTGTGTACCTGTGGTTTCTTAGCAATATGACGAGCGTGCCAGCCCCCGACAGCATTAACTTGCAGGGGGATCCGCTCAGAGCCTTGACCGTGTTCTCAAAGAAACTCACTTCTCTCTGTATGTTGTAAATGAGTCCTTTCTGAGGGGAATGTAATAAAGGAGGTAACTCATCCTCAGCAAAAGTAGAGACTTGCCACCTCCAGGGGCCTACCACCAGGGCCCCTTCAGCACAGGCTGGTGTGGTGATGGCTCAGGTTCTACAGCACAAGTGTGAGCCCCACCCGAGGAGCTCTCTCAGGCCAGTCCAAGCCATTGTGTGCAATCACCGGGCACTTCACCTGCGTGACGGTGTCCTGGAGTTGGTGATTGCAGAGCTTGCAGCCTGGCCAAGCGCACCAGCCCTCCCTGCTGCCAGCTAACTGTGGACTCGGGCCTGACTCAGCTCTGGCCTTTTCCTGCCAACCCCTGGCACCTCCTTTGGCCAGCAGTTCCACTCTGGTTTCTGGAAGCATCAGCTCTGGGAAGTGGCAGAGTGTGGTAGAAGGACCCCTAAACTGGGAGGTTGGTTCCTGGGTTCTCTGCCCAGGTAGCCCTTCAGGGCTGTGTTCCCATTCTGCATGGGCCTCAGTTTCTCATACTGAATGGGAGTGGACCAGAGTCAGTGCTTCCCGGATAGATGAGGAGACATAGGGCTTGCAGGCTGCTTTTACCTAAATTTCTAAATCTTAGCAAAGCTAAAGGGAAAGCCAAACACCATTCCTTTACATTAACTGGAGCAACTCAGAGCTGTGACCTTGGATCTTGATCCACCTGAGACACACTAATTGGGTGCACGGTGGGATAGCAACATTCTGAGTTCAGAGGGGCCAAGGAACCCAGCTCCTCCAGAAACAGAGAAGACTTCCCTGGGGGAAGACACAACTGGGCCTGAAGGAGGACTTGGAGCTGGCAGGTGGAGCCGGGAAGAGCCCCAGCTCTCCAGGGTGTCCTGCGCGGCCCTGCGCCCGGCAGGTGGGTGAGCATGTGCCGTGGGCGGAGGGGCAGTGTGACACGGCGTGCCAGGTAGGCGGGGCTCTCAGGCATGTCAGAGGTTGGGACTCATTTTCGGGGGCAGCCACTGAAGGTTTTCACCTGGATATGATGGTTGCTGTCTTAGGGTCACAAGCCTGGTGCTTTTTGATTGAGTCTTGATACTGAAATTCTATCTTTGCAAACACCAAACGTGGGCTCCCAAAACACTGTAAGGCAGCTAAGCCAGGGCCAGAGGTGGAGCCACCACACTGAGCTCGCCCACCAGCTCCGTGACAGCCTCTGCTGGTCCAGCTTCTCTGATCACCCCCTGAAATGACACACCTGCACAGTAGGACAAAAGCGGTGACTCTGTCCTCTGTAGACATTACCCGAGAGAGTGACTGTGGTACAGTTTGTGGGGAGAGTATGTTCTGAAAGTGGGGCCCCTGGAAGGGAACAGAGAAAAGGGTTTGAAAGGGAGACTGATGGCAGATTGAGGATGAAAGACTGGGAAACAGCAGCTCCGCTGTGCTCCTCCGCTCAGAACCTTTTAGGAGGCTTCTGCTTCTGCTGGGGTTGTGGAGATGACTGAGTCTCAGAGAGCTTACACTTAAGTCTGAGGTGGCCTCTGCAGCGTGTTCCAGGTTCTCTGGGCCTGTGAGTACTGGTGGGAACTTGTGACGAGGCCCCCCCTTTGGAAAGCACCTGTCTCATGCTCTGCCAGCCCTAACTTGTGGCTCCACATGAGACCCCGTAGGACACTCTGTTCTGGGAGCTGCCTGGGTGGTAGCCTGCACAGGGGTATGGAACCCTGGGTTTGAATCCTCACTCCCCCTCCAAGTTGCTGTGTGGCCCTGGCTATTGGCTGCCCCCCTTTGAACAGCTTCCATGTTCTTCTCTTTGTGAAATGGATGACATGGAAATACCTGGTCTCTCAGCACTCACTGGCTGGTGGTGGGGGCTCAATGATGGGGGTGGGCAGGGGCACTTGTGAGCACAGGCACAGGCCTGGAGATCTCTGGGAGGGGGTGTCCAACTGGCGACTGCACAGGTGCGTGACCCTGCCCACCTCCAACCCCGCAGATACACCCTCTGCTCCCGGGGACGTCGACCATCATGATCCATGACCTGTGCCTGGCTTTCCCAGCCCCTGCAAAGGCAAATGTTTTCGTCTCAGATATCCAGGAGCTGTACGTTCGCGTGGTTGACAAGGTCAGTGCCGGCTTCCTCACAGGGCTCCCTCCACTGACTTGCAGAAACCAGGAAAGTGGTGATAGTGGGAGATATTCTTCTTGAGCCCTTTGCCTTTTCTCCTGGTTTGTGAATCCCTCCAGCTCCTGCCCCAGTTGCTGTGTGCCTCAGCTGGCAGAGTTCTCACCTCTGTCAGAGGATGCAGAGCAGCAGAGCAACCTCTGAGGTTGTGCTTCTCCATCCCGGTTGGTGATCTCAGCTCCAAATCCCACCTGAAGTTGTCTCCAAATAGGGCCTGACTTAGGATTCTGTCCCCTAGCTCCTGAGGCTTTCTCACCAACCAGCACACACCTCACTGAACAAGAATTTATAGTGTGGAGGGTTTGGATTCTTGGAAATCTCAGTGGCAAGTAAAACTCACAAATGCCAAATGCTATTGCAAAATTTGTAATAGATATAGTAGAATAAATAGGTAACGTTATTCTCTGGTATCTGAAGCAGCTGAAGCTGGCTTTCAGGCATTTGCTGTCCATGTGCTATTTTCCCAGGCAGGTGAATGGTACCCACTGAAGCTGGGCTCCTACCCTCCCCGCTCAGGGGGCACTGGGAGTGTATCTCTCCCGAGGTGCCCAGTCAGTGAGAGACTTTCTGGGTCGTGAAACTGGCAAACAGTCTCTATAGTCTTCAAAAAGGATTTATATGCATTTCAAAGAGGGGCAAAAGAGACTATGTACATTTCAAAGAGGGAAACTGGATTTCTAAAATAAGTGCTCTAAGAATAAGGTTAGGTGGGGAATTTCTTCCCTTATTTTCAACTGAAAAGTTAAACCTCTCTTCAGATTGGTATGGCTGGCATGTGACATACTAGCTCAGGCTGCTGGTCCTGTGTATAGTAAGCACTGAGCTGATTTTCCTTTGTTGCTCCATCAGCCACCTGGTGGTCAGCGCACCTGAGCCATCCTTGCTCCCAGGTTTGAGGTTGGTGGTACTTTCCCCAGAAAGCCTAGGGTGCCACAGGTGGTAGAGCCCCACATCTCTGTCCCCAACATTGTAGGTGGAGATTGGGAAGACAGTCAAGGCCTATGTCCGGGTGCTGGACCTCCACAAGAAGCCTTTCCTGGCCAAATACTTTGCCTTCATGGACTTGAAGCTCCGAGCCGCCTCCCAGATCGTCACATTGGTGTGAGTTTTCCCAGGGGTAGGAGGGAGGCATCTTGGGGACAGGTCCGACTTGTCTATCTTTGGGGGAGACGTCCCAACCTTCCCCTTTGTTCTAGGGCCCTGGACGAGGCCCTGGACAACTACACTGCCACCTTCCGTGTCCACGGTGTGAGCATTGGCCAGACCAGTCTCACTGCGACCGTGACTGATAAAGCTGGACAGAGGATCAACTCAGCCCCGCAGCAGATCGAGGTAAAGCTGTTTCTCTTCACACCACCAGGGTCTGCTCAGTCCCTTGTCACAGCCAGGGTGGGGCAGCATGTCTTTTTGTGGAAGTTTAGGGTGCCAGGAACAGTCAGGAAGCTGCCACTGCTGTGGAGAGACCCTATTCAGTCTGTGCTTCGTGGTGTCCTCTGACTACAGGGGAGCCTTCATTAGCCCCAGAGTCTGGGGGGTGGGGGGCGATAAACATACGTGCATGATGTGACATGGAGAAGGGAGTGACTTGTCACGTCCAGGGAGTAGCAAACACTTTTTCTTGCCAGAAAGCCATGAGTAGGTAGAGGCTGCAGTCAGTTTGGGCTCAGCGTGGAAGCACTTCAGTGGCCCCTGGACTTAGCACAGGCCCTTAGGAGCCCCAGAGCGAACAGTCCTGCAGGAGGCAAGCTCTGTGGTCTCTGACAGCTCAGTGTGTGACCTGGGCTGTCTCATGGCATTAGGTTGTGATGGCAGCCCCATGGGGCAAGGCAGCTGTGGCCAAGAAATCATATCAAGCTCATCTTTTAGGACAGCATCAAGCCGGCTCCTGCCGGCATACTCTCAGGATCTGGGTGCCACTGGGCCTGGTGGGCATATGTCTTCTGAAGCCAGTGGATGTGGTCGGTGCCTCTAGGTGGCGCTGCACCTCTGCCTGTTAGTAGCCGGCCCTGCGCAGATTGACCTGCACGCCAGGAGCAGCCCCTGAGCCCAGCGACCAGCGCACGTTCGCTCACCCTGCAAGCTCCCCTAGGCCCCTGCCCATCAGGGAGGACGGGGATGCAGAAGAAGGCACTAGGGCTCTGCCCTGCTGCAGAGAGGGAGGCTTCCCTGTTCCTGCCCCACAGCTTCTCCTTCCTCGTTGGAAAAGATGTGAGGGCCTTGAGGTCAGGCGGTTTGTCAATAGACATCTGGAGAAATCTGGAGAAAGAGGCAACCTTCTAAAGAGGAGTGGGGAAATCTCGGTGGCAGGGGGCTCTGAACCCAGACACACTGCAGAATTCCGTTAGAGCAGCTTGCAGGCCGCCACCTGGCCCTGCAGGTTGGGGTGGGCTGGGGAATGTGCATTTCTGATGGTGGGGTGAGATCCTGCGGGGGCCACTCCGTCCCTCTTCACAGAGGAAGGAAGGGTAAGATGTTCGTGTGAACTACATCTTAATTCTCTCATCTCCCCACATCCAGGTCTTTCCCCCATTTAGATTGATACCCAGGAAGGTGGTGCTGATTATCGGGGCCACTATGCAGGTAGGTGCCAAAGCTGCACCCTCCCCCTCTGCGGCCTGCCCCTGCCCTGGCTGATACCGGCAGCCTGCCTTGGGGGTCGGGAGAGGCGAAGGTGGAGTGCACCCCTGCCCACTGAAGATAAAGGGGGGCTGACAGGCACTGCCTTTTCTCCCCACTGCAGATCACCTCTGAAGGCGGCCCCCAGCCTCAGTCCAACATCCTCTTCTCCATCAGCAACGAGAGCGTGGCGGTGGTGAACGGGTCGGGGCTGGTGCAGGGCCTCGCTGTCGGCAATGGCACCGTGTCGGGGGTGGTGCAGGCCGTGGATGCTGAGACCGGCAAGCTCGTTATTGTGTCTCAGGTAGGGGTGGAGATGGCACTCCCGTCAGCCCTGGGCCTTGGAGTGAGGAGCTCCACTTGCTGGGTTTGGGCTCTGTTCCACGTCCCTGAAGGTCCTGCTTCTGCTCTGTCACTCTGCCCAGGGCAGCCCTGCCAACCTGGGACCACCTGGACCCCAAGATTTCTCTTCTCTAAACTGAGTCTCTCCAGCTGCTCTGTCAGGAACAGGTTCTCCCACCCCTGCTGGAAGTGATGTACCGCTCCCCTGAGTGCAGAGCACCTAGAAATTGTGTCAGGGACTTGCTCCTTGCACGGTGGGCACGGCCCCTGCAGACTCCCCCCTCTGAGGCTGACTTCCGTCCAACATTGGGCTCCTCAGTTTACCCCTTCTTCCAGCACTTTCAGTGTCTCAGCAAGTATCCCAGTTAAGCTACAAAGTCTTTAACTTCTGACTTCATAAAGACAAGGGAGCACTGGTCCTCTGGCGTACAGCAGGGTTCAGATCAACATCCTAGGGAGTACAATCAGGAGCTCAGGAGGCCTGGCTTTGTTTTTTCTCTGAAAAACGGATTGGGGCTCAGTAACTGGCTCATTTTTCTCCTCATGGGACCCATGTGGCTAAAATAGCCCTGGCTGGGAATTTGGCCAGGGAAGCATAGTCATAAGTTTCCCTCTGGACTTTGTTCTTCTTTGTGGTCTGACTTTGCTTGGGCCACCTCCTCTTTCTGTGTTCCCTCCGCCCCACCCCACAGTAAGACCTTTTGGGGAAGGTGCTGAGGAAAAGCCCTGGTGGCCTTTGGCAGATGGAGAGGCTGCACCATCAGCTTCTTCTAAAAAGCATCTCCTCAGAGCCAGTACCCAGGGCTCAGGCCAGGCCCACATGTCCACAATGGGAGTGTGATTCTGGTCAGAAGTGCCCAGTTGCATTTCCCCAAACCAGGTCATACAATGAGAACCCAAGGCCAAGGGGTGGTCCAGGATTGGCAGGAGGCAACTAAGCAGTGAAAAGGACCAAGGAAGAGAGGGTAAGGGTGCATAGTGAGTACCTGTTATGGGTCAGGTGTTAAGCCAGGTCACAGGCACAGGTGGTGGCTCCACTGAGAACATTTAAAAAGGCCTTTAGGGTTTTAGTAGCCTGGGTTCAGCTTGACTAAGTAGCACTACATAGAAGCCAACAGAGTTAGACTTTGGTCAGATCAATAGGAGTATAGAATTCAAAATGAAGGAGGGCATAAGGTCTTCTCTAATCACACTCTTTCTGATTCTTGCATTTGTCTATGCTCAGTTAGAGAGTGAGGCTAGATTTGGGGCTGGGAAGGTCTGGAGAACTCTCTTGTGATGACTGCTGGCCTAGACAACAGTCCCTCATCCCTGACCTCAAATCCATACAGTGCTGATCTGGAACATGTGGATTTAGATAAGTCTACAGGTAGAAGACCAGGCAAGGCTCCCCCAGAAGAGGCAGTGGCCAGGTCCATGTAGCTGGCAAGCCTTCCACAGGCCAGGACCTTGGGACCTTGGGAAGAGAAGCATTGAGCTAGATATCTAGTGGACACCTTATAGCCACGTGATGCTGGCTGACCTTGGCAGGAGCTGCTTTTGCTGGAGGGATCCTTTCCAAAATACCCATCCCTAGCATGAGCCCCTGCCCCCAGCCAACCTGAGCCCCAAAACCCTTTTCTAGGATCTTGTGGAGGTGGAGGTGCTGCTTCTCCAGGCAGTGAGGATCCGTGCCCCCATCACACGGATGAGGACAGGGACCCAGGTAGGTGGGAACCTCTCTAGCACCTCCTATCTATGCTCTCTGAGCAAGCCTCTGGTGGATTTTGGGCTCTGAGTTCTCAGTTCAGGATGAGTATTGGTGAGCCACTGCTAGCACATGCTCCCTTCATGTGGAGCACTTCCTCACCACTTTCTGAGTGGGATGCAGCTTCAGGACCCAAAGGGAGCCTTCCCTGCATGTTCTGCTCCTGATTCTTGCTCACAATCATCATAACAACCCTGTGAGGCCGCTGCAAGTTGCATCTCCATACTGCAGGGGAGGAAACCAACACGCAGGAAGCTTAAGCTTCTGCCCCAGCTCAAGTGGCTTTTTAAGTGATGGACCTGTAAAGGGACTCGGGCTGCCTGGCCTGGAGTGTCTGCTGGCCTTTGGCTGCATAGCCTCCGGGTGTGCCCAGCAGCCACTGGGAAACTACGTCATGGAGGGCACAGTGCCTCCCTCCCACACTGTGACATGGGAGTGGGCCCCTGCCCCTGCTAACCTGAGAAAGAGAGAAGTAGAGGTAGGATGGTGAGGCACGGTGAATTATACTGGAGGGGTTGGGGGGCTCCATCCTAGAGCTCTAAGGAGTCATTCCAGCATTAGAATCTTGGCCAAGTGGGACACAGCCCAAGGTTCAAGTAGGATGTCCCAAATCTGCCGTGCCCATCCCTGCAGAGGGAAGAACTGGGCATAGCTCCCATTGCATGGAGACAGGAGGTACCCAGCAGTGGACAAGCAGTGTCATACCCCTGGACTCCCGGGGGGACCCTCCCAGGGTTGGGACTCCGCTGTATACAGGGTTTGGTTTCTCCCCCACAGATGCCGGTCTACATCACCGGAATCACTAACAACCAGAACCCTTTCTCCTTTGGCAATGCTGTGCCAGGCCTGACCTTCCACTGGTCTGTCACCAAGCGGGACATCCTAGACGTCCAAGGGCGGCACCATGAGGTAACACCCCAGGCCAGGTTCTCACCCCATATGCACCCTCATACCCCATGGATCTGGGCCCATTCCTGCATTCTCTGCCCTACCCTCAATCACCCACCCCCACCTCCCACCCCCACCCCTACTCCCACCCTCACCCTTTTTACTCAGCCCTGCCCTCATCCCGGGCCACAGCTCACGGCTCCTTCTCAGAGGATCCTTTGCATGCTAAGCGCACTCATAGCCGCTGCAAGGGATGTAGTAGGTGCCCTCCTAGAGAAAGCAGCAAAAAATGACAGCCTGCAGGAAAGCCACAAACGCTTCAGAACATGAATTTGGCTTGCCCCAAGGTGGTAACTTCTGACCTCTACGTTGATACCTTGCATCAAGAGTGGTTTCCAGGCTTTTCTTGGAAGCTAACCTCCCCTCCCCTTATGCCTGCATAGGGGCACTCTGGCCTCTCTTCACACCCCGACCTGGAGGTGCTATAGAAGATTCACTGAACCCCTCTTTATGTGAACTGGAGCCAGGATGTGGGAAGGGACTCCCCAGCTAGCCAGTGGGGAAGTGGGACTGGGCGCCAGGCCTTGTGACTCAAGGCCATCATCCCTGCCTTGGTCACGCAGGACTTAATGGGTTGTTGGATCTGAGAGGTTTCTCCTTGCCTCCCCTATGGACAGTAGAGATGGGGGCCTACCAAGGGGCCAGGCATGGGGATGGGTTTTCCTGAAGGCTGCCTGATAAATCCCGCCCCCCATGCCACTGGTGGGGCCAGGGTCCTGTTGCCTGTGCCAAGGCCTCCCCAGGTGGCTCCCATGGTGCCTGGGTGGTGTGACTCCACCACAGAGGGCTCTGCAGGGGATCATACTGAGCCTAGCGTCCCCTTGGTGAGTCACTGCCCACTTCCACAAGCTGCAGGCTCTGAGGACTCCGGCTTTGAGAGCACTGGCTCGTGTGGGTGGGCCGGCATTTCCCAAATGCACCATGAATCTGTTAACCTGGCCCTGGCGTTTGCAGGCCAGGACCAGGGTGGGAAGGCAGCAGCCTTTGAGAACTCCTAGGCAGCTGTTGGGGTGTGAAGGCTGGTATGTCTGGGCTCTAGTCTGCCTTTGCCTTTTGGGGGACAAGGGACCCTGGGCCTCTCCTTAAAAGCATTTGGTATCTGTCCCAGGCATCGATCCAGCTACCATCACAGTACAACTTTGCCATGAACGTGCACGGTCGGGTGAAAGGCCGGACCGGGCTGAGGGTGGTGGTCAAGGCTCTGGACCCCACAGCTGGGCAGCTGCTTGGCCTCGCCAAAGAACTCTCTGATGAGATCCAAATCCAGGTAAAGGACAGGTGGGCAGGAGCCATGTGTGAGAGGAGGCGTAAGTGCTGGCTCTGCACCTCCCTTCTCTCAGGAGCCACTTGGGCATACATGGATTTTTCCACCGCCCCAAGACTAGAGGTGGGGGCCCTGGCCCTGGCTTGGGAGCTCTCGGTATTTGTGAGGAGATAGATCACTGTGGTGAGCATGGTGGGGCTTGGGGTCGGGGCATGTAAGGTACAGGGTCAGCCCTTGCCTTCAGGGCACCACTTCCCAACAAGGGCGTGGAACGGTATCTCTCATCTGGGCCCCTTGGCTCCCACTGCTGGAGAAAAGGATACCTAGATGTGCTTCCAACGCATCACAGGAAATAAAACGTCCTCTGTTGCAGGTATTTGAAAAGCTGGTGCTGCTGAACCCTGAAATAGAAGCTGAACAAATATTAATGTCACCCAACTCGTTTCTAAAGCTGCAGACAAACAGGTATGCAACGTGCTGTTGGCTGCAGCAGGGTTGTGAAGCTGCACGACATCGACAGCTCATTTGTTGGGGCTGGCAAGAGCCAGCATGGGTACTGCAAGGGAGCTGCGCGGCTGTCTTGGGGTTGCACGTGAATGTGTGTAGCCCTACATTCCTCCTGCTCACCGGGCTGTTCCCTGTTCATCTACATCTCCCCGCGAGCCCCCTTCCTGTATCTTAGAAACCTGCGAGTGTCCGCTGCTGACATCCAGTACTTTAATGGGAGAATGGTACCAACTTGGAAGGATTCCATTTTTCATGTGTCTTGAATACTTGCTGTCCAGTGTGCCCCACCACAAGCCAGCAGGCACTGCATGGTGCCACCGGGCAGCCCATGCACTGCAAATCACGGCCCCTCCCAGACCCACACCCCAGCAAGCTCCCAGGCCGCAGGGACACGCATTAACATCAGGGAGGCTGGTTTTGAAGCCAGTCTGCAAACAGGTCTTGGGTGGCAGAAACTTGCATGTAAACTGCATTTGCAGCATGGCGGCCGTGAGCATGTGCAACTTCCAGGAAATACAAACACACACACACAGCCACACGGCCCTCATTCCAGCAAGTGTCTAAATGCCAGCTCTGGGCACAAGGATGCGGGACACCTGGTGCTCTTGGGGAGTCTGCAGGGTAAGAGGAGGGTGGCACGAGAGGGGCTATTTTAAAACAAGGAATGATATTTGAGTCATAGGCTAAGACAGGCCTTCCACATGAGGATGGAGGGAGGTGCGGCATGGGGGTGATGCTTGAGCTTAGTCTTGAAGGATGTGTAGGAGTTCTGCAGGACAAGGGGAGATTGATGATGCAGGGGAGGGGGGAGGGTTTGAGACAGAGACAGTGACATTTGCTTCAAGTCATCTGAGGAAGGTCCCTCGGGCTCAGGACAAAGAGGGACCAGAAGGGGCTAGCCCTGCGGGCCGGCAACCTTTCTTCTGTGTCTTTGTGAGATGAACAGGTACATCAGGGGCCATGGAGTAAGTCCTGCGCCTCTTGTCTTGGACCCAGCGCGTAACATAAGTGGTTTGATAAGCCCAATCGTGCTCTGTTAGCAGGCCCTGGAAGTGGGACAGGGCAGGATGCCTGCTTGCCCTTCACAGTGGAGGAGACTGAGGCCCAGAGGTGGGGCATCCTGTGCCCCAGCTGTCTGCCGGATGGGGGCCACCTTGGGGTTCTTCTGACTCAAAGCCCCACCACTTCTCACCTCACAAGGCAGCCTCATCTCAGCTAATTGAAAGCAGTTTGCCTCTCGGAAGTGGTGTTTACAGTGTAGCCCTGTGTAGCTGATGAAGGAACCAGCCCTCCCTCGGCCCTGCTGACCCGCCTGCTGTAGCTGCTGCTCCAAAGAGCGAGAGGCACAGCTCGCCCCAACCTGGTGGTTTTCAGAGCTGGTTTTCCATCAGCAATGAACTAGGCTGCTGGCGGGCTGCCCACTGTGCTCCGGCTGGCACCTTCCCTTTTCCCAGGAGCTCCGGGACGCTGGGCCCTTGTGCTGACCCCGTCCTGCCCAGTCCTGTCTGTGCAAGTGGTTCCGTTCTGTTTTCAAAGGGATGGCACAGCGTCTCTGAGCTACCGTGTCCTGGACAGGCCTGAGAAGGTTCCCCTCGTGCACATCGATGAGAAAGGCTTCCTGGTGTCGGGGTCCGCGATTGGCACGGCCACAATCCGAGTGACTGCCCAAGAGCCTTTTGGAGCCAACCAAACCATTACCATCGCTGTAAAGGTAGAGTCATGCTTTTCCTATTTTTTGGAGTCATGAAAGCAATTGTGTGGAGGTGAAATATTTTCTCTTTCCTTTTGGCTGAGAATATAAGAATAACAGGGCCAGACATCCTAGCTGGAAAAGTGCAGCATCTTCTGGCTGTTAGCGCCAAAGCTCCTTGGAGATTACTGATTCCAGCAACCTCGTGTCATAGTCGGGGAGATTGAGGCCCAGTGAGGTCTGCACTCGGCTGGCACTGGTCCCCACTGTCCTGACCGGCTGTGTCCTGGAACACGGCAGGCATCTGAAATCACTGCCATGGGTCACACCTGGTTACATACCCAGCCGCTAGAGAACGAGGCGACCCATTTCACAGGCCAGGACACATAGCTTCATGGGCGGGGGGCAGGGCGGCGAGTAGAGTGGCTCATAGCCCCATGCTGATGGCCAGCCAGCGCTTGGACTCGCCACCAGCAGGTCCGCTCATGCCCAGCATTAGCGTGCTGCCTGTCCCTCTGCCTGTCCCAGGGCCCCCCGCCCTGGGTCCTGGGCGCATCCAGAACAGGATTTTCTTTTCCTCTGTTCACAGCCATTTTCTGAATCCTAGGTGATAGAGAAAATGGTCACTTTAACTTTCAAGTTTTGCCTGGGTCTCAGGCCTAGTTCCTTAATTACCGTCTTTGTATTTTCAAGCTGGGTGCCTGGCAGGCAGCCCTCACCCGAGTTGTTGAGTAAGTGTGAGCACGACTTACTGCTCACCCGGAATACAAGCTGAGCGCCACCCTGAATACAAGTGTGAGCAGCCGATGCCCCACTAAGCTTCGTCAGAGAAATTGGGACTTTTGAGGGGCTGGCTTTTTGGCCAGGAGTCAGAACCACGGCTGCTCTTTATAGAACTTAGTTTCTGGGACCCCAAAACTCATCATTCCCCCCTTTCACCCACCTCTCCTTCTCCTGGAGCTCCTGCAAGCGGCAGCGGCCCCTACTTCATGCTGCCTCTGCATTCCAGACGGGCGCTGCTTCTATTTAAATGCCAAGAGGCTGGTCTGCTAAAGAAACTGGGCATTCAGGCCCAGGGGAGATTTTTGCAGCGTGAATAATGGTCTGATTTTTCAAAGTCATGGATGTTGACTCTTGTAGATTGGGTTTTCTTTTAGTGGAGCTGGCCCGCTGCCTGGGGAGGGGCCCGTGTCACTAGGGTGGAAAGCTGGGGCAGGCGAGGCCTGTCCTCTCCCGTGGTCCCTGGGCCGCTCCGGCGCCCAGTCCTTCCTGAGTCGGGGTCGCCAGGGGCAGGCATCTTGTTGGGGGTGGGTATAGGGGAGGAGGCTGTGCCCGGCACAGTCCTAGTCATACCTGCTCACTGGCTTCCAGGTGTCTCCTGTTTCTTACCTGAGACTCTCTATGAGCCCTGCCCTGTGCACCCAGAACAAGGAGGCTCTGGTGGCCCTGCCTTTAGGGATGACCATGACCTTCACTGTCCACTTCCACGACAACTCTGGAGACATCTTCCATGCTTACAATTCAGTCCTCAACTTTGCAACAAACAGGTAGGCATGGGTGATGCCTATTTCTCACATGATTGTGAGTGGTGAAGTGTGGTCCCTAAATCAGCAGCATCAGCATCACCTGGACACTCAGAGTGCACATTTACAGGGCCCGCCAGTCTTGTTTAAACAAGGCCTCTGGGTGATCACACAGGTTTTGAACCAGTGGCGGAGGGGCTGCAGACCCAGTTGGGAAGAGAGGCAAGAAGCAGACACGGGAAGGCTCCAGAGAGCACCCCTGGGGTATATCCAGGTGTTGCTGGCATTGCCACTTGGCCTTCCCCCAGCCCTGCAGCTGATACGCCCCCCTTGCTGAAGACTCAGGGCACTGTTTGGGCCTGGTATGGTGGAAGAGCTGGGTTTGGGGGCTGACCTGGCTTGAGCCCTGGCTCTGCCCTTTGTGGGGCCTGTGAACTTGAGCGTGGTCTCTCAGTTCCCTGGCTAGCTCACTGTCAGGTGGGGAATGTGGCCCAGTCCCCAGGACACCTTCCGTGGAGGCTGAGATTGTGCCAGCCTATGGGGCCCCGCCCACACAGGATGGGTGTCTGTCAACCCCTTGGCTCCGCCATTGAAGTCACTCCGGCCACTTGTGGTAGGAGCACTCTCCTGGGGACCAGTCAGGGCTTGGGTGTCAGAAAGCGAGGTGCAGACAGGGAGGGAGCCGGATCCCAACTTGTCCTCCAGTGCGATGGTGCTGGTGGCTGAGCACTCCAGTGGTGCTGGGTGCCCTATGACTGCCAGTTTCCTCAGCGCCCTCATGGAGCCTGTGACATGGGCACAGAATTCCCCCATGTCACAGATGAAGCAGGCAGAGGCTCCATGACTGGTTCAGGTCACGAGGGAGAGAATAGCCTGGGCCTCCCCAGAATGCCCTAGTTCCCTGCCGGGAAGTGCTTTACACGACACACTGGTCCCTCGGCCCCACTTTCACTCCATGCCTCAGGCTGATGTTGTAGACCACTCAGCTGATGGTGTGAAGTCAGGTGTGCGCAGCCTGCAGTGGCCCCTGAACTAGAGCCACCTTTTGGTAAACTGAGTCAGAGGACCACCCCCTTTCCCCAGAGCTGGGGGTTCTTTTCTGAGACTGAGCCCTTGTCTCCCTCCTGTGCCCAGAGATGAGTTCGTGCAGGTCGGGAAAGGTGCCACCAACAACACATGGGTCGTCCGTGCCGTCAGTGTGGGCCTGACGCTGCTCAGTGTGTGGGACACGGAGCATCCTGGCCTCTCAGACTTCGTCCCGCTGCCCGTCCTGCAGGCCATCTCCCCAGAGCTGTCTGGAGTGGTGGTGGTGGGGGATGTCCTCTGTTTGACCACTGTTCTGGTCAGCCTGGAAGGTAAGAGGGGTGATGACCGGGCACCCTTTGGGTCACTGGCACTTCCAAGATGGCGCCAGGCTTCTGGGAGGGCTGGGAGGGGTGCAGACAGAACCTGGACGTGCTCTAGGGCCATAGCCGGGAAACTGCCCCGGCCAGCCAGGTCCAGCCTGCTGCCTCTTTCCTGGGGCTCAGCCACATCATTCTTCTGCATGTCACTGTCCTCACCCAACAACTGCCAGGTGAAGTGAAGCACCATTGGGCTTGCACAGCCCCAAATATTTACAGAAAAGGCTTGCCAACCCCTGCTGTAGAACAGAGCACCAGAATACTCTGCCATTGTGGAGGTAGCCTGTGCCTTCACTGTGTCACACGCCAGACTCTGGTGACCAAACATGGCAAGTGCAGCCGAGGAACAGAATGTTTTGCCCCAGTTACAGGGGCAGCTGGTGGCTGTGTGTGGGCAGCGTGTCTCTAGGAGACTTCAGTGGGGACAAGGCCCTGGGCCAGTGCGGTGGCTGAGACAGCGTGGTCAGCCCGTGCCACCTGTACATCCGTGACCACATGTGCAATTATTTGCTTAGTTTTCCTTTCAGATTGACTCCCTATTTTATTTTACCTAATTAAATTCATTTTAAAGGGAAATTAAACGCTGACTTTAAAGAAAAGCAAATCTAATTTGCCATAAATAAAATGTGGTTATCGAGTTCTTTTATTGTATTTAGTATATAATGTGATTGGTTTTTAGCCAAGAAATGCTATCTAATGACAGTTCAGCACTTGATGCTTGCTCTCTGGGTTAATAAGCAAATGGGGGGGGGGGCACCCAGGAGAGAAAGGGGGCAAGCAGAGGCTTTGGGAGTGAGAGGAACTGGAGACTCGCTGTGGGCACAGGCCTGGCTGGACAGCTACTAGTGGCTCCAGGTAGCCCCCACCAGAAGCATGATGGGAGCCAGGCCACAGAAGCAGGAATCATGGCTTTTGTCCTGAGGGTGACAGGTGAGCTCCCCCGGGCAGTGCTGTGGCACTCTGGCACCGTCACCCAGGTGAGACAGGACTTGGCTGCATTGTCAGACATGGGAAGCTGGTTGACAGCCTAGACTTCCTCCCCCAGGTATCTCTGGAACCTGGAGCTCCTCAGCCAACAACATCCTCCACGTGGACCCCAAGACCGGCGTGGCCGTAGCCCGGGATGTGGGATCTGTGACAGTTTACTACGAGGTTGCCGGGCACCTGAGGACCTACAAGGAGGTAGGCCTTCAGGACACACATGGCTTGGTGGCCCCAGCGGCTTGGCTCTCCCTCATGTGGGGATTCCTCAGCTCTCCAGATTGAGTGAGTCCCTTTGCTCTAAGAAAGAAGCACTGAGACCCGAGTGTGGGCTCTGTCCCTAACCACCTCCAAGCTGGGCCAGCCTCCCTCTGCTTGCTAGCCTTGTCTCCCCATGCTCAGAGCACCGTGATGCCCATCAGAGGCCGATCTCCTGGGGTGACCCAGCTCCCCACACTGTCTCACAGCCACGCTTGGAAGGCCCAGCCTTGGATTTGGGCACTTTCCTGGAGTCAGGCCGTGGGCGGGCCAGCCTCGCAATTTGGCGTCACCAGCAAAGTTAAACCTCCCTAGCAAGTCACCTTTTGAATCTTTCTGGAGGCGAACAAAACCATTCCCTCTCGTGTTTATCTCCAGCCGAGAATGAATCAATGAGCACAGCCTGGCTGTGTTCCAAATGTGTCTCATTTCTAGAGCCAGCGTGCGCTTTATCGAATCTAGTGGTTTAACCTAATAGCTCGCAGCTTCAGTGCTGCAACTCCGCAGTTTGGGTGCGGGCTGCAGATAGAGGCACCTTGTGACTGATAAGGCTGTGCGCTCCCGGAGGAGCCGCCGGGAGGGCAGCACAGAAGCATGGCGCCGAGGAGCCCTGCCTGGCTGGAGCTTGGTTGAGGGGGATGAGCGGCCGAGGCGCCTTCTGTGTGGGGGGCCTCCAGGGGCATGGTGCAGTGCAAGAAGTGGGCTCAGCTCCCTGCTCAGCCGCTGGAGACAGCTTGGTCTTCTGACCCGTAAGCTGGGTGATGCCTCGCAGGGAGGAAGGTGTTGCCATGGCAGCACGTGCAGTGGCACTCAGCACTGCACACGTGTCCAGTGGGTGCAGCTGCCACTGTGGCTGCCAGAGCAGGGGTTGCCGCTTACCCCAGGCACAGGGGGCCGCCTCAAAGGCATTTTGCAAGCCGAGCGTGATGTGGATGGAGGTGTGTTCTGGCAAGACCTCGAGTAGGGTCTGGGCCAAAGGAGGGCCAGCCAGGAGACCGTGGGCAGGTCCTCTGCAACACTGCTGAGTGGACAGAAACTCGGGGCTTGGGAGGGAGGGGTCACAACAGTGTGGTGACCATTCCAAGTGAGGGTCGGAGGAGACAAGGCCTTGGGACGACTCTCCTGGTTCTGGTGTGGGTTGATCGTCCTTTGCTCTGAGAGGAGAACACAGGAGGAGGGGCTGGTGTGGGGGAGGACAGGTGCATGTGGTGATTGTAGCTCCTCAGGATGAGGCTGGTGGTGACACAGGTAGGTGGATGTGCCTGGAACTCCAGCGTGGAAAACTGGCAACATGGGGCGGGGTCTCCAGGGCAGAGATTGTTCTGGAAGACCTGGGAGTAGGCAGGAACATGGAGGGAATATCAGAGCCAGGGGGCCCTAGGCCCTCTCTCCAAGATGTGGACGAGGGGGAAGTGAGGAGAAGGGGGTGCCTGGCAGTCAGGAATAGAAGAGGAGGTGGGAGGCAGGGTGGATGGGAACACGGGGGCAAAGTGGGGCATGGTCTTCCTCATCCTCTGGGAAGGACCCACCCATGGGAGGGGGTGCGTTGGCAGCAGGAGCCTGCTGGTGTCTGGAGCTGGATGGGTAGCCTCTGTGGGACCATCGCCCTGGGAACTTGGGGGCTCAGGAGAGAAGGAAGACCCCATCCTGTTTTCACGGAGATCACCTTCTGGTAGAAATCTCACCCCCGGAGGCAGGAAAGGCCCAGGGTAGGCTGAGCAGCCTTCCAACTGCAAAGGCAGCCCTGGAGCTGAGCTGTGGGGTGGGGGCTGTGGGCCCACAGAGGAGGTGCAGCATGTAAGGAAGCTGGTCCTGCCCCAGGAAGGTGGCGGCTGGGGGTTGGATGCAGCCAGCTGGAGGATGGGCAAGGGGATGAGCAAGGAGAAATGTGGATATGTGGATTCTCAGGGGTCCTCACTCCCCAGACTGGATGTGAGTTTGCATTTTGGTCAGGCTGATTTATTTTGAATACATGATAGTAAAGTAAAATGGATCTTTCACTCTGCTGAAAGATTAGTAAGCCAAATGGATGGGCAGCAGAGGGATCCTGTTTCAGAAGCCCCAGGCCACAGCCCTGCCCCCTGCTCCCCAGGGGCGCATTAGTTCTGGCTGGCTGTTCAACTCCCTGCTCTGCTGTTGGGAGAAGCAGCTTGTCTGATACGAGACACCTGCCTGGGGATCCCCCAGCAATGCCATGTGTTGGCAGGCATTTCGGCTTTGAGCCTTTGTTTTGTCACCTGTGAAATGGGCAAGCCCTCAGAGGAGACTTAAAATGGTGGGTACAGTCAGTGCTCAATCAAGTTGCTCCTCCCAGATGGTGATCGGTGTCCCTCAGAGGATCGTGGCCCATCACCTCCACCCCGTCCAGACCAGCTTCCAGGATGTGGCAGCCTCCAAAGTGATGGTCACCGTTGGAGACGGGAACTCCAACCTGAGAGGTCTGGAAACACTGCCCCCGGGGGGAGGGGGCAGGCACCAGGGGCCTTCTTATGCCCACTGCCGTTTTCTCTGCTTTTCCTACTCCAGTTCACATCAGCTCCAGAGAGAGCATTTAACCCCAGCTTACTCGCTCCTTCCAGCTCCTTAGAAATGCGTGTCCTTTGCAAGCTGAAATCGTGAAAGGAATCTTACCTGAAGAGTCCAAAGGCTCCCAGAAATTGCCTGTTTCTGAGCTGGAAATATGACTTCAGCCCTAGGGCACCTGAGAAAAGAAAGCCACAATTTAGCACCATTAATCCCAGAAAGTCATGACTTAGCAGGCCTCACTGCTGATTTTGATGTTTATAATTACCTCTCCTGAGTCTTGCATAGAACATTCGGCACTGTCCCCTGCCCGTGACAGCCCTGGACAGCAAGCTGCCAGAAATGAATACATCAATCCAGGCTGCATTTTAAAACCACTTAGCTGGGAGGATTAAGTAGCGCCGTCCTCGGTAATGGGCACCGTACGGCAGTGGATGGCCACTGCCCCCTCCTCGCTGCGCTGGACGCACTGAACGATACTCTGCGCTGGTGGGGAGTGGTTGCCTCCTGATATCCAGAAATAAATTGCCCATTGCCCCTGTGCTGACGAGACCAGACAACACACTTTAGGCAGCCCGACCCATCTGTGAGCCCATGGCGCACGTCCTGGAGCACGTGCTGGAATGCTGATCTGAGGGCCCGAGATTTGGAACCTTTTCTGTGTGACTTGGCCTCCGCCTTCATGAACCCTGGTGCCATTACCAGGCTTTGGACAGCCCCAGGGCCCCTGCATGGCAGGAATGTGAAGCGCAGTGCTGCATACAACCCCACAGACAGAAGGGTTGCTCCTGTTAGGGCTCCACAGGCAGGTGCAGAGGCCTCGGGCCTGGCCCAGGTAGGGTGGCCAGCAGCCCTGGCCCATGCCCTTCTCCTCTTCCTATCTCTAGGTGAGTGTTCCCCCACCCAGCTGGAAGTCATTGATACGCTGCACCCAGAATCCCTCATCAGCTGCCAGCTCCAGTTCAAGCAAGACTTCTTCGACTTCCAGGCCCGGGACATCTTCACTGCAGAGCCAGGGTTTGATGCTGCTTTGGGTGAGTGTGCAGGGGCAAACGCAAGCGCTGACATGCACGGAGGCTATGCCTTCGTGCGTTGAGCTCCCAGGGGCTGTCTGTCCAGAGAGGCCGAGTCTGTCAGGAGCCCAGCCTGGGGGTTGAAGCCCTCACCCTGGCCTCTGGTTCGTCACAGCCGCCAGGAGGATTAGCATGCCTGTGCTGGTGGTGGCTGTCGCCCACATCCGCCTCCAGCCAGCAGGAAAGACACAGCTCAGAGTTGGGAACCTGAGCTCCAGGGTTCTTCTGCTTCCCTCCACAGAGGGGACAGCGGGGACGTAACTGCCGCCCCAACTTGGTAACTAGCCCCAAGCGCGGCGTGACACCAAGTGGCACACTTTGCTCTAAGAAAGGGGTGTCCCCTCTGAGGTACTATGAGGAACTAGTGGGTTCATCTCTGCCCCGTGCTTTGCCTGGTCCCGGCACAGTCCAGCCCCCACAGTAGCCACCAGTGTGGTGATGGCCGTGGTGGTCGGCGGTCCCTGGGCCCTTGTTTCAGTTCCTCCTGAAGCCATGCTTCCCAGTGTTAGCCAGAGAGGTTGGGCCAGTGCCCATTACCGGGGGCCCCTGGAGGAGGCAGATGCCTCACCTGGGCTCTGAAGGACGAGTAAGAGTTGTCCAGTTAGAAAACCAGGGAAAAGGAGCAGCCTCAGGGTATGGGCGATTGAAGGGATCAGGCAGACGCCCTGTCTTCACAGGCCGGTACCTCTGCTCCATCACGATGCACAGGCTGACGGACAAGCAGCTGAAGCACCTCAGCATGAAGAAGACAGTGCTGGTGGTCACCGCCTCCATGCTGGGCAGCCACTTCTCTGCAGAGCAGCTCGGGGCCGAGGTGCCCTTCAGCCCGGGGCTGTATGCTGACCAGGCTGAAATCCTTTTGAGCAACCACTACACCAGTTCCGAGGTCAAGGTCTTTGGTGCCATGGAGGTTTTGGAGAACCTGGAGGTGAGTGACTCCCACAAGCCAGCCAGTTAAAGGACTGGGAGGAACATGGATATCCCGGGCCCCCATCTTTAAAATTCAGCTTGGGAAAAAAGAAGCACCCTCTTTCCATCTAAATATTAACCTACGTCAGTGAATTGTCAGTATTTCTGCCGTCTTCCCTCTAGAAGTTAAGTGTTCAGAGCAGTGCTGAGGCCACCCTCACACTTAGCACATGCTCCGTGGACACAGGCAGGGACACTGGAGCAGGAGCCCCGCCAGTAACAAGGCTGTTCCTCACGCTGGGCCTCATTTTCCCCACCTGCTGAGGGTGGGTCGTGAATGACACCACAGATCCTGGAGTCTGGCAAGCTGGGAGGTGACCTGGGGTGAGGTCGCCGAAGGCTCTGTTGATTCTTCTGCCTCTTCTCAACTTGCTCAGCAAATGTGCCACTCTGGGCAAAACTGAATGAGTTCCTTTTGGTGAGGGCCTGCCAGACTGGGGCAGTGCAGGCAGGCAGCTGGCGGTGAGTTTGTACCAAACTCCTCAGTGCTCTCTTGGGTAGTTGGTGGTTGGTGAGAGTTTGTGGTGGTTTAGTATTTCCTTGGTTAGAATTCAGTGACACTGATTTGTCCTTTCCCTCGAAACACGCGCCGGGAGGAGCAGGGTATGCCTCCCCACTCTGCGGGGCACATGCTCAATCCGTGGCATTCCCCATCTGGGAAGTGGGGCCTGGGCAGGGGTCCCCACTCCTAGCCCCAGGGCCCAGAGAGCGTGTCAGGCAGAAGTAGATGTTTTCCCCTGACATGTTTCCCCCTGACAGGTAAAATCTGGGTCTCCGGCTGTACTTGCCTTCATGAAGGAGAAGTCTCTGGGGCTGCCCAGCTTTGTGACCTACACAGTCAGTGTCTCAGATCCCACAGCCGGCAGCCAGGGCCCTCTGTCCACCACCCTGACCTTCCTGAGTCCCATGACTAACCAAGCCATCACTGTCCCAGTCACCGTGGCCTTCGTGATGGATCGCCGCGGACCCGGACCTTGTGAGTGGCAGGATGGGATGCCAGCTGGGACGCCCATGGGTGGAGAGGGGCACGGCCCGATGTGGGCGCCTCAGTGGAGGCACATTCTAACGCACAGTTAGGCTTGTTCAGCTGCCTTGCCTTTCGGGGTGGCATGGCAGATTCCCAGGCAACCCACCCACTCCAGGCCTCCACCCCCAGCCTCCCACCCCCACCTAACAGGCACATTCTCGCCCTCCTCTGAGCCTTTGTGCAAAGGATGCAGGGCCTCGGGTCAGCCAGGTGGTTGAAGCAGCCAAGGAGGGGCAGAGCCAAGGAGGTGACAGCCTGCAGGGCGGGATGCTGCCCGGGCCTCAGGCAGGCTGCTCACCCTCCAGCCATGCGCAGACAGGAGGAACCTCCACATGACAGGTGACTTGCCTTTCCATTGATCACAGATGGAGCCAGCCTCTTCCAGCACTTCCTGGATTCCTACCAAGTCATGTTCTTCACGCTTTTTGCCCTGCTGGCTGGGACCGCTGTCATGATCATAGGTGAGGCAGGCTGCACTGGGTACCCTGATTTGCCCCCTGCCCACCCCTGTTCTAACCACCGTGCTTTCTTGCAGCCTACCATGCCGTCTGCACACCCCGGGAGCTCTCTGTGCCTCCAGCCCTCTCCCCCCAAGCCAGCCCTCGGCACAGCCCCCACTGTGAGTAGCCTATCCTGTGGTCATGCCAGATGAGAGGAGCATCCTAGGGGAGCTTGTGGGGGGTGAGGCCCTGAGCCCTAAGTCTGGCAGGCCTGGCCTGGTCTGTCTCGGCATGCAGGGGTGCACGCGGGACTGGATTCCTGCCTGCCGGGGCTACTGCACAGGCCCAACTGGAGCTGGACTCTAGCATCCCTGAGAAGGGATGTCCCAGATGGGGTAGACCTTCCAGGCCCATTCCTTTCATGATGACAACCACAGGGTTGGGGTTCCCTAAAATTGTGCAGCACCTGGCCTGCACAGCTGTCATGGCAGCCTTTATAGCTCCTGGTTTCCAGTGGAGAATTCCACTGAGGACACACACAGAATCCTGGAGTTTGTGTCTACTGGCCCTGTGGGGCAGCATGGTCAGGTTTTAGCAGGGCGGGGGGGGGGGTCCGTGGATATTTGGTAAGGGGATGAAGTTTTGTATAGAGATGCATTTCCCACTGTCTCAAGACCCCACATGTGCCCTGGCCTCCTGGAGTCAGGGTCTTCTCCCAGGCCGCCTCTCTGACATCCGAGACCAGGCCCAGGGAATGGCTGCCCTAGATGCTCCCTCGCTCGCCCCCCCCACCCCTCCGCGCCGGCATCCAGCAGTCTTGCCATGGGCACTCCCCCTTCTAATCACACGAGCTGGCGCACTCCTTCTGTGCTTGTTGGAGCCACAGCCAGGTCTTTGTTCCTGCCGCTTTCCCCCGATGGACAGTTGCTGCTCCGTGCATGCCCGGCTGTGAGCAGATACCTCCACTCGGTCCTGAGGCTCAGACTCGCTGCTGTTCTCAGCCACAGTCTGGCATCTCTGGGTGTTAGTCTAGGCCTCTCTGTCCAGCACTGCCCCTTCCATATTAGAGCCAACTGAGCAAGCCCCTTACCAGCCCAGGGATACCTGGGGGGCCTCATTAGAAGGAGGTGCTGGGTGCGCGAAGCACTGTTCTGATATGGGCTCTGAGATGGCCCCGAGAGACACCCAGCTGTCCTTTTGCTCACTTGTCTCCTTCCCTTTCCCTTCCAGATGTCGCTGCCTCGTCGCCAACACCTTTCAACGCTTTGCCTGCCGTGCGCAGAGCCAGCCCCCGCTCCGGGTTATGGAGCCCCGCATACAGCTCCCACTAGCCAGCCCCAGGCTGGGCCTGCACCCAGGACAATCCTACCCCATCCGACCTGGAGCCAGCTCCCGGGCTCAAGCCCCAGGCCTCGCCTGCTTTGCCAGGGCTGTAGTTATTAGGCCACGCTTGTTCGCTTGTTCTTACATGTAGGAGGTTAGGGGTGTGCTTGGTTTGTGTTCTTTGGAATCTTGCAAAGCTGAGACTTCTCAGCACATTCCTTCTGCCCTCTGCCCGGGGTCCTGGACAGCACGCAGTGTCCACTTCTCCCAGCGTGGCTGGCGTCAACACCCACGGTCCTGTGCGCAGCAGCTCTGTTGAGGAGTCATCTGCGGTGACGCCACCAGGCGATCTCAGGGAATGGACTTTTTCATTCTTTTTGTGAGGGTTTTTCTCCGTGGAAACTTTACTTTCCCCACGTCTGGCTGCTGCTCGGAAATGAGAGCAGCAGAAGTGAGTGTTTGTGCCTGCCCTTCCCCCACGCAGGGAGCCTCAGGGACGCAGGCACTGCACCACTGGCCCCCTGCGGCCTCCCAGCCACCTCAAGCCGAGAATGGGCTGCTCTCGCTGCTCTTCAGGCCGCTGTAAATGAACAGACCTCCCGTCCTCTGTTTCTGTTTCATAAACTGTGGAAATAGCTCCAGGCTTGGCTCTGGCCCCGCTGGGGCCTCCCAAGGTCTGGCTCAGTCTCCCCTTCCCACTTCTTTATCAGCCCAGGGACATCCAGACTCGTGGCGTCCCTGAGCTGGAGACAGGGATCTCCCTTCCTGCTGGGCTGAGGGCTGCGGTGCCCAGTGACTCTCGCCCCGCTGACCCTCACCCTGCTTCCCACACACACCTCAGCACCTCTGAGCCTCTGTTCTGGCCAAAGGCCCCCCCCCCAGGCAGCTCCCCCACCGGCCACAGAGCCCAAGGGGCCCGAAACGGATGACTGGGAAGCTCCTCCTTCCCAGCTCCTCAGATTCACCTCTGAAACCTCCAGAACCCGCCCTGGGCCCAGGAGCCAGTCTGCTCAGGACGGCCTGCAGGCACCTGGAGCCACCCCAGACGGAGGCTGCCTGCTCAGTTCCACTGGGGATCTGAGCCTGCAGGGTATTTTTCTAAAGCTGAAGACAGGAAGAATTGTGCCTTGCGTGTTACTTGAGCTCAAACTGACAACTTGGATGTAAATAGACGCATTTCTACTGGGTTTATTTAATAAAGCTCTATATAATTTCTTAAGAGAAGCGTGGCTGTTGCTGGGACCGCATGTGTCACGCCTGGAAGCAGCCCAGGCCCTGGGGACTTACTTGCAGGACTGCACCGCCCCGCTGTGCCTGCTGTGCCACCTGCCCTCGCCCACTTCCCTGAGACTAGAAGGTGGCCAGGGCAGGTGGGTGTGGAGTCTCCTCAACCTTGCCGGCCCAGGCCCCTACAGTCCTGCCCACGCAGCACTTGCAGTCACCTTGGTTCCTTCTGACACCTCTCCCTCCGCCGGCCCCTGGCTCCCGCCCCAACGCTGCAGCTCATCCCAGGGTCAGCAGTGCCTCCGCTCAGCCACCCCTCACTGACCTCTGCACCTCTGGCGACCCCTATCCCTGCAGTCAGCTCCCTGCTGCTGCCTCCTCTGCCCTCACCTCCCCAGCCCCGACCCTCTGCCTGTCTGGGTGCTCAAACCCCTAGTGTGGGTCCTCCTGCCCGCGTGGCACTTTCAGTCTGCTTGAATTACTCCTCATGCGACTGACCTGATCTGGTCTTAGTTGGGGTTCTTCTGCCCCGTGTGTCTTGCCCCTTCTAGGGCCTGGTTGAGACATGTCCTCGCAGTGACAACCCAGGTGCCAGAGAAAATAGAAACAGACCTGTTGCGGGCAGGGCTGGGACCGGCATGCCATCACTGCCACGTTATTCTGTTAGACAAACGAGTCGTGAGTTAGACTCGACACCTCAGAAAATGGGGGACAGGCTCCACCTTCCAGTGAGAGGAGCTGGATCTTTATGAGGCACCGGAGAGCCAATGTCGTCAATGCACCTTAATCACGTGCATTTTTGTTCTTTTTTAATGGATCTGTGGAAGCTCTTTATATATTGCTATTTTTGTCTAGGGAGGTCTGTTTCTAAAATGAAATTTTGAAACCCAATGATCCAGTATAAACCCCTTCATTGGATAGAGAAACTGAGGCCAGAGACAGGAAGGGACCACCCAGGGTCACACCATGTCCCAGTCCCTGCTCCTGACATTTAGGGTCCCCACCAGTCCTTGCTGGACTCAGCATCTGAGACAGTTCATGTGGGTGTATCAAGTAACCGTGAGCATTTCACCCTGTGATGAATTCTTAGTCAGTTTAGATCCACAATTTTAGCATTACATGAAGTGAACAATCAGCTGAAGAGAGAAGGAAAACAAAACCCGAGTCCACGGGTTTAGTGATTGTCTACTGTTGTGTTAAGGTTTACGTTGTGTGTAATTAGCAAATAAAAATTCTGCAGTGGATTTCATTAGCAGCCTCATCAGGTGACTACTTGGGGAGTGTTTACCGAAAGCAAATACAGACAATTTACAAGAGCCAGGAGCACAGACTCTGAAAGATCCGCTGCTTCCCTCTGCAAGGCAAGACTGTCCTCGGGCAGCGTGGCCCTTCTCCAGGGCGCCTGGTGGACGGGCCTAGGCACCCCTCAGGCCTGCTCTGGCGCTTACTGGGCAAGTGACCTTGGGCACTTGACGGCACCTCTCTGAGCCTCAGTTTTCCTGCCTGCAGAATGTTGAGTTGCTGTCATCACCGCCCAGGGCAGTTGGCTTCCTTGATCAGCGCATTGCTTGCCCCGGGATCATTCTCCAAATCTTTGTTGGCTGTTCAAGTTATGTGCTGGTGGCTTCCCTCAGGCCTGGTGGGGCAGGGACAGCGTGAGTTGGATGAGGCTTTTCTGTGGTGGCAGAGAGAAAGCCAGAGCAGGCTCCAAGCACCTTCTACAGACAGGCAGAGCATCTGTCAAGGGGTCTTGCCAGCTGCAGGCTTGGAGAAGGCGTCCAGGAGAAGGAGGACCCAGACTGGAGCTACTGGCTAGGAGCGGAGGGTGGGTCTGAGCCGCAGTCGCTAAGCCTGCAGCCCCCATGAGGGGTCCCGGGCTCGAATCCTCTCCCACCAGAGTTAAGGGCACTGTGCTTGGTGTAAAGAATGCCTGTGCCTCCAAACTGGAGGTGACAAAGTGCTGATGGGGGCACCTGCCTGTAACATTCCCGGCAGGGGCAGCTCTGCTGGGTAGTGAGCTTCTGAATTCACACAGCCCAAGTGTGGAAGTCGGGGAAGGATTCATCCCGATCTAACTGGACTCTGTAAGTGGGCTATTTGATAATTAAAACCTATTTCACAAAGTCTTGTCACAATATTCTAGTGAAGGCCGATCCTCACTATTTCATCCTGTAAAATGTTACATGTGTGCTATTTCCTACTAATAAAGGTGTACCTTACACATAGGGATGAGAAATTAGAGATGTCAAGTTAAAAGAGCTGGGAGGATAGAGTTTTGTCAAAATTCTATGAGGGGACAAATAAAAAGTAGGAAAATCTGCTTGCAGGCCATGGGGAGCCGTGGGTGGCGCCCGAGTAGGACTGTGATGGGTTTGGAGACTCCAGGAGGGCTGTGCCAGGGGTGTGTGAGAGCAGCCCTGGTGGGGGCCGGCAGGCGGCTGCTCAGTGGGCAGCTGTCTTTGAGGATAATCTGGGTCAGCGCCTTTATCCTTTAGCCAGGCTTCTCCTGACTGCCCCTCCCGCAGTGCCCGCCCCTCGAACCCCTCAGCCCTGATAGGTCCTCCCAGCTTCCAGGAGCTGATGGTACAGAAAAGGAGGGGCCCAACACCAGGGCCACAGGCTGCTGCCTCGAGGGACTGCCCTGCCCTTGGCCGTCCAGGGATTCAAGGTCAGAGGCCACGGTTAAGCTGGGCTCAGGGGACAGCACCAGTCCCTCTCGGAGCCCTGGCGGATCGTGCCAGCGTGGGCCCTTGGAGCTTCTGAGGACACAAGCTACTCCTCCCTTCCCTGCCCAACTGGGGCCAGGGGAGGCTGACAGTGGCCCCGAGGACCACTAAGCACAGAGAATGCTCGAAGGGGGAGCCCCGGGTGCCAGACCCCTGAGCTCTCTGCCCTGCCCCGCCTGCCAGCCCACCACACCTCAGCACCTCCGCCCACCGCCAAGTGCACTGTGCCCCCGGGCAATGGTCTGGCCTTCTGTTTGCCTCTCCTCCCTTCTCCCCTGCCTGGCGCCTCCATCGAGCAGAGGCCGCACCTCTACTGAAATCTTCCTCCTCCTCCTCCCTGTAGCCTCTCCGTGCTTCCCTTTCTTCCCTCCCCTCCTCCTCTCCTGCCTCCTCACTGCTCAAACTCTGGTCCTCAGGCCCACAGCGTGGCAGCACCTGGGAACCTGTCAGAAATGCAGACTCTCAGGCCCCACCACAGACCTGCCAGCTCACAAGCTGCATCTCCACAAGACTGGTGCTTGCGTGCACTTCGTAATTTCAGAGACATCTGAGGGCGCGCTGAGGAAGAACAGAGAAAAGCAGGAAGAAGCCTCATCTGTAGCCCCTCAGCTGAACGCTGACGGCTTTCAATTTGCTGTTCTTCCGAGATTCTTTTCTTATACATACATGCACCCGCGGAAATAGTTCTCTTCACAGAAATGCCAGCAGGCTGTCAGGAAATTGTAACCTATGTTCTTCGCGCGTGTGAGAATAGCACGGGCACCTTGCCTGTCCATCAGTGGGCCTAGCGCCTGTCACCCACTCCCTTACACGCCCACCCTGCACGTCCAGAGCACCTGCGACACCAGGCTCTGAGCTCCCCCAGGTTTGCCCTGGGGGAATAAAGCAGATCAGCACCCCCCCCCACCCCGCCCGAGGCTTCCAGTCCAACTGGGGACAAAGAGAAAGCAAGAATCGCACCAATATGGGGAGCAATGCAAATACAAATTCCTGGAGAACCCACGTTGCTGGCAGATTCGACTTGAGGAGGGCTCCCCTGAGGAGAGGTGACTGGGCTGGGATTTGAGAGGTGAGTGGTGGCTGAGGAAGGAAGGAGGAAAAGTGTTGAGGAGCCTGTGCAAACGCTCTAAGCTGGAGCCCGCGGCCTCTGTGGCCAAGGGGCAGAGCAGGGCGGCAGCGGTGCAAGAGAAGCCGCAGAGCCGCGGAGCCAGCTGCCAGGCATCGAGGGTGCCACGAGGCTCACTACAGCGTCATAAACAAGACAGGCACGCACATCCTCAGGCACACAACTCTCAGCACCTGTCTGATTGTTTCCCTGGGACGTTTTCCCAGTTGCGTGCGTGTGCTCGCCTCTGCGGGAGCTGTGCAAGTTGTGGAGCCAACATTTCAACTTCTGAAAGCCTCTGAGCTCCCACCAGTCCCCGGATTCTGCCTCTGCTCAGTCACAATGGACACACCAACCCCAGCAGGCCACAGCCTGGGCTGGGGACCGAAGTCATGCTGAGGACAGAAAGGACAAAGGCAGGTGAGGTTCCTTGTTGGTGGGAGAAATGGTCCTCACAGTCACTCTCAGCCCAGCCCGCACTGGGCACCGGGGTTCTGGGGAGGCCTCTGACCCCACCCTCACCCTCCAGAGTCCACAGTCCGTTGTAGAGACGCTAGGGCTAGGGTCAGGGTGAGTGGGTGCAGCCATAAGGAAGCTGGGAGGCGCCAGCCACGTGCAAAGAGGGGATGACCTGGAACAGAGGTCACTTGCTCAGGCATCTTGAAGGACGAGCAGAGGCTTTCTGGTGGAGAAGGGAAGGGGAAGGGACCCATGCTGGCAAAGGCGGCCAGGCGGAGGACAGGCAGCTGTGTGTGCTGGGCTGGTGGTGCGAGCAGGGAGGGGCGCGGCTGAGGCCAGGAGGGTGTGGAGGCCGAGCGGCTGGGGCAGGGCTTCTGTGGGTCCATTGCAAACCTTAAGGTAAGTGAAATGAGAGGCTGTTTTCGATGTGCAGGTTATGGAGCCACGAGGCCTGGGTTTGAATCCTAGCTCTGCTTCTCAGGAACTGTGTGACTCTGAACAAGTTGCCTGACCTCTTTTTTTTTTTTTTAAAAAAAAGATTTATTTATGTATGCAAGAGCTGGGGTACAAGCCAGAGATGCGGGGGGTGAGAGGATTCACCAGAGACAGAGTGGGGAGCAGAACAGGCAGACAGACTGAAAGCACTGCTGAGGGGAGCAGCGGGTGAGACAGGAGGGGTCTGCTGCACCATGTGGGTTTCTCACTGGCCAGCTGGGGATCAAACTCGTGCTGCAGAGGCTGCAGATTGCTTCACAGTGTGGTGCTTAACCCCTTGCACCACCAGGGAGGCCCTGCCTGACCTCTCAATGCCTGTTTTCTCATCTGCAAAATGCAGGCAACACTAGTGCCTCCATGGTTTGGGCTGGCTTGAGATTAAACGAGTTAGTTAATGGAAAGGCCTGGAGCGAGTCCCTGGAACGAGGAGGGTGGTCAATAAAGAATAGCTATGATCATTATTTTATTAGTGCTACTACTATTACTACCATGGTTGTTACCGTCTCTTGATTTATTTTGAATTTGACTCTATCTCAAGCAATAATATCCACGAAATCACTAGTTCTCTGACTTGCTACATATTTAGTCTGATCACACTGACTCTCTCCCACAACTGTCAGACTTAGAAAAGTCACGCCGTACGCCCTTACGGTCTGCCATGCTGCACCCCTGCAGTGGCGCATGGACCACCGTGGGGAAACCCTTATCTTTCCTTCCCCATTCTCACCTCTGCCTGGAGGCCCCTCTGCAGCCCAGTGGGCACAGACCCCTCCCCTGTGCCATCCCTCACCCTGAAGCTGTAGCTCCTCCCACAGCCGCACACGTGCGCCCCCAAGGGGTGGACTAGAGACCATAGGCAGGACCCCCTCTCTGGTCCTGGTGTCCTCAGCTCGTTGCGGGCAAAATGAAACTTCAGGCAGGGAGTTTACCAGTATTCGCTGCATTTGGCATGTGCCCTGACCTCTGCCAGGCAGACTCCCTTCTCTCACGGAGTGATGTTCTCCTAGGGGAGATGGAAAAAACATAAACAGATAAGATTGTCTCAGAGAGAGTGCTAAGTGCCGTGAGAAACAAGACATGGCGGGAGAGATGTGGTGGTTGGCGGGGACTGCTTCGTCTCGTAGTCAGGGAAGACTTTTCTGCAGCAGCCATTGCAGTTGAGGGTGAATCGTCCACGCACCAGCAATGATGGGACGGGGAGTGCTGCAGTCTAAAGGAACAGCATGTGCAAAGGCCCTGAAGTAGGAACATTATGAGTGTGGTGTGACTGGAGCAGGGTGGCCTGGCTTTGCAAATAACAATATGGAGCTCCTGGTTAAATTTCTGAATTGGAATTTCAGATAAGCAGCGACAAATTCATGTGTATAAGTATGTCCCAAAAGTTACATGGGACATACTTATACTAAAGAACCATTTGTTGTTTATCTGAAATTCCAATTTGGCATTTTGCATGTTATCTGGCAACCCTAGGATGGAGAGAGTGGGAGAGTGAGGAGGGATGAATCAGCAACAGGAAGGAGACTTGGCAGGCTTGGGGAGGCAGCTAGATTTTATTCCAAGGGTCATGGTAAACGGGCTGAGGCCTCCAGCCTCCGGCTTGGTTCAGGTGCTAACTGGGTGGGCGTTCTTGGCTTAATGCGGGGAACATCTGTCAGGGACCCCAGAACAAGCGGTTCAAGTCACCCACGTTAGGAAGGGCCCTCCAAAAGATGACTCACTCCAAGTAACAGACAGGCGAGCGAGGACTGCATCCTGCTCTTAGGACTCAGAAACATCCCTTCCAGAATCAGAAGGTGGGGAGGGGATGGAGGTAATACTCGAGTGATGTTAAAATTAGAACAACCGTGTTCACTTAATTAGAAATGCAGTTGGTGCCACATGAATCTGTAATGGGCTTCCTTGCAGACTTTTGGAAGGGGAGGCTGGGGTCAGCTGTGTAAATATTCATGAGGAGCTGGGAGAGGGTCCCTGGGAGTGCAGGCCACCTGCTTCCAGGAGAGACACAGCAGGGAGGTCTGCTAATCCCCCCTCTGCCACCAACTAGGTGAATCTTAGGTGACCTCGGGCCTGCCAGGCCATTGCTGAGTGTCAGTCGCCCACATGTACTGCACGGACCGGGCCTTGAGGGTTGGCGGGAGAGAACAGGAGAATCAAGTTCAAGACCAAGAGATGAGGACCAGTGGGAGGCAGTGATTCTGAGCCCCCTTTTGTGGGGGGCGGGGGGCGGTAACCAGGCCCCCTGCTGTGGGCTCTGCTGACTTCACAGTCTCAGCAGTGCTGAATGAATGAGCAGAATGAATGAATGCACACATGCGGGCTCTTCAGCAAACCCGCTCCTTCTTGTGGCCAGGGCTATTTTAAGACTTCTGCTAGGTCCTATTTTGGTGCATCCACCCCACGTCACATCAAACATATTAAAAGGCACCCACGTGCCTCATTAAATAGAATTTATATATAACTATACAAGAACTGAGTTGAGATACAATTGACTAGTTGACTAATGTTATGTTCTGCGGACATTTAATTAAACATTTACTCATTTTGACACGTCAGTGTGTATTTATTCTCCCTCCTCATGACAAACATATTCAAGGCTCCTGGCATACTCCTGGCAGCCCTGCTGTCCTCCCAGGGGCTAAGGGAGAAGACCTGGTCTGGGGGCCTCGGGCACCCCATCTGTAAAAGGGGGAGCCCACCCTTCCTGTTCATGCTCCTCGCGCTGGGGAGGCCGGTTAAAGCTGACCCCTCCTTCAGCATAGTAATAACAACTAAGTCCTCGTAGGAGGAGGCCGCGGGGCTGATTCATAGGTGATCTCACTTAGTTCCACAGCCGCCATCACCCTTGCAGCAGGAGATATTCTTAGCCCCATTTTCCTGATGAAAAGGCAGATGGGGCTTAGACCCGACACAAAGTCTCAGCACAGAACAACAATTTCTAACTAGAAGTTAACATCTTTCCTTCTAATTTCCCATGAACCTATTTATGACAAGTGGTACAAAGTTTCAATTCAGACTAAGTATATTTTGGTAAGAAGACTTTTCAACTAAAAATGTTTCTGTTTGACAAATGTAATTTAAAGGAAACACGGGTTTGGTGTGCAGACAGTGACGGCAAGATTCATGGAGGCAGTAGTAGAATGACTGAATTTGGGGCAGCCATTGACATGCTGTGTGTCCTTGTAACAGGGTGGTCCCAGGAAAGGGGGAGGTTTTCTGTCCCACCCAAGGGAGGGTGGAGCTGAGCAGGAAGAGGAGAAGCTGTAGAAGAGACTGAGGAAGGAAGGAAGCAGGATGGAGCCAGGAGACCTGGAGGAGACGCATGGATCCTAGAGACACGTAAAGAAACTGTGTTTGTCTTTTTGCTCATTTTAGTTAATTTCGAATTTAAAACTGAGTATGTTGCTCCAGTGTCCACCAAGAAATCAATCAGACGATCCCCCACAGCGAGGGTTACCCGGGGCTCTGAGGGGGTTATTTTAATGGGCTTTTCTAGATCTAGTGGAGCCCCCAGGCACCCCTATTCTGCATCTGAACTTTTTCCATGAACTATCATCTGTCTCCTCTCCTCTGCACTTGGTTTTAGATTTTTTTTACTCTGTCTGTATTCCCTCCTATTTTCACCTGAGGCTCTACCCTGTGCTGTCATTTGTCTCCTGTCCTCTGTACTGGGCTCTCGATTCCTTCTCTGTCTGTATTTCCTGTCATCATCTGAGCCTCCACTCTGTGCTAACATTTGTCTTCTTTCCTCTCTCCTTGGTTCCTGGTTCTGTGTGCTCCTTCTATATTCCCTCCTGCGGAACTAGTGCGCTTATGGTGACCAACGCAAGGGATGTTACTTTGGGCTGGTCAACCGCGGGTGTAACTTGGAAACCACGCTGGGCGCCAAACTGTTGTAGAGCAACCCCGATACAAAACGGGGTGCCTGACTGTGGGTCCTCACCCGCGCGCTTAAAAGGACTTATCAATGCTCTACTGCAGGCACACGTAAAAGGTTAATAAAAGGTTTATTTACAACGGAAAGGGAAATGAGGAAATGTACAGCTCTGGGAAAAAAGTGGGAGACAAAGTTTTAAATGCGTCCTACCCGATCCGCCGATCAGGAATTCCAAAATGGCGCTCTCAGTTGGCCGCCAGCCAGGAGCGGTGAAGCCAGGAGGCGAGCGATCGCGAGCCAGAGAGCGAGCAAGGCCCACGTGTTTGGTTTTTATATCCAACCTGGCTGCCCAACTCCACCCTCAGGTCCCAGCCACCCTCCCCTTGGTGGTGATGGGATTTGTCTTTCCCAATGTCCTGATGGCTTTAGTCTGGAGTGGGGGTGGAGTCCACAAAGCCTGTATGAGATTATCTCAGGACATCCTTTCCCCCTAACATCCTCAGAAAAATCACTCTCCCACTCTGAACCTTCCTATTTGTACTAAGAATTGTTGGCCCAGACAAGTTCTAGTGCCATAGACATCCAAACCTGGTAGAGCTACAGCAAAGGAAAACATTTATTTAGGGGGTTAGATTGCAGCCAAAAGCCAGAGACCAAGAAGCACTGGAGCCGCGTGTTGCCTACAGGGAGAAGCTCTTTATGCGCAAAAAGCCCCTAGTCCCTCAGTTCCCTTTTTTTTTTTTTTTTTTAAAGATTTATTTATTTATTTATACAAGCACTGGGTACAGTCAGAAGCGCAGGAGGGTCAGAGAATTCACCAGAGCCAGAACAGGGAGCAGAACAGGCAGAAGGACCGAAGTACACTGCTGAGGGGAGCAGCGGGCGGCAGGAGAGGTCTCCGCGCCATGTGGGACCCTCGCCCGGTGGCCGGGGATCGAACTGGCGCTACAGAAGCTGCGGGCAGCTTTGCAACCCAGTGCTCAACCGCTGCGCCACCACCGGGGAGGCCCCCTCAGTTCCCTTTTATGCAAATGGTCTTGTCAGTCCCTGCAGTTCTGATTAGTGGAAAGTTTGTCAAGCAGTGATTGGTCAGATTTCAATCCTCGTGCTTTTGGGCCTGGTTTCATTTTCTCCTCAGCCATGGATTATCTGGGCATGTCCAGGCATGTCCAAACATGTTGACACCAGTCACTGACACCATGTGTCTGAGGCTGGAACCTCAACAGCCTCCTGACTCTGGTTTTTACACAGACTTAGGATGATGCCATTTTTTGTTTTCTTTTTTATATTACCTAGAGATCTAACTCTGATCTTCTTCTCCTTGGAAGGGAAGATCAAGTGCTCACAAGCACGAAAGATGACCCCAGTCCAGACACTTATGTTCTGTGCTTGTGGGCTCCCCAGTGTGGTGCTGGTATGATAGAACTGGAGGGTCTTCAATGCATTGTGTGCAGCTCTCCGCAAAGGCCCTGAAACAGCAACCTTAAAGCCAATTGCTGCTCCTGGAAAGCAGGAAGTTTGCTCATTTGCACGAAGGCGGTGATTGACCAGGTGACTGCAATCACCAACTAGCCTGTCTGGAGTGACCACAGAGTGCCCTCAGCCACCCAAGGAAGAAAGGCCCCATGGCCAGCTTTGAGGATTAGAAGTTTCAAGCATCAGGGCAGGTGAGACAGAGGTGTTACCGAACGCTGGCCTCAGTTTCCCTCAGCCAATAAAAGGAAACCGAGTTTGAGGAAAAGGAAAGCGGTTTTATTTGTTGACAAATGAGGAGGGCTGCAGACTCATGTCCGAAAGACCACCGTCCTGCTCTTTGGCAGAGTGCAGGGGTATTTATACAAGGGGGAGATGGGCAGGGGTCTGCGAAGGGGAGGGGCATGGGGTCTGCACGGAGACTGGTGAGCGCAGCTTGTTTTCATTAAGGGGAGGGGGCCGGGGTGTCTCTTTTTCTTCTGAAGGGGAGGGAGAAGCTGCAACAAATGGGGAAAGAAAAACTATCAATCTTGTTAATGCTAAATAAGGGGAAATTGCAAGAAATGGGGGAAAGACAAACTTGTTAACTGTATCAGAGGTGGTGGAGGCAAGAACTCTGACCTAGAAGAAACTCTTAAAATTTTTGGAAGCACAGGCAGCTGGGGATCCGTGAAAATCCTACCTGAGAGTCTGTGCCTTTTACCAGGGCAGTTGAAAACATTCATGTTTATTGTAGTTGTGGATCTGCTTGGGTGTGTTTGGTCGTCTTGTTGAAGTTTTTAATTATTTCATTGTGTTTCATTTAAAAATTGATCAGACTGTTTTCATGCCATGTTTTTCCACTACTGGTCTGAAACTTATGCCATCTGTGTTTCTAGTGGTTACTATAATATTTTGAACACATGCTTCATTTTCTAATAATCTTTACTGTTTAACAGAGTCTACATCGATCCAATGTGGTCTTTGCAGGTGCTGACAAACCCGTGGGGAGGGGAAGGCTGGGGTTGTGTACGTTGACCACATACCAGACATTTTCTATGTGTTTTCATGCATCACCTCATTTGCAGAACAGCCTGAAAAGGTGCATTCATTCGCCTCCCCACTTACAGGGGAGAAAAGTGAACTCAAATTGATGTGGAGAGTGGCTCAGGACTAATAAGCAAGCTGGTGGCTAAGCAGGATTTCTCAGTCCTGCCTCTTTCTACCACTTTTGGTTAGTCTGTTTACCACTTCTGTCTGTATTTCCTTACCAAGGGCTCAGGCAAGCCAGAGAATGAAGATGCTAGAGAAATACCAGAGGCGGGGCCAGAGTGTGCAGGGTTAGAGGGAAAGCCCTTGTCTGGCCCTTTCTCTTGGCCCTGAGTCCAGGGTGCTCGGTGCCTCCAGGCACAATGGATTGGGCACTGTTTTGCAACCATCCCAGGCCAGGTAGGTTCGCTGATAGCTCAGGCAGCTTCAGAGAGAACCTTGGAGCCCTTGGCATCATCCCCACAGCTTTTTAAATAGTACGCAGGGGAGACAAGCCAGCAGGGAGATGGCAGCTTGAGCCCCCTGCGGATCTCCGTCGCGCGTTCCTCTGGACTTTCTCTGGCCGTCTCCTGTGGTCTCGTGCTCTTCCAGCCGTCGCTTGTCCTCTTGTCCCGCCGCCGTAGCCGTTTCTGTGCGATGCCTCAGCCTCCAGGCTCAGGTGTGCACACTCACACACGCCCACACCATCCTCCAGGTGGCCATAATCAGGCATGCGTGCCCCACGCCCTTCTGCATTCCAGGTTGCAGGTGACAACCACAGGCCAGTGGTGTGAAAGTCTGACCATTTCACTCACCCTGAGGGAACTTTCCTGCCTTCAGGCTCTGAGGAGGACTCCTGGGCTGACTGAGGTTGAACTAGGAGCCTAAAGACCCCCTCAGCTTGAGCTACCAGTTTTTGCTCATCCATTCCCAATTCACTCATTCGTCAGAGGCTTCCGGAGCCCTGGTTGGAGGTGAGGCCTGGGAATAGAGGCACAGAGATGAATCAGACATGGCCCCAACCCTCAGAATTCCAGCTGAAGGGAGACAGAGACATGCTTTGAAAATATAATACCCAAGATTTTTTGTTTTCTGTCAATTTACTTATTATTCTGGCTATATTTTGAAAAGGTAATACCTGTGCATGGAAAACAATATCTGAACTTACTAAAGGCTACAGAGTCAGCCTTCTTCCCAGCCCTGGGATATTTTTAGTTTTTTTTTAATTTTAAACAAAAAAAATAGGCAAAATATACATGAGATTAAAAAAATGCACAGGCACCCGCTTTCGGCACTATTTGGAGTGTCTCCTTCTGGAAGCAGACTATGCAGATTCAAGCACAGTTCGGCATACTCCTCCATATTTTTGTATTGCTGGGAACATCCCGTGTCTACTGTTCTGTGCCCAACTTTTGTTCCTGGCCACCTTCATCGGGCCAGACAGCTGCCCAGCCTCATCTCAGGCTGCAGAGAATGGACTTGTCACTATTCCTTTGAGCTAGCGAGTGAGTTTACTGTGAGAGAAATTCCCATGATTGGAATTATCAGGTCAAAGGGTGTGGGCATTTGAAATCTGGAGGGCAGGTCAAGGTCCCCCCAAGCATGACTGTCTTTCATGTCCCCACCAAACTGAGGGTGACCATCTTTTAAAAACAGCAGACAGGGCTCCCAGAGGGAGGTGCCACTTGGATCCGGTCTTGTGGGATGGGCACAGTGTGCCAGTCAGAGTGCGGAGAGGGAGTGTCTAGAAGAAGGAACAGAGTGTACAGAAGTACAGAGGCGTGAGAGCATGTGATGTACCCAAGGCAAGAAAATGTGGGGTGGTGCAGTGGAGGGAGGGGTGGTGGGTGCCCAGCAACCAGAGGCACTGGCAGCTGTGCCTTGCACCCCTTTCTTCTCTGTACCCTCTCTGATAGGGTGAGGCTTTGTGAAATAGTAAATATTGGAAATGGTAAAGAGCCAGGGGGAAGCATCTTAGGTTAAGGTTAGGAACCACCTGTCTACGAGTGACCTTGGGCAATTGATCCCCTCTTGGTCTTAATTTCCTCATTAGTGACAGACTAGTCACACCTGGTTGTCAGGGTGAGGGGAGGCTGCTGGGTCTCTGGGGGCTTAGCAGGCAGCCATCCCAAGGCAGGCAGGGCCATCTCACTCCCCCCTCCACCCAGGGAATCTGCTTTCTGCCCACACCCCTGCAAGGTGTCCCGAATCAGTGTCAATGGCGACACAGTTTACCAGGCAGCCCCAGGTTTCAGCAAGTCCACATGATCCCTGTGCTTCTGATCCCTGAACTTCCTGGGGTGGGAAGATGGGGCAGGAGCGCACAGGAAAATGTGGCTGTAGAAGCACCTACATCATCATCGCTGTCAACAGGAAGAGGCACAGTTGCATCAGGGGTCTGGCTCTGTCTTGCCCCCTGGGGCCCCTTGGAGGCACCATCTCCCTATGCTGAGCCAGGCTAGAGATTGGGGGACAGCTCAGGAGGTGCTGGATGTGCCCTTGAAATATAAATCATCATTCACCGAGTCCCTACACCCCCATCAGCAGGATTACAAAAAAATGGTCTACTCTGCCCCCTCCCCCCCCCCCCCTGGGGCCACACCCTTCACAGAGTGGCTTTGCTGTGCTTCCATCTAGAGGCGGAGTCTGTTCCCCTCTGTGGCCTCGGGACTTCCTTAGGTCAATAGAATGTGGCAAAAGTGACACCAGGCCAGTTATGTACCTGGGCCTCAGGAAGCCCTGCACACCCCTATTTCCACATGAATGAAGGGTCAGCGGATAGAACCAGGGGCTGGTATATCCCTGGGAAACTCAGAAGCTCCTAGGGAGGGCACACCATGAAGGTTGGGGCACACTGGAGCATACAACTCCCCCCCACCAAATAATAACAACCAGGAGGGGCCTGTCCAGGAGGAGCCCCAAACTAGATTCTCTGTGTGGCTCTCCTGTCCAGATGATGGCAACTGCCCGTCACAATACTGCCTGTCTGGGGCCAGAGGGCCGCTGCCCCACGTACAGATGCCGGGCCCAGGGGTCATGCAGTGACTCACACAGTATTCCTTAAACCAATGTTAGGCCAGGAAACAAAATCATGCCGCATTTGGGGGGTATTTCTGGGTCAGGCCCTTGGCAGAAGTTGTAGGGAAGAGCAGCCAGGTAGAAGCAGGCGAGACTTACTGGTCCAGGTATGTCCAGGCCTGAGTACTGAGCCCAGAAAAGCTTATTCTCCACCACCATCCCCAGCATCCCATCCCCTCCCCATGCACACACTGGCCCTACTTGGGATGACCCCTGATGGGAGGGACTCTGAGGAACCCCTCAGTCTTCATTAAAGCCATTCTCCTCAATACGTTGTTTCTTTTTCCCCAGGACTTATTGAGATGCAATTAATATAACAGACAATACATCCTTTAAAAATGCATAACACTATGACTTTCAGTACATTTGCAGTTTTAAAACCACCACCATCAATTTCAGAACACTTTCATTACCCCACAAGGAAATATTCACCCTGCAACATCCACACCCCACATTACCTCCCACCCCTCAGTCCTAAGCAACCACTAATCTTTCTGTCTCTATAGACTTGTCTACGCCACACATTTCATATAAGTGGATGACACAGTGCAGGGCCTTCAAGAGCAGTGGCTTCCACTCAGCACAACGGTTAAGATCCTTCTATGTGGGACCGTGGTGGCTTGTTTTACCAGATAATATACATTGCATGGGGAGATCACATTTAATTCATTCAGTGGATGAACATTTGGATTTCCTCTTTTTAGCTATTGTGAATAAAGCTACTGTGGACATTTGTGCACAAGTTTTTATGTGGCTGTGTGTTTTCAATTTTCTTGACTATTATATCTAGGAGGAGAATTTCTGGGTCATATGGTTTAGACGTTGAAATGTTTGGGGAAATGCCAGACTGTTTTTCCAAAGCAGCTGCACCATTTTGCATTCCTACCAGCCCTGTATGAGGGTTCAATTTTTCTACATCCTTGCCAACACTGATTATTTTCTCTATTTTTTATTTTCGTCATACTAATGAGTGTGAAGTGATAGTTCCTTGTGGTTTTGATTTGCATTTCCCTGATGGCTAATGATATTGAGCATCTTTTCATTAACTTATTATATCATGTTTAGAGAAATGTCTATTTCCAGCCTTTGCCCATTTACATTGAGTTATTTGCCTTTTTAATTAGTAAGCTATAAAAGTTCTTTATATATTCTAGAAATAAGTCTCTAATCAAATATATGATCAGCAAAAATTCTCTCTCATTCTGTGCGTTGTCATTTCAATTTCTTAATTGGTGTCTTTTGGAGCAGAGAAATTTTTTTTTTTTTCCTTGAATTTCTGCATCATTTATTTATTTATTTTTTTATCTTAAATTTTATTTTTATATTCCCCCATACAATTGCAAACGCCCCATTCTGACCCCAATCCTTCCCCTCCCGCCCCCCCCCCCAAAAAAGTGTCTCTGGTTCATAGTTTTTTGTTGATTTTGATTTTCACTTTCTTATATTCATTTTCCTGGTCCCTTATTTAAGTTTTCTAGATTCCTGCTATGAGTGAGACCATCCGGTATTTTTCTTTTTCTTTTTGGCTTATTTCGCTGAGCATGATCCCTTCCAGCGCCATCCATGTTGCTGCAAATTGCATGTGTTTATCTTTTTTGAATGCTGAGTAATATTCCATGGTATATATGTACCACATCTTCTTGATCCAGTCATCTACTTTTGGGCATTTGGGTTGTTTCCAAAGCTTAGCTATTGTAAACAGTGCTGCTATAAACATAGGGGTGCAGGTGCTCTTTGGAATTGATGTTTCTGTGTCCTTTGGGTAAATACCTAGGAGTGGAATTGCTGGATCATATGGAAGCTCTATGTTTAGTAGGTCCAGAAATCTCCACACAGCTCTCCATAGTGGTTGGACCAGTTTGCACTCCCACCAGCAGTGCAGGAGAGTTCCTTTTTCTCCACACCCTCGCCAACATTTGTTGTTGCTAGTTTTTTTAATATGTGCCATTCTCACTGGTGTGAGATGGTATCTCATGGTAGTTTTGATTTGCATTTCCCTGATTACAAGTGATGTTGAACATTTTTTCATATGTCTGTTGGCGATTTGCATTTCCTCTTCAGAGAAGTTTCTTTTTAGCTCTTCTGCCCATTTTTTGACTGGATTATTTTCTTTGTTGTTGCTGAGTCTCATCAGCTCTTTGCAGATTTTTGTGATCAGTCCTTTATCATTAGTGTTGGGTGCAAAAATGTTCTCCCAGTTGGTGGGGTTTCTCTTTGTTTTTGTTATTGTCTCTTTTGCTGTGCAGAAGCTCTTTAATTTGATGTAGTCCCAGCTGTTTATCTTTGTCTTCACTATCACTGCTTTGGGTGATGTGTCTGTAAAGATGTCTTTGATGTGCAAATCACGTAGTGTTTCGCCTATATTTCCTTCTATGTATTTTATGGTTTCAGGTCTTATGTCTAGTTCTTTAATCCATTTTGAGTTGATTTTTGTGTATGGTGTGAGGTAGTGGTCAAGCTTCATTCTTTTGCATGTAGCGACCCAGTTTTCCCAGCACCATTTATTGAACAAACTTTCTTGGAGCAGAGAAAATTTTAATTTTGATGATGTCCAGTTTATCTAGTTTTTCTTTTGTCATATATAAGTCTTTGTGATTTTAATTTGCATTTCCCTGATGACTAATGATGCTGAACATCTTTTTATGTGCTTGTTTACATTTGTAAATCTTCTTTGGTAAAATGCCTATTGAAATCTTTTGCCCATTTTTAATTCGCTTATCTGTTATTATTAAGTTGTAAGAATTCTTCACACAGTTTACACACAAGTAATTTGTTGAATATATATTTTGCAAATATTTTCTCCTATGCTGTGGCTTCCCTTTTCTTTCTCTTAACATGTCTTGTGAAAAGTAACTTTTTATTGTGATAAAGTTCTATTTATTGCTTTTTCTATTTCATACTTTATGCTTTCGGTGTTATACTCAAGAAACCTTTGCCAAACTGAAAGCCTTTTAGGTTTCCTCCTGTTGTGTTTTTTCTTTTTTTTTTCCTGGCTCCCACATTTAGGTCTATGATTGATTCTAAGTTAGTATTTGTAGCCACTCTGAGGTATGAATTGAGGTTCATTCTTCTGTGTGGATAACCAATTAGTCCAGCCACATTTATTGCAAGATCCTCCTTTCCCCACATAAGTTGCCTTGTGATTTTAGTTAAAATCCCTTGACATATATGCGTGGGTCTATTCCTGGACTTTCTTCCATTGATCTCTAGCTGCACACCAGTACCACTTATTTTGATGACTCTTGCTTTAGAATACTTGCTTTAGATGACTCTTGAAATCAGATTGTGTGGGTTCTCCAACCTTGTTCTTCCTTTTGGCAATTCGAGTGGCACAGTTTTTGGTTGGATGGAATTTCCCTACACATTGAGTCCCAGGATCTGTCCACTAGATACCAGTGTTCCCAGCCATTGTGATGATCAAAAATCCCCCTCACCGTTGTTCCAAATGTCCTGATGGGGGGGGGGCAGTGCCATCCACTCCTATGCAAAGAGAAGTTCTTCCAGGAAACAAGAGTCAGGTTAGCATCAACGGCACTGAGTGATAGAGGAAAATGAAGCAAACCATTCCAGGTTCTGAGGAAATAGACCTTTAACCTAGAGTTTGATACCTAGCTAAACTGTCAATCAAATTATGAGGGTCAAAATATATACATTCAGACACACAAGGACTCAAAGACTGTCCTACATATGGTCTCTGGGAAAATAGCTGGAGAATGTACATTAAAAAGGAATCCAAGAAAGAGAATACATAGGATCCAAGAAACTTTGGACCCAATCCAGAAGGTAATGCCAAGAAATCACTGACAATAGTCCCGTAGTAAGGCCGAGAAAGCAGCCAGTCAAATTACAACAGTGAGTCAGAGAGTTCTCAGAGGAAGGTTTATAGGGAAAAAAATGCATATCCTGCAACAAATGGTAATATTAAAAAGATAGATGATCTTACTGAGAAGCTGAATATGGATAATAATAGTAAAAATTAATGAATGGTTATAATATGCTTCTCCTTTCCTGTCTCCACCAAATTTTTGTTACTTTTGAGTACATAGTTACATTTTTCCTCTACAATTCAACTTAAACTACTTGGCCTTGTATTTATGTAATTAGAATATCGGAAAAGCCAATTTTCAGGTTTTAGAATCTCTCTCTACAAAGCAGAGAGAGCTTAACTGGGGTTGCAGAACAGCATGCAAGTCCCATAAATCATTACAGGGTAAAAGCTGTGGTACGAGGACAGAGTGAGGAAGCAGAGGAAATGAGGGTTATTGGGGAACCAGCACCATCCGGGGGTAAAGAAGCAGTATTGGCCAGAGAGAATTAGCCTGCAGCGTAATCTCAACCGAGGCCTTAGTGGGTCCAGTTGGGAACTCTGGAGCTGGCATGACCCTGCCGAGTAGCCCATGCTCAGACAGGGGTGACACTCTGGACTCCTGCGTTGAGCAGCTGCTGGAGGATGGTTGCCTGGAAATGGAGTGGGGCATAGCCTTAGGTGAGACTGATGCCATCAGCACAGGTTGTGATCTGTCAGGTGCCAATGTGCCTGGTCCTGCAGTGGGGGATCTGGATGGCAGGCACATCAAGGGGATTTAGAGGAGAGACTAAGTTTATTGTTGACTGCTTGTGCTTTGCCAGTTGTGTTAAAGTGCTCCGCTTTACCCTCCTATCTGAAACCTGCCAACTCTTCCCAATGTTCTTACCTGGTGAGACTATAAGAGACACCTGGATGGTTAAAAGCCCAGAGTCTAGTCCCTCCCTCCACCAGAAGAGAGGCCAGTTCAATCATCTGGGGCCCAGGGGTAGGCATCAAAGCCAGAGAGACTGGTGGCAATGCAGCTTGTTGAAATCGGGCTGTGCTGGACCAGGGGCACAGGGGTGTGGGTACTTAAGGCCCTCACCAGTCCTGCCCATTTAAGGCATGCTGGGCAGGGAGGGGCTTCCCCCCCACCCCCGACCCAGACAGGGACATGAGTAGAGGCTTCTGTGGTGGGAATCTTTGCTCCCAGCTGCTCCCAGCTTCCAACCTTCTTTGACCCAAAGGTAAGCCTCTTCTGCTGCTGCTGGTTATTATTCCTAAGGCTTGTAATGACTCAAAAAGGCTCAGAACTTGTTGCTGTTGCAGCAGAGTCAGGGCTCCGGCTGCAACGCCGCACCTCCTCCCGTCTCCTGTTCCCGAGGCCCCAAGACAGCGCCCTGTCAGAATTTACACCCGGAATATCTAAAAATATGGCAAGGGATGCTTTGTTCTGGTTGTCCGACGTTCACCAGTACAGCAGCGCACGCCTCCCCGCAGCAGGGGGATCCAGTGCTCAGTGAAAACCCCTCGTCCAAAGATAGAGACTGTCAGAGAGGGCGACAGCGGAGCACAAACTCGAGCGTGGTCCCTGCGCGTGGGGCCACGTGACTCACAAGTGGTTCATCCAGTGTGAACGTCTGTCATGCTTGGTGACATCAGTGCCATTTGCTGCCTGAGTGGCCCAAGCTCTCCAAGAAAGAGGCTGCTCTTCCGTGGGCTGGGTGGGCAGCCTTTGTTCTGGGGTGTGTGTCCGTGTGCACAGGAAGGCTGGCGTGCAGAGCCTCATCACCGAGGCAAACTCCCGTGTGACCTCCACCTCTAGAGACCTGGCTGTAACAGGTGGACCCCAGAGAGTGGGGAATGGTGCCAGGAAAGAAAGGCAGAGGCCAATGGCAAGCCCACCAGGGCTCACTGCAGCCCTCACTGCCTCAGGAGGAGGGACTCACTGACAGGCGCGGGAAGGAACAGAGAAATGGGTCATAAAGCTCCCCATCGCTCATGCCGGCTAAGGGTGTACTCCTCTTGTGTCCCTGGACATCTTGCGTGGCTCAGGGGGCTGGGGTGGGGGGCGGCACGTCCAGGGTCTTGCCCAGTCCTGTCTGCCTGCTGCCATCTTCTGCCCTGGCCAGCCCTGACCCGCCCTGGCCCTGCCTCCGGCTGGTCTGCTGCATGGTGGTGGCAACTCTCAGAGAGCAAGGAGTGAGGTGATGGCACTGCAAGGTCAGCTTGAACCTGGAACCCCTGGAAGAGGGCGCCTGGGGTGGGGTGGGAACCCAGAGGGAAGGCCCAGCTTCTCCTCACCTCCCTAAGCCCCCCAGCTGTCTTCTTCCTTCACAGGCCTTACTGCCAGGTGCTAGCATTTAGCAGTGACTTTCCCTCATTTCCAGATACTGCAGAGGCCTCATGGGTTTCTCTGGGGTCAGGTCTCCCCCCAAAATCCAGAAGCCCGGACCACATCCCTTTGGAAGACTTCTGGTAGAGGGTGACGAAGATGTTAGTCTTTTGAGTGTATAAACGGAACCAATAAACACTGTATACACATTCACACAGACAGGATGTAAAACAATTGTGCTCTTCATAAAATAGTTACAAGATTTATCAACGTAATATTAATTCCCAGAGCACCATCGCTGTCCTGGTAATGAGGGATACGTTTAAAGTGCAATGGTAAGAATTTCATTCAACGTGGTGTGTGTTTAACCTCCCCTTGGTGAACCTGAGGACAGCAGTGGCTCCACTATCACACTGTCCTTTCCGGCTGGTCCTGTCCAGGGGAAACCCAAGGAGGGCATAGGTGTCTCCACACAGGGCTCACCACCCCTTCACAAACCCGGGCCTGCCAACCTCAAAGAAAAACTATACTGTCGGGGTTTCATTTAATAAGCTTAAAAGCTAAGCCCCACTCCTTGCCCAGGAGGCAAGTTTGGGAGGCTTGAATAGATAAGGAAGGGATGAGGTTGCCAATGGGAACAGGCCTTAAGACCCACGACGCTGACCAGAAAAACCAGTCCAGCTCCGGGAATGCAGTAGGGCTAGGGCACATTCTGTGTCAAAGGCCAGGGTCTGAGACCAGGCGTCCCAGTTGCTAACTGCTGCAAACTGGAGCCCCAAGTAAGAAAGCCCCCCAAAACAGAGTATGACTGTGAGCTTCAAATCCTTGCTGCACAGGCACGTATCTCCTGTCTCACCCCCTTTTCTGTTCTCCACTGTCTCTGGTGAATTCCTTCACCGCTGCACCTCCAGCCTCATCCTGATATTAAGCCACCGCATATACCACCAAATGTACGTTACTACCAAGTTTTAGAAACTTAGGAGCTGTAGCTAAAGCTTTGCCCTGAGGTAAATTTATGACCTGAATTGCATTTGGTCGAAAACACGCTAGAAATAACCTTCAAATCTAGAAGACAGAAAAATAAGCTTGGCCTCAAAGAAATGCCGAGATTTTAAGAAGTCAAGGAGCATGGTTTCTGAAGAAGCTGCAGCTCAGAGTGAGAAACGGCGCGCCAGGGCTCAGGGCCGGCGTGAGGCGGGTCTCGGGGCCGCGGGGGCCGGTTCCCCGACCGAGGCGTGGGTGAGGGTCAGCGCCCGGCCGTGGCGCTTGTCCACGCCCACGTTCTGGAGGCTTCCGCGCGCCGCGTGCGGAGAACCTGGCAGGCGCGGCGAGGACGCCGGTCCCGGTCCGCAGCCCGCCGACGCCGTTCGCAGCTGACGCGGGAGAAAAATGGCAAAGTTCTCGCGCGTTTATTAGTCGTTCGCGTCCAGGCCGCCGCGTGCGCGGGCCCCGCGCCCTCCCGCGCCCTCCCGCGCCGGCGGCTCCCCCAGGAAGATGTTTCCTCAAATTTCTCCCTCGTTCCGCGGACGCCTCGGCGCGGCGCGGGCGGGAGGCGCGGCGGGGCCTGGGGCGCGCGGGGCGCGGGGCGCGGGCCCAGCAGGCGGCGCCCTGCCCGCGCCTCCCGCCGCCCCGGCCTCCTCCCGCGCCGGCCGCTCGGCTCCCGCGGCCCCTCGCGGCGCGGCCGGCACTTTGCAAACTCCTCGCCCGCCCGCGGCGCCGCGGCCCCGCGCCCTGCCCGCCCCGGCGCGTCGTTGGGGCAGCGGCGGCGGAGCGCGGCGGCGCGGGGGGCGGGAGGCGCGGCCGCGCCGGGGGCGGGCGCGGGCGGGGGCGGGAGCCGAGGCGGGGCCGCGCCAGCCCCGCGCCGCCGCGCCCCCCGGGCCGAGCCCCGCGCCGCGCCGAGCCGCCGTCCCCGCCGCGCCGCCATGGCCGCCCCGCCGCCGCCGCCCCGCCGCCCGCTCGCCTGAGGCGCGGCCGGCCGCGGGCGGGAACCATGGCCGGCGCCGCCGAGCCCCCCGCGAAGGCGGCCGAGTACCTGCAGGAGCTGACCCGGATCGTCGCGGCGCAGCAGGAGCTGCTGGCGCGCCGGCGGCGGCGCATCGAGGAGCTGGAGCGCCAAGTGGCGCGGCTGAGCCGCGAGAACGCCGGCCTGCTGGAGCGGCACCGCCGGCACCTGGCCGCGTGCGCCCGCCGCCCCGACCCCGGCCCCGGCCCCGGCCCGCCGCTCGGCGCCATCCCGGAGCTCGCGGGCCGCCACGACAAGTAAGCGGGCGCGGGGGGCGCGGGCGTGTCGGGGACGCGCCAACTTCTTGGGGGGCCCGCCCCCCCTCGGGCCGGCGGGGAGGTGGGCGGAGGCGGGAGGGGGCCGGGCCGGGCAGCGCCCCCGCCTGACAGGACACCCTCGGCCGGTGCGCCCCGGGAGGCGCCCGGCGGGGTCGCGGCCCGCCAGGGGTGGATTCGGCCGGGCACTGGGCTTCCCGAGCCGCGGGCTCCGGGGCGCTGCCGGCGCGCCCCCCCCCGCCCAACTCCGCGCACGGCGCGGGACTCCGGCGCCCGCGACCCGGGAGCTCAGAATCCGGACTGGCCTCGCCGCAGGGGGCTGTCGGGGCGCAGACCTGGGGCTCTGGGGGAGCCAGAACTCGCGACCAGACCCGGCTGGGAGGGGGCGCGGCAGGCGCAGCCCCCGCCCTCCGGCGGGCCTGGGTCACTGGCGGGTCGCGAGCCCTGGGAAGGGACCGGGTGCCGCCTCCAGCGGGGCGCGCCCAGCCCTGCTCCCGGCCCTAGTCCTTTCCTTCGCGCTCGGATTAATACCTCGCCCCGCTCCTCCCGGGATTACTGGGGGCTATTTCGGGTCCTGGATTAAAGGGGGAACGCCTGGGCCGGGTCTGCCCGGCACTTCTGGACCCGGCAGCCTCCCGTGGGTGCGGAGGGCCGGGCGCGTTGGGGCCAAGTAGGGGAGAGGCCCTGGGGTGAGCTGGGTGGAGTTCCCGCAGCCGCTGCCCTGGCGGGCTCTGTCCCGCCGCCTCTGGACAGCCTGCCCCGCCGAGGTGGTTTGGGCTGGGGCTGAGAACAACTCTGGGGAGGTGGTCAGCAGCTCGGAAAGGGTTCCTGGGAGGCTGGGGAAGGGGGCAGAAGGGATGGGTGAGGAGTTAGCTCTGACTTCATCTGCAGGGAGGAGGCCTGACTCCTGTGGCCCAGAGCCTGCCTGTCCCAGGAGACGCCTTCTGCGCTGCGGTGGGCTCTGGAGCAGGGACCTTGTGAGGGTGGGGTGGGCGTGCCAGGCCCCTGGACAGACTTTGCTTCCCGGTGGTCCCTGAAGGGCTGAGGGGCATGTGGTAGGCACAGGACCCTCTGCCTCCCACAGCCCTCTCTGGGCAGCACTCGGCCCAGCCAGGGGGCTGTGGGCCACCTGGTGACAGTTGCCGGGGCCTGAGCCCCAACACCCCAGGCAAGAACTGAAGGAAAGGAGGGAGCACCCAGGTGGAATCCTCAGCAGCTCAGAGAGGGCACACCCAGGGCAGGGACACAGCCCGGCCTCCTAGGAAACACTAACACATACTTGTGCAAATGCCACAGACACCACCCTGGGAGATGGGCTCCTTTATTCCCTTCAGAGTCACCCCTGGCCGCTGAGTGTGGGAATGCAGGGTTCGAGCCTGCTGCGGGGAGTCTTCAGTAGGGCATCCGGTCGGTGGCCCGGAGCTGGGGAGTGGGCCCTAGGCTTGTGTCACGCGTCCCGACTCTGATTCGTGTAATCGAGACATAGCCAGAGCCTGTGGCAGCACCTCCTTTTAGAAAATGGTGATAGCACGGTTGGGCCCAGTTCTAGGTTGAGGGGCGATTCTCAAACTTGAATGAGCAGCCAAGTGCCTGAGGTGGTGTTACAATGCAGATCCTGACCAGTTCCCGGGAGGTAGCAGCCCCAGCATAACAGAACTGTGGGTTCCTTCTAGGTGGAGCCTAGGCCCCCCTCCTGTCCCCCACATCCACTTCATTTCCCAGCCTTCCGGGAGGGAGAACACTGGACTCACCTTCTCTTCAGCGGGTGGTGTTGGATACTTGACTTCTCATGTGCTTGGGGTTCTGCTCCCTGGAGCTTGGGGGCAGGGTGAGCAGAGGGCTGCTTTTCCAAACCTGGACTTGAGGGGCCTGTTGCTCAGGTGATCAATACCTGAGGCGCATGGGGTAACCAGCCCCCTTGACAGCAGCCAGCTACTGTATGTGGAGGCACTGGCGATGTGCTTGGAGACAAGAAGAAGTGAGAAAAGAAGAGGAAACTCAAACAGCGCTTCAGAGACAGGAGCACGGGCAGATCTGTACTGCCTGCCACCGACCGTGGGAGTCCCTCCACCTCTCTCTCTTTCTCCTTCTCTCTCATGCACACGAAACAGGGGTCATCACAGCTGCCCTCCCATACTTTTTCTGAGGATTAAGTGAAGATAACAGGCCTGGCGCAGAGTAGGTATGAGAGCCAGGTTCTTCCCATGTCACTCAGTTCCTTGTATCCTTTGGGCCAACTGAGCACCTGCAGGACGTGGGTGAGACCTCCTGGGCCTGGTGTAGGGGGAGTGGGGTGGGGAATGGCCCAGAAGTCGTCAAACTGACTCCAGTGATCGAGACAGGGGCATTTGTGTAGAGCGTCCCTAGAGGACAGGCAAGATCACAGTGCTGGGATGACCTCCGCTCCACTTTTCCCAGCTCTGGTACACGCCCCCTCAGGCACTGCCACTGCCGGCTGCCAGGCCTCCAGCCTTCTGGGGGCCCCTTCTTATAGGTGAGGCGATCACATGAGGCTGAACCAGGCCTGATTTTTCCTGCGTAGCCTCCAGTGGCTCCAGCCTGAGTCTGGAGCCGCCTGCCCTTACCGCCATGTGGACAGATGCCCCTGCTGTCTGGATGGCGCAGGGTTCTGCTGAGGGTGGAGAGGGGAGGCCGGGTGGGCTGGCCTGGGATGGCAGTCCTTGTCCCACCTCACCCAGCAGTGTGCGGGCAGGATACTGAGCACGGCGGAAACTCTCAAGATCACGAAACTTTAAACTCTTTCTCAGAAAGTTCTTTCATCCCTTCCTGTCTGCAGAGAGGCATCACCCTAGTGCTTAGTTTGGGGAGAACAAGGTGCTAACAGGAGAGAACTGGGATGCCTTTGGTGATGTGGGGTCGTGTCATTACTTATCTATGGATTCTGAGAGCAGAATTCATAGGTGTTTCTAGAACTTCCCCAACCCCACACTATAGGTTTGAGCAGCACATGATAGGCACTCAGTGGCTGTTTGTGAGTGGCTGAAGGCAGAGGAGTGGTGAAACCACGCAGCTTCGGCAAGTCAGCGTGAACTGCAGCAGGTGTGGGAGGCAGGGGGTGCCTTTGGCTCTGTCCACTGTGCACCTGACTCTGCCCTAGGTCTTTGACTTATCAGCCCATTTCAGGGTCACATCATTTCTATGAGGCAGAAACAGCTGCCACTCTGGTTGTGCAGATGTGTAGGCGGTGACTTGCCCGAGCAGCCTGGCCCTGCTGGGTCTCAGATCCCCCCCCCCAACCTGCCCATCTTGTGGCCAGTGATTGGGCGCCCTCGGGGACCCTGACCCGACTGCAGCCTCTGGTGCTGGAGGAAGCCCAACACTCATGGTTCTGTTCTGCCACGAGGGGTCACGTCACCGAGGCTGACCCTGAGGTGTCACCTTGGGAGCGGTGCAGAGGGGGCACGAAGCCTCCTTAGTGTCCAGGCGGAATCAACATCCGTCCAGCGAGGCCGGAGCGAGAGCCGTGGTGCCACCTCCCTCGCTTTTGTCCCCTCCAGCCCTCAAGTGCTGTCACATCACTGGGAGAGGACATTTTTCTGAAGCTCCGAGCTGGTGACTCACGCTGGGGGAGGTTTCCAGTGGCATTCAGTCTCTGTTGACTTATCAAACAAGCTCTGTGGTGGCATTAACCACAACGCGGCCTAGCAGTTCCAGGGAAGCTCAAGGATGACCCGGGGGTTGCAAGGATCAATGATGCAGGAAGCTGTTGTTGGAGGGTCCTGATCCGGAGCCTCTGACAGCGAGGGAGTCTGTCCTTCAAAGTGGCCAGGAAACCGCCGGGTCTGAGACCCGAGAGTCGTCCTTTCCCTCCTCTGGCCAGGAGTGGGGCCGCGCATTGGCCCGGAGAGGCCAAGAGGGCTTTTTCTAATCAGGGAGGGCGGCACAGGGAGATACTATGTTCACGTTTTCGGGAAATAACGTCTTGTTCTCCCAGCCGAGATAAAGCCGAGCGTCCCGTGCTGCCCAGGGCAGGTAGGTGTCCCTCAGCCGGGCTCGCGGGACTTGCCCTGCTTGGACAAAGCGGCGCCCCCCCAGGGAAGCAGGGCGAGCGGACCTTCTCTTCCAGCAGATGGTAGCGTCCGCAGAAAGATGAGACGCGTGTTCTTTGAAGCTCTCTCCTAGCCGTCTGACAAGCTAAGCGAATGATTATTTTACAACCTGGAAAATAAATCGTGAAATGCTTCTTGTTCTAGCTCAGGCTGAGAAACGCAGGGAGCGGCGATGTGTGTGGAGTCCAGACCAGCTCTTGTGTGTGATGGACGCGTCCACCTCCACTCGGGGGGTTTGGGCCTCCCAGAACCTGCAGGGCTCTTGGAGCTGAGTGGTGGGAAGGGGGACGTGGACCCGTGGACACGATAAAATGTCTGGAGTCAGGAGTTTGGGGTCATCGGCGTTGTTTGGTCAGCTGGTGGCTGTGTGTCAGCACTTATGTCTGCAACCTTGTTTTGACAGCGAATCCGGGTTTTTGTTCTTTGCTTTCCGTTTCTGTAAGAAAGAGCCTGCTTTGCCTGACTTGGGAAGGGCACCATTCTGAGCTTGTCAGAATAAGTGTCATCCGTATAATTGCCACAGAGAAGCAGAAGAAACAAACACGGAGGAGCCGAAATCCGGCAAGAACTGGGGTAGTGAATTGGGGAAACGGAATTGACCTAATTGAAACGGAGCAGAAGCTCCAGATGAGGCCAAGAGGCAGTCTAGGACCACACGCGTGGCCTGGAATTCAGTGGGGCTCCAGCTGGCCAGCCCCCACCCAGTGCTGCAGGCCAGCCTGCAGCTGAAGTTGCCCCCCTCCCGCCCTCCACCCCCAACCAGGCTTCACTGGGTGGCACTGGATTTGGACCCTGCAAGGCCTTTAGCCTTTGAATCCTGCCCCTCTACTGGGCTGCTCTTTTGGCAGGACACACCAGGCCAGCATCAGCCCTGGCAGATGCTAAGGGCTTCTGTTTGAATGGGTAAAATGCTGTAGCCTCCCCTTACCCCAACTGCCCTTGCTTTGCTCTGGGGACCCCCCAGACCATCCCATGCCCAACACCCCAGCAGTGAAGCCCTGCCACAGCAGCAGCTTGCAGGATCCCCTTCCTGCCTCTGCCACCTCCCAATAGCATGGACTTTCTGAGTAGCCCCGGCCCTGCCCTTGGACTCTGAGGTCCAGTCCCTGCCGACCCCTTGCCCCAGTATAAGTGGGGAGTGCTGCTTCTGTTCAGGAAGCTGGGGTTCGGAAGTGTGCATGGTGCCTGGCATTGTAGATGCAGTGAAAGGCAGCTCTGAGAACGCTTCTGAGGAGTGTTTTTCCCCAGCGTTTCATTATGAAAATTTTCAAACATGCAGACAAGTTGAGAGAACTGAACAAGGCAGAACACCCCCCCAGGCTCTGCAATGAAGGCTTTGTGATATTTGCTTTGTTACACGCCTGTCGGTCCTGGAGGGCTTTGGAACCACAGAGATGGGGAACTGACATTTATGGAGCGCCTATTGTATCCCAGGAACCAGGCTGAGGGCGGCACTCAAACCGTCTCCACATCCGCCATTCACTACTGTTCCAGCCGCTCGGGTTCCTGTCCTGGATCGGGCCGACTCCCTGCTGCCTCTCTGGGAAATGTGAACAAGGACACAGGCCCATAAACGGAAGGCTGTGGGCCGGGACCGGAAAGGGACCGGAAATGGGGCCAGCCCCAGAGCAGGATGCAGATGGTGCTTCGGATACCTCCAGGAACAGAGGCTTCCTGGAGGAGGTGACATTTGAGGCAGGGCTCGAAGAGCCAGAAAGAGGAAGATGGTATCAAGGCAGGCTAAATGTGTGAAAGCAGGGAGGCATGTTGCATGTTTGGGAGTTGGGGTGCTGTCGGGGGTCACATCAGGCCAGTGAGTGGGGACAGCTGGCTCCGGTGGACCCAGGCAGGCCCAGATCAGCCCCAGGGGCTTGCTTAGAGCCCAGCCTGGGGAACGGACTGGGAACTCCCTCCCAGCTGTGTGTTTTCTGAGTCCAGATTGTGAGGCGCTTGGTTTCCTTCAAAGGAGCAGGACAGAAAACCTAAACTTTGTTGTTTGCACCTAAACTTGGAATGTTCTGATTATCTTCATACCACGGTGGTAACCGCCCATTCCCGGTGTGCCTGCACCTTCTCCTCCCAGCCCCCTGTGATGCCCTGACTCTCTGATGGGGTGTCTGGTATGTATCACCCCCTTTTGCAGATGTGAAGACTGAGGCTCGGGGAGGTCTAGCAGCTTCCTCCCCTGGCAGATGGGATTTGCATCCAAACCATTCACCACCACTCTGTGTGGCTTCCACACTGTTTATTGCTTTGTGGAAATGCTTTGTGAAACCTTTGGAGCTCTTTGCAGATGTGGTTTGCTTAGCTCCCCCTGAGCTTTCACTCTGGGAGTTTAGAACTAACCCAGCACCATCACCTACTTAGGGGTAGCTGTGGCTTTTCCCTTTGAGGGTCGTATTTAGCCCCTCACTCACTGCCTGGGCCACCTCAGAGAAGTCCTTGTATTGCCCAGCACTTGAGCCCCTTTTTGTCAAAATGGCTGTGCTTGCCCCCAGCTGGAGGTGGGAAGCCTCGGGCCGTAGGTGTACTTGTGCAGGGGAAGGGACCTTCTGGGCCAGGCGCAGGTCAGGTCGTTGGTAGCCTCCCCCTGGACGTGGCCTGACTTCCCTACCCACAGGCTGTGTCCAAGCCTGCTGTATTCATTCATCAGGACACACGGGGACACCATTCGTTTGAATGTCCTCTGCTGTGCGTGATCCTCTGACATAAAGTGTCAGACTTTGCTGAAAATCCAGGCACCTGGGCCCTGCCCTCCTCCTTGGAGCCACAGGGAATGGGTTTATTGAGGCAGAAGACTGGCTTTGAGGAGATGTCCTGGGTGGCAGGTCTGAGGGGACCACCCCCGGCAAGCCCGTTGTAACCTGCCTGTGGAGTGTGCGGTGCGGCAGGGCTGGGATGAGGTGTGTGTGAAGTCCCCGTCTTCCCAATGGCCTCTGCTCAGCACCTGTCTAGTGGTACTGAGGGGCAACTGTGGTTGAGGCACAAGCACGGAGAGAGGTACGTCTGGAGCAGAGTGAGTGAGGGGCAACATGGAGAGGAGCAGTGGGGCCAGGCTGGGGTAGACAAGGTGAATAGACCATAAGGCCCAGAAAGACTTGAAGAGACAGGTTGGCAAGCAGAGGAGGGTGGTCATTGCGCTTGGGTGTGGACAGGACACCTGGCTCCTGGGGAGGTGGGGACCAATGAGTAATAAAGAGATGGCAGTGGAGCCCAAGGTAAATAAGGGAATGAAGGTGTTTTGAAAGTCTTAGCCTGTTGAGTAATGAATGTCTCTTGACTTAGAAATGGGAAGTAAGGGTTTATTAGTACCACCTCCAGTCAATAAATGCATAGTAATAACTGTGATGACTGACTTGTGTATTAGAAACAGTTGCTTCAATTCTGTGAGATGAGTAACTTTATTATCTTCTCTGTAAAGGGGGGGAAACAGAAGCACAGAGTATATAGTGGTTTGGAAGTTCTTGCTTTGAGCAGCAGTGAGCCAAGCATATCCCCACGAGCTCTATTGTATGGACAATTTTAGGAATGCTTTAAGTTTCCATCCATAATATTCAGAGAACATACTTTGTATGATGATAGTCCTTTTAAATGTATTGAGACTGGTTCAAAAGCCCAAGAAACAGTCTTTCTTGGGGAATGTTCCATGTACACTTGAGAAAAAAGTGTATCCCTCTGTGGTTGGTTGGAGTCTTCTCTAAATGTCTGCCAGGTCTGCTTGGTTTAACACTGTTGGACTTGAGCAACTAATTCCCCCTTGATTGTCTGCTTAGTCATTCTTCATTCTGTCCTTTACTGAACATGGGGTTTTGATGTCTTCAACTATTATATTGAGTTATCTGTCTCTTTATTCTGCTAGTTTTTGCTTCATATATTTTAGGGATCTGTTGTTTGGTGCATATATGTTTGTAATTACTATGTCTTCTTAACGGAGTGACTTTTTATTCACATAAAATGTCTTTCTTTGTTTCTAGTAGTAATTTTTGTCTTGACATCTATTTCATCTGATATTAGTACAACAATTCTAGCTCTATTTTGGGTACAGTTTGTGCAGTATATCTTATACCGTCCCTTTATTTTCAGGGTATTTGTGTCTTTGAATCTAAAGCAAGTCTTTTGTAGAGAGCATATAGCTGGATTATGGTGTTTTAAAAACCCATTCTATCAGTCTGTGCCTTTTTTTTTTTTAAAGATTTATTTATTTTACTCAAGAACCGGGGTACAGGTCAGATTCAAGGGAGGGTGAGAGAATCACCAGAGACAGAGCAGGGAACAGAATAGACAGACTGATTGAAATACACTGCTGAGGGTAGCAGCGGGCGAGACAGGAGATGTCTGCTGCGCCATGTGGGACCCTCGCCGGTCAGCCGGGATCGAACCGGCACTGCAGAGACTAGACACCTTCACAGCGCAGCGTTCAACCACCTGGGCCACCAGGGGAGGCCCCAGTCTGTGCCTTTTGATTGGAGTGTTAAATGTACTTATATTTAATATAATTATCAATAATGTAGGATTTACATTGGCAATTTTCTTATTTCTGTATGTTCTGTGTCCATTTCGCTGTCCCTCCATTGCTACCTTCTTTTGTGTTAAATAGATACTTTTTAGTCTACCATTTTTATCCCATTGTTGTTTCTCGGAGTAAATAGGAAACTTTCAGAGCATAATAAAATCTGTTTGAGAGGCAGAACATCCCACATGTCCTCTCCTCACTGAGAGAGAGAATGATGGCAGGGGCAGGAAGTGAACAGGAAATTGTTGGCAGTGGAACCCAAGAGCATGATCCCCAAGAGAGAAAGCTGCCAAACAGGGTGACATGTGCATGAATGTGAACCCAGAAAATCAGGAATGGGCACTGAGGCACCATCCCAGAAGCTCCCTTGAGGATAAGGAAAATGAATTATTTGTCTCTGCTGTTCCTATGGAGGGCCCTACCTCAGGGCAGCTTTTAATGAACATTTGTTGAGTGAATGAATGAGTAACTCAGTCATTCTCAGTGTTTTCATTGTCTGTGGCTGTATAACACAGTTCTCTAGAGTGTAGAGGTTTAAAACAACCATCCTCTGGGCCTCCCCGGTGGCGCAGCAGTTGAGCGCTGGGTTGCGAAGCTGCCCGCAGCCTCTGCAGCGCCGGTTCGATCCCCGGCTGCTCCCCGGCCACCGGAGGAGGGTCCCACATGGCGCGCAGACCTCTCCTGCCGCCCGCTGCTCCCCTCAGCAGTGCACTTCGGTCCTTCTGCCTGCTCTGCTCCCCGCTCTGGCTCTGGTGAATTCTCTCGCCCTCCCACGCTTCTGACTGTACCCAGTGCATGTATAAATAAAAAATCTTTAAAAAAAAAAAAAAAAAGAAACTTCTAAAAAATAAATAAATAAACAAATAAATAAAATAAAACAACCATCCTCTTACTGTATTTTGGGATTCTGTAGGTGAGGGGTTGGGCAAGGCTTGGCTGGTTGGTTCTTCTGTTCCTTGTGCTATCAATGAAAGCTATTCAAATAGTGGATGGGCTAGTCTGGAGGGTCCAAAATAGTTTGACTTACATAGCTGGAAACATGTGCATCTGTCTGGAAGGCTGAGCTCAGGTGGGACTGTGGACAGAGGGTCATGTGACCTTTCCAGCAGGACAGGGCCCTCAAGGGAGTTGGGCCATGTTTTGGCATTCCCCCTACTAAGGCTGGCAGCAGTTGCACTCACAGCTTGTCCATAGGTGGCCAGTTTTTGCCTGTCTCTTTAGGTGGAATGTGGCAGCCTATCCAGCCCCTTTGTGGTGCCCTGTCTGTGCAGGTAACATCAGTCAGTGCTGTGTGTCTGAAGGGCATCTCATCCTACAGTTTGTTAGGAGACCAACATCATGGAGCTGAGGGTGCTTCCCAGGCTGCCACCTGACCAGGCATTGGGGTGTGGGACTGAGCAGCCACAATCCCCCACCCAGTTGCTCAGGGAACGCTTGCCCACGCTCGTCTGCAGTCACTGCCCCCCTCCCTCCCCAACTCTGAGCTGTATTTTTAACTCCCACCATATGGCAAAGCAGCCAAAACATCCAGGGAGGAGAAAGGGTCTGGAGGAAATGATCTCTGCTAATGCGTTTTTGATAACTGCAGTAATTAAGAGCACTGTGTCTCGTTCCCGCCTTCTCCAGTGTTGTGGGCATGAAGAGTAGTGTCTCTCCTGCCTGGGGGAGGCAGTCATCCCTCGGGGATGGGGGTCCCACAGGCTTTCCCCGTTCTTCCGAGGCTCTCTGGAGGGCAGTCACACACCGTGGTGGAGGCATGCTAGGGACGATGCTACGGAGCGAGCCGGAGCTGAGCCCCTTCCTTGCCTGCTGCACCGTGAGCAAACAGGAAGTGTGCTCTGCCTTCGCTCTTCATTCCCACCCCTTTCCACTTCTCCTTGCCCACAGACATGGCATTTCCTGAAGGTGCTTTCTTGGTTGGAAAACTGCCCTGGACTGGTTGGCCAGATGGCTGCATCCATTCTGCACTCACCACTCACTGCAGACATGCCTCGGTGCCTTTGCTCATGCTGTTCCCTCTGCCTGGAATGCCTTTCCTACACCTGCATCCCTGTTTCTAGAAGTCCCACATGTACCATATGGACTGACTTCTGTCTTAAACTTTCATGAGTCTGATACGCATGAGGATAAATCCTCCATATTTATTCTTGCAACCCTGAGTCCCCTAAGAACCTTCCCTCTGATTTACTAGGACTATCTCAGCCTGGGGGGCCTGTTTCCCCCTCTCCAGTGCAGGCAGCAGCCAGGTCTTGCTCACCTTCAGATGCTCTCCGCAAACCACTTATAGTTAAAACCAGATGTTTTAAATAAACCCACAATTGTTATGTGGACAAGCCCAGGCTCCAGAATGGCGTGTGCACACCCTGGCACAGTTCTGTGAGGGGTGGGGAAAATGTCGGAACTCCTGTTTCCACTCATGATTTATTTCATCCTTCCATCTTTTTGAGGGACTCTTTCGTGATCTGCACAACATGAGCGCATTTGAACCTGCTTGTAATGAGCGAACCCTTGCAGCCAACTGTGTGGACTCTCCTGGCAGGGAAGACTCACCAAAGTCTAGTGGTCGGTGGTCTCAAGCATAGCTGAGTTTTCATTGCCTTTCTGGTAAACACTTTGCTGGCGCAGGGTCCCACCATGGGACTGCTTGAAGTGAACATTTATTGAGCATCTGTTATATGCTAGCTGATCCCTTTTTATCTGCATGGCCCCTTTTTACAGGGGAGGAAACTGGTGTTTGGAGAGGTCATGCATCTTGCTTGAGTTTGTACAACTGATAAGCAGCTAGCCCAGACGTGCATCAGGCCGGTGTGGCCCCCATGCCAGGCTACTGGCATTCTGCGCTGCACCTGGTGTGCTGAGGCCCACTCCTGCCGAGATCTTGGGCAGTGCCCGTGGCTGGGCAGAGACAGTGATGGGCGCTCACCTCTGAGTTCCTTGGCTGCTGGGGAGGGTGGTCCTGCTTGCAGTGGCCTGGACATCGCTCCTCCTTCACAGACAGGACTCAGCCAGCCTTTTCCTCTCCGCCCCGGAACCCTGAAAGCTCCTGGCCAGGAGGAGAGGATGGGACAGAGCCGGAGGCCAATGGCCCAGCGGAAGAGTGTCCGCTGGGCACAGCCCTCTTGTTTCAGGAATGTGCTGGCTGCCCTCGGGCCCAGGCGCGTGGGTAGGATTCATCTTCCCAGGTTTTCATTCTCCACATGCCAGACCCACCCTGGTTGCCCTCAGCTAGAGGAGGCCAGAGGGTAGGGACAGGCAGATTTTATCTCTTGGAATGTCAGCCTCCCTTCTTCACTTGGACTGTTTTTATTGTATAAGTAGCGTCTTTATCTCGGCACAGAACCAGCACTTTGGGTCCCCTATAGTAGTGTTCCCGGAGCCTTTATGGGCAGACAAGTGTGGGGGTGTGGGGGTGCAGGGAGGAAGCGGCGGGATGGGGGAGCAGGTGCCACTTGACTTCTCCCCTGTGTGGGGGCTGAGAGGGTGTCAGGAGGGACGGCCAGTCCCAGATAGTCCAGCACCCCTGGTCCTCTGCCCTTTGGGGGCCCCCCCAGCCTCGTGCTCCATGTTCCCTAGGAACGCCGGTTTTCCATTTCTTCTCAAGGTGACAGCCCTGGCCATGCTCGCCGCTTTTTTTCCTCCCTGAATGGTTCTCCTTTGCTTTAATTTGATTGAAACAAACTGCTTTCCTCCCTCTGCATGAGTTGGTTGCGGCCTCTCTCCACACTCCGTGGGCCACCCCCAGCCACGGGTTACAAATAGGAAAGACCCCAGCCAGGGCCTGGGCACGCTGCAGGCTGAACTTGACTTTTTGTCTATGAAAGGTCAGCATCGGTGTAGTCAGACCCCTGCTGGTGTTTTGTCACCTCCTGTATCCCAATTTGCCAAGCACAGTTGGTCAATGTGGAGTGCGCAGGTGCAGGGCTGGCCTTGGATGCCGACCCCAGCCTGAGCTGCGTGGGCAAATTTCTTCCTCTGCAAAGTGGGCGGAAGAATGGAGGCTGATGCTCTCCTAGGACGGAGCTGCAGTATGCAGCTCCAGCAGGAGTGCTCAGTCATTGTGTTTTGGAAGTTGTGGGGAAATTAAGAAAAGGGAGCTTGAGTTGAAAAAGGGGGTGATCTCTGGGCTAGATGGGCACATGGTGTGTCACCCAGACACCTGCCTCCCGACGACGGCGTTCCTTTTTTACTTTAACAATAAAACTTCTGGATTTCTTGTGTGTGTTTGTTTTTTAATATGGCCACAAGCTAACCATAACGAATACTGCATTCTTCGCCTCCCTCGTAATTATTTATGGCCACGTGACTCTTTTCTGGCTGGTAAGAGGGAAGCTTATTGGTGGGCTGCTTCCAGGAAATGTCCTTAAAAGGAAGGGTGGGTCCTTTGCCTCTAGCCACTGTGTCCTGTTGCCTGGAATGTGAACGTGATGGCTGGGGCTCAGGCAGCTCTTTTGGATTCTGAGGGCAAGGCCTACACCATAGGCATGGGAGAGCAGGGAGCTAGAAGGAACCTGGACCGCTGGTAACCTGGAAAGGTGCTATACACAGCCTGGATTGCCACTTACAGGCCCTTCCATGAGGGAATAAAGCAGTGTGTTTAAGTCCACGTTAGCGTATTTGGTTTTGTCAGTCCTAAGGTTACAGTGAGGATGGTTTTATACTTGTGATTTGAAGTTGTTTGACCTCATCTCTAGGAGCTTGATGCCTCATTTTGCGTCAGTGGGAATAGAGGTGGTTCTCCCAGGAATCCTGGCGTCCCTGAATTTAATCTCTCAGTGGATGAGGCCTGACTACGTCACACCATGTGAGATGCAGAGGCAGGGTTCCCCCGGGCCTCTGACTCTCAGGGGGTGGTGGGTGTCTGGTGACAGCTAAGGCATCCTCTGGTGTGGGCACGCCCCCATCCCCAGCAGGAAGTATTGGGAACCGGCAGGGTCATCGTTGGAAAGAGTCTGTTGGTCAGCTGGGCTGCTGCTGCTCAGGCCAGGAAGAGCGGCCAGACTCGGGTCTTTTGAAAGGTAGGAAGGACGACACCTGGCCAGACCTGGGCCACTCCTCAGGGGGCTGGAATTGGTGTTCCTGCCCCTTCCCAGGAGTAAGGGACGTCCTTCTCCCGGTTCTCTGGGCCTTCATCTCTCAGCTGGACTGCTGGGATGGACTGCTGGGAGAGGGACAGACAGACAGATGGGGAGGGACAGAGAGAGACACACAGAGGGATGGGGGGAGACAGACAGAGAGACACAGAGAAGAGAGATGTGTAGGCATCTACATGTGTTTCACTTCCTCTCCTTCCTTCCTGCCCCATGTGTTGAATTAGTCTCTCATCTGTTCATTTGTCCTTTCGCTGCACTAGCCCTTGCCCAGCCTCCTGAGTGCCAGCCTTCAGCTGGGTGATGCCGAGCAGAGAGGCTGAGTCAGCCTTAGGGGGATGCCAGTCTGGAAGGAGGGAGGGGAGGAGGTGGGGATGGGGTGCTGTGCACCCATCAGCAAACGCCTCTGCTACATGTTTTGAAGGTGCTGTATTTGCAGGTTGATTTGAGACTAATGAGAATCGTTATAGGAATCCGGGGGAAAACAGGCTAGAGACCCAGGTGGGGAACACAGGCCAAGGGTCTGTTTTTCAGTGTGCTCCCAGCCCCTCCCCTGGGTCCCAGGTGTGCCCGCCCCCCAGCCTCCTCAGGTCCTTATGCAACCAACCAGATGCTTTCCACAGGCAGGAAGGCCCTGCTGAGGGTTCTGCTTTCATTTAAAAACCAACTTGGTTTTTAAAAGAGCCATTGAGATAGACACTGAGGTGGCGAGGGGCACAGAATCTCTGCCCTGGACGACAGAGGAGGCTGTGGCTGGTTTGGAGCTGGTCTTGCTGGGGTTCCCAGCCCGACTCAGCAGCCAAGGCCAGGAGCATTGGGGCTATTTATATCCACTCCAGCAAATCCTTTTGATCTCGATCCTGTGCACAGCTCGTGTGGTGCTGGCTTTTGCCTACTGGCCTCCCAGGTTGACAGGCTCAGGATGAGGACCAAATCCAGAGCATGGCTGGTCTCGGAGGGCCTCCGAGTCCGCAGCCCTGGTCAGGGAGGCTGAGAGCTTGGCCAGCTGGGGAGCCCGCCCCTGTGCACTGGCCCTTGAACTTGTTTTTTGGTGCTGAGGGCAGGGAGCAGGCGTTTGTAGGGCACCTACTATGTGCAGTTCCTTCTTATCCAAAGAAGAGATCTTTTGTTTTTTCAATTGTGATAAGTACATATAACATAGAACTTACCTTTTAGGCATTTTTAGGTGTACAGTTCAGGGCACTAAAGACATTCACATCAGTGTGCATCCGTCACCCCTGTCCACCTCCAGAATGTTTCCCAAACTGAACCCTATAGGAAGCCCCTCCCTGGCCGCCCCCCTTCTTCCCGCCCCGCCCCCCCACCCTGGCGAATCCTGTTGCTCTAGGCTCTCGTAGAAGTGGAGTTGGACAGGTTTTGTAACTGGCTTATTTCACTGAGCATAGTGTCCCCCAGGTTCACGCATATCAGACTTCCATGTCAGAACTTCCTTTTTTAAGGCTGAGTAATATTTCCTTGTGCAGAGACCACATATTGCCTATCCACTGATCCACAGAGGGACACCTGGGTGGCTTCCTCTGCTTGGGCTTGTGAACATGGTTGTGCAACTATCTCCTGTGACCCGGCTTCATTTCTTTTGGATGTACCCCCAAAAGTGGACTTGCTGGATTCCCTAGTGATATGCTAGAGACTTTTAGAAGCAGGAGCTCACTTGGCCTCACATAACCACCAGGGTAGGTATGATCTATTTTACAGGTGAGGAAACTGAGGCAGAAGAGTGTGAGGTATCGAGAGGGATCCTTCTGCGTGCCAGCTCTTACCCCCAGAGGCACATGCTGCTTCCTCCCTTCCTTCTGGGGGTCTCTGCCCCAAGGGTCTTCCCTGGCACCCTCTGAGACACCAGCCCTCCCCCAGCTCCTTCCACCTTGTTTTCCTTCTCAGCCCTGATCCCTGCCCAGCACATTCTGGACTGTTTGCTTATTACCTGCCTCCCTGAAGGATGTTGACTTCTCAAGGGCAAGATCTTGTCGGTTGACTCACTCTTGATGCCCCAGAGGCTTCAGGAAAAGCTCCCGGAGTGAGGACTCCCCACCCCCCGGGAGCCCCTGTCAGTCCCGCTGGGGATCCAGCCCCACCCCTGCACCTAGGCCTGACTGTGTCCCCCCACAGATGGAGCCCCTTTCTCTGTACCCGGAGTGGCCTCCCGGGGCAGCCCAGGACTGGTGGCCTCACGCCCGTCTTCCCAGTTCTGCACTCGGGGCTGACAGTGATGAACGTCCCTCCGCTGCTCCCGTTATTAACTTGGCTTCAAGGGGGTCTGGCTGCTCCAGACTCAGGGGTGTTGCTCAGCGTTTGGGAGCTTCTCCAACTCAGTGACCCCAGCTGCAGTGTGCCGGTGCCCTCACTGTCTTCAGGGACTTAGGCTGCGCCCTCCCCCTCCTGTTCCTGACTTAATCACACTCGCGCGCCCGGTGCGTTTATCGCCGCCGTCCAGCCCAGGCTGCTCCCCTGTATCTGTTCATTGCCCCCCACCCCCAGCTCCTCGTGATTGCCATCCTTCCCTTGGCGCTCTAGCCAGCTCATCTGTGTTCCCAGGTGCTTGTTGTCTGCGTGGTTCTAGGGGGCTCGTAGGGGTCTCCTGAGGGACCCCAGAGTCACCCCTTTCTCACCCCCACCCCGGCACCAGAGACCCACGAGGGGGCCTCAGGAGTTGGTGGGACATGGCTGGTGGGTTTTTCCCTAGATCCTGGGGACCAGGTCCACTGCCCCTTGGGGCCCCATCCCAGGCCCCCGCTGCCTGAATTCTCAATGGTTCTTACTTGGGTCCTCAGGCTGCGCTTGAGTTTCAAGGTCTCTGCTGATGCTGGGGTGCACCCACCTGGTTGTTTCTCCCTGATCGGAGCCCTGGGGAGTGTGGTGGCTACCTCCTTCCACCCTCCACTCCCCCGGGGAGGACCCCAGGCTGCCTCCCCCACAGGCTGTGCTGCTGCACGGCACCCCCGGGGCCCTCATGAGCAGCGTTCCTGGTGGAGCCCAAGACACCCAGTTAGGAACCTGGGCTTTCAGGCACCTTTGCCAGATGCACCTCTTTTGACCAAAAATGGTCACATGGTGAAAAATCTGAAAGTCTTGCCTCTCAGCTGGATGCCCACAGTGACAGCATTGTGGAAACAAGCCCCTCGGTGATTAATGGCGGCCTTCACACACAGCCCTGTCCATCTGGGTGTCTGCCTGCTGTGCTGGCTCCCCGCAAATGCCAGCCTGGAATTAGGCAGCCTCATACCTTTCTGGTTGGCTTCCAAGGAGCAGAAAATGTCAGAGAATATAGTTAACTAGCATTATACAAATTAAGGCCCCGGGTGGAGGATTGCAATTCCCCCTCCCCCTCTCCCTCCCTCCCTCCTGCCGCCTCCCTTCCTCCCTGTCCCTCTGGGCCTGGATCCTCTGGGAGTTGCCGAGACCCACACCTGGTTTCCCCTCCACAGGGGTAACTTTGCTAGAACGTGTGCTCCTTGCAGAAGTCTCCCTGCCAGCACAACTGTTCTAATTAGTCATATTTTGAAAGCAGATCTGCTTAATTGCAAGTAGTACTAAATATTGGTATATAAATAAAGTCATTAATAACTATATATGCAGAAACCTCTCTCACTGAGCGTCATGCCCCGGGCCTCTTCAGCGGCTTCAGCTGGACAACAAGTCCCCTGGGGCTTCCAGGCACCTGTCAGTAATCCAGGTGGCTGCTGGCGGCAGAGGCAAGAGATGGTGGTTTCCACAGGAGGGGAAGAGCATGGCGGGGCGGGGCTCCCTGCAGACCCAGAGAAGTGGTCCCAAAGTGGCAAGCTTTGAACATCAGTGGGCAAGGGTTGAGGGCCTTCTGCAATCGTCAAGTCAACATGCCCTTAATAACCAGGCTTAAACACCTGTTCATCAGCGAGCCCTGGGGAGGGAAACCCTGCTGCCTCCACATCCCAGCGCTGATGGTGACATCTGTCTGGCACACAGAGGGGTGTTAATTCCAGACCATGGCCAGCAATATTTATCCAAACCCCACTGAGCACTCGGCCCTGCAGAGTGACCTGGTGTGCAGGTCATGGTGGCGGGCGGGGGACATCCGCAGGGCCAGGGGGAGGTGGGACTCTGCTCTGGTGCCTGTGAAATAAGGTGGGTGTTGGCCCAGGAGAGGGATGATGCTGTTGGGTTAGGGAGGTGGGTGCTCATTGGAGACCATCTGGAAGCTATTGTGAGGTTAAGTCCATGAGACTTGCATAGGAGCTGTGGGGAGATTGTGGGATCCAGGAAGCCCCTCCCCGCCCCCCCAGGATTCTGGCTTGAGTAACTGAGCAGTAGTGATGTCGGCCCCCCAGGGCAGTGGTTAGAGAAAGCCAGTTCCGGGGCATTGCCTCTGAGATGCTTCAATTTCCCCATCCTGTTGTCTGGCTTCTAGAATTTTTTTAAAGTTATTTTTTATTTGACAAATTTTGGAGATTTAGGTTTACCAGAAAATTGAGCAGTGAGTTCAGAAAGTTCCATGACCCGCTCTTGCCCTGCTCACTTTTCCGTTATTAACATCTTCCACTAGTGCCTCGCACCCATGGCAGTTGATGAGCCAGCACTGCTCGCTGTTGGTCACCAATGTGCAGTCACACGGAGCTCACATTGTGGTCGCTCTCGGTGGTGGGCGCTACCTCCTGTGGGCCTGGACAGGTGCCTTCACCACAGCAGTGTCACTCGGGACAATTGCAGCACCCTAGAAACCCCCCAGTCATCCCCCCACCCCCACCCCGCAAACCCCAGCAACCACTGATCTTACTGGCTCCGAGGTTTTGCCTTTTCCATACTGCCTTTTGCAGTATGTCACCTTTTCTGGCTGGCTTCTCCCACTTAATAGCACGATGTTAAGGTCCCTTCAATGCCTTTTCATGGTTTGATAGCTCATTTCCCGACTTCTGGATGGTGTGCCATCGTCTGCCTTCATTCACCTGGTGAAGGCCGCTGCGTGTTGGTGGCTCTGCATTAGCAGCACACAGCCCAGTGCGGGTTTCAAGCCTTTTTAAAAATATTTATTCATTTAGTAGATGAACTGGGGTGTACGCCAGAGATGCAAGGGGTGAGAGGATTCACCAAAGACAGAGTGGGGAGCAGAACAGGTGGAGTTACTGAAATACACTGCTGAGGGGAGCAGTGGGCGAGACAGGAGAGGTCTGCTATGCCATGTGGGTTGCTCCCTGGCCAGGGCTCAAACTCAGGCCACCATGGTGATAGCACTGAGACTTAACCCCTAGGCCACCAGGGAGGCCCCAGCTTTCAGACTTTGGGTAAATAGCACGGAATGTGACTGCTGGACTGTATGGTAGAGTGATTTTAGTTTTGTTAGCAAACCACGAAACTGCCTTCCAAACTGCACTGTTTTGCGTTTCTGGGGTTCTAGACTTCTGACCTCTTTAAAGGACTCAGTGTAGAACCCCATGCAGACTAGATTCCTCCTCCTGTTCTCCAGCCTTTTCAGACTGGGGGGTGGCAGAAACCCCACCAGAACCAGATGGTCTCCAGTGAGCACAGGGGAAATGTGCCTGGTCAACCGGAACATTCCTAACAGCACCAGGTTGGAGCAGGGAGGAGAGGGAATTCTGCCGCCCCGGTCTAGTCTGGTTTTGTTGGGAGGTGAGGCTACCGTGCTCACCTCCTGTGTCAGGCAAAGCAGGAGCCATTCAATGTGTCAAATCGGCAACTTGGGGGCTCAGCTGCAAGCTGGGGAGGAAACACCTGTCCTCGCTGGGGCGCCAGGTCTTTTGTGGAATGTCTGCTGTCTGTCCCTCCCACACACCTGGGGGGGGGGTGCGGGGGGTGAGTCTCAAGGGCAGTGTGATTTCATTACATCAACCATCCTGGTCCCAGACCCAGCCTTCGTGGGTTTTTGTCCCCTCGCCTCACCCCTCTGGCCTGCCCTCCCAGAGCGCAGTGCTGCCGTTCTTCTCACCACTGGGGTACCTGGCACCAACCTCCAGGGCCTGTGCACCTGCAGGGAGCCAAGTACTTGATTCTCCTTTAACCCTTGAGATACCCAGAGGTAGGTTTCATCACCCCGCTTCCAGATCAGAAAACCCAGCACAATGAGCTGAAGGCACTTGCCTGTGGGCACGGCAGGTACCAGGGCGAGAACAGCTTTGGTGTCTTGACTTGAGAGGTGGAGGCGGAGCAAGGGGCGGTACCCTGGGGGGTGAGGAGGACCTGCTTCAGCTCCTCAGTTCTTGTCACCCATGTTGCCTTCTCTGGATGAGGGACAGGCCCCAGCTCCCAGGACGGAGGAGTCCTGGGGGACCACAGCCTGAGCACGGCCTCGTAACCCCTCCCGCCCTTGGGTCAGACACCTGTGCCTCCCCCCACCTGCCTGGCCTCTGGTTTAGAAGGAAAACAACCTGTCCCTGGTACTGTCCTTAGTAGCAGAAAATTAGTTTTTAATTAATACCCATGTAGCTTCCAGAGTTGCTCAGTGTGGAGGTTCTGCCCTTCTGGATGTTTCTGAAGCAAATCTGCTCTCCAGGCCCAGTTTCTTGGATTGTTCTGGATAATCAAGAGCTGAGCCAGGGCACAGGCTGCATGGATGTGGCCTGTTCAATGCAGAACATGGGCAGGATGTTGGGTGAGTGGGAGGCCATGTGGAATCGTACCAGGACAATGGATTCAGACCAGCACCCACAGCCTGGACCTGTTTTCTCCTCTCTAACATGCGGTGGCAACAGGGGTCCTCCCAGATGGCCCAGCAGATCTGTCTTGAGCATCCAGGATCCCAGGGCGTCGGCCTGTTCTTGCAGGCCCAGTGCACATCGGTGGCACCTCTGCCCGAGTTGCTGGGAGGAGTGGGGGACAGTAGGTGGCGGCTGCTTGCTGCGGTGGATTCAACTCTGTCCCTTTCTCTTTGAGGTGATGTCTCACACCTTTTATCTGAGAGATTCAGAAAACCACTGCTCAGAATGGAGCTGGGAGGAGGGTTGGTGGGTGCATCGCCCCCCTGGGCACTACTAGTGGGTCCTCTAGTCACTGGTTCCTCCATCCAGGTAGCTGGCTTGGATGGTGTTTGCTGGGTGCACAGCCAGGAATCCGGGGCGTACCCTCCAAGGTGGTACATCATCTAGATCGGAAACAATGGGGAACCAGGTGGACCGGTGGGTAAATACTCCCAGATGATCACTGTCACAGGTACCCCACGTCCTCCCAGGCCTGAGGGATGCTTGAGGGCCCCAGTGGGGGTATCACTGCGTGTGCTGATGGTTCCATTTCCGGGGGGGGGGGGCTCAGGGGATGGGAGCCACTGGATTCGATTGTTACCTTGCTTGGAAAGGCCTGGGGAAGAGTTACCTGTAGTCAGTAAATCCTGCCTTATCCCCTCCTCTAGCCGCTGTGGGCCGAGCCCTGGAGTGGCTTCTCCCACATGCAGTAATTGCCCTGGGAAATGAGGCCATTGATACTCCCCAAATGGAGTTGCCTAAGAGTACCATTACATTTATCGCCCTGTGTGCACTTACATTGTGCTTTTTGGAAACGAAACACTGTTTCCTTATCTGACATTTTGATGGATGAAATTTTTACGAAAATGGAGTCGAATTTCCTTTTCTCTAGGGCGGAACTGAAATGCGTTTATAATAAAGCATCACCGAGGCTGCCTTTGACCTTGGTGTGACTCTTCTGGTCCCATAGCCGCCTTTCCAGCGGCACTGGAGGGAGCTGCATGTCAGTGTCCTCCTTGGAGGAGGAGTCAGCTGCCCCGTGGGTCCAGCATCCTTCCCTGGGCCCCTCACTTCCCATGGAATCTGACAATCTGGGTTTGAATCCTGGCTCTGGATCCTTTGGCAATTTGCTAGCACCCTCTGTGCCTCAGTGATCACATCTGCAAAATGGGAACTTTATCACAGTACCTATCCCTGAGGGCTGTTTGGTGCTTAAATGAGTTAAGCGCTGCAGATAGTATCGGGTACCTGGTCCACAGTTGGGTGTGGAGTTTTGTTATTACTGAGTCGCAAGCCACTGGGGTTAGAAGCCCCTGCTTTGGGCTGTGCTCTTGGCACTCAGTGCCCAGGGGTGCCTTTGTTGGCTCTGTTGGCCCCTAATCCTGGTGCGAGAGGGAGGGATTGTCGTCCTTTCACTGAGGTAGTCAGGCCATCTGGGCATGGCTATTCATTTCAAGAATCTTCTTTGGCATGTTGACTGCTCCAAGAAAGGCCACAGACCCCAGGGGCGGGAAGCATCTTCTCAGGACCCTTGACCTCCGCATGGCTCTGTGGCATCTTGCCCTGGATCCTGTCTGCCACAAAAGCCTTCTCCTAAGTCTCTCTCTGTCTTGCTGGCTGGGAATCCTGCAGCACTTAAAATATTCCTGAGCACTTAGGTTCTTTCAGCAGATACCACTCATTCATTAAAACAATATTTATTGAGCATCTACTGTATGTGCCAGGAACTGTTCCAGTGGCCAAGCATCACAGCAGTGCATTAAGCCAAACATCTCTGTCCTTGTGGGCTCACATTTCAATGGGGAGAAGCATAGTAACAGGAAAATTTGGATAGAGTTAGTATATTAAATAGGAAAGGTGCTTAGGAGAAAAAGAAAGCTGGGGCAGGGGAGCTGGGGGTGGGGTGGGATGTTGTTGGAATTTAAAGTAGAGAGTGTAACAAAGACCTAAAGGGAGAGCAGGAGTGAGCTCTGTGCCTATGAGGGAAGAGTGAGCCAGCAGATAACACAGCCAGTGCAAAGGCCCTGAGGTAGGCACAGCCTGGCTTGTTGGGGAAATCGCAAGGCAGAGGCGGGGATACTTTCACCCTGGTGGGTCAGGGACAGAGGGAGCCTGGACATTTCAGAGACTAGGAGGGGCAGGGACCCCTGGATCCAGACAGCTCTGGATGCGGCATGGGGCAGAGAGTGAAGGGGAAGGGGATGAGGAAAGTGGGAGTGATCCGGGCAAGCGATAAGTGACTGGATGGGGGGTGGAATGGAGAGAAGGGGCTAGACATGCTTTGAAAGTGGTGCCAACATAAGGTTGTGGAGAAAAAGGAACTCTCCTGCACTGCTGGTGGGAGTGCAAACTGGTCCAACCACTATGGAGAGCTGTGTGGAGATTTCTGGACCTACTAAACATAGAGCTTCCATAGGATCCAGCAATTCCACTCCTAGGTATTTACCCAAAGGACACAGAAACATCCATTCCAAAGAGCACCTGCACCCCTATGTTTATAGCAGCACTGTTTACAATAGCTAAGCTTTGGAAACAACCCAAATGCCCAAAAATAGATGACTGGATCAAGAAGATGTGGCACATATACACCATGGAATATTACTCAGCATTCAAAAAAGATAAACACATGCAATTTGCAGCAACATGGATGGCGCTGGAAGGGATCATGCTCAGCGAAATAAGCCAGAAAGAAAAAGAAAAATACCAATGGTCTCACTCATAGCAGGAATCTAGAAAACTTAAATAAGGGACCAGGAAAATGAATAACTATAAGAAAGAAAATATCAAAATCAACAAACAACTATGAACCAGAGGCACTCTGTGGGGGTTGGGGGGCGGGGAAAGGAGGGCTTGGGGTCAAAATAAGGGGGTTGTAATTGTATGGGGACTATAAAAATAAAATTTAAATGTGAAAAAAAAAAAAAAGTGGTGCCAACAGGCTTTGCCGACGATCGTCTGTTTGGTGTCACCTGCGGTTCGTGCTACTGTGCTGCTTCCCAATCCCTGTTTGCTCTGTCCCCACTCACCTGCCGGCACTTGCTTCCTGTGTGTTCCACCGATGGCCCCCTAGCTTGCCTCAATGCCCCCCCCCCAGCTTGCCCCTTCTCAGCCTCTGTGGCACATGAAACATCCTCTCCACAGTCTGTCCTAACTGGAGGACCTGGTTGATCATCTTTGAGTCCCCAGACCTTTAGCTTTTTGCTGTGTCCCCAGAACATGGTCACAAGCCCTAGAAAAGCCCAGAAGAACATAACCTGCCTGGCCTGTGCACAGGCGCATGGAGCCATCCAGCAGGGACTATGACCCTGCTCCACATCAGACCTTGGACAGGCAGCCTGCATGGAGCTGGGAGGGGCCTCACCCAGCAGGTGGAGAAACAGAGTCCATAGAGGCAGCTGCTAGCCTGGGGCTTGTCAGGACAGAGCAAGTGTTCATCCTGACTGAGAATATGGGGTGGCGGCCACCCATCCCAGCTGCTTCCTGAGAGTTCTGAGCTCCTGACCGAGCTCACCTTTTCCTGCACCCACCAACTGTGGCAATCCCAGGAGGAAGACAAGACCCAGCAGATGGAGTCATTTGCCCAGGGTGACATAGGATGAGCAGATTCAAACTGAGGACAAGCTGACACCTGCGTCTAGCTCCAGCTGTCAACTGTGGAAGCAAACAGTAGCTGATGAAAATGACGGAGGAAGAGAAGTAAAAGTAGACCATTCACTGCAGTTATGATGAACTGCATGGAAACTCCTCAAAGGCATGCTCTTCCCTTCTGCAACCACGCACTGCAATCTCACCCTTTGGGAGGGACAGTTGGAGACACCAGGGGACTTTCAGTGAAGAGCAACAGACCCTGCCCGGAGTGTGAGACGTGAGGTGAAACCTTTAACATGGGGAGAAGGCTCAGCGCACAGACTCGGGGCCTGAGCTCCTGGGCCAACCCTGGTCCGTACTGACCAGCTGTGTGTCCTCCAGCAAGGTCACTTACTCTCTGTGCACCTGGGTCACCTTGGCAAGTTACCGAACCCCACTCTGCTTCACTTTCCTCATCTGTAAAGTGTATGAGTACCCACCTCTGGAGTCATGACAAAGAGTAGGCATTATAAGTAAAATGCCCAGAAGAGTGCCTGGCAGGTACTAAGCAATAAATGTTAGTTAGCCGCCATGTCTGCCAGAGTCACAAGGGTTCTGAGGAAGGAGGACAAGATCGTGTATGGTTTGTGACTATCCAGAAAGGCTCCCTTTCTTGGGGATAGTAAGGAGGAGCTTTGAAGGGTGGGGAAAGAGAAAGAGATGTGGCCTTTGCCAAGGGAGAATCTAGGAGCAGGTTTTGAGGGTGGACATGTGAGCCTGGTTAGAAGAAAGAGCGGGGAGGTGAGGCTGGAAAGAGCAGGGGCAGAATGGCCACCTCTCGGGCAGGTGGATGTGCTGGGAGCATCTGTGGGAAGTTACAGGAGGAGCCAGGTCTTCTACACTGGAAAGAACATGAATTCTCAGCAGAAGAGCTTGGAGCTGCAAGGCTGAGCCGTCCCTGGATATGGGAGGGATCCCCCAATCCTGGTGACTCCAAGGGGATCGTGTCCTGACCTGGACATTAGGATATCAGACCTGCACTTGATCTCAGCAGGACCCCGGAGGGATTGCTGAGGGGTCTCCCGTGACTCTGTCCAGAAGACCACAGGGTCGGCGGCGCGCCCTGGCAGGGCCCTGGAAGACAGCCCCGACATGTCCTGGGCCCTCAGGGCTGTCACTTTAGCCCAGAGGAAACCTCCCAGGCCCCTCCAGGCCCTGAAGCTTCTCCTGAGAGATCAGTGGAGACCACAAAAGCTCATTTATCAAATTTGTACTTGACACAGAACTGAGCAGGCTGCTAACGTGATGGAATCAGGACCGTAAGTGATTCTGACACCCCTACCTCCTGGTGGAAGCTCACGTCGTGAAAATTGTTAGAGAGACGTACCCAGCCCAACTGTAGCTTAGAGAAAAGGAGAAGGCATCACATGTCATGTGGCACAGGGAGGGTGAGGAGAGATGGGCGGGCCAGGAACTGACACCTGCGGGCCCATGCTGCTGGCTGTCCTAGGCCAGATGAGGTGCTGGGCCAGTGCAGGAAGCCACAGGGATAAGCTGTCAGATCACCATGTAGCCGAGGGGAGCAGACTGGCTGCAAAGCAGTCCCGGAACCTCCGGGGGCAGCTGGGAGGGGTGGGACCTGGCGGGGCAGGCCCAGCTATTGGTGACTTTTAGTCAGTGTTCGGGGGTACCTCCCCCTGCAGATCTCACTGGCAGGTTCCGAGGAAAGCAGGTGTCAGACCAAACTAACCTGCCGCAGGTACCGGCCATGAGTGCCTGGCTCTGAAGGCTCAAGGATGACCTTTGGGTGTTTGAAACCTCCTTTCAGGAAAGGCTAACTCCAAGCAAAGGGTCAGTGTCGGGGCAGGGGAGGGGAGATGTCTGCAGGAATCCGGTGGGGCTGCCGGATTCTCTAGATTCATGGGGCCCCTTCCCCCCACCTTGAGTCCTGCTGATCCTCATGCTGCCTCGTTCACCTCTGAGAACCTGTTCTAACCCTGCCTTAGGCTAACTCACAAAGCTTCTGGACTTGATGGGAGAGGAGCCCGGAGCCCACAGAAGCCGCAGGACTTGGCCTGCAATGGCATGTGGGTTACCTCTCTGGGCGGCGGTTCCTCCTCTCACTGCCCTGGGGGCTGCTCTCACCTATTAGGGTGTCCTGGCCAGAGGGTGTCGGTTGTAGGCTTCGTGACACAAGGTGTCTGACAACCCCCATGTTCATTTCCTTTGTACCATGATTTTTTTTTGACTTTTGTTTTAGTAATTGTGGTAAAATGCATGTGACACAGTCTGCCCACTGGTGGTTTCTGAGCGGCAGGCTTTGTGGCGTGAAGCAAAGCCCGTGTTGTGCAGCCACCCGCCGTCCACCCCACGCTTTCATCTTGCAGAACCCATGCTCTGCAGTGTCCTCGGAGCCCTAGACACCTGCTCTGCAAGGGACTCTCTCCATGGAGGTACTTAGGGCACCTCCTGGCCTGTGAAGTAGGGGTTCAGGTTGGCAAGAGCTCATGACTGCCCCGCCAGCCCCCTTCCCCCAGAAGATGGAGATTCCACCACGCCTGTCAGCGGGCGGTGTTATTTTAGAGGTGCTGGCCTGTTTCTGTATTTTTGTGGTGGAATTGACGGCTGGGAACTCCAAAGAAGGTGGACGTGTCCTCTGCAGCCCTGGGCTCTGGACAGTCCTTTGCCACTGGCTTGTCATGTTCTGAGATGGGGGCTGGATCAGCATGAGGCGTCTGGCAGCTGCTCAGCCTCCAGGAGTCACAGGTCTGCCCAGGCCACACGTTTGCTGAAACCAAGAGGCTGGCTGTCTGCTCTTTGGGGTGATGTTATTCTGACATGGGTCTCCCCATTCATCTGCTTAGCAGTCATTTCTTTAGCTCCCCAGTGCGCAAGCCCAGGGCCCAGGAGGGATGACTCGTCTGGCCGTCACTGGGAGGGATGTCAATGCTTAAGTGGCAATTTCAGCTCCTTTTGCACTTTCATGAGGAGCTATTTCTAAGTGTTAAAGAAATAGACAGCATTGTATTTAATTATCAGTTGCTTTTTTTTTCCCCCTTTATCAGCTGCGTTTTTAGAAAGCAGCAGCATGTCCTCGAGTCAGACAGATGGGTTGGTCTTCAGCTCTAGTCACAAAGTGCAGCCACCCTGCTCCTGGCTCACCTGCTCCCCAGCACCTGGAACGGCCCCGCACAGAGTAGGTTTTCTTCAGATATGCACGGAGCAAAGAAAGGCCGTCAGTCTCTTGAGATTGTCCTGACCTGTGTGGTCTTCCTCAGGGCAGATACCATGTCTCCAACTGTGCCAGTGGGGAGACTCTTGCCCAGAAGGATAATGGGGTGCTTAGGGTCACACGGGGGAATGCAGAGCAGCAGAATGGAAACCCCTGCTCCTGGTACTTCCCACTCTGCCAAACTGCCTCCCCAGAAATGCAGAGAATGCCCGGAACAGCTGCAAAGACAGATGCTTCCATCAGGGAGACGATGGGGGATCAGGGAAACCCCCATCCGTTTATACCATAGAGAGAAGCGGGTGCCCCACAGGAAGTGAGTTGGCCTGCTGGTCAGGATGCTCTCAGAATGTCTGAGTCTTCAGTGCCCTCACAAAGTAGGAGAGACAGATTAAATTTCCCACCTGCTGAGAGTGGCGAGTGCTGTGGTGTACAAGCAGGACAGAGGTGGGGGCCCTCCCTCTGAGGAGGCGGTGTCGGAGCAGACACCATGAGTGGTGAGCTGTAGGTGGGTCTGGGGAGAGCACCCTTGGCAGAGGAGCTAGTGAGTGCAAAGGCCCTGAGGCAAGAGCACGTGTGAGCAGAGGAGGCCAGGGCTGCCTGGGGTCTGGCGTGTGTGGTCTGGATGGGGGTTTGCTCTGAGTGGGGCGAGCAGCCACGGAGAGTGATGGTCTCCTGCATGTGTGCTGAGGACCAGGAGGGGAGGGCAGGTCACGGCAGTGCTGCCACGGTGGCCCCAGAGGCGGCTTCAATACCACATTTTCTAGACAAGCAGGTGGGGTTACAGAAGGGTCTGCTGGTGGCTCAGGACACGCAGAGGGCACCCGGATGGATGTCTGGTTGTAAGCCACAGTTGTCCTGTCTGCACACTCAGCCCACCGGTGCCAGGTACACCAGGGTGCGGCCAGCAGGGCCATGGCAGGTCTGGGGTGACTGAGGAGGCATGTGGGGTCCGTCCAAGCTTGACAGGGTTGCTCCCGGCCTCGGAGCTGTGTTGGGCTCCTGGGCTCCTCCTAAAAGCTGAGCTGCATCTAGAATTGTCCCCATGGGAGCCGACACCTGTGACTGTGCCCACAGGGTGCCTCGGCGCCCTGTCCAGCCCCACTGCATGAGCACGTGTCCACATGCCCGCATGCAGGCTGGGGCCAGCGCAGCTCTGCAGGGGGAAACCTTGGGCTCCCCACCCCTGGCCTGACTCGCAGCCTTGGAGCAGTGGCCAAGGATGAGCCCGTGATGTGCGCAGTGCCGGTGTGGACAGGCCCTGCAGCCATTCCCAGCATCCCCTGCAGGCTCACTTTCCACACTCAGTGGTTTGTCGCCTGGATGCTCTCGCTCGGAGATGATTAGTGGCAGAGGACTGAAGGGGTAAACAAAGATTGTGGGGGAAATTCTGAAGGGGGCTGTCTCTCATTTGCTCTGTGGGTCCTGGCACTGTGGGGAAGCCAGTTTTATGCAGCTGGGAGGCTGGGCCGGAGGCTGAGGGGGGGCTCCAGGGGACCACTCTGGCTCAGAGGCCGTCCCTCCCCTAGGAATGGAGCGCTGACGGCAGTGGTTTCCAGATGAACAGGTTATTTTTAAAAATTTAATTTTTGTTCAGCAGAAGCCTGCTGCAAAGGAAACTCTGTGGGAACCAGGATGTGTAGTCAGAACAGCAGAGATGCTACGGGAGGGGACAGGCGAGGACTGGCCAGTGGGGCATCCGCTGCCGTCAGGAAGGCCTCCTGGGCACGAGCGGGGGTTTGTGAGCAAGGCCTGTGGAGGCAACATGCCACACTGAAGCCTCTGACCTACCCAGAACCCCCCCACCCCAGACCAGGCCATTGGCCTCAGTCAAGTAGAGCAGCCCTCAGATCTGTGGGTTGCTGATCCAAGAACAGCCTTCCCCAAAGTCCCCTGAGAAACTTGAGGTCCAGCCAAAGGGGTGGGGGGCACAGCATGAACTGCTTCCAGAGACCCCAGGTGCAGGGGGTCAGCCCAGAAGGCTGGTGGCAGCACTCTAACACTTCCACTGTGTCCCCAACCCTGGCCTGCGCCCTGTGAGCGGTTGGCACCTTCACAGTCCACATCTCTGCGGGGATCACAGGCGGAGGGGGCCTTGAGAAGGCGGGGGGTGGTCAGCTCAGTGGAGAGGGTTCTGTGACTCGGAAGTACCTGAAAATGGGGCGAGGACTTTGTAAGGTACTGAGCCCCCATCACTGTACCGTGAACAGGGCTATGTGTCCCAGGCCCAGAGTGCGTGAAGAGTGGAAACTTGCGGGGGTCGCCAGGGCCTGCCCTCCCCCCACTTCCCCGCCACACTTCTCACAGGAGGCCACGTGCTCTGGGTGTTCAGAGTGTGGGTCTGTGGCCAGACAGCTGGGAGGCCGACACCATCGCTACCCATCATTGTGCCTCAGTTTCCACATCTGACAAATGGGGGTAAAAGTAGAGCACACCTTATACAACTGATGTGGGGGTGACATGAATTAATTCTTACCAGGCACTAGTTTTCTTCTTTTCTGAAAACTTGAGAACGCCCAGGTGATGTGAAGCAGGAGGGCAAGTTTGGGGCCCCCTCTGGCCCCTGGGGTCATAGAGTCCCCACCAAGAGAGCAGGGCTGAGACTTGGACTCACCCATGGCAGAGGGGTGGTGCCCTGGAAACTCTACTGAGCAGAGGGTGGTCAGTTTCCTTAGGAAACTCTGGGAATTGGGTTGTCGGAGATGGTTCCAGGCCAGCACTGCCGGGGGCTAGTGCCGGGGGCTGGTGCCAGGGGCGCATTTGAGGCCCTTTCCTCAGGAACTGGGCTCCCGTCTGCTGAACAGCCCGTCAGCAGGACTTCTATCCCTGCTCTTGGCCAGGAGCTGGCCCAGGCCTTGAGCTTCTCTGTAGCGGGAGCACCAAGAACCAAAGCTGGCAAGGGTGGCCTGGGCCTGGCACAGCACAGGGCTTGGATTCCAGAGTTACATTTATCCTCACCAGTCCTTGGGGGCGAGACTCATTTGCCTCATTTTGGGGGAAACAAAGGCATAAAAAATGGCACCCGCTACTGAGGACCGACTTCTAGAAGGACTAGAACCAGGCCTTCCTGTCTCCTACCCCCACCCCTGCCTGCTGTCTCCCAGGGCCAGCCATACAGAGGAAGGAGGGGCAGCGTGAGACTGTGACTCTAGGCAGGTTCCCCAGAGTGGTCCTAGTGTGCACACGCACCCCCCTCTCCCCTGCCCCTCCCTCTTCCCCTCTGTTGTCACCCAATACCTTCAAATGACAAGCACTCTGCATGAAGCCCTTAGATGCAGGGGCTTAAGACATTTTGCAGACACTAAGAATAACCCCTTGGGCATCTGTCACACCACAAGGATCTCCCTCCTCAGCTGCCCAGGCTGCCTGGAGTCCTAGACTAATGTCACAGGCAGAGACCCGGGTGCTGGTGCCAGTCTTGGGAAGTGCCTCAGCAGATACCCTCCCAAGCTTTTCTCAGAAGGGCGCTTTCTGACAGTCCCTTCTGCTGATGTAAAATATCCATACCTACATCGAGTTCAGCCACCAGCCACACATTGCCCGCCGCCAGCCCCCTGACCTTCCCGGTCATGAGGGGACACTGGAGAGAGAAGCCCAGTGGTGGAGGGGGCTTCTACCCAGAGGCGGTCCTCCTGGACCATCTCGTCGGGGATTTTGATGGGTGGGGGGAGTACACAGACCCCACCCAGAAGAGGGTGTTTCTGGATGGCTCTGGGCTCTCCCCACCTCTGAGCACACAGAGGCAGGTGCCTACAGGTCTTCACCGAGCCAGCACCCACTGGTAACCCTGCCCCCAGCTGAGAAGGATGTCGTCACCCTCTCAGACCCCAGCCAGACTTGCAGCCTGGCAGGGGCCTCCTGGAGAGCCAGGGGCCCCAGCTGCCCACCTGGCCTCCTCTGCATGAAGGGGAGTCAGCAGCCCAGCCCTCCCGGTGTTGGGGGCCTCCCCTGGTGGGACCCTGTCATGGGACCCCGGCCCCAGCCTAAGGACTCACGCTCCGCCTGCACAGGCCCACCCCCCCACACCCGCCCCCCATCTTTTCCCAGGGCCTCAGCAATAATCCTCGCGGCTGCTGGCAAACTCAAATCACATTTCAAAATAAACACCGTGGGGAAGAGAGAGAGAGATTTATTAGCTTTCATGGGGTGAGAAACCACAAGGACCGGAATAATAGGATACATTTCTCATTAGTTGTAAATGCCGGAAAAGAATTAAGGAACAGCAATATTTTCTGTCTTTAATCAAGCACAACGAGAATTGTGAGGTGCAGGGAAGGGAAAGGGAAGAAAAGCGGGTTTCATGTGTATGATTTGGGTGCCGGGAGCCACTGGCTGCCCCGCTGCATCCTCACGGCAGGCAACCTGCGCGGGCTTTCTTCTTTTTTTCCCAGACAGACCAGCCCCCGGGAGGGGGGATTTGGGGGCCCACAGTAATCCCTCTTGTCAAGCTGAATGAAAGGGTTAGTGTAGCAGCTGCAGGGCCACATGACGTGGGGGAGAAGGTAATTCAGGGGCAGCTCACAGTGCGCCCCTTGAAGGAAGGCGCTGTGCCCCGCTTCCCTGTGCTGCTAGCTGTCCTCGGCCCGCTCAGGAGCTGGGTGAAGGGAGGAGCCTCTGCCTGCAAGGAGGTGACCGCCTGGTGAGGCAGAAGGGTTGGGACAGCTGGCACAGGGCCGGGCACCCACCTTCCGTCCTGGGCACGGCCCCCTCCGGGAAGAGGGTTGAGGACACACCCGCCCCAACAGGAGCCTGTGGGGGGATTCTCAGAGGAAGGATGTGTAAGAAGTGTCCTGGATGTGGGTGGTGTGGTCAGGTGACGCTGTGGGTAGTTCTGGAAGAGGGATTGGCGGTCTCCTGGGGGCACTGGCAAGGGGGGTCCAGCTGGGGCCCAGCAGGAGCAGAGGCACAAGGGCTGATGGCTGCTGGCATATGAGGGCACAGTTCTCTCTCTGCTCATGTGTGGGGGGTGTGGGGGGAGAAGCGTGCAGATGTTGTCTGGGGCATAGAGGGCAGGAGGTGGAGCCAGGAAGGAAGGTGGGCTCCATCCCAAAGGGTGGGAGGTGGACTTTGTTCCCTTGATTTTGTCGCTGTGGTTAAGAGCATGTCCCAGAGATGTCTCTCCTGGTGGAGATGTGGCAGCCCGTGTGTGGAAAGACCACACGGAACCGTGTACAGATGCAGACTGACAGGCAGATGCAGACAGACAGACTCGCTGACATGGGGCCATGTGCAGAGACAGGTCATGTGCAGACACAAGGTCACACACAGACACACAGATAAAATGTAGGCCAGAGTTTTAAAGCTTCAAATTAGACACCCAGTGTTCAAGGTCTGGAGGAAACTTGTGTTTTTTTAAACTTCCACTCACATCCCAGAAGTAATGTTGAGAGAGCGTCTGTTTCGCATTGTCAGTAATAACAGCAGACACTTACATAGCGCTCACCCGGTGCCAGCCTCTGCTGAACACCGCATATTTTACCTTACTTCCCCTCCTGGCTGCCTCCCTAAGCCAGTGGCTTGTTGCTCGGTACTAGAATTACTCCCATTTTACGGGAGGCACAGAAACATCAAGTACCCTACCCAAGGTCACACAGCTTATATGCACCAGAGCTGGATTTGAACCCAAGGTGGGTGTCCTGAGTCCAAGCTCTTCCTTGGGGGTTGAGTGCTCTAGGATTTGCTCTCAAGTAGAGGATAAGGAGTCTTTACAACAAGAGCCTTCTACCTTCTGTCCCTGTGGATCTTACTTCTTGAGGTGCCACATTTAAGTAGAATCATGCAGTACCTGTCCTTTGGTGACTGCCTTATTTCTTTTTTTTCTTTTTTTTTTTTTTTAAAGATTTATTTATTTATTTATACAAGCACTGGGTACAGTCAGAGGCGCAGGAGGGCGAGAGAATTCACCAGAGCCAGAGCGGGGAGCAGAACAGGCAGAAGGACCGAAGTACACTGCTGAGGGGAGCAGCGGGCGTCAGGAGAGGTCTGCGCGCCATGTGGGACCCTCCCCTGGTGGCCGGGGAGCAGCCAGGGATCGAACTGGCGCTGCAGAGGCTGCGGGCAGCTTCGCAACCCAGCGCTCAACCGCTGCGCCACCGGGGAGGTCCACTGCCTTATTTCACTGAGATATGTCCTCACGGTTTACCCAGGTTGGAACCTGTGTCAGACTTTCTTTACTTTTAATGGCTGAATAGTATTCCATTGTGTGTATAGATTACATGTTGTTTATCCATTCAACTGTGGATAGACACTTGGGTTGTTTCAAACTCTTGGCTGCCCTGAGTAATGCTTCAGAGTGTGCAAATATTCTCTTTGAGTCCTGCTTTCAATTTTTTTGGATGAAAACCCAAAGGTGGGATCGCTATGTTCTAAGGTATTAATTTCTGTCGGATCCGCCATACTGGACACTAATCTTCCAGAGCGCCTTCTCCCCTCCCCTGGGGAGCCCACCCTTCTTCAGTGTTTGTCCCACTGGGCCAAACCACAGGTGTTCTTACCTTTTCTCCTTTGATTTCTATGGTTAGGGCTGTGTGTTGGTTTTGAAGACCTCACCCCCTCAGGTGGGAGGCCACTTCCCGCAGACCGGCAGTAAGAATATGATCCCCAGGTGAGGTCTCTGAGGTCCTGAGCAAGGCGGGAATGTGGGAGGCCTCTCAACAGGGAAGAGACCTGTGGAAGCAGGCTGGGTAGGGTAGGCACATGGCAGGTCTGATGATGGGAAAACCTGGCAAAGGATTGGGGCTCCACATTCCAGGTGAGATTGGAGTACAGGTCAGGGTCAAGGGCGGGGATGGACGCCTGGTGCTGTTCCTCTGCTTTGCGTGCAGATCCAGTTGTTACTAACTTCTGTTGGGCTTCAGCTCTTGGGCTTATTGGAGCAGTGGAAGTTGGAGGGAAGAACAAATGAACAAATGAATGTGAATCCTCTGGCCCTGTTTAGATCTGCCCTCGATGAAGCTCCTGCTGGCTTCCCAGAAGTGGGTGGAAGAATTCCCCGTAACTCTTTTGTCTCGTATCCAACCATATGACATAAGTGCCTGACCTTGAATGGCTTTGTGGAGAGGCTGGTTGAGTTGTGCTTTCACAGGGAAACATAAAGCCTTAGAATTAGGTCCCAAAAAACAAATAGCTTTCATGTGCATGGGAGAGACATCTGTGATGGAACAGAAAGTATATTGAAGTTGTTGATTGATACAGCAATCGCTGCTGCATTGGGTTACATTAATAGAGGTGAGATATGGGGGACAAAGGAGGTGATAGTCCTGCCCTACAATCATATTCATGATTGCATTTGACAGTGACTGCAAAATAGACATTATTATCCCATTTTATGGAGAAGAATAATGGACATATACATTGAGTGTTTACTATATGCTAGGGATTGTTCTGTGTATTTTGCATATAGCAATTCAAACTCAAACAACCCTATGAAATAAGTATTACTGTTATTCTCATCTGACATGAGACTGTGGTTTCATTTGTTGAGGTCATAGTTAGGATGTGGTGGATCCAGGCAGAGCTCTCCACAGGCAGTGGCTGAGCTGACCTGAGTGAGGATCTCAGATTAACTGACCTTCTAGTTGAGAATTGAGCCACACAGAAGAAAAGTCATGGATGGACATGGATATAAGCTTTCCAGCAAAGAGGGAACAGCATGTGCCAAGGCTCTGGGGCAGGAATAAGCTTAGTTGTTGTGAGGGAAAAATGAAAGAATAAATAACTTATTGGCAGTCCACTGCTAGCTCTTTTATTTGATAGGACACCATTCTCCCCACTGCGTCCCCTGCACTGGTCTGGCGTTAAACTCAGGTGACAGTCTTGAGCAACCTTGTTGCCTCAGCCCTTGTTCATCTCCTGCACTGCTGTTTAAATTATCACGTAAGAGGCCATGAACACTTTGAGGACTGGAATGGGGGCTGCTGCCTCAGGGTCCCTATGATGGCAGTGCCTGGTCCACTGTGCCCTCAGTAAACATTTGAGGACTGAATGGCTCATGTTTGTGATAAGAGCAATACTGATAATAGTCAACATTTAGGCAGTAGCTGTGTGTGCCAGCTGCTGCTAAATATACCATGTGTACATTAAATGGCATGTTGTTGAGACCTGGAAAGCCCCCAATTTTTTCTTTGCAACTAGTTTATCTAAGACTGTTTAGGGCAAAGGGAGATTTGAACACAGTCAGTGCAGGGTGTGATTCTATGTTAACTGTGCAAGAGTGGTGTGTGAGTGTAGGTAAGTGCACCAGTGGTGTCAACTACTCTCACAGATTTATTTATTTATTTCATTCTATAACCAGTACCATGTGCCATCTACGTGCCAGACAGCGGGCTGTGCTTAAGTGGTAAAAAGACAAAGAGACACTCGAAGGAAGTTCTCAGATGGATCAGAATTTGTCAAAAGTATCCAAAGGAGAAAAAGGGGTGAGATGAGAGGGATGAAATTTAGACTGAGCAGCATGGGAGACCCTGATGAAGAAATAGCATTTACACTGAAGCCCCCAGAAAGAGAGGGGAGGTGCCTGCCAGGTACTGAGTAGAGGGATCAATGTTCCAGGCAGAGGGAACAGTGAGTATGGAGACCTTGAGGTGAGTATACATTTTCCTTGTTTGGAAAACTAGGAGGAAAGCAAGGATGAAAGGGAGCAGCTGAAAGGGAACGTGGGCACCTCTGTAGGCCAGGTGAAGGGGATTGGTAATGTTTTAAAAGTGTATTTCAGATTAATTTTCAAGATAGTAAGATCTTTGTAAACTAAACTAAAATTCCAACTTTCCAAAGTTGGAACTAGCTCAGAAAGCGGTGCTGTGTTCTCAAGGTCTGCTCTCGAGCCTTGTCCACACCTGCATAGTGACCAAACCTGCATGGTAGGTCATCCTTACCTGCAGTGTGCACTTGAGGAGAGGCTCTGAGAGGGTTAGGGACTGCTGGGGTCACACAGCTGGCACAGCGCTGTGGCAGGTCTGTCCTTCCAGAGCAGGGATGAGGCTGGCTTAGGAAATGAGTGTTGGGCTCGGCCCTGAAGGACGGCCCCGTTGTGGCCCACTGAGCCCTGTGTAGGCCCCTCTTTCTCTCTGCTCCTTTATCTCCTATGTGTTACGTGGGGGTACTTAGTGAACTTGAAGCTTCTGGCAAGTTCTTATAACAATGTGTTCCTGTGAGCCTTGCAAAGAGAAAGTGATTCTGAACTTCTTAGCAAATGTCATCAAAACATCACCTTGTTGCCAGATGACGGGGTCGGGACACGCAACAGGGTTGGAAGCGGAAAAGACTGACTTTTCAGTTCATTTATTAGCGGGAGCCAGGCTGCCTGGGGCTGGTGGATGAATAAATCATAACTCCTGCTGTTGACTCTCTGCAGCCCAGACCCGAGGTGAGCAGAGAAGGGAGCGGGAGGAAGAGTAGAGCCCTCGCTGCCCCAGGCCAGAGGCGGTGGCCAGGGTTCTGAGGGGAGGGGTCGTCAGCTTCTAGTCTTTACCCCTTCAGGAAACCGGGCACTTGGAAGTGGGCTCGGGGGGAGGAGCGGGAGCCCAGCCTTAGGCCTGGGCCTCTAGGTGTCTGACCCCAGCTTCTGCACCTGCCTGACACATGTACCCAGCAGCTTCTGCCTGCTCCTTCCCTCCCCCCCAGCCCCGCCCCACCCTGGACTTCTCCTGGGGGAAATGCTCCCTCTGGAGGCCGTGGGCCCCGGCCCTACCTGCCTGGTTCCCGTCTCATTCCACGGTCCACGTAGGGTGCCAGACCCCACTTCACAGCTGTCAGAAACCCGCCCTTCCCTCTGGGGTGGGAGAATCGTCCGATTCTTCAGTCCTTCTGCGGCTGAGGCGGACACCGGCAGGGAGCAGCCTCAGTAATTATTTCCCACCACTTCCCCGCGGGCTCACTCTGTACCCAGCCCCCTCCTATGTGCTGTTCATTAACTAACTTAGTCCTTGAAGGCCCTTGGCTGCTCTCTCTCTCTCTCTCTCTCTCTCTCTCTCTCGCTCTCATCTTGTCCTCAGCGAGTCCTGGTGACTCTCTTCAGAACTCACCCAGAGGCCATCCTTTCCTGGCCCCTGCCATCCAGCTGGCCCCATCCACCCTCCCGCCCCAGATTGCAGCCTCATCAGTGGTGTCCCTGCTCAGCACCCTCCCCAGGGACACCCTCACCCAGTGGAGGGGGCATAGGCCCTGCCCCATCTGTCCTCACCACTCCTCTGACCTCTGTCCTGCTGTTCTTCCCTTTGCCACCCTCCTACCCCCCACTAGGATGTGAGGTAAAGAGGGCAAGAATCCTTGTTTCCTCAAGTGTCCCCAGTGGCTACAAAAATCCCTAGTATATAGTAGGCTTCAGTAATTATATGCTGAATGAATGACAAAGACGTGAGATTAGAAAGATGGGTAAATTGAGGCACTAGCCCTGGCTCATGCAGACTTGGGATTCAAACCCAAACAGATTGGTTTCAGAATCTGTGTTCTTCATGCCCATGTTTTATTGCCAGTCTCATTACAAAAAGGTGAATTAACACATGAAAAAGCTTTTCTAGCAGCTTCCTGCATCCTGGGCCAAACCTTTTCTTGCTTTTGACTCTCTTTCCTACCTCCATTCCTTTGCACGTGCTGTTTGCTTTGGTTAGAATGCCCTTTCACATTGAGAACTCCTATTCATTCTTCAGAATCCAATCTCAATTATGCCTCTACCAGGCAGAGTTAATTTTTCTCTCTTCCTTGCTTTCATTGCCTCATGAACACACTGTCCAGAGTTCTGAGAACCCACCGATCTATGTCTTTCTGCATTTCCACGTACCTTGAGTTTCTTGATGGCAGAGCCTTGTTTTATTTTCTTTGTCTCTCCCAGCCTGTCTAACATGTTAGGGGCCTAATAAATATTTGTTGAACGTGTGACTAGAAGTGTTTCTGGCACTTACTGCCTGCCAAGTGAATCTATGCATATTGAATCCTATTTATGATGAACTTTCATTTCAACACTGCCCATATGTTCCAGAGACAGAAAAATGGGCCCAAATCATAACAAAATCTAATAGAATCACATCCAGTGATGACTCTTCATGTCAGTTACTTAGAGGAAAATGCTTCTGGTAAAGTGCTGTAGTGTCTTTGCTGGATTAAGTACGAACAGTTAACGTGAGCTGATGCCAAATGGCATTAGATGCCCAGGATCAGAAGATATTGTGGGGCCTATAAAATTGATTAGCCTAAGTCCACTTGTTAGGGGAGAAGGAGAATATCAAGGTCCCCTTTGACACGTGTAAGTTCTGGAGGCACAGAGTGCATTCACTTCTGTGTCAAGGTCATAGGGTGGACTGAGGGGGACAGGACCCTTTTCCCTGCATGAGAATTTTACCTTTGGTTAAATTTCTAGCTGTTTTCTGGGAACTACATAAAGGAGACTGTTACCCTCCATTGCTGGACAGTGTCGCTCATGGTAAAGGTCAACAGACTGGTCACTGCATCTGAACACTTAACCTGATGGGCCTGCCCTTGGGCCTGAGGAGGCCGGTGCCTCTGGTGCTGGTGGCCCACCTCGCGGCGCCTGGACACCTTGCTCTGGAATTGTTAGGCGAGATGTTGGCTCCATGGGTGTGAGGCACAAGCCTGGTGGGTCCTGTACTGTCCGATGTGTCACTCGTCTCCTTGTACCTGAGTGGTCACCTCAAGTAGAGTGGGAGAGAGAGTGGAGAGACACACAGTGGCTGTGGGGGACCCTCAGTGTGCAACAGAAGAGGAACACTGGAAGCGAGCCTGCTGGCAAGCTGCTGCCCTTCCTCAGAACGTGGAGTTTCTCAGAGAAAGAACTGGAGGTTCAGAGAGGTTAAGCAACTTGATCAAGGTCGCCCAGCAGTGAGTCAGTGCCTGGTGCTGACCTCCCACGTTCCCTTCCAAAGCTAATTAATGTCCTGTGACTCTAAGTCAACTGCCTTAGTAGGTGGCTCTGGGCAGTGAATTTCTAGGGCACAAGATGCCTGCTTTCCTTCCCTCCTTCTGCCTGAATCTGTCAGTGCAGAAAATGCTGAAATGGGCCAGGTGTAAAGTCTGGAATGGGGCCCAAAAATTAATAAGCTTTTCCTCTTCCCTTTATGCCTTTGTTTTGACTTCCTTCACAGGCGGCCACCATCTCCCTGGCGTCCCAAGCGTATCTCTTGTAGGCAGAAGCTTGGATTCTGAGATCTGGAGTGACAGCCGGGGTGGGTGGGAGGTGGTTTTCTCCTCCTTGTGTGGGGAGGGGTGGCCAGACTTGCCTGCCAGCCCTAGGAATTGACCACCAGCGGTCTCTCGGCATGGAAAGGACTCCACTTATCATTGGAAAGGCTTTTACTCACCAGCGATGGAGGAGGCCACCCTGGGAGGTAGTGGGGAAGCAGAGACGAGTTCGTCACCCAGCTTCATGCTGAAGGGTTTTTGTCTTCTTGGGGAGGGCTGAGCCCTGAGGCTCCTTTCTAAGCCCATGGTCCTGTCCTTCTATGATTTTCCTTTGTGGCCCGCGTCTCTAACCTGGAAGAGGCCAATTATGCAATGAAGCACTGTCTTTTCCATTAAGAGATAACATTCTGGGAGAGTATTTATAAAGATGGAAACCAGGTAGACCAGCATACCACACACAGACACTAGTGAGAAGCCAAAGGGTCTGGGGGAACCCTATCCAAATCTCCTAACAGTGTCTTCTAGAATGAGTGCCCTCTCTCTGAAAAAAGAGCCCCTCCTTGCTATATCCAGTCCATTGCGATCTATACTCAGGTGAAATTCGAAGTCTGGCCTTAGAGGTCAGGACTCTATTAAAGGGCTGTAGGAGATCCTGAATACAGTTTCTGGGTGGGCCTGTTCCGGGATAGGGTCGGGGGGTGGGTGGTTGGGAGGGTGCTGGCCAGTCCCCAGCCTGCCCCTGCAGAGCACAGCAGCTCTGGATCAGCTCCACTGTGCTGGGCGGTGTCTGGCCCTTGACCTTAACCACATGAAGTCCAATGGGAGAGAGGTGTGCTTGCAGCTCCCCAAACCTGTTTGACTGGGGAGACTTTTTCATGGCTCCACAAGCAGCTCATACCACAGAGTCTGCCTCAAGACTCTTCTCTAGTAGGTGTGGAGATGTTAAAACTCTTGCACTGCCGATGGGAAAGCAGAAAGGCCCAGCACTGCAGAAGACAGTATGGCAGATCCTCAAAAAATTAAACACTGAATTTCCATCTGATCTAGCAATCCCATTTCTGGGCATATATCCAGAGAGCAGGGCCTTGAAGAGCTATCTGTACACTTAAGTTTATAGCAGCATTATTCACAATAGTTAAAATGTATAAGCACCCCAAGTGTCCATCGATGCATGAGTGGATAAACAAGTTGTGGTCAATACACACAACAGAATATTATGCAGCCTTAAAAAGGAAGGAAATTCTGACAAAGGCTACAACATGGATGAACCTCTGGGACATTATGCTAAGTGTAAAAAGCCAGTCACAAGGACAGATACTGTATGATTCTACTTAAAAGAGGTTCCTATAGCAGTCAGAGTCACAGACAGCATGTAGGATGGGGGTGGCTAGGGACAGGGCAGGAACTGGGGATTTAGTGTTTGATGGGGATGGAGTTTCAATTTTGCAAGATGAAAGAGTTCTGGAAGTGGGCAGTGGTGATGATTATACAATGATGTGAATGTCCTTCATGCCACTGAACTGTGAACTTAAAAATGATAACTTTCATCTTAGGCATTGTTTGGCACAATACAAAAATTTAAAATGGAAGAAACTACCTGTGGGTTGCAGGTTCCGGGGGCTGGATGGAGCAGGAAGTGCCAGCGGCTTTTCTCCCCACTCCCTCCTGCCCCTGCCGTCTGGTCCCTCTCCTGGGTTGGGTCTCGCCTGGCAGAGGAAACTGGCTCATGTCTGGAACACGCTAAATTTTGAGACCGAGCAGCTGCCTGGCCCTGGGGTCCTTTTGTGAATCTGGTCACCGTGGGTGCCGAGCCTCATTTTCTAGATAGCTAATTGCAGGCGGCATGTCCCGTCTCTTGGCAGATGCTGGTGCTGGCAGCTCTGTGCGGAGGAGGCTGGCCCTTTGATTCAGCCACTGAGCCATATGCTCCCTGACTGCAGTGATGGTGCTGCCACGAGGGGCGTGGGGGCCACTGCACGTTCCGACATCTGTTCTCAGAGGCCCTTCGAGTCCCCATTGTGTGAGCTCACCAGCCCTGGGGTCCAGCACAGCACAGGGAGCATAATGCCCGCCCGCTCAAGGGGATCCCAACTCTCCTGCTTACAAGGGTGGGCCCTCCGTGCATCATGGTCCAGAAGGTTCCTCACATGCTTCTGGAGATGCTGTGAGGGGTGAAGGGGACGGCAGTCTGAGTCTGTCCTGTGTCTCTGCCCTTCCTTTGCCTTTTCTTTGACTCCTCCCTCGGGTGGTGGGCTGGGCAGTGGGCCAGGAAGACAGGCCAGGGATCAGGCCAGTTGGGGTTCCCAGGGGTCACGGCCAGGCAGGCTTGATTTTCTAGGCCCTGTCCCCAAGGTGACCCCACCTTGGCCTCACCTCTGCCCACAGGGCCTGGCAGCAGTGCTCAGGGCCAGAACATCCCCTACCCCTGTCACCATCTAGGTGTCAACATGATCTGGTGCCTCAGTGGCCAACCTGCGGGTGGTCACTGGCGTGGCTCATGTGGGCTGCCTGCCTCCCTCAGACCCATCACTGGCTCTCTCTGCAGACTCTCTTCCCCACGGGGTAACAGCTCAGGATGTCTTTTTGAGAAATCAGCGGAGTAAATGCCTGCGATGCGTTCCCATAGCTGGTAGCTATTAATAGTAACAGGAGTTTGGCTCAAACCCCAGGCCAGCGTCTCCAGATGAAAGATATAGTGAGGGCTGCTTGGCCTGACTGTAGTGAGGCTGATCTAACCACATGTACCGGGCCACGGGTGCCCAAACAGGGTGACCCCTCCCACCTGGAGGGTAGTCTGAGCGGGGCTTGAGAGGCACCTCTGCTCCTTTCAGGCTGTGCTTTCTAGGGAGCTGCTTCTGAGGTGATACATACACCAGAGGGGTGAGTCAGCTCTCTCTGTAAGACTGGGCCTTGCTTTGGATCAGAAAATAGGTGGGTCGTTCATTACCGCCACCCCCTTTGTCCGTGGGTTCGGAGTCCCCAAAGGGGGATGGAAAATGCACCCCACGAAGTTGGGCCTGTGGTGGTTGTGCCTATACTGAACGTGTACAGACTCTTTTCCTCGGCACTATTTCCTAAACAAGATAGTAGAACAACTATTTACATAGAATTTTCGTTATCCCAGGAATTCTCAGTAACCTAGGGATGATTTAAGGTATGTGGGAGGATGTGCGTAGTCATATGTAGGTACGATGCCACTTTATATAAGGAACTTGGTCATATGCGGGTTTGGTGTCCACCCACAGAGCTCCTGGAACTACCCCCTCGGTGCCCAGGGGCCCCTGGAGACAGGATTCAGGGTCATCATCCTCTGGGCACTTGGAGACCCTGCCTGTGAGGTGCATCTGGTCTCGACCCATCCACAGATGTGGCCGCAGAGGGGGAGAGCCCCAACAGAAGTCAGTGGGAACGGACCCAGGTCTCTGGCCCCCTGTGGGAAGGTGTGGTGACTTATTCCTGGGAAGGTCGCAGAAGTTCCAACAGCAGTGGCATTGGAGCTCGGTCCCCAGGCATGCAAGATTTCTCAGAACGGGTAGGGAACTCAGGCAGAGGGGACAGCAAGGGTCAAGGTCAAGAGGGGCTGGTGGATTTTGAGGGGGTGTGTATTGATTGGGGAGCAAGTCACTGAAAGAAACCGTGGGAAGGAAGGTGGGGACAGTGTGTGTGTGGCCCAGCCCCAGGCACTGGCTCTCATCATGGGTGTGGGTGAGAGACCCCCTGCATGATGTTCTGTGGGGTCTTTTCCAAGTGTGACATGTGGGACTGTGGACAGAAGTGGTGCTGGAACCCAGCAGCTCTGTCCCTTCGGAGGGCCAGTTTCCCCAGGTCCCATCGGGCCCTGGCTTCTCATTCACAACACATCCACATCCCAAAGTCAGGCTCTCCAGCATCAGCATTATTGAAATAAGCTCCGAGCAACTCTGGGGCCTCTCTGGAAAGAGCAACAACCTGCAGATGAAGAGGCCCAGTCTGCCTCCTCCTAACAGGTGCCACCCTCTCGTGGGCCTGGCTTGATGTGGATGCTCCCCCCAACCCCCAGCTGGGTGGGCCCTGCAGAGGTGGCTGGTCCTTGGACAAGCAGTGGGCCTGATGCCTGAGCGGTAAACCTGCAGAGCCTTTGGCAGGGTCTGCTTGTTGTTGAATTATTTAACATCTTAATGAGTCCATTTTTCACGTCCTCCCCTGCTTCCCCCAGGACCTGGCGGGTGGGCAGTTGGTGAATATTAATGCGGCAGCCTCCTGTTTGGTGTGTCTGCTTAACGATCCTCCCCACCAGGGTGGCACGTGGCCGTCCCAACTGGGGACCACTGGGGCCCAGGAAATTCCTTCCCAGTATAGGAGGTCCCTAGGGACTGTGGGGAGCTGACATCGCTCCAGGGGACCCCTGCATCTGTGCACGGTAGGTGCACCACTGTTCCCCGCAGGCGTTGATCAGTTCTCCATCCGATGAGCCTGGCTTCGTCTTGCTGGTGAGCTCAGCAGCAGGCCTACGAACACCGCCCCACACCTCCAGGGAGGCAGGGGCTCAGCGAGGGCTGGCTGTCCAGTCGCCAGAGGGCGCCGCCTCGGCCTGCGTCACCGTCTCCTGGGGAAGACAGAGGTGGACAAATGGCTGATATCGCAGAAGCACAGAAGGGCACAGATGGAAACTAGCAGGGCAATAGGAGTGGGGTAGGGAGATGGCCCCTGGTCTAGGAGGGAATGAAGAGAAAGAGCCTGAGCTGTGATGAAGACGGGGCTAGGCGGAGGGGTGGTGCCGTAAGTTGGTCATGCGGTGGAGGCCACGAGGGAGGCCAAGGGAGCTATCGAGGAGGAAGGGCAGGAGGCCCAGTGGCTGGAGTGGGGGGCAGGGCAGGGCCCCAGGGGACCTCCAGGGCCCTCAAGGATGTGCATTGAGCCTCCTTGCCCAGGGGACCTTCAGAAAATTTATGAGGAAGCTTGGGGATGACGTGGTGTGACACTTTAAAAGGCCTCTCCTGCCACTGAACTGGTGGCAGAAGGCCCGAGGAAGCTGCCAGGTGGGGAGGTACAGAGGTCCCGGGAGAGGTGCTGTTGGGAGGGACAAGGGCAGACTTGATGGCAGTGAGGAAATGGCTGACATTAGAGACACTCCTAAGGGAGTTGCCAGGGAACTGATGAGTAGCACGTGGTAGCTGAGGGAAGGGGAGGCATTTCATGTGATTGGGGAGGACTTGGGCAAGTGTGGAAGTCACTGCGGGTAGAGGTGGGTGTGGATGGGATTCTTCCTGCCTCCAGTTTCCCCCCACTACACACCTGCTGCCAGAAGAATCCTGCATGCTCTGAACAGGCCTCCCTTGCTCAAGGATGTCAGATGCTTCCACTGCTGGCAGGGCCCAGGGCATGTCCTGAGACAGCAGTCAGGCCCCTCCGGAGTAGCCCTCTCTGCCAGGGCATCACCAGAACCTTTTCCTGGCTTCTTTGTCTTTCTCTTATTAGCCTTTTACCTTCCAATATCCCTAGATGTTAAAACCATCTTGTTTGTTCATGCAGCCCAATGCTGTCTTGGCATAAAGATTTCCCTCATCTCCTGCCACAAGACCCCATCCCTCAGAAAACAGCCTCTTTCTAATAGTTTGAGTAGTTTTCAGATTAGTAATTTTAGTTGGTCTTTCCTGTCTTACTAACAAGTTCATTCATTCATGCAACTGTGAGTTGTTCTTTCTACATTTACTGAATGCCTGCTGTATACGTAGCATTTAGCCAGACCCTGGGGTGACTAATGGGAATAGCAAAGAAGTAGAGGATGTACCTTCAGTTTAGGAGGTAGGTGAGGCTCCCTCATACCGATATGAGAAGGTCATTTCATTCCAGCTCTTTCCAGCTCTCCAGGTTCCATTAGGGAGAACAACTCAGTGCAGCCTGAAGCCAGATTGTTTTGTTTTCATGGTATTTATTTTTCATGTTCTTCTCTCTTTCTGGCAAGTGATAGTATTTTTACATTGAAAGTGTGAATATAAATAAATATGAATTTTCCTTTCAAAATAAATGTATTTAAATTAAAAGAAGTGAACTAATTTAAAGGGAAATGCTAAGCGAACAATAGTGCTAAGGCACACAAGATTGGAGAAAGGGGGCTAGAAGGAGTCAAGTTAGGTGAATTTGGAGCTGCTTAGGCCCAAGGCTGATGGCACAGCTGTGGAGGTGCACCCACTCTGCCCTTTTTCTGAAGAGTAGGATTTCTCTCTGTGGCCTCTAGGTGGAAATACTCTGGAAAGCAATGTTTAATTCATATACAAAATGTGGCACATCTAGACAATGAAATACTAGTTGGCCCTAACACAGGGATGAATTACTGATGCAGCCATTGGTAAATCTCGAAAGCATCATGCTAAGGGAAAGAAAGCCACATACAAGAGCCCGCATATTGTAGGAGTCTATCTTATGAAATTCCAGAATCAACAGATCCATAGAAGTAGAAGCTGATTAGTGGTTGCTAAGGCCTGGGAAAGGTTTGAGCTAGATATAACTAGATGTGGGGTTTTCCTGGGAGAAAAATATTTAAAATGGACTTATGGGGGTGGTTATACCTCTCATTAAAGTTACCAAAAAGGGTTAAATTATAAAACAAAGCAAACCATCCAACCAATCAGCTGAGTCATGTTCACTCCTTTTGTCTAGAAGAATGAAGAAAAGCACTAAAGTAATGAAAACCATTATTAGTTATCTGTAATATGTTGCAGGACTTCCTTCCTGCCTTTTCAGTCTTTGAGCTCATGTGATCTTGAAGCTTTGTAGCTTGTTCATTTTGTGTATTTAATGCTATGCTGTGTTGTACATCATTAACTATTTTAGGACAGTATGACCCAAAGTTGCCTCGAGAAAATGGCAGTAACTCTTAGAAGGGACCAGAGAAAAATGAGGTTAAGCATCTGTATATTGTGCTAATGAATGTATGTTTTGATTCTTTGAGAGGAGGAATGTGTGTCTGGGGTGTTGGAGTAGGCCCACTTTCCATTCCCCCCCAGACTGAGCTCTGCACCTGGGAAGGTTGCCCTCCACCTCCTCTGGCTCCCTGCTGGGCTCACCAATGCAAGGCACTACCACCAATGGAGGGCAGGATGGAGAAGGCACAGGTATCTGTTCCAACAGGCCCCTCCTTGCTGGGCCAGGGGTGGGCGGTGACCTTGTGCCTCTGTCCGCAGGCACAGCTTATCTAGTGGTTCTCTCCATGCAGACCTTTCAGGTTTTGTAAATTCCCTTATTTGACCCCTAGGAGTAGGGCATAAGTAGCTTCCCACTTCTGCCAAGCCAAGGTGCTTCAGCATCTCTGGTCCAGTCCCCTAACACTACCTGCACCTCTGTAAACAGCCCCCTCATGTGGCTCTTCATAATGGCCCATTTGAGGGCCTTCTGTTCCCCACTGGATGGTGTGTATAAATGTATTTGACCTCACATGGCCCGTGGTGTGTGGGACTCCAGTTTGAGAAAGATTGCAGCAGCATTTTTAGTGGCTGCATAATTCCCATATCCTGTGTATATTATTATGCACTTGACCTCCTGCTGTTGAGCAGTTGGTCACTGCCAATATTTTTTGCATCTTTGTGCAGTGATTATATCCTTTGGATCGATTCCTAGAATGCCCAAAGAAATGCCATGTATCTCCAGTAGATATTGGGCTGAGTTCTTGAAGGTGGCCCAGCTCCAGGCCTGTGGCTCCAGCAGGTCACCAGCACAGTCGCAGAGTAGGGACACTGATGAATTGCCATAGGCTCTGAGAGCTGGGAACGGCACTTTGGTTTGGGGGACTAGTTTATTCTAGAGCCTTAATGACGTTTGTTGGGTGGGTCTGTCCCAGAAATCACCAGATGTTCCTGAGCAGCCTGTTGAAGACTTGGTGTAACCAGGTTTGCATTGCTGCCCAGCCTCTCCCAGCTGGACCTTGGCTGTCAGCGACCCCTCTGAGCTCTGAGCCAGTGAAAGGAACCTCACGTAGCTGCAGTGGGGGAGACACTGGGGCCACACCTCTGCTTTGTCCCCGCTCTTTCCCACCCAGACACAGCCACATCTGTGTTGGGGGTGCTTTCTAATGTCTCCACTTTCTGTGGTCTGTGTCAAGGTGCGAGGCACTTATTAATATCCTCAAATGTATGGTGTGCTCTGCTAGTTAAGGCTTGGAAGCCTTTGAGGCTTGCACTGTTTTTTTCAAATAACAATCTTGCAGTTGCCATCCTTCCTTCGCTTTTCCAAGGGAGCCTGGGGCGATCTTCACAGTGACCACGACAGGAACCCCCAGAGGCACCTGTTGCCCCCAGTGTAGGGCACAGGCCCCGGTGGTTGTTTTGGCTGTGAGCTGATTATTCTCTTTCATTGGTGTCCTTGATTTCACAGGCAGCTGCTGTGTCCCCTAGGTAAGTCCAGGGGTTGGCTCTTCTGCACTGTGGCCAATGGTTGATGTTGAAAGATCTTTCTTTCCCCAGCTTTAGGCTTTGTTTCATCTTTCTCAGTGTTCCTGTCTTGTGTGTGGGGAGCCCTTCTTTAGGACTGTCTCTTGGTAACGAGGGTCAGGCTGACTGTCCTCCCTGGACAAGGGGAGGCGACTGGTGAGCCCCTGCCATCTGCATCTCCCCTCCCCACAGCCTTTGCCCCCCGGCATCAGTAACTAGAACATTCATTCAGTAGGTGCTCTCCCATTCATTCTGCCAGTCCTTGACCCTGTCCCAGGGCCTAGACTGTGCCAGGCACTGGGGCCCACATTACGGGGAGGAATCCACTCCTCACCCACTCACTACTCTCATTCACTCCTTCTCTTTCACTACCTACCCTACCAGTTTTTTTTTTAAAACATTTATTTATGCGTACAAGAACTGGAGTACAGGCCAGAGGTGTGCGGGGTGAAAGGATTCACCAGAGACAGAGTGGGGAGCAGAACAGGCAGACTGACTGAAATACACTGCTGAGGGGAGCAGTGGACGAGACAGGAGAGGTCTGCTTGCCATGTGGGTCACCTTCCTGGCCAGCGAATCGAACTTATGCTGCAGTGGCTGTGGATAGCTTCATAGGTTGCGTCTTAACCACTTGCGCCACCCGGGAGGCCCTCTACCCTAACAGGTTTTTTTTTTTTTTTAATTTATTTATTTATTTATACAAGCACTGGGTACAGTCAGAAGTCGGGAGGGTGAGAGAATTCACCAGAGACAGAGTGGGGAATAGAACAGGCAGACTGACGAAGTACACTGCTGAGGGGAGCAGCGGGTGGCAGGAGAGGTCTGCGCGCCATGTGGGACCCTCACCCAGCGACCAGGGATCGAACCGGCGCTGCAGAGGCTGCGGGCAGCTTCGCAACCCAGCGCTCAACCGCTGCGCCACCGGGGAGGCCCCCCTACCAGTTTTTATTGGAACCCTTTGTAGTCTTACTGCTCCATTAGAATGAAAGCATCTGTTCTTGTGAATTGAAGCAGCAAAATAAGGGTGTTGGGAACATCTCAATATAAGGGTCTCACTGGGAGGTTCAGCGAAACCAGTCAGGCGTCAGGTCTGCTCCTTGGGGTTGCTGCTCGGCTGGACTCCAGCTCCCATGCGGTGCCTCTGAACGCCCTGGCCCCTCTCCTGCCATCTGCCCCCTTGCCAAGATGGTGCCACAGGGCAGCGGGCTTCTGGCAGGATCCCTGCACATGCCCTGATTGACAGAGCGAGGCTCCTGCCGCCCCCAAGCTGCAGTGGGATGTGGGGACGAATTCCTCATTTACTCCATGGGAAAGGGAAGGCTGGTGAGGAGAGCAGCTCCTCAGACTCAACCCGGGAGGGGCTCGCGATCAGAAGTCACAAGTCAAGTTCACTGCAGCTCTGCCCAGCACCTCCCTGTGCTGGCATCAGGCACAGGGTGGACAGTGGCCCTGGACACGCAGGTGGCGAGCGTGAGTGGTGGAGAGAGGCTTGTGGAGATGACCTCAGGACATGGTGCGTGCATTGTCAGTCTTCCCCAGGGGAGGGTGGTGCTTTGCAAAAACGAGCTCTGCAGATGGCTCATACCCCCACAGAAAGGCACTTGACCTCACTGGTAATCAAGGAGATACCAAACGAAGGTCGTTGGCTGCCGACACCCAGAGTGGAAGAGCACACAGGCCGGGGGGCACCCGCCAGGCTTTCCTGCTGACCTGCTGTGGCCTGTGCAGGGTGAACTTTGGGCTGTTGGTGGGACTCCTTGCCCACCTGGTGGCCATCTCCCACTGGGATGGAAACACTGGGAAGGAGGAAGCACTTTCAACAAATATTTTCAAGATAGGAAGTTAAGTGAAGAGAAAAGTACAGAATGAAGGATCATCAACTCTGAGAAGGGGCTTGTCAGTCAGAGATTCAGTGGTAGAGAGGATCATGGACAGGAGAGGCCCAGCTGCCCAGTGGGGGCTGCAGGAGCAGTGGTGCAGGCAGTGCACGGGGGACGTGGTGGGAGAGGACGCAGCTGCAGGGAGGAGGCTGAGGGAGAGATGATGATGTCTGGGCTGTGGCTGGCAGTGGGGCCCTATTTGAGGTTTTTGTGGAAGTAGAATAGTTGAGCCTGGGCGCACAGTCTTGGGGGGCGGGTGCTGACCCCTGGTCTGGGTGACTAGGCAGGTGGTTGCCATTCCTGGGATGGCCCAGCCACCTGTAGCATCTTTTCATTGTTATGTTTCCAGGCCCACAGCTGGGGACCAGGTCACTCTGGGCAGGCTCCCAGGGCGGCAGTCACTTTAGCTTACAGTCTGTAATTACTAAATGTGCTGATTGATTGGTTTTGATCAAGTTTACTATGATCTTTTATGGCTGAAAACTTGGCTGAAAGTGAAGGACATAAAGTTTAAAGGAACCCTGGGGGGGGGTAGGAAATCCCTCCTGCAGGTTTGTGTTGATCTATGAGGCTGAGAGTAACAAGTGGGCCCCACAACGAATGTGGAATTGCGGGGAGCCAGGATACCGTGGCAGTCCCGCAGAGGAAACAACATAGGAAGCTCACATTTTCTGGTTTCAAAATTGACTGCAAAGCAATCTAGGCTTCACGAGACTGCCCCAGGGTAGACACAGATCGATGGGATAGAGTTCCGAGTCTAGAAACAAGCCCACATGTCTGTGGTTATTTTCCACAGGGGACCGAGACCATCGGATGGGATAAAGAACAGTTTCGACAAATGTTGCTGGGACAGCTGGGTCCCCACTTACAAAAGACTGAATTTGGACTCCAACTTCACGCCATAGACAAAAGTTAACTCAAAAGGGATCAGAGGGCGGGAGGGGAAGGATTGGGGTCAGAATGGGGCGTTTGCAATTGTATGGGGGAATATAAAAATAAAATTAAAAAAAAAAAAAAAAAAAAAAAAAAAAAAGGGATCAGAGACCTAAATCTAGGAGCTGAAAACAAGAAAGCATAGGGGTAGATCTTTGTGACCTTGGATTTGTTGGCAAAGGATTCTTAGAAATGATACCAAAAGCATGAACAATTAAGAAAAAGTAATAGATAAATTAATTCAAACTCCATCAGATTAAAAATCTTGTGGGCCAAAGAATACTATTAAGAAAGTGAAATTACCACAGAGAATGGAAGAAAATATTTGCAAATCATTTATCTCATAAGTAACTTGTATCTAGAATATATAAAGAACTTTTATAATTCAATAATAAAAGACCTATAACCCATCTAAAAAATAAACAAAGCAACAGCATCAAAAACTCAAACAACCCATTCAAAAAATAAATAAAAGGCTTGAACAGACATTTCTCCAGACAAGATGTACAAATGGCCAATAAGCACATGAGAAGATGCTGACATCCTGAGTCATCAGGGAAATGCAAATCAAAACCACAATGAAATGCCACTTCACACCCACCAGGACGGGTGTAATCAAAAAGACAGATAATAACAAGTGTTGGCCAGGAAGTAGAGAAATTGGAGCTCTCCTACATTGCTGGTGGGAATGTAAAATAGTGCAGCTGCTGGGAAGAACAGGCTGGTAGCCTCAGTTAAAACCAGAAATTAACACATGGCCCAGCAACTCCACTCCCAGGTCTATGCCCACGAAAGGAAAACCGATGCCCAAATAAAAACGTGCGCCTAAATGTTCACGACAGCATTATTCGTGCCACCTACCTGTCTGTATGGACGATGGGTGATGAGTAGATGGGACATGCTCCATCCAGGCCATGGAACATTACTCAGCCCTCAAAAAGGAATGAAGTGCTGGCACCTGCTATGACTCGGATGAGCCTTGGAAACTTCATTTTGAGTGAAAGAAGCCAGATTCACAAGTCCACATATCACATGATTCCACGAACATGAAACGTCCAGAACGGGCAAAACTACAGAGACAGAAGGCAGACTGATTCTTGCCCGGGGCTGGGGTGGGAGAAGTGTAGGGTGATAGAGGGTGACAGCTGGAGAACATCGTTTTCTTTTTGAGGTGGTGAAATGTTCTAAAATTGGCTGCGGTGACAGTGGCACATGCATGAATAAACTACAGACGGTTCCTGACTTAGAATGTTGCGACTTGGCGGTGGTGTTAAGGCGTGTACACATTCAGTAAAGACCATACTTCAGATTTTAATTAGGGTATTGTTTGTCCCTTTCGGTACAGTATTTAGTGGATTACTTGGTGCCCCTTGCAGGGACGATCCTGGGCTGTGGGCCCTGGCACCCGTGCAGATGCCCCAGGCCTCAGTTGCTGGATCAGAAGGGGTTGCCGTGGCGATGGCTCTGTGCTCCTGGGTACCTCACCTGGTCTCCCTCCCCCCGCAGATGGTCAAGGCGGTAGCCAGAGGGGAGGCCTGTGTGCATACACAGTGAACTCTCCCTGTGGGGGACAAGAACACGGGACATTGGGTCCCCGGAAATAGCACTAGTGATGGGGGCGACCCCCATGTGCTCTGCCTGTACAGTTTCTTTTGAAAGTGTCCTTGCCGTCCACTAGGCGGGGCTGTGCCATCGGGGCCGGGCATTGTTGTGAAATCACAGTGTAACGCCTGCTGTATATTTTCTGAAATGTGAATACAAATATGTAAACATGAGAACATTTTGGGGATACTGCTTAAAGACATCCTGGCTCTGTGTGGGTGCTCTGGGTGATGGGGTGGTAGGGAGGAGGAGGGGACTGAAGGTTTTTAGTGACTTTGGATGCCTCATGGTTTGAGAATCCTTAGTTTTCCTGAACTTTGGGAGTGAACTACATTTGAGGGTGGCTCTGTCTGAAAGCCTTCAGGATTCCACCTCACCATCTGCTTAGGTCTCTGTGGTCTCTCCTCTCACTAGCCCCCCAAAGTGGCCAGACCTCCCTAGGGAAGTGGCGATGCCCCCCCCACCCAGGGCTGGGTTAGACCAGGGCTACAGAGCCCACTCAGCTTATGGAAACTGATAGAAGCAAAGCGGCCTGGAAGCTGGAAGCCATCTGGGTGCTAAGGCCACTGCCACCATCCCAGAGACCCTGCCAATGCTCGTGACCACTGGCCACCAGTGCAGAGCCATGGGTGGGGAGCAGGGGGTAGATCTGCTGGGATGGGGCACTTTGCTTAGATCTTGGGTCCTCACACTGAGCTCAGGGCTGATGGACAGGGCTCCTCATTGCCTCCGTGTCCTGCATGCACTGGCCAGGACCTGTTGAGAGCAGATCTCTCTAGAACACTGCCGGCGTCTATACAGAGCACTCAGGCACCAATTTGTCTCCCTGGCTCACTGGCCATTTTACCCCAGAGACTTTGCCTGAACTGCTGCCGGGTCTGCTAAGCCGCATGATTCACTAGCATTCATTAAAGTCCACCAGATACGTTTGGAATGAGATTATCATAGGACAATATTATTGTTCTTGTTCTTCTTAATAACTACTATTCATCAGAACCTCCTCGGCATGGGGCTCTGGCTTATGTTTTCTCATTTAACCTTTACAACAATCTTGACAAGCAGGTATAGTTATCTCCACCTTCCATGTGAGAAAGCTGAGGTGTGGAAAGGCAAGGACTCTGTCCCTGAGATCACCCCACAAGCCTGGCAGAGGCAACATTGGGTTCTGGACTGCCTGACCCCAAAGCCAGTGCTCCCAGCCAACTCAGGGCCTTTCAAGCAGGTTAAGCACATATATCAGGGGGCTGTTGTTATCTCTTTGTCCCCAGTATCCAGTGTCCAGCCTTAAGCCAAACCTCTGGGTGCTGAGGACAAAATGATATGTTTGTTGATAGATTCTTGTGTCTGTTCCACTGTGTTTATGTGTTCACCGCCTGTTCCCCTCCCACCTGACCTCCCAGAGTCATTACCCAGATCATAGTCCTTTTCGGTCCAAAGCAGGCTTTCTATGCAGGTGGTATTTGTTTAAAGGACTTGGGGACCACCTCTTTCCCCTTCTCCTCCAGGAGTGTTCCCATTAGGAGGGAAACCATGGAGACCACACCCCAAGATTCCTGAGGACCATGAATGCCCAATGCCCCTTGAAGAGCTGCCTCTGAGAGCACTTCCTCAGGAGGAGTCAGAGCAGAGGCGTAGGCTGCTTACAGCCCTACAGGCCATGACAGTGACGGTCGGCCTACAGGCCCAGTGGTCAGGCTTCATCTGGCAAACTGCAGTCATTTAGAGTGTCTCCCCGGGTTAATCTTCATGGGCACTAATTAGCCTCCTTCTCCCTGGGGCTGAGCTGAGCACAATTATCCTGGGGATAATGAAAACTCAGGGCCGCTGCAGGGTGCTTGGAGATTGGGTTCCCCTCCTCCCTGGGCTGGGGCAGTGCAGGGGAGGGTGCAAATCCCTGCCAGCTCCATGCAGCCCCTCTCCCCATGATCCTATGGGAGACTAGCTAGAGGAGGAATCACTGTCCTCCTAGCAGGTCATCAGGGACTAAGGGCCGCAAGACCCTTTGACACACATGCTACCTCCATGGATTCCCCTTCGTCGGAGGCTGTTATTAAAACTCCCATTTTATTCATGGGGAAACTGAGGACTAGGAAGGTAATACCCCTTCACTCAAGTCAATTTTTGGCATTCGGTAGCATCTGGGATTTGAAACCTGGCCAATGTTGATATTTGCGCAGTGCTGCCTCCCGTTCTGAGAACTGAGCTTCTGAGCCTCAAATTGGTGAAGTGACTTTCTCAAGGTCACACAGCACTTGCATGTGAGTTGGTGAGTTGACCACAGCAGGAGATTAAGTGAAGCCTGGTGATGTCTTTGCTCCACTCTCATGCCTTCGAGAGAGGCGGAAGTTTGCAGTTGGGGCCCTAGGGAGTGGGAGAGGGAAGGGCTCCTGTGTAGGGTGTCAGCAAAATGAGCAATAAAATTCCCCACAGAGCAAACATGGCAGGGTCAGACCAAGCCCATCCTTCCTGGACTGTCTGGAGGAGGGGCCTGTGGTTTTAGAAAGGCCACCGTCACCAGACTGCTGGAATTAGAAAACCGACCAGAGACCTAATGTGAACTAAACTGGCTCCGAAGGGCCCAGCCCACCGAGACCGCTGGCCCCACAAGGAGGCCATGGGGGGTGATTCTGCAGCTGGTCAGCAAATATTGGCTGACCACTTAACTAGACTCAGAGAGGAATCCAGCACAGCAATGGCAGTACCTGTGTTTAAACTCTGCTTATTTTACTGTATTGGAGAGAAGGGAGGGAGGAAGAAGAGGGGAGGAAAGGAGGAAGCGATGGGGAGACAGAGCATTGAATAGTGGGGTGCCGTTTGCCTTCCATTTTGCCCATTACACACTGGCGCCAGAGCAGGAGAGTAAGAAGCGGGGTCCTCAGTTTCCAGAAGCCTTGGGCTGTGAGCATCTTACCTGCTGAATGTGGGTCCTGTGTCTGACGACACATATTCTGGCTCCTGAGCCAGGGTTGTGATGGATGAATAGGAGTTCACCAGGTGGACAGGAGTGGGTGCAGGGAAGACACTGGTAGCTGGATCCTGATGGGTCTGAATTGGTGCTTCCCTGCAGCAGTGGGGAGTGTGACGCTTCCTTCCAAGGGAGGTGTTTGAGTCTCTGAAAGTGGAAAGGATTTATCCCCCTCAGTTATTCTGCGGCATGGCACACTTACTTAAGATGCAATGTCTATTTTATTTACTAGGTCCAAACTACTGTAAAAAGATAGATGGTGAATGAACGAGAGAATGGATAGATAAATGGATGGGTAGACAGACAGACAGGTGGATGGGTGGACAGAGAGAATGGTGGGTGGGTGGGTGGATGGCTGGGTTACTGCACTATTTGGCAAGCTCACTGTTTGGCAAGTCAGAGAAAGGTGTCCTCCATATAAACATTCAGCGATACCTTCCTTCATTCTAGATGTATCCAAGAGCACCTGTGTGTCAGGTTGGAGGATCCGGAGATGGGGGAGCTCTATGTTCTCATGGCGCAGATGTTGGTGGCAGAGACAGGTCAATAAGGCAGTGAAAGGCAAGGATGGAGCATGATGGGTACTGGAAGAGCACAGCAGGGTGAGGTGATGGCGTGACTGGGCTGGTGGGGATGGTCAGTGGATGCAGGGATGAGAGCAGGCCTCTGGGAGAGGCGGCAGGAACGAGACTATTACCCATTAGTTGCAATGCCTGTGGGCACCACTGTCCTGAGTCTGTTCCTTAGCCCTCCTCTGGTGGTTTTGGTTTGTTTTCGTACATAATGTGTACAGCCATATTTTTTAAAGTTTGGCTTGTGCTTTAAAACTTTTGAAGGTGTGCTGACATAGGCCAGGGCCCCACAGCTCAGCTCCACGCTGGTTGACTTTTTACATTTGTGTTCACCTGGGTGCCCACCTCAGGTCGGGAGATTGAAGACACCCACAGACCTGCACCCCCAAGCTCTGTCCCGACTGCTACCAGCCTAGATTAGTTTTGTGTGTTTTTGTACTTTAAAGAAACGTGGTCCTCGGAGCGTGGACCTTGCACTCCGTGCTGGGAGCGGCACTTCCCCAGCGAGGCTGCGGCTGGCTCCTCCCCGCTGCTCAGTGTTCCGGGTCTCCGGATAGATGTGATATGTACCTTCTGCTGGGTGTGTGCCTGGGAGTAGGTTGCCAAGGGAATGCTTTCTGGGGAAGTCTTTTCCAAATTATTTTCTGCATTCCCACCAACAAAGAAGGAAGGTAGCATAGCTCCCCCGTCTCAGCAACTTTTATCTTGTCTCCTTCATTTCCCTGTCCTGATGGTCTCCCAAAGACTGAGGTCAGTGGTTTCCCAGCCATTAGAATTTCCTCCTTGTGCAATGTTAGTACAGATCTCACTCTCATTAAAAGAAAAAGGTCTGTCTTTTTGTTATTGAGCTGTGGCAGGTTCTAAAAACTATGTATTATGGATGCGAGTTATTTATGGGATTCGCTTAGGTGAATGTCTTTTCCCACTCAGTGATTTGACTTTACACTCTTTTTATGGCATTATAGTGAACTGGCTTTCTTAATTCAAAAATAATTCAGTGCATGTCTTTATGTCATTCTTTATTGGTGTTATGGGTTTATTTTGATACTACCTGTTTTTGCGTTTATTCTGAACATATTTTGAATCTGTGTCAGGCACTGTGATAGGCATGGGAGGTGTGTGGTCAACAAGACCCAGTGCCTGGCATCGAGACCCCCAGGCTTATAGCCGATAGACACCTGATTCATCATGACACCCCTGGGTGGTGGGGTGGTGATGGGGAAAACCCCTAGGACAGTGGGCATATAGAAGAGGATCCACTAAATCAATTTGGGGGGGTACAGCTGGCTTTGAGGAGAAGGTGACGTCTCAGCTGAGCCCAGAAGGATAGAAAGGGTGTAGGCAGGTAAAGAAGAGGGCTAGAGGAGGATGGAGGCAAAAGGAATCACTCGCAAATGAGCTTCCTCTGTTGCTCTGCCTACCCCAGCCCTCTGCAGGCAGCACCCCCGAAGACTCAGGGCTGTTTCATTGGGGCAACAGCACCAAGTTTGGGTGTGCTAATGTGGGTGCAGAGTCTCCCAGAGCTCTCTGCCTCCTGCTGCTAGCCTGTTAGACTTGGGAAGGAATGGGGGGACCCCAGATACTCAGCCCTCACCCTGCATCTGTGAGGGACTAGCAGACCTGAGGAGAGAGAATGCAGGACAAGCCCCCCACATCAGAGCAGGCAGGGTGTGCACAGGGCTGTGTGTGAGAGATGAGGATGCTGTACACGTCCACCCAAGGATGAAATAATGCAAGAAAGATGGAGGGCAGGAGGGACAGATAAATGACCCAATGTAAGATCGTGATTTCATGGGTCAGTGTTCTTGGGAAGTATGAGCTGAAACCTTGAGAGTGATATAACAGGATCCTGGTAACTTACTCTTTTAGCAAAAGAAAAAAATTGTGTAAATAAGTATTTAACTGAGTGTTCAGGGTATTGAGTTGAACCATGAAATTGCTGTTTTTATAAATCGAAAATGGTCACATATTAGCCGTTGCATGTACTTCAACCTAAAGCTATTTTTCAATTATTATCTCTGTTTGAAAGTTTTTGTAATATGTCGTTAGGGGAAAAAAAGAATCCCATCTACAAAAAAAAAAAAAGGAAACCTAACTCATAGAATGTAATGAAATTTTCTCATAATTGCACCATGCTATAAAGCAACTTAATAAGAACTCCAGTTGAAGAGCTCTAAAATTAGAGGATTTAAAAAAAAAAATCAGAATGAGATGAAAAGGGAAATTGAAAACCTAAGGGAAAAAATTGGAGATCAAAGCAGTATTATTAAGGAGTGAATAAATAAATTAGGGACAGCGAGGAAAAGCTCTACTACTAAAATGGAGAAAATGTCAGAAATGAGATAACCTGAGTGAGTAGCTGAAAACAGGAAAGAAATAAAACACCTGCAGGAGAACAGGTTGGAAGAACAACGGCTGGAAGGTTCCGAGGGTTGGAAGAACACACCGACTGTGCTGGACGCCCCTGGAAGAGGGCCAGAGGTCAATGCAAAGGCGTATCCTTGGGGGACTTACTACAGGAGGAAGGAAAAAGAGCCTCTCCAGCAGGTCCGACCCCCACCGTGTTCTGGAAATGCCGGATGAACACTCTCAGTGCCAGACATACTCAAGTGAAGGCAAAAGGAAGAGTTCTCCAGACGCTGTGGCTGAATGAGTGCATCACTTTTTTTTTTTTAATTTATTTATTTATACAAGCACTGGGTACAGTCAGAAGCGCGGGAGGGTGAGAGAATTCACCAGAGCCAGAGCGGGGAGCGGAGCAGGCAGAAGGACCAAAGTGCATTGCTGAGGGGAGCAGCGGGCGGCAGGAGAGGTCTGCGCGCCATGTGGGACACTCCTCCGGTGGCCGGGGAGCAGCCGGGCATGGAACCGGTGTCGCAGAGGCCACAGGCAGCTTTGCAACCCAGCGTTCAACCGCTGCGCCACCGGGGAGGCCCGAGTGCATCACTTTTGAGGGCAGGAATGCCACGCTCACCTCACCCCTGCCCCAGCTCAGTACCAGATAGCAATGGAGAGACGTCCACAAGTGCTGAGGGGTTTTCACACCCATTTGTCCCATTCCGTCCTTACGGAGCTCCTGAAAGCCAGGCAGCCCTGTCCCCAGGTGGAGATCACAAAACTCAGGCACAAGACAGTGTCCATCGATGGATGAAGAGGATGTGGTGTTTGTATACAGTGGAATAACACTCAGCCAAGAAAAAGAAATCTTCCCGTTTGTGATAAATAGATGAACCTTGAGGGCATTATACTAAGTGGAATAAATCAGATGGAGAAAGACAGACTCTGTGTGATCTCACTTATGTGGAGAATCAAAAGGAAGGGAGGGGAGGAGAGGGCCAGAGGGAGGTCTTGGGTACAGAGAACAGCTTGGTCTTCGCCAGAGGTGTGGAGGGGGTGAAATAAGTGAAGAGGGTCCAAAGGTACAAACTTCCAGTTAATGATAGAAATAAGTCCTGGGATGTAACATAGAGAACAGTGCCAATAGTGAATGATGCTATATTGCATATTTGAAAGTCACTAAGAGAAAAGATCTTAAAAGTTCTCATCACCAGAAAGGAATTGCGGTAACTATGTGATGGATGCTGATTACACTGATTGGGGTGACCATCGGACAATATATACAAATGCCAGATCATTACGTTGTACCCCTGAAACTAATATAATAGCATATGTGAGTTATATCTCAGCAAAAAATATGTTTTAGAAAGAAAGAAACCGAGGCTGGGCATCAGCTGCCTCTCAGGCTCAAGGACCCTCACCTCTCCCGCCCTCAGTGTCCTCATCTGGAAACTGCAGATAAGAATAGCATCTCCTTGTGCCTTTTCCAGGGCCAGGATGCGTCCTTACAGTCGGGACTTAGTCACGGTCTTAGTCACTGTCTCCGAGCCTTTCTCAGCTCGGAATTCCAGTGGAGTCTTGGGCACAGCTCCCCATTGTAATTCCAGCCCCTTCTGACTCGGTGGCTCTGCCGCCTCCTGTAAAGGCTCTGACGCCAGCTGTTTGCTGAGGATTTTTTTAATCACGATCACCCCCTCTCCCCAGGCCTGGCGGTGCTGGCGGCTGAACCCATAGCCTGCAGCTCTGCTGGAGCCTGATTTGAGTTTGCAATCTCCCCTGCCCAGCAGAGAATGGCACCGTGGTCTATGGCGGTGGGTAGTCCCTGCCTCCTACTTTTGAAGACTGGATGACCCACACCCTGAGGGTTCTCACACTGGGCACAGGGTGGTGGAGCTGGGACCACTCTGGGAGGGAGTCCTGCCCCTACTGGGGTGATTAAAGCCAGAAGCCTAGCTTGGGAGCAGGGGGACGCCCTGAGCCCCCTGCTCAGCACCGGCCTGAGTAGGCCGGTTCTGGGGCATATCCCAGGCAGGTGCTGAGTGCATGGAGAGGGCGGAAGGACAGAAGAAGGAGGAATTAATGCTTGAACTTGGGACCATGATGAAGGTCAGCTTTTGCCTTCTCGTGGGTGGAGTCCACCTCTCAGTTTACTGGGAACCTATTGTTATTCATTAATTTGCCAGCATTGGGGGTTAAGGCTGCATCTTACTCATTTGCATAACAAGTGTGCTTTGGGCACTTGTGCTGATGCACTGGCTCCCCGACATTCCTGCCTGCAGCACACCCTGCAGACATGCTGTTCCAGGGCAGCCCTGGAGCACAGCAGGCACCAGGGTAGGATCAGAACTCTCCCAGTTTGTGGGTGCCCCAGTGAGGAATCTGTCCTGTGCACGTGGCCCGAGAGATAGGTGTATGAGATGCTAAAGGAACTGAGGCACACTCATGGAGAGGTTTCCCCAAAGGGACGATTTGCTGAGGTGTGAGGTAAAGGGTACCAACAGAACAGGTGCAGCCCTGGGGTGAGCAACAGAGGGAATCGAAACTACACTCATCTGAAGGGTGTGTGTGTGTGTGTGTGTGTGTGTGTGTGTGTGTGTGTTGTGGTGATAACAGCTCCAAGAAAGGGCCTCCTAAGGAAGAGGCGCCCAGCGCCAGGCGGCAGGGGGGAAGGCTGCTATGGAGCCCAGCCTCTCGCCCGCCTCTTCTTTCAGCTCAGCCAAGGGCATGATAGAGGCTCTTCTTCTGGGTTCTGTGAGCCAAGCTAGCAAATTAATGGACCCGAAAGCGGGGGGGTCTTAGAAAGCTCTGATTTATGCCAACTGTGATGCCCTGAACTTGTGAAGGGGAAGTTTGTAGGATCTGAAGGGGATTTGTAGAATCCGAGTGAGTCCTTGCCCTGTGGGATCTGAGCTGTCTCTGGGTAGACAGTGTCAGAATTGAGTGGAATTCTTGAGCACCCGGCTTGTATCCCAAGAATTGCTTGTTAGTGGTATGGGAAAATACCCTCCAAACTGGAAATGGGCCCAAGAACCTCATTAATCCCTCACAGGGTACTGTGGGGAACACATGAGGGGCCATGCGACCAGCCCTCACCCAGTGCATGCCTCAGGGACAGTTGTCACTATTATCATACCCCCCCCCATGATTTTTTTTAACCACTTTCAAGTGTCCAGTTTGGTCAACACAACCGCCATTCACCTCTAGAACTTATGCCTCTTACAAGAGGGAGACTCTGTCCCCAAGAAACAACAGCTCCACATTCTGCCCCACCCTCTGGCAGCCCCCTTCCTGCTCTCTGTCTGCCTCTGACTGGTCTAGGCCCTCACAGAAGTGAATCATACAGTGTTGGTCTCTGTGACTGGTTTATTTCATTTAGTGCAATGGCCTCGAGATTTCCTCCATGTTGTATTATGAGTTCGAATGTCCTTCCTTTTCAAGGCTAAATAGCACCCCCTGTGTGTGGACAGCACTTGCTTATCCATTCATCACTAGGAAAAGTGCCAGTAAACCCTTGGGTTGTTACTCCCTTCTGGCTGCTGTGAATGACGCTTCTGAGAAGGTGGTGGCGCAAGTTTCTCTTCAAGACCTGTTCTCAGTCCTTTTGTGGGTATTCCTGGAGGAGTGTATATTCAGAATTACTGGATCATAGGGTGATTCTATTTTTAACTTTTCGAGGAGCTGCCATATTGTATTCTATGGGGATGCCAATTTTACCTTCCTGCCAATAGTAGACAAGGGTTCCAGTTTCTCTGCCTCCCTGGCAACATCGTTATTTTCTGTATTTTTTTTTTTTGATGATAGTCATCCTAATGACCTTTTGTGCATAGAAAAGATGGATGGATGGGTGGGTGGGGGTGGATGGATAGATGAGTGGGTGGGCAGGTGGGTGGGTGGATGGATGGATGGGTGGGTGGGTGGGCAGGGGGTGGGTGGGTGGATGGATGGGTGGGTGGGTAGGTGGATGGATGGATGATGGACAGTGTCAACCTATGTCCATTCAAGTCAGACTTCTGTTGGGTCTCACCAGTTGGTGAGACCATCGCTGTGGATTGGAAAACAGCGTACTATTTCCTACAAAGTGCTCTGTAATAATTTCTCTACCTTCTTTCCCCATTTGTCCTTAGTAGGTTTGCAAATTTGCACATTAGCAAATTAGCAAGCTACTTTGTCTCTTGCTCCAGGGAGGATCACCAGTTTCCTCTACTAGAGGATGGGGATGAGAAGCATCACCTCACAGAGTCAATGAGATAATCGTAGGTGGTACCCCCAAAGGTGAGTTGAGTGTGGCTTCTTGTTGCTGAGGAAGTGCGCTAAGGTAGGACTCAGGAAACCTGGAGTGTGGGCCTGACTCGACTTCCCTATCATGCAGACTTGTTTCTCGGCCCATGTTACCACTTTCTACAATGGACTCAGTTCTCTCACCTTCATTGTCTTACTTGATCGTCCCATGAAATCATCATCTCTAATTTAGAAAGGGGGATGTGCAGACACAGAGAGGTCTACTGACTTGTCCAAAGTCACACAGCATGGCAGTAATAGACAAGAGCAGAGGAAATAAAAACAGAGCAATGTGTGTAGGGGGGGCGTGAGAGGGGGTTGTGAAGGTGGAAGGTGTCAGTGTCGGGCTGGCTTTTGAAGTAGGGGTGAGAACGGAAGAGGCAGGGTCTTCTTACTGCTCTGTATGTCTCATAGTCCCCTGTCAAGAGTCACACACTTGACGGGTGTCAAGTTCAGTTCTTTCCCTGCCAGGAACAGCCCTGTGACTTTGGCATCTTGTTCTGTTCCAAGTTTCTCATCTGGAAAGGGACCAACCTTGAATTTTGATGAAAGTCCTTTATAGAAAGTTGTGGGTGGTGATCACAAGAGTAGCATATGACCCTGTTTCAGATTTAGAGTCCAGGAAAGCAAAAGAAAATAAAACCCACAAGTCCCCTTTAAGCTGAAACAAACAAGGTTAACATTTTGGGGACTTTCCTTCCAGTCTGTTTTCTCTGTATCATTTTTTTCACAGTTAAAACAACTTGGTAACCTGCTTTCAATAGTAAGGGTGTGTGTGTGTTTCCCGAGAATTCTGCAGGACTGAGTAATATTGTGTGGTGTGCATATATACACATTTCTTTATTCATCCACCAACAGACCCTTAGCTTGTCTTCACTTCTTGGCTGTTGTGAATATTATTAGTGATAAAAAGGGGGAATTCCTGCCTTTTTTGACAAGTAGATGCGCTGGAGGGCATGATGCTAAGTGACATCATCTAGACAGAGAAAGATAAGTACCATGCGGTGTCACTTATATGTGGAATCTTAAAAAAAAAAAAATCAAATTCAGAAACAGAGCAGAATGGTGGTTGCCAGGCGCTCAGGAGGGGAGAAAGAGGGAGCTGTTGGTCAAGGGACACAGCTTTCTGTTATAAAATGACGAGACCCCAGCGATCTAAGGCACAGTAGGTGGCATGGGTAATAGTGCTATATCGTGTGCCTAGATTTGCCAAGAGAACACATCTTGTGTTCTTAACACGCACACACACATGCACACACACACATATAGAGGATACTTATGTGATGAATTCATTAATTAACTGACTGTGGTAAATAGTTCACAGAGCACACATACATCAAATTATCACAAGCACATTAAACATGTACAATTTTATTTGTACAATCACAATACAGTAAAGCTAGGGAAAGAAGAATTCTGTAGGGTTGCTTTTGCCTGTAATTCCACCAGTTACTTGTAGGAAAGGTGTATTTTGGGGGCGCACTTTGTGCAGAGGGAAAGATACCCCTGCTGGGGCACTGTCTGTGGAGGGCTGAGTGCTCTGGGGAAGGGGTGTCATTTTGGATAGCAGTGAAACTCCGGGTGAGAAAAAAAAAGCCTGTGTCACCCTTGAGCAGATAATGTGGGCCACCCAGAATTTGGGGTGACCAGAGGAGAAAGCTGAAGGGGGCAGTCAGCCGGAAACCCAGAGGCAAACCTGAAAGGTCAAGGACAGGCAACTGGAGCATATGGACACAAACATGGTCCACCCCCTCCCTCACCCCAACATTCTTAACCTCGGTGCCCTCAACCAAGAGATGGGCACCAGCCTTTGGGAGGATCTTAGATCCTGGTTGTGATGCTTCTTCATGCAGTCCTTGGCTCAAAAGGGAACCATTACTCTGTGGAGAGGCTCCTATATGAGCCCCACCTCCAGGGGTTACCCAGCGAGAGAGGGGTGCTTGGCACATTCCTCAGGGTGGAGGATTGACACATGTCACATTTTCTGAGTCTCTAGTCCTCATACCTACCCCCCAACATCTCCACAAGGACCACATATTCTTTCCTTCTAAGAAAGGTTAGCCGTCACCTCCTCCAGGGAGCCTTCCAGACCTCTCACCCCTACTCTCCACTCCACACTGGTCAGGGTCCTCCTCCCACCCAGCTTCCTGTCACAAGAGGCTGATCGCAGTCTGTTTCCTGCCCCCCCCCCCAGATACTGTCCCCAGGTCTCCCTGGTGCCCCAACAGGCAACGCATGCTGTTGGATGCACAAATGTTTGGATGCACTATTTTCACATCAGCATGTTTTATTACCAGAGCAAGATAAAATACCATAGGACATTTGGAAAACAGAGGCTGACAGAAAAAAACAAGACCCATGATGTCCCAGAGCAGCACTGTCTGGTGTATTTCCTTCCTGTATATTTTTCTCCTCACTGCTTATTTTTACCCAATAACAGAAAATTTGGGGTCCCTCTTTTCTTTAGCTGAATAATAACCCCCAGTCTGAGGGCATTCACTCTTGGCCAGGCTGGGGCTTAAGCGTTTACACACCTGTGTGAATGGGATACTTTGGGGGAGTCACTATTACCACATTTTAAGGCCACGGAATATGGGCTGTGAGGATCAAAGTGACCTGCCTGCAGTGTCACACATTGGACATGGGCATTTTCCAGAATGTCTGAACAGGATTCCCAGGCCATGGAAGAATATTCCAGCAAGCCACTCCCCTGGGTACTCAGCTCCATGAAATACTGGGTGCTGAATTTGCGTATGGCCTTGGGGTGAGCCCCTTCTTGCCCAAACCTGCCATGGTGGTCAGCTCTGAGATTGTCTGCGTGGAGCTGCCTCTCCACAGAGGTGGGTTATGTTTTGGCCTTGGGAACGCTATTATTATTGACTTAGAGGATAAATTTTTTGCACATTCCCAGACCCAAAACATAACATACCAAATAAGAACAATCGGCTTTCATATAGCAGAGGGACCTGTATAGTTCGGCACCTGGTTGAGGGCTGCCTGGAGCCACCGGGAAGCCAGTGAGCAGCCAGCCCAAGCCTTGGAATTGCCCTTTAAATATTTTATGTTTACAAGGATGCAGGGCTTACACTTTGGGGCAGAAAGGCCTGCAAATGGGCCATAACTTGCAGGAGAAGCAGAGAGTAAATTAACTTTGAATGCCCAGATAAGCTTGCTGACCACAGGGCTAAATTACAGCAGTCCTCTGGGGTGAAGGGGAGACGATGGGAAATTGTTAGAATTAGAGAAAACAGACAGGCCATTGCACCCTCGGGTGCTCTCGCCTGAGTACCACACCTGTCTGCAAATTTGGCTTCCAGCAAGGGTCCTTGTCACTTCAGTCAGCCCTGGAGACACAGGGCAGAGAGGCCAGGAGAGGAGGGTACAGGCTGGGCACCTAGACCCTGGGCTGCAGGCGCCCAACTCAGCTCCCAGGCTCACTCTCGCTGACCCAGGGTGGTCATCCTTGTGCTAAGGTTTAAGGAGTCCACCTGCTGCACACTTAACCTGGGGTAAGAGGCACAGCTGGCCTACAGGGCAGTCTTCACTTCCTGGGGACCCGTCTTGGACATATGTGCTGGGAGGGGGGAGCTGGTGGGGAGTGTCTGGCCTGCCCCAGAGCAAGTAGGGGGTGAGCCACTAGGGTCCTCACCTGGACTTGGAAACTGCATCTTCACCAAATCGCCAAGTAGGTCCATCAAACAGCTGCCCGCAGGGCTGACTCTATTGCTGTATAGTGTATCCTTCTCCCCTGCCCTCTCTGGACCTAGTGTGCCCACCTGTGAAAGGGACATGCAGATCACACTAGGTCGGGATGGCAAACTGTGCCTGGCAGGTTGCCCATTTGCAAGATGGGCTCCACCTGGTGACTCCTGCATGGTGAGGACTCAGGGCTAGGGCTGGTGCCTGCCCAGAGGCCACTGACCAGGACGGCTTCACCCTGGGGGCCTGAGTGTCCTCCAGCCTCAGGGACCCTGTCACCATGTTGGAAGTGGGCTTCTGAGTCACGTCTGCGGCTTTGCCCTGCAGTTGGTAGGCGAGGGGATTCCTGGTCCTGGGTACAGCCTAGGAGGGCCCTGTGGATGCCAGCACCCCCGGCAGGTCCCAAGGCCAGTTAGTCACAGCCTTTTCTCTCTGCCAGACTGGAAGTCAGGACAGGAAGACCCGCAGAGAAGGCACCTCCCCAGCCCCAGCCCTGTAGCCTGTGACCCGGCTGCCTGTGCCCCCAGCCCCCTGACAGGAGCCACCTTGGTGAGACAGACGTCCTACTGCTGTAGGTTGATGAAGTTTTTATAATATCCCATGTGTCAGGGAGCAGGCATCTCGCCTCCTAATGAAGGAAACAGGCTGCATCTTCTTCCCTTGGCTCATCCTCTGAGGACACCTGTTAGCTTTCTGTGGTCCCCCAGAAGCTGCCAAATAACTTCTTTCCTCCTAGCCTGTGAAAGCAGCCAATGGGGGAGGGGAGACTCAGAGGCCCTCCAGGCTCAGATTGAGGTGGCCTCAGGGGTGGGATGCTGTCTGCAGCAGCCCCTCGGAGCACCCCCATCCCTGCATATCTCTAGCTGAGAGAATGCCCTTCTAGGTTCTGAACCCCTGTGGGGCTGCCTGCTCTGCCCGGTGGGCCCACAGCCACGTGCCGCCTGCCTAGACCGCCCTGCCTCATCCTAGGGACCGCCCGGCCCCTGGCTACTCCAGCCCTCTTCTGCCTTTCAGGGGGCGCTCAGAGCGACCACAGGGTCGGGGTCAGGCAGGGAGCGTGGAGGGTGTGGCCAGGGTGTTGAGGCACACTCAGAGCAGGGGTGTTGGCGAAAGCCCCATCATCTCTCCTGTGGTGCGTAAGGGGCCTTCCCAGCCGAAACCTCCTGAGTAGACCTGCTGCTGCAGCCATCAGCCACTGAAGGGCATCCTGGCTGTTTCTGGTTTGGGGCTGTTGCAAATAAAGCCATTAACAGATGTTGGTCTTGAGGTTTTTGGGTGAATGTGAGTTTTGGTTTCTCTGGGAGGGTAACCCGAGTGTAGCTGGCTCCGCGTTTACCTGCTCTTACCTCTCGCCAGTGTCTGGTGATGATAGGCTGTTCTTTGTTTCCCTGTTAGCGAGGTGTGTGCTGTTCTCATCACGGGTTATCTGCTGTCCTGTGGCTGACGATGCCGGGCATTTCCACGTGTCATTGCCCCACTAGAGGTCTTCTTCGGTGACGTGTCTGTTCATGTCTTTTGCCCATTTTTTTTAACTGAATTTTGTTTTTGTGCTGTCGAGTTGTGACTATTCTTTATATATTCTAGATACTCCAGTTTTGTCTGGTATATGCTTTGCAAAAATGCTTCACAGTCAGTAGCTTGTCGTTTCATCCTCTTCACCCTCCCGGGAGCCAGAGAACTTTGATTTTACTGAGGTCCAGCTTGCTGGCTTTCCCACTCATGGAGGGTGTCTTCAGAGTCTAGGCTGAGAACTCAGCGCAGCTGCAAGTCTAGATTTTCTCCTATATATTTGTTCCTAGGTTTTATTGATTGACGTTTTCCATCCCACCTTCTTTTCTGTCTGGAGGTGCAGTTGGGGACGAGGCTCACTTTTATTGCCTGGGGATGTCTGAGCCGAGAAGCCGTGTGGTGTCAGGTTGGAGAGCTTCTCCACTGCTTGGGGAGGCTGGGAAGGGGACCCAGAGTCAAGGCAGGGAGCAAACCCATCTGGGAGATCCGGCCCCCAGCGTGTATCCTGGAGCCCGGACCACGGGTTCGTGGCATGTTTGGACAATTACATGATTCATGCGCCCAGCCAGAGAGATGGAGCATGGTGGGCAGTTTATCCCTCAGGATCTGGGCAGGAAACGCCAGCACATTCGAGGGGAAACTGGGGAAGGGTGTGTGAAGAGAGAGATTACAGAGGGATGGGTCATGTGGCCAGAATGTAGGGCCGGTGCAGCATGTGGGACTGGCCATGTGGGGAGGCCGGGGCTGTAGCCCCACACACAGCCGGTGGGGCCCACCCAGCAGGGAGGAAACTTTGCTTAAAGGCTCTCATCTCCTCCCCACCTCCTGCCGGCGCCTCCCAGGGGCTGACCTACCTGTGTCCCCTCACTTTCCTATGATAAAGTCCTGCTCAGCACTTCACATAGAACTGTGGAGAGCGGTCCCTGAAAGAGGTGCTTGCGTTAAGTGAGCTTTATGGGAGGACCTCATCCGAGCGAGCTGGTGTCCTCACACAAAGAGTTTGGACCAGAGGAGCACAGCGGTGTAGAGCAGAATGTCTAAAATGGAGTTTATTACATCCAGGGCCCTCAAATGGGGTCTGGACGCTATTAAGGGGGTGATGCTTGTAAACAGTCTCCCCCTTTAAAGCACATTCTGGCCAGCCACAAAAACCACATTGCTGATTTATTTCTCAGCAAACAACTTCATACAGTGAACTTTGGGGGACTTTTCTAACCAGCGTCGCTTAGCAACCCATCCTGGATAGCTAACACCAATCTTAATCTTTTAACAACTTATATAACCTTCCTTTAAAAAATTTTTTTTCCTCTAATGTCCCCTTGCATGCCAGACGTTTTAGACTCGTGTCTTGAAAATTGCAAGTCTGAAGTCTGCCTTCCCCCAACACCCCCAATGAACTTACATTCTTCTTTAACAGCTTCTGCCTGGCCCCTTCTGAGCTGTTTGAGGAGTGAGCGTGTGGGGCCCATGGTACTTTCCGGGGCTGCCTTCAGACAGCGCCACACACTGCATGACCCAAAGCTCCAGAAGTTTCTTTTCTCACTGACCCAGAGGCCAGACATACAAGAGCAGTCAGCAGCTTGGTCTTTGTGAGGCCTCAAGGGAGAACCCGCTCCCTGCCCAGCCCAGACATGCCTGCTGCAGCCCAGCATGGGCAGTGAGGCTGGGATGCAGAGCTAGCATCCCGCCCCCATATTGGGGTGCCCCTGGAACGTGCATGCTCATACAGCCGAGGTGCAGGGAGGCTTGCTTTTCGGGTGACTAGCCTGTCTCTCTGCCTCAGGTGTGGCCACCAGCCTGTGGAGGTGGTGGTTCTCAGTGCCCCCTCCAGTCTCTGTCCTGTTTCCACCCGGCCAGCTGCCCACACCTCCCCATAATCTTCCCTCTGTGCACACCTGTCTGCTCAGCATGTCCCATTCTGTCAGGACGCGGTCAGTGAGTGAGGGACCCACCTGCTCTAGCATGACCGCCCCCATGGCAGCATCTCTGCTTCTACTTCGGGCCCCATCTGTGGCTGGGCCCTGGATGTGCCCGTGTCTTCTTGGAGGAGCGTAGTTCAAGCCCTAACAGGAGCCCCGAGGAGAATGGAGGGATGGCATCCAGAGAGAGAGAGCAGGCCTGAAATAAAAAGAGGCACAGGTAGAGGGGCCTGAAGAAGGGCCAACCAGCCTTCCCAGAATTCAAAAAAAGTTACTGAAAATCTCTGTAGGTGGTCAAATGAGGAAAATCATCAAAGGAAAAAATAGTAGCTTTAAACTAGTACTGAGGATGTTACCCTAAGCACAGCCCTGGGTATCTTTTTTTCCTAAGAATTCCTTTGTTTAGGGCCTCCCCGGTGGCGCAGCGGTTGAGCGCTGGGTTGCGAGGCTGCCCGCAGCCTCTGCGGCGCCAGTTCGATCCCGGGCTGCTCCCCGGCCACCGGAGGAGGGTCCCACATGGCGCGCAGACCTCTCCTGCCGCCCGCTGCTCCCCTCAGCAGTGTGCTTCGGTCCTTCTGCCTGCTCTGCTCCCCGCTCTGGCTCTGGTGGGTTCTCTCGCCCTCCCGCACTTCTGACTGTACCCAGTGCTTGTATAAACAAATAAATAAATAAATAAAACATGCCTCTATTAAAAAAAAAAAATCTAAAAAAAAAAAAAAAAGAATTCCTTTGTTTACCTAAGAATTAGTAAGAAATACACGAAAAGCCAGTGGGGGAGTTGGGTGGCAGAATGGCGGATGCCAGCTACCCAGAAGCCGGGTTGAGGGAATAATAGAGGAGTGATTGAAAGGATAGTGTCTGAATATCTTTGAGATGGAAACACAAATCCTCCAGATAGTGTCTGAATATCTTTGAGATGGAAACATAAATCCTCCAGAGGTAACACACACACACACATATGCCTGCACACACACAAACACATGCACAAAGTGCAGAGCACAATGAATAAAATCTTTCTCCCATGTGCCATTGCCTCATAGTGAAACCAGAACTCTTCTGTATAGCCTGTAAGACCTGCCCATGCCTGCCCTCTGCCCACCTTGCTGGCCATATTCCTCCCAAACCCCTGCATTCTAATCTGCAACCACAATGACTAGTTTGCTGTTCCCCAAGACAACATGCTGTTCCCACTTTCAGATCTCTGCTCATTTGTCCGCTCCTCCTAGGGAATTCTTCCTGCTCTTCCACCTAGAAGATGCCTATCTGTCCTCTCTGGGCTCTACAGAGAGGCTGTCTCCTCCAGGAAGCCCTCCCTGACCTCCCAGGCAGAGTTAGGCTTTAACTTTTTGCTCCATATTTAGGTCCATTACCCAGTTTTCGAATTGTGGGTCTAGTCATCTCCCCCAAAAGAGTGAGCTTTTCCCAGATGTCTTGGTTGCAACTAACACATAGCAGGCTCTCTAAACGTCTGTGGTGGTTTTTGTTTATAGTACAAAGTACTATTAAAATGCAAGTTACCATTATAATGAGAACAGTAATAATAATTACGTTATTATGGTCTTGGGCTTTGGGGAGGCTGGCGGTTTGTTGATAGGGCTTGTCTTTGCCTGAAGCGTCTCTTTCATGCCAGTTAGAAATGGATGATTATTGTAGACAATTGGTCTCCTGCCTGCACACAGTTTTAATCCTTAGGATGAAAGTTCGAGCCTGTCTAGTCCCTAAAGGACATCCTTCAACCATTGACAGATCCTGTTCCTGAGCATTGCCAGGGCCAAGGCTGCTGCTTCTCCACGTCGCCCTCTCTTATGGCAAGTGCAATTGATAGCGGTGAGCAGTGTGACTAAAGCAGTGTTTTGGCAAAGATGGAAACGTGTGTGTGCGTTTTCAATAGAGAGAGGACCCTTAGCCAGTGTCGAGATAATGAGCTGCTTGCAGGCTGTCGCAAGAGGCTAATGAAATGATTCCTGCCATATTTCACTGAAAATTCTGCAGCTCCCACCCCTTTCAAAGGGGCCTTTGGAGCTGGAGGATGGCAGCTAAGTCCCTGCCTGACCTGCCTCTCCTGCATGCGTGCAGTCCAGTATGGGAGGTGAGGCTGGGCCATAGAGCTGGCACCCGGGCCCCCACGTTGGGATGGCCCCCAGGAGCATGCTGTCACTCAAGCAGCTCGGGGCCGGGGCCGGGGGCCGGGGGGTGGTAATGGGAAGCTTGGATATCCAGGTGAATGGCCGCAGGGAGAACAGGCCACCCACCCCTGCATGGAGGAGTTATTAAAGTGACCAGAGGCTTAAAGGTTCTCACCCCCAAAATACATTGTTCATTTTTTTCCCCAAAATACTTATTGATTTTGTAAAGTTGGTGAGTCAAAAGGGATGTTGAAGCATCTCGGGGAGGATTGTACCAAATGACCTTCTGGCCACTGCTTCCAAGCCGCTCAGAGATTTAATAGAAAGAGGGTGAAGTGTAATAAAAGACCCAAGGCCGGCAGGCAGGGCTGTGCTCTCCTTGTGTCCATGCCAGGGACACAGCTGCTCCTGCAACCCATGTGTCTGGGGTTGTGTGGCCCAGGGTGTCAGGACGGCCCGTCACTGAGCCCACCCCTCCAGAGCCTGGAGTTGGCCTTCCCAGAGTCACCTGCCTGCAGCCCTTGTGCCTTTGGTGCTGCCTGTTCCAAGCAGCGTCCAGGCTTCCCCAGACCACTGGAAACCGTCCCTGTGAAGGTGCTGCCTTGGCTGTGTGTCCAGAACCCCAGTCTGTCTGTGTCTGTGTCTTCTTACCAGGCCCAGCCAGAGGGCAGATGCTCAAGCAGGATCCTTAACAGCAGTTCCTTCCAGGCACCAACCATTCCCAAAGGCACCAGCTAAGACTCTGCACCAGGAGTTGATTCTGAATTGTGGGGAGATCCTGGCATCTGGAGGGGAGGGGACTTGAAGTTGCTGTTCTTTATCAACGGATGCACTCATGTGTCTGGATTTTGGCCGCCAGCACGGCTGCTCTGGACTGTGTAGCCTGTGGGAGACCAGGACCCTCGGAACCATAAATAAACGTGTGCTCAAAAGTCCAGATGCACCCGAAACTCAGCTGTGGGTGTGCCCGGGGCTGGCACAAGACACACTGAACAGACGCCAGAAGGAGGTCTGTAGGAATGCAAGGGAGGCTCCTCCAAACCTGACCTGCTATAGAAAGGCTTAGGGTCCAGTTCTAGGGTGGCTCTGGGTCTGAGCTTAAAATATCAGGTGTCTAGGCATTTTCCTCTGGTGGTAGAAAAATGGAGGTGCCTATGGAGGTAGGAGCAGGGTAGCTGGAGCAGGGACCGCTCACAGGACATCATGGCAGGCCTTAGGGAGGGCCATCGGGCTGGTGAGTGTCCCGGACCCCAGGTTCTGCTGGGTACTGGGTTGCAAGTGAAGGGCGAGATGGGGTGGAGACAGGAACTCAGCCAGGTAGAGGATTTAGGGGGACAGCCAAATCTGTGTCTCCCATCTGGGGGACCCCTCAATGATTTTTGTCCTTTCAGCGTATCTACTTGCCTGTATTATTGTTAAGTAACTCACATTTGTTACTTGCATAAGTGGTTTGGGAGAGGAGTTTGTTTTGCTGTAGGCAGTGGAAGATCTGTATTCCCTTGTGGCCAAAACAACCCATGACCTATCCAAGGGTATATGCTGACCTGACTAGGTTCTGTCCTTGGCCTCATGACAGAGATAAGTGAGTCACAGGAGTCACCATCACCCTCAAGACGCTCTCTGAAAGGACAGAAAGAGACTAAAGTGGGTCTGACTCTTTGTTTCCCTCAGTGCCTCCAAGTCCCCGCCTGCCGTACATGGGCCTCCAGGGCAGGGTGCACAGCAGGGTCCCGGCCTAGCAGTGGTGGGTGTTATGGATCTAGACAGGCTGTCTTGGGACAGAAGATACCCAGCTAGGTGGGGAAAGTCGGTGAGGAGCAGCCATAGGAGGCAGGAAACCTTGGTAAACATTCCTGCCCATTCCGGTCCATTGCGTCTGAGCTGCCTCTGTGCTGGGCCTCAGATGAGAAGTCTGGAAAGCTGCTGGGCTCCAGCTGTGCGCTGTCCCAGGTGCTGGCTCAGGTGGTCAGGGCAGGTGGGCCTCTGAGCCATCTGGGCAGCTTTAAAGCTGGTTCTCAGGCGGGTAATGGCTTGAGGACAATCAAGGGCAGCGAGGAATTAAAATGAAGGGAGGTGGGAGTAGTGAGAGGGTGAGGACCTTGGGGACTGGCCCACTGAAGCGGGACCAAGCCCTTGGGCTGTACCCTGTAGGAGGGGAGACAGCTATAACCAGGCTCTGGGGGCTCCAGGGCTTCAGATAGCAGAGCTTCCTCAGCATACCTGAGAAGGGCTGGGGCTGCTGCAGGTGAGGTCCGGCCTGGGCAGGCTGGGCTAACAGATGGGAGGTGTTGGGGGTACAGGCGAGAGATTGGGCAGAAGCCAACAAGCAAACTGTAAACTCCTGAGGAGGTGGGGTGGTTTGGGTTCCAGGCTTGAAATGAGTAGAAACAATCTAGCTCATCAGTCTGGACAGAGGTGCAACTCAAATGGACTTAAGGGCCCACAAAAATCCCAGTAGAGAATTTGGGACCTTGGAAATGAAAGCTCCAAGGAGCCTGCAGGTATGGGTGTATCCAGATGCACAAATGCAGAGCCCGCCTCTCTTTGCCTCCTCCCTTGCTGAGAACCTCCAGGCTTGGGTGGAAAGAAGATTCATCTTGTTCGGTAAATTGAGCCCAAATCTGGGAACTGACTCTCACTTGTGTGCTTTTGGCCTTTGTTTAAAAGACAAGGTAGTTTTGAGGCTGAACTTTGGGGGCCAGACAGCAGGGCTCAAATCCTGACTTTGCTGCTTAAGAGCTGTGTGACTGGGGCAAGTCACTTAGCCTTTCTGGGCCTTAGTTTCCTCAATTGTAAAATGATAATAGTCGCCTTGTAGGATTTTGTTGTTGTAAGAGCTCCTTAGTGAAAAATTTGGTTAGCCTGGCACATCACAGATAGTTTTCACTACTTTTGCTTTTATCTCTGAACCTGTCATGGTGACCAGGAGTGCAGGACACTGATTGGCTGGACCTGGGGCACATGGCAGCCCCTGGAGCAGAGGAGTGGGCTCAGCCCCACATGGACCGCCAGGCAGGATGAGGAACTAGGATAAAGCTGCAAGTAAGCAGGGAAAGAAGCCACGGGCAAAGCTAGCAGATACCAGGACTGAGTGTGAAGGAGAGGAAAGTGGAAGTGATTTCAATTTCAGATTCTATGAAAGCTCTGGAAGGCAAATCTGCAGATCTAGGGAGGGGTTGACATGTCCCAAGACAAAGAGAATGGCTGAAAATAGGAGACAAAGCCAAGATCCAAAACAGAAGAGAGCTTCCCAAGCATGTGAATGTGTGTTGAGTACCTACTACGTGCCAGCGACCACTCCTAGGTACAGCAGTGCAGCAGGCGGCAGCAGTCACTGCTCTCCGGGAAGCTATATATTCTGGTGGAGGGATGGGGCAGCAAGTGGAATATATTCACACTTCAAAAATCTATATTCTGTAGTATGTTCCCTATTAAAATCATATTCAAAGCACATTCAAAGCCAGTAAAACAACATCATTCATCAGACATTTATTGAGGACTTGTGCTGTGCTCAGTGCTTGCTGTGCGGACTTCACCCCCTCAGTAGTCGTGCTGTTCTCTCAGCATCTATCAGTCTCATCACACCAGCCACACTGTAGGAGAAATGATTTGTCTACACTTGTGTCTACCTGGCTAGACTATAAGCTCCTCGAGGGGCTCAACATATCTCTGCTTAGTGCCCAGCCCATGCTACTTGCCCAGGATGGGTTTGTGAGCTGGATGGGTAAGGCAGCAGGGAAGAGGGATGGTCAGTGGATGGATAGTGGATGGATGCTGTATGGATAGGTAGTAGATGTGTATTGAAAGTGGGTAAATGGATGGAAGATAAGGATAGATGAGCGAATGGGTTGACAGATGGATGTATATATGGGTAGTGAGCAGAAGGATGGATGGATGGATGATGGATGGATGATGGATGGATAAATGGATGGATGATGAGAGAACTTTTTGAGATATTTCATTTGCCACGTTTTATGTCCTGCAGCTTATATACTTGCAACTTATATACTTAGACTTAAGGGAGAGCAAGTCCAAACTACCTTGATAGAAGTTTTTGTAGCATCCAATATGCTTACCCCTGAGCTGATGCCTTCAGGGGATTTTGATTCTGCTCCTGGCTCATGGAAGATTGTGTCCAGCTGATACTTAAATACCCTGATGGATCTTGGGACTGCCCAAAGGTTCAGGTCCATCCTGGGTGCCAAGTTGCTGTACCATGGATGGGGAAACACCACCCGACATATCCAGTGTGGTCAGGCCAGCACCTCCTTGCTGAGCTCAGTTGCTGTGACTTTCTGGGTCAACTCTGCCTCAGCCACAGGTCACCAGAGAGCTGTCAGTCCCTGCTCCAGACACCCTCTGAAAATGCCTGAGACGTTTCTGCCGAGCTGATAGGTGGTCCGCTGAGTGCAGTCCAACCCATGCTATTGATTCTTTTTTTTTTTTTTAAGGTAACTGCCAAGTAAGCAAGTCTTTAAAACATAAAAGACAATTTCCCAGTTTTTTCACACAACCAAAAGACTTCTTCCCAGGTGTGGGGTATTTTAAGCAGTTGTAAACACCCTTTTTTGTCAGACTTTTCATTTCTGGTAATGATCGTATTTATACAAATTCTGTCACTGTTCCTTCCTTGATCACAATTCATGGTCTAAGAAAAGCTCTCTTCCAAACTCAAGCTTGGGGATATTTATAGAGTTTCCATCCAGACGCAGGCACAGTGCTGGCCCCAGTGGGGCCGAGCCCAGCCTCTGCCCCCACAGCACAGACGTTCCAGTGGGTGGCAGATAATCCACAAGGAAACAGACAGGATGCCGTTTCAGGCATTGCCAAGAGCAGTGAAGGAAAATGAACAGGAGGCGGCATAGGCATTAGGAGCACCAAGAGGCCCTCTAGGATGGGGTGGCCAGGGGTAGATTTCTCGAAGAGGGGATGCTTAATTGAATCTGAAGTGAAGAAAGGGAGCAGCCTTTATGAAGTTTGGCCAGAAACAGCATGTGCAAAGGCCAAGAGGAAAGGGCTCAGTATTCAAGGCCCTGCTCTGAGAACAGCCAACCGCAGCATTAGGATCAAGGAATTCCTGGAGGCAGGAAGACAGAGAGGTTCAGGGGGAGGGAACATGATGTAGGAAGAGAATGGAACCTTCTGGAACTGCCCAGCCCAACACTAGCTGTAAAAACTCTACTGCAAATGACAGAAAGGCCAATTTAAGGCGCCTTAAACCCCTGAAAAAAGGGAGGTGGATCAATGTGTTAGTTCATGGAACTGAGAATTCTAGGGCAAGGGCTGGCTTCAGGTGAGGCTTTATCCAGGCTCAAGCAAATCTGTTGGTACCTGGCACCTGTCTGTGTGTGTCTCTCCATGTCACTTCTGCCACATTACTGACTTTTCTCCCAGATGCCCTCTCTATATATGAGTACCTACTATGTGCCCCGTGCCATGCACAGCCCAAGAATGCAAAGATGTGTGAAAGCTGTCAAGCTGCTCGGCAGGGCCCAATTCTATGATTCAACTGACAGTGTCTGCCAGACTCAGATCAAAGGCGGGCCGTGTCATGGCCTCCTGCTGGGACCTGGGCATGGTGATTAAGTGCTCTGACCCTCGGTTCCTCAGGATGGCTGGGAGGGCAGGTTAGGTTACATGTCGAAAGCACCTGGCCAGGTCCCGCTGCAAATCAAGTCCTCTGTGAAAGTGGCTTTCTCCCCCCACCCCCCCTCACCCCGAGAAGGAAGGAATGGGCAAGGGGAGAGTGTGACCCTTACTCCTTGATGCGATAATTCACATTTAAGAAAGCAGCAACTTCTTGAGCTCACATTTAAGTATTATTTGTATGAAAGAATACTCCTGTCCTCAAACAGACCCGAATGACCCGAAGCTGTTTTGCAGTGTGAGCTTCCTTTCCAGAAGGAGCTCACAGGGACCTCGTTCTTCGAGGCCTGAGAGGGCCCCTGAGTGCTTCCGTGTCCCTGGCCTGGCTGCCGGCAACCCCTGGAGGCCGACTGCCTGGTTAATGCAGCTGTGGGAACCTTCCAGAGAGGCTGTGATTATTCCCGCCTGTGCCATTCGGGAGGAAGAGAACAGAGCAATAAACCCTTTCCCATTAGTGCTAACAAGACTTGCTGATCACCCATTTCAGATCCTGCTGAATGTGTCAAACTCAGCTAAAGAAGTTTACAAGCGAGAGTGAGTTATGATGTCCAAGTCCATTGGCCATTACTTCCTGTGAAGGGCACCTCTAGTGGGCCCAGACCCCTCTTGGGCAGTGCCCTGATACAGCTCTGCCCTAGAAAGGAACAAAGAGAAATGTGCCCAGTAAGTGGGCCAGACAGCTGGCATCCAGGCCAGCGTCACCCAGAGTTTTAAAGACAAGTGCTCCTGGGAGAAGGTCCCTGGGAGGCAGAGAGTTTTCTGGCAGTGGGACTCCATAGAAGTAGTATTTGTCTGATGCCATCTCTGATACCCTACAGCTTCTCACAATTCCCTTGCCTCTCTGAGCCTCAATTTCCCCATTTGAGATTCCTTCTGGTAAAATCCTTCTAATAAATTCCAATCTGTACCTTTAGATGTATCCGTCCATGGAGTGGGTTGTCTCTCATAAGTAATGGTACCCCTGTTGGTGGAAGTGATCAAGCTGCACTTTAGACCATTGTCACACTTTGTACACTCACAACTAGATACTTGCAGAGGTGCCCTGTATGCCAGGATCAGTGTGAGACCCTGTGGCTGATGAGTGCAGGGGGCACTTGTCCTCTGGAGTGGACATTCAAGGTGGAAGGCACAGAACAAACAAGGGCACCAAGAATCAACAGCTTCTAAGAGCTTTGGGCACAAAAGAGGGTGTGGCAGGGTGTGACGAGTGAGGGCAAAGATCAGGAGGGCTGACGAATGAAAGATGCCAGCCCTCTAAACAGCAGCAACCACTGCACTTGACAGTGTGGCTGACACTGGTGGCCTTGATGAAGGCAGGGCCCTGTTGGTGGGCACATGAACCCTTTTGCTTGGGCCAGGAGTGACATCAGGTGGAGAAGGAACTGCCTCTGTGGGGGAGTGGGGCATGCTGGGAGGCCTGTGCAGTGGGGAGCGGGAGCATGCAGATGGAGACCTGGGGCAGTGTGTGTATGGACAAGCTGGTGTAGGAGTGAGGACATCTGATTGACCCTTGTGACAGGTGGGCAGAGTCCTTCACACCTGTCCGTGTGACATCTCCATTGCAGAAGGGGCACTGGGGTCCAGCCACTTGCTTAATATCATGCCACAGGTGAGAGGTGGGGTTAGGATCTACTCTGCCAAAGCCACACATAAAGAACCTTCACTACTGCCTGGTCTGCCTGATCTGCCTGGATGGGTGGAAGGGGTAGCCCCTCAGCCCCCACAAATCTAAAACACCTGTAATCTATGGTCTTGGCTAGAGTCTAGGGGTCTCTTTCTCCCTCTTTGATTTACTTGCTTATCTGTTTGTATCTGTCATGAACTGTGAACAATGGCAACCCCCTCATCCTCCTCAGGAACTGTCACCAATGAGTTTGCACTGACTTCTCTGCTATTCTCCCATCCCCTCCTCACCCTGTCACCCTTATACGCAGGTACTCCCAAACTAGATTTTGTGTTTATTGTTCCTTTGCCTTTTGATTTCAGTTACCAACTGGTCATTGATAGTGTAGAAAACTATTGACTTTCATATAGTAAACATGTCTCCTGTGACCTTGCTTAACTCACTGGTTCTAACAGCCTTTTTGCAGGTTCTTTGGAATGTTTTTCTTAGGTAATTATCTAAGTATGATGTCGTGAATGTTACCTGTGAAGAGACAGTATTATTTCTTCCATTCGAATCTGTGTGCCTTTCATTTCCTTGCCTTATTGCACTGGCCGGGATCGCCAGTATGGTATTGAATGGGAGTGGTGAGGATTGGTGTCTTCATCTTAGTCTTGGTCTTAGGGGGCAAATGTTCAGTCTTTCACCAGTAAGTGTGATGTTAGCTGCAGGTTTTCGTAGAGGCCCTTTATTTGGTGGAGGAAGTTTCCTTCTATTCCGGCTGGCAGAAAGTTTTCTCATGAATCAATTTTGAATTTTATTGAGGCATTTTCTGCATCTCTAGATATGATTGCATAATTTTTTTTAGTTTGTTAGTATGTTGAATACATTGATTAATTTTCAAATGTTGAATTAGTCTTTATTGACTTTTATTCGCTTGCATTTTGTATGGATTTTTATCTCCATGTTCCTGAGGGATATTGGCCTTTAGTTTTCTTTTTTATAATACTTTTGTCTAGATTGGGGATCAGGAAAATATTAGCCTCTTAACATTTATCCTGGGATTCCTCCCTTTATATTCCAAAAGAGTTTGTATAGAAATAGTGTTATTGGGCCTCCCCTGTGGCGTAGCGGTTGTGCGCTAGGTTGCGAGGCTGCCCGCAGCCTCTGCAGCGCTGGTTCGATCCCCGGCCACCGAGCGAGGGTCCCACATGGCGCGCAGACCTCTCCTGCTGCCCGCTGCTCCCCTCAGCAGTGTATCATCAGTCTGCCTGTTCTGTTCCCTGCTCTGGCTCTGGTGAAATCTCTCATCCGCCCACGCTCTGACTGTACCCAGTGCTTGTATAAATAAATAAATAAATCTTTAAAAAATATATATTAAAAAAAAAAGAAATAGTGTTATTGTTTTTCCATATGTTTGATAGAATTTACTAGGATTAAGATATAGGACTACTCATGTTATTTATTTCTTCTTGAGTGAACTTGGACAGTTTCTGTCTTTTAAGGGATTAGTCCATGTTATCTAGATAGTCACATTTATAGATGTAGAGTTGTCCAAGGTACTTTTTTTTTTTTTAAGATTTTTTTATTTATTTATACAAGCACTGGGTACAGTCAGAAGCACGTGAGGGTGAGAGAATTCACCAGAGCCAGAGCAGAGAGCAGAACAGGCAGAAGGACCGAAGTACACTGCTGAGGGGAGCAGCGGGTGGCAGGAGAGGTCTGCACACCATGTGGGACCCTCACCCCGCGGCCAGGGATCGAACCGGTGCTGCAGAGGCTGCTGCACAACCCAGCGCTCAACCGCTGCACCACCGGGGAGGCCCCCCAAGGTACTTTCTTATTTGTAAATAATCTTTTTCCTTTTCTTAATCAGTCTGTCTAGAACACAAACTATGACCTAAGACCAAATCCAGACCATGGCCCAGTGTTAAAGTTGTTGTTGTTTTTAAAAAAAAAAAAAAAAAACAAACAGAAACAAAAGAAACACAATATGTGATAGCAACTATATGTGTTCAGAAAAGCCTAAAATATTTATTATCTGACCCTTTACAGAAAAAGCTTGCTGATTCCTGATTTATAGACTTAATCATTTTTATTGATTTCACCAATTTTTCCTATGGTTTTTCCATTCTTGATTTTTTTCTCTTTATTATTTAATTTCTTCTGCTTACTTTGGGTTTAATTTGCTTTTATTTTTATAGTTTCTTAGGATAGAAGCATAATTTGATAGCTTTTCTTATTTTCTTAAGTAAGCATTTCCTCCTTGGCACTACTATAATGTGCCTATTTACTTTAATGCTGTACAACTTCTTCTAGGCACTGCTGTGGCTGCAGCTTGCAAATTCTGATGGATTGTGTTTTCATTTTCATTTAATTCAGAATATTTTGGGGTTCCTCTTGTGATTTCCTCTTTGACCCCGAGTGATCGGGAAATGATTGTTTAACTTCTAGTTCTTATAAATTTGTTTAGGTTTGTTTTATGGCCCAGAATATGATCTGATTTAGTGATACTCCACATGCACTTGCATCTATTCCTCCATCCCTTACCCACCTCTCCACACATTATTTATGTACCCACTTATCTTTGTGTTCATCTACCCATCCATGCATTGATTCACCTATCCATCAATCACCCGTTTATCTGTGATCAATCACAGATAATCATCTGTCTGTTGGTTCACCCATTTCCACTTACCCATTCTTGCATCTACCCATCATTTAGAAATTTACCGATCTTTCCATCCATTAAAATAGTAATGGTGCATAATAAATATTTTCAATACCACTATTACTATCCCTGGGCTAATCACGTTGACTCAGGTGTATGGGGCTCTGATTAGCCAGGAAGGGTCATGTGCTCCGCTTTTGAGAGGAGAAGACTTGACCCTATCGAGCTTACAGATGGGACTGTGGAGGGAGGGATCCCCCAAAAAAGCTTGTCAGAATATTGTTACCAGAAGCCAGGGAATGCCTGAGGTGCTTCCCCCGCCCCCTTTTATCTTACATTTAACCTATTTGATGTTCTCTGAGCTTCTTGCATCTGTGATTTGGTTAATGTCATTACATTTGGAAAATTCCTCACCATCCCTTTCCCAAATATCTTGGGCAAGCCGGTGCTCACGCCCTCCCTCTTCTTGGAGGCAGCTGCCTTTTCTGAGATTGTGAGTTTATTTGTGACCTGCCACCTGAGCTTAATGAGTTGAAGAAAAGCTGTGAATTAACTTCTCATCTGACCTGTCATCTTTGTTCTTTTAAAGGTGAGGATAACGCTCTTTGCAGCTTTCTACCTCGTAAGAAGTCAGAAGTTCTGGTTTATCTCTTTTTTATTTTAAGTTTGTTTTTTAAAAGGTACTTTACTGTCTGCTCTCTGAGCTTTCGTCATTCCCAGTGAGGGAGCTGAGCTTGGCCTGTGCCGTTGCTCACGCAGTCAGGGACTTTCCTCCCCCACGGGTGGGCTTACCTGCCCTCTGGCCATGGCTCCGGCCCTGTCTCCAGACAGGGCGATGCTGCTGCGGGCTCTCCGTGCACACTGCGCCATGCGGAGCTGTGCTGAGGTTGAGCGGCTCCTCAGAGTGGAGTTACCTGTAACTGATGAGATTTTTCACTTTCATCTTTTATAACTGAAACACCCCCACAGTGGTTCTAAGAGGCCATGTGACTCCACATCTTCGCCAACACTTGGGGTGACCAGACCTCTTACTTTTTCAGCCTGGAGTTGTCTCCGGGCATCTGTCTCCTCGACTTGTGTGTGGCCCCGTGGCTGGTGGGGGACGTATCTCCTCACACGTTCGCCGTTGTTACCGAACCCCCTTAGCAGGCACCTCACTTCCGTTTGATTCTTTCAACAGCTTTGTTAAGATAGAATTCCCAAACCTTCTAATCCACCACATAAAGTGATTTTAGTGTCTCTACAGAGCTGTGTGACATCACCATTGTGTCCAGGAGTTTTACATCAGCCCCAAAAGGAGCTTCATACCTGTGAGCAGTTGCTCCCCCGGCCCCTCCCCAGCCCCTGGCAACTAGGAGCCTCCTCTCTGTGCCCCTCACCAGGAGTTGCCTCCTCCAGGGCACCAGTACCACCCACTCTGAGGCCACTGTGTGTCAGGCATCCAGGACCAGAGAAAGGTGGAGGTGACTTGGGGTGGCAGCTGTGCCTGCCTCGTGGGGTACAGGCTGAGGGACAAAGGGCCCAGGCACCCCAGAACCTGCCTCTGGTTAGACTGGGTCTCTGGGGGCCTCAGGAGGTCGGCCAGTGGGAGGGGACACGGCCATGGCACTGGGCGCTCCTCTTCCCCAGCAGCGCGATGTTGCTGAAGTGCATTAGACATTCCCGACCATGTGCCCCTCCCAAGAGAGTACTAGGTTTTGTTTCAAGGTGACGGGCTGATCCAGAACTGAAGCATAAGGTGAATCCTAAAGCCCTTGGATGGTTCCCAAATTTTGTTAACATCAGATAATTCCATCCAGGCTCTTAGGAAAAAAAACCAACTCAAAATGCCAGCAAGCTGAGTTAAAACTGGCCTTTCGAGAAAATCGTTAGAGGATTTTTTCCCTTCCTCCTTGAAAATAATGAAGCAGGTAAGAGTTTCTCTAAGGTAGTAGAAAGATCATTCATAGACTCTGGAATCAGAGAGAACCACCCAAGAGACAGGTGTCCATAGAGGGAAACTGAGGCCAATATCGAGGAACTTGCCCAGAGGCACAGGGCTGGGAGGCGGCAGGGCTTATGGGCTGGCCCCTGGCGGTGTGAGCTGGGGTGGGTGACTCTGCATGAAGGGGACCAAGGCAGTCCCTACTTTAGGGGGCGGTGGTGGGAGATAATGAGTGTGTTTATTGTGAGAGGAAAAAATGACACAGAAAATTCAGAAGGAGCCAGGTATTTCTCCCACTCGTCATTGTCATTTTTATTATTTCCAGTCTGCTTTGCACACCATGCTAGATGGCTAATGTATTCTTTCTGCAACGCCATTTTGATCCTATCACCCCTCTGCTCAAGAGCCTACTGTGGCTCCGAGTGCCTGGACATGCCCCGTGCTCCCACCCTGTTGCTCCTGAGCACTCTCTTTGAGTCCCATGCATGGCATGGCTATACTCACCTCTGTTCCACTCAACAACCATGCAGGGAAGACAGACCTACTGTGTGCTTGGCCCTGCCCAGCCTCTCCTGGCTGTGGTTCCATCTGCTCCCCAGTCCCTACCCTTCCCAGGACTGGAGGTGACACCCTGCTGGCCTTTCATTTGGACAGGAACAACGTGTCCTGCTTGCAGTCACAGCTCTGTATGGTGCGTCCTGAGGGTGCGCCAGTGTGACCACAGCAGGCATGGGGGAGGGGCCTGCGTAGCCCACCCCCACTCCAGAGGAGGGAAGACTTGCTTTTTGCTCTCTCCCAGATGGTGGTCTCTCTTAGGTCTCCTCCTAGAAAATTCTCCACTTGCCTCCCTGGACCCTTCTGCCTGGGATGCTTTGTCCCTCTTGGGGGTCTTGCACATATAAAGCCCTGAGAAGGTGACTCTGCTGACCTTTGATGACACTGTCCCCGCACCAGGCTCTGAGCTGGGCTTGACTAAATCTTCAATGAAATGGCAAGCGCCAGCACACTGCACATGTGATTTTACCTGCTGAACACTCCATTGGCTGGCACTGAGCTCCAGCCAGGAGGGGGTCTTCCTGACCCCTGGCAGCTCCTGGACTGAGGGGACCATGAGCACAGCCCAGGCCCTTGCTTCATCCTGCCCACTCTCTCCACCAGCCCAGACTCCCGCATTCCTCCAAGCACAGGGCCCTCGACTTGCCACACAACCATTCCATCTTGAGAGCCCTGTAATTAGTCAGCAATTTGGGGGCCCACTGGGGGCCATCGCTTCCCTTGGGGGCCCTGACTCTCTCCCGCCCTGGAGCCGCCGTACCAACACTGGGGCCAGCTCCTCACCGACTAGACACTCTAGGCCTCCCCTCCCCTACACCTGACACCTGACCAGCCTCATTTTTCAAGCACTTGAGACCAGCACTGGGGTCACTGGGAGCAAGGAAGCCTACAGAATTCATTCCAGCCCTCACCAGCAGTGCCCGCCCCTGTGTTGCTCTGACAGGAGTTTCCAACAGAGGAGACAGGGCCAGGGAGAGCTAGCCCCTGCAGGGACGTGATGCAGGCCGTCTGGCTGTGGAACCCTTACTCAAAATCAGTCCTCTCTTTCTGAAAATCACCTGTCCTGAAGGTTTATAAGTCTCGCCAAGGGGACAACAGAAGCATGGAGTAGGGTGACAGCTGGCGTTGCCTGCGCTATTCCCAAACTGCCAGCCCGTTGCCTTCCTCCCGATCCAGGGCACATTGATTGTTGCCTCACAAATACCTGTCACATCTGTGCATTTGGAAAGTGGGCTGACCAGGTCACTTGCTCGCTGTCCCAAGTGTCACCTGCCAACACTGCCCAGATGGTCTCTGGCCTGTGGGGCAGGACGGCCTGGCTGTGGGGAGCAGAAGCAGCCTTTCGGCTGCTGGGACCGAGATTCAGAGGGGGCGCATGGCTCCGCTGCTCCTTCTCGGTGGGAAATGGACGCTCTTTGGAGAAGATTTTTAACCAGGGCAGTAGATACCATCTGGACTCATTCAACTTGAGTCCCACGACATGATGTGAAAGGAAGAAAAATCACTCACTCATTCATCTATTCTTTATGGGAAGACATTTATCTCACCACCTGTCTTGTGTCAAGCCCAGAAATGGAGATTTGCTTATTTTCATTTATGCCTGCTTTATTCCTAATAACCCTTTTTTCGTTCTTTCTCTGGTTTTTAATGTCCCCATTTAACAAAAAGGTAACTCAGAAAGGGTAGCATTTGGGGACTCTCCCAGAGACATGGGGACATGAGGTAGGTCCGATGGCCCCCGGCACACATGTAGTGATGCTCTTCCTTTGGCTTTCTCTATCACGCCATGCTGGGTGGCAGAGAACAGCAGTCCGCAGTGGTGTTTGGTTCTGCTCTTGAAGTGCTGCGTCTGCTGTTATTTGTAGCTCTGAACTCAGTCATTCTTCCTGGTTCCCAGTTAAGTTCATCCTGGTGGGCCCTGCCTCCTGCAATACCATACTCCCCAGACCTCCCCAGGGTCCAGACCTGTTGAACCTCCCGTTGCACATCCTGCCTTCCCACCTGTAATCAGTGATCACATGTTTGTTACACATCAGCAGTGCACCAGGTGCCCTGCTGGTCTTCAGAAATGCGGTGGTGAGCACTGCAATGTGCTCAGGGGCCCCAGAGAGCTGAAGGAGGAGCAGGCAGCGGCTGAGGACCTCCCTGTGCAGAGGCCCTGAGGTGGCTGTTTTGACACTCTCAGAGGTTCATATGAGTTAAAGGTGGGAAGTGTAACCATTCTGCCATGGACTAAGGACAAAATCTACCCTTTCCACCCCAACCTCCTTCTTCAGTGGCTTGTAGTTAAAAGGCATAAGTCTGTGTCCTGGTCCCGTAAGTGCTCACAGCTGTGTAACCTGAACCGGTGGCTCTTCTCATGGATCCTCAGGTTCTGGTCTGCAAAATAGAAGGGAGGGTATGTGTGCCAATAACAGGGCCACCTCACAGTGCTCTGGGGAAGACTGGGTGAAGACTAGGCACCCGAAATGCTGCTGTGATGCGTATACAACCAATGTGTGTTGCTATTGTTAGGATTATTCCTACTCCTTTTGTTTAAAGCTGATGTGACTCGAGGGCCTCCCCGGTGGCGCAGCAGTTGAGCGCTGGGTTGCGAAGCTGCCCGCGGCCTCTGCGGCGCCGGTTCGATCCCCAGCTGCTCCCCGGCCACTGGAGGAGGGTCCCACATGGCGCGCAGACCTCTCCTGCCGCCCGCTGCTCCCCTCAGCAGTGTACTTCGGTCCTTCTGCCTGCTCCGCTCCCCGCTCTGGCTCTGGTGAATTCTCTCACCCTCCCTAGCTTCTGACTGTACCCAGTGCATGTATAAACAAAACAAACAAACAAACCAGCAAACAAATAAATAAAGCATGCCTCTAAAAATAAATAAATAAATAAATAAAGCTGATGTGACTCGAGGCTAGTAGGTAAGATTACAGGCTTTGCAATTAAATTGGGTTAAATTTGGGAGTCACGTATGCATCAGCACCTCATTTGCCTACTGTGTGACCTCGGGCAGTTCCCTTAACCTCTCTGAGCTGCATTTTCCTCATCCACACGAAAGGGGAGGATAATTCTGAGAGCCTTCCTATACGTGCTTGTGTGAAACTGTCTGCCTTGGTGGCATCAGGAGAACTGGGATGGAGAGGGGTGGGGTGGGCGCCAGGAACTTGTTTTCTTCAAGTCTCTTCCGTTTACGCCAGCGAGCATGTATTCCTTTTGCAACTATAACAAAGCTGGCCCAGGAAGTGGAAACAAATGAAATAAAGGGACTTCCTTCCTCCCAGGTGTAGTGAGGAGAAAGTGAGACACTTGTAAGGTGATCTGAATAGGGCCTGGACTGCAGTGGTGCTGAGTAAATGTCAGTTGTTACAATAATAAAGTGATAATAATAGTAATCATAATAAATATCACTGTTACTTTTCAAACCCCATGACAAAAATCATTAACACTGATTGTGCAACTTTGAGGGAGAAATGGGGGTCCTCTTTAACATTGAGGGATGGAATGCCTGAGGGCCCAGGAGTGCTGAGTCACCTGCGCCTGGCGGGAAGGTGCTTCTGGGCAGGGTGCCATCCCCTAGGGTGGTCCCCACACTCCTGCCTGGTGCTGCCAGGTGTCTGCATGGAGTGGGAAGGACAGGTGTGTCCCTTTAGTCCTGTAACTGAGACACACCAGAAAGTCAAGAAGCGGGGGCAACGTGGGTGGAAACTGAGTCAGGGCCAAGCCTTGGAGCCTGCTCTATGACTTCCTGTCCTCCAGCCCTGACTGGTTAGAAGACAGGGGGCTGGATCTTCCAGACCAAGAGATGAGGATACTCTCAGTGTAGTGGATGGCTAGGGGGCTTCTGGTGGGGCTCCTCCCTTTCTGCAGGCACTATCCCAGCACTACCCCAAGAGTAAGAGGATTTAGTTTTATTTTTAAGATGAAGAGGACCTTAAAAGAAGCATGTAAGCATTTCAGGGAATGGGTCTCTGTAGATGTCGTTTGCATAACAAGTGTCTAAATCATCAGTAATAGGGAAGAAGCTGCAAATGAGGACAAGCAGAGAACTCTGAAGGGGGGGCCTTGGAAGACCTAATGCAAGTCTGTGAAAATGTCCTAGGGTTTGGGGTGCACTTGTGGGGTGGGGTCATCTCTGCCTTGGGGGACCTAAAGATAGGGTTTTAGTTGGTGCTTTTTAAGAAAAAGAACCCAGAATTATGTATAGCTTCTAAGATGGGGCCCTGAGGTTTCAAATTCCCAGGGGCTTTAGTAAGACAGCCTTTGTCTGAGAGTCCGCCCTGCCCTGGCCTCTCTCCTCCCAGGATCCCAGGAGATGATGCCTGTGAAGGCCTTGTACACACCCGAGTATGAGGAGACAGCGGCCACACTGAGGACCTGTTCCCCAGGGAGGACTGAGTGGCACTGGCTGTGTGCAGACTCCAGATAGCTGCTGTACCGTATTTAAATGCTGTTTTGACTCATCCACCCATTAAGCTACTTAATAGCTACTTGATGTAGCTCTTATTTTTATTCTTGTTTAAAAACTAATTACACATCATACAAAGATGCCTATATTGTAGTAAAACCTCCATTTCAACTGGAGCAGCGCCCCACCTCCACCGCCTTTTGATCTGCACTATTCTGTGTTGCCCACATGTGTGCATGTTTGTGTGCGTGTGCATATGCACATGTGTTTACACACTCTTGGAGCTTCTCTTTCTGGACTCCCCTGCTCTCCTTCCTTGGTGCTGCACATATTTACACACTTGGCCCACACTAGCATGTTGCTTTGATGACTTTAGTCCTGGTTCCACTGTCCAGATCCAGATCAAGTCAGCCTCAGGTCCAGCTTGCTCTAGAGGTTCAGGAGTCACTGTAGCGCCACATCACTCACCCTCAGAGCAGTTTTCTGCCTGTGGCAGCGTCGGCAGCCCCAAAGGAGAGAGAGCTGCTCATCTGCAGGTAGCTCTGGTGCAAGTTCCCCACATGGCTTTACAGGGCCCAGGTCACATTCCCATGCTCAAACTGGAGACTAAGACAAAGGGGGATGAATTCACTGCTTGGTCAGATACCAGTTATGTGCTCTCCCTTTGATCTTGATTTGGTGAACCTCTCCAAATCACATGGACTAGGAAAGGCTAGAAGGGCCTTACCCAACCCCAAAGTCCTGAGAGCGCATGTAACATCAGGGGCCATTTGACCTGCATGAAGATAGGCCCCAGGCAAGCATGGTACAAACAAGTTCAGGGTTTCCTGCTGGGGCTGCTGGCCTGGCACTTGGGGTGGAGGCACAGGTACCCAGGGCCATGTCAGGGTGGAGCCAGGCACGGAGGAGAGAGCAGGCAGGGAAGCGTAAGGATGGGGGCATCTTGGAGGCATCTCCCAGGAGCTTGTTAGGAAAGCTGTCTCTCCAGCCTCACTCCAGACCTCCTGTCTCAGAAGCCCAATTGTGATCAGCCCCCCAGATGAATCACAGCACTACTGCTCTAAAGGACTCACCTCTTGTCTCTGGGCTCACATTCACAGGTGGTAGGACTTATGTCTCCACTTTGGACTCTCTGGAATGCAGTGTGGCAGTGTGTGTATGAAGAAGATTTAAAAATGGCCATGCTCTTTAATACAGTATTTCTACTTGAAACTGTTGCTTAACAAAATCATCAGAGGCAGGCACAAAGAATGCTCTGCACAAAGATGTTCATTGCAGTATTATTTATAGTCACATATAGGAAAGTCAAGTCTGGGCATTATATATGGACTGTTATGTTACCATTTGAAAAGCTACTTTAAAAGAAACTTACATGGACTTAGTGATAAATAAGGCAGTGCCCGCCCTTTTGGAGCTGACGTCTTACTGAGGAAGACAGACACTCGGCAAGTAGACAAATGAGACACTTCAGATTGTGACAAGTACACAGAAGGAAGACAGTCGAGAATCATGGGTAGGCTGGGCCTGACTGTTTAGATGGAGATACAGGGTGGGAGCTATCCTCAGAGCTGGCATTTAAAGTAAAATCCAGCAGATGAGAGGGAGCTAGGGCGCTTGGCTGTGAGGACATAATGGAAGATGTGTGGCTGATGGAGGGAGGGGTGCTGGAGCCTGAGGAAGCTGGAAAGATGAGCAGGACCAGACTCCACAGGCCTTGTAGGCTAGGCTTGAAGCTTTGGGTTTTGTTCCAACGGCAAAGTGTCACAAGAGAGGAAGGAGGTGAGCCAGTAAGATGGCAGAATAGGAGGTCCCACTCCTTGTGCCCCCATAAAAACCCTGATTTGACACCATCTGCTGAGGAAAAATACCTCTGAGAGAGTCCTGGAGTCCAGTGGAGAGATTCTCGCACTCCAGCATATTCCAAAATCTAAGCGCAGCCTTTGAAAGAACAGGAAGAGCAGTGTCATTTTGTGTAAACTCTCCCTCAGGCCAGCGGCGCTCAGGGCTGCGAGCGCTCCTGGACCATAAATTCTCCTGCCGAAAGACACAACCATGAGGGTCCGACTCCCAACCTTCTGGGGCGTTGTCTCGGGGGCTTGCGTGTCTCCACACCTCTGAATGCTGAGGAAATTGGTGTGACTGGATCCTCTGGGAGCTGTTAA